>NC_141395.1:6417500-7150000 GCF_034619465.1 Leptosomus discolor
AGTTATCAGAAGCTGTTTAGAAGTTAATATTTTATTTCCATCTTATTTAGGTTTTTGTCAGCATCAAGTAACCCCATTGGCCCCATTGTTTGGAATTAAGCCAGTTCGTACTGTTTGAACTGAATGAAATCTGATTTTATCTGATTATGTGCTGTCAAAGCGAAGCTAGTAGCAGGGGTTGTACAATGATTTCTGTTTGCTGATAACTTCTTTGTTCTGCTCCTTTTTATCTGAAAAACAGGGTTATGCTTACTGCAGGAATAGTTCTTTAATAAGGAATGCAAAATGGGGATGCTGTTGCAGTCTGGGGTGAGGGAACCTCTTCCATCTTTGTGACTCTGCTGAGCACTGTCAGTATGTCACTGCTGGATTTTAGGACTTTGAAATTTGGTAGGGAAATAATTTTTAGCTCATGCATTTGCCTTTTAATCTTCTGATGAAAACTAATGATTGTTTTCAAAGTTATGCAGGCTTACAAAATATGTTTGGTGTGAGAGGGCTGCCTTGCTACTGCACCTCTCAAGGATTTGTCTGTTTCCCATTGACCTGCCAAATGTGTATGCTGTTGAAACTCCTTAACAGCTATTTATTACTTTGTGCTGTACTAAAACTGAGGATCATTTTATTAGACACTGTTCATAACAGTATAGGACATTCATGGCCAAAATGCTTGCTTTAATGGTCCAGTTCCTCAAAGTTATTTTGTCTCCAAATGCCAAATCTGAAGAAGTATTGTATACATCTAACTTCCTTTGCAATCGATACGAGCTGCAAGTAGTCAAGACAAATCAGTGTTTGTTCCTAAATTGACAAGACAAATTGCTGCAGAGAGGAAGCATCATCATTCTGTTTTACAGATGGGATGGAAACGTGAAGTGGCTCAAGGTCATGCAGAAGTCCTTTGGTGGAGCTGAGATCTGTACCGAGGCCTCATGAGTCACAACCCAGCCCCATTACCAGCAGAACAATTCATAACTGAAACAAAAAACAGAACAGTAAATAGGAGTGCAATAAAAATGCTGACCCTTTCTCCATCTTCATTGTAAACTCTGAAGTCAAATGGCTACACACACAAACTCAAAGGGACAAAAAGTACTGTTTGGGGGGGGTTAGACTATTTAACATATTTTAACTGACCAATACTTGAGACTTCCCCCAAATCCCCTATGATTTCAATCATCTATTCACTTCCAACATGCTATATCTACTTTATCATACAAATCTATTTGAAGAAAAGAAGGTCAAGTCTTTCCTGCACTAACTTCATTGTAGACAGAATTTGTTTTCTGTTTGTTCCTACTTCTTCCTAGACCACTTCGTTAGCCTAATAAAACATTCCTGGCTTTGGAAATGGCTCTTTCGTTCCAATATATTTCCTCCAATTACTTTTATGACCTAGGCTTGCCACTTCAAAAGGCTCAGAATACTGTGAGAAGTACTATTTCGTTTATTTTTCGCTGGGTTTGTACTGTACCTTTTTGAATAGTTTATTGGGAAAAGTTCTCAAGGCAGCTAGATTACTGGTTTGTCTGATTTTGTCTACAAATTTGTTTCCTTGGACATTTGTGGGTTTGTTCTGACTTTTTGGCTACTTTCTTCCTGGATGAAAAGTCTTTCTTGTCACTTCACAGATGGAGGTTTAGTGTTGACATTACTGATGCCCAATCCACTACAGAAATGGATATTGCCTTTAAAGCTTGGTTGGCAGCATATATTGCTTTTTTAAAGATTTTTAAGTTTTCTTCAAAGTAGCGTATTTTACCTTCAGTAATGACCCTTATTAATTTCACTGTGGCAGCTACATTATGTGTTTTGCCCTAAGTAGAGATTATTTAGGGTGAAAGCTGAAAAAGTGGATTAGTTTGATGAATATTTTTCGTCTGATTTTGAAACACCAGTAAAACCATGTGTTAGTGCATGCAATTGTTTGTACAGCTTTTCTGGAAAGAGTTTCATGTGTTAAGCTCTTAGGAGATTTACTTAATGAATGTATGTACTCATTTGCTTCTTTCTGACACATATTATTTTGATTATTCTGACGTCTATTACTTTGATTGCTGTGTTCACACTGCATGGCATCCATGGGGAGCTGCAAGGGAATGTTCTACATATGGAAAGGAAAAAAAAAATTGATTGCCTAATATAGTTGAGGGACTGGAGTAGTCTGCTCTGCTTCTTTTGCTGGTTTTATATTAATTCATCGATTGAGAGCGAGTTTATCTTATTCCCTTATTTTGTTCACAAAGCAGCTTCCATGAGCTGGATAGCAATTCATCTGCATACCACAATAATGTAATGCATCTCCTGTGGTAGCTGGAGCATTTTACAACTCAACTGTCTCTTGACAGCTTTATGTGTTGACAGTTTCAGTACATGTTCCCCCATGTAGTATCTTGCTAACGCTTCATCAGCTCAGTGGCTCTTGCACTTGCCATGAACTGGTGGATACCCCAACTTTTCCTCTTCCTTATGCTAATAAGAAAAGGCGTAAAGTTTCCCCTCCCAGCCTTGCAGCCTTACTTTCTCTTTATTTTTTAAATGGCTGATTAATTTGTCTCAGAAGGCAAAAGTCTATGGAAAAAAATCTAGAAGACAATACAGAGACAAGAGAGTTCTCAGAAGTTCCTGAATTAATAGCTCTACAATGAGCTTAATGGTGTTTGTGGAGAATGACTTGGGATATGAACTAGACCATTCTTTTACAGAAAGCAGCTTGTCTTATGTCAGCTCCTGTTTGCTTCTGATCTCTGTTGAAAATTGCATTTTGCTGATGTTTGACTGTCATGCAAACTTTTCATGGAATTTTAACTCATTGATTTTCTACAGACCTATATGAAGAGCAAAGGGAGATAAAACTCAGTCACTAGTTTATTTAGTCGCTAAGCTAACGTTTTGTTATTCATAACTTAATAATTCAGAATTTCTTTAGAATTAGCATTATTAGACCTCACTGCATTAGGCAGATATGTTATTTGTTGACCTGGTCCAGCTACCAGAACAGGCAGATTCGCAAACATCTTTCAGAGATTAGTTTTAATAGTCTTCCTTGTCCCTTTACTCCAATTATTTACTTTATAATCAACTATGGTATGCTATAAAATTAGTTGACTGTGACTCAGCCTCCCTCAATAACACAGCATAGATACTTTGGTTCACTTGGGCTACCTTATCATTAGCTCTGTTCTTTTCTTAATGGGCTAGAGAAAAAATATATAAAATTTCACCAAGCCATTTGCTCTGTTCTTTTATTAGATGTTCAGATTAGAGCTAGCAACAAAGACATAAAAAGGGTGAAATCTAATTAATTCCTTGTTTCTCTTTTGCAAGAAACACAGGGAAAATGAAGAGGAGGCAGATTCCTACCCCAAAGTACTTGCAACTCATTCTTCAAGTGATAAAATACACGGACATTTCATTTTCTGAATGTGTATAAAGCAGAATAAAAGTAAAGGTAAAAGAAAGACATCCTTCTCCCTTAGCTAGCCCATGACCACCCCAGAACTTGTTTTTTACTCCAACAGAGTCTTGTAAATGCCAATGGGACTCAGCCACACACACCCCATAACATTCCTGAAGTATTTGGGCTTCTTTTCTCCTATAATACCCTTTAAAAGTCTCACTTATAATTGTTGAATATAAGAATCCTCCGGTTTCAAATAATTTTCAGTCCTTTGCCTGAACTAGCTATTTCAATTGATCCTGTAAAAGAAATCCCTAATAAACCACTGTCAAAAGTCACACTTGGAAAGCTGGAGTAGCTTGTAACATTCCCAGTGTCAAGCAAAGATGCATTTTGTCCATCCTTCACTCCCTGTATGGGGGTACCTGTGCAGAGACACGACCTACCCGGTGGGTCAGCATCTGCCAAAACAGCAGCAGGCAGGACTCACTTGTGCCCGGCCAGCGTATACCTCCCAGCACAGTAATGGTGCAATCCTGCCCATTGCAACACACCTCATAGGAGTCTAGGTCTGATATATTATTGAGATCTCATAGCCAAAGACTATGCCCATGTGGAAGCACCCGGGCTCAGATGTGGAGGGCAGAAGTTCAGCTTAATCCCTGTCCCTAGCAAATGCTTGTATTAGGGCATTAGGCTTAAAGATACTGATGTCCTTCAGGATAGCTGGATTCAAGCTGCAAACTATGATCACAGCACAAGCTACACATCTCCCAGAGGAATTTTACAACTATTTTCTCCTCTTGACATGATTGCTGCCTTGCAATACAAATAGCTTTGTCATAAATCATAAATGTACTACCCAACCTGATTCCTTCTTCCTCCTTTTTGATATTTTCCCTATAACTGATACCTTAGTCATGAAAATCACCTACAGTTATTCCTGCTGTTTCATAATGTCTGTTATCTGCTAACAATTCTTGTTCTGTTTGCTATTACCTATACTCTTTGCACGGGTGTGGAGACACTGTCTCTCATTAATACACTCCTGACAATATTATTCATCTGCTGTTTCAAAACAACTTCATCTTCTGTCTGAGGGTTGAGTTTGCAGATTGCCTCCTGAGAATACCAAGCACCTTCATTAAAGTGCCAGTGGGATGTGAGGGGACCTGGCAAGCCGTGCCTGGTCAACCCCATGCAGATCCCAAGGATTCCGGCACAGAAGTAGTCACAAGGTCAAAAAATTGTGCTGGAAGGAGCTTTTTTATCACTCAGAAAGGCTGGTGGCACAGACACTAGATAGTACTTGTATATACAAAGATTAGCTGGAAAACAAGCTGCCTCCTAAAATCTGGTTTTTGTGGTGGTGTTGGATTTTATTTTTTTAAAACCCTTGAAGCATATAACTTTATTCTGGTGTCTTTTAGTCAGCTTTGCTGAGAAATCCTTCCATGGTAGTGAAACACAGGCTTTCTGAAAGACCCTTTGGTGAGGTTCTCAGATTTAGAACCTTGCAGCTGGTCAGCACACAGGCATAAAGTATGCCTTTGACAACCTTAACATATATTAATGCTTATATTGCTTTCAAAAGGGCTAAGTTGAATATAAAACTAAGACAGGTAACACAGATGGCCCCATGTGTACCTAAGCATAGGAAACACCACTTTGGCCACCACTGTTACCACTGCTTTGTGTAATTACTGCTAAAATCAGTGCTGCAGAAATGCTGCAGGAAAAATTATGATGGTCACAAAAAATATACCCTACAAATCCACCCATTAAGTGGGATTTTTGCCTCTTGATTCTATCAGGGGTTCATTGCTGTTATAACCCAGCTCTGCACTGTGATTATCTGTGTAACAGTTTATAGACTATACAACTTCCCAAAGATAACCTACTTCAGGCTGAGTAACTGCTGTTGATCCACACAGGAAGGTTGTTTTTTTTTTCTGTCTGCTTGCTTTAACAATTGAAAACAATTAAAAATTTACTTTACACTGAGACAGAACTGGGAAAAACCCAAAGTGCTAACTGATACCCTGATATTTCGTTAATCACTTCTGACAGGAAAGATGTTGTGTTTTAAGATAGAGGAGCTGGATCAATCTGTTCTGTCACAGACAAGTGCCCTCAGAACTGGTCTATCGATTATGTCAGAGAGAATATCTTTAGATCTCTTATTTTAACTGTTTCACTTTCTATCAGTAATTAAATACATCTTGGAATGAGGGCTTCTGTGTCAGTCTCCTATGTGTTCATTTACTGTAAAGGTGTAAGTAACTGCGATGGACAGCAGGTTCATTCATTTGATGGCATAATGTATATTAGCTATTTATAAAAAATGAAAATAGAAATAAAGCAATTCTAGTACAGAGTTAGACAGGTAGATAGGCTGATGATTCAGTTGATCAATACATGTTGTTGTGGTCAAAACCATATGCCCAAGTGCATGAGCCTCCAAATTCCTCCCTTCCTAAGATGAAACCTATACTGAAAATAGCACAGGTTTTCTCAAGACTTGCAAATTTGTATGAAATGTTTCATTAACAGCATATAAAATAATCAACACTTAAAATTCCCTACCACCTCTAACCCAAGCATACATTTTTTAGAAGAACGAACAACCTACAGAAAAGCGGCAGTAAATTTCAATATTAGTAATGATACTTGTTTGCGAGTTCCCAACAATGCAGAAGGGAGTTATTTATGTTCATTTGTGCTTATGAAGCAATGTTCTAACACACTGATTTTCAACTGTTTTTTTAATCAAAGGTCCTTTTCTGCAGAAAGCAAGCCCTGGAATATCCTGTATCCCCAGTTGTTTTATGCTTAAGGGAGGGCATAAGGGAATTGGATATTTTACATAAAGAAAACAAGATAAAGTGAACTTAATTTTTGCTTTACAAAAATCATAATTTTACTGAAGGCAAATGAGTCCTTAAATTGGGAGAATCTGACGAGGACCCTGGAGCTAGGGCAGCAGGTATGCACTGGCCCATGGCAGAGAGCTATCAGGGAGTGAGTTGAGTAAATTCTGTATGAAGGGCTGGGGGCTGTTGTGCTCTTTGTTACATCAACTGAAATCTGATGTCTTAAGAGCCCTCATAGCTTAAATAATATTTCAGCCTATAAGATATGTCTGGGAACACCTATTCCCTAATACCAGAGGGTTTGAGCAAGGGGCTGGCAAGGCGTTCCTCTCCCCCACGCAGTGCAGGCAGCTGTGGGTGAGAAAGGCTGCTCTGGGTCTTGCTCCATACCTAATAACTTCTTCAAGGCCACAAGATTATTCCAGCTCCTTAAAGATGCCTTCGTTTCCTAAAGTGTTGTCTAGCACTAAAGTGTGCTGTTAAGCTGCTGCCATGTTTTTCCATTCTGGTAGAAATTATTGTTCTATATAGTTTGATTTTAAGAGTGCATTCCGGCATCCATTTAGGGAAAAGGCACTATATAAAAGAAAAATCAATATGAGCTTATTTCCTGAGATTTTCATTAGCTCTAAAATACATACATTCAAGAAGGGAGGGGGAAACAATATCAATTTTACCTAGACTGAAGGGGGACAAGACAAAGCATGGAAGAATATGCATGACTGTGCACTGACAGGAGTATGACCTACGCAGCTTTGCTGGGCGCAGGCAGATCTCTGCTATCACTGCATTCAGATACGCCTGCAAGATACTGGCCTCTCCTGTGACAGGCATCAAGTCACTGGAAAAATACAGAAATATATGTATTTTGGAAAATGAAGTGTTCCTTGACTTATTCTCAGGTTTTGTTAAAGCTAAACTGACTGTTGGCTGAATATTCACAGGGAAACTTTGCCCTTGCTCAGTGTTAAGAATTAATAGAAGAGCAATAAAATAGTCCTGAGCCAAATTCTTCCTCAAATCCCCGCTGAACTCTACCCATGCTATCTTTGTTCTTTTCTCCCAAATTCTACCAAAATATTATTCTTTCTAGCTGAGCAGGCTGTCCTTTCAAGCACCTTTGGCTAAACCTCTCATCACCTCATGCAATGTATTTTCTAAGATTTGCAAGCATAGAGCTGGAACAAATTCTGAAAAACTGTAACCTATATTTCTACAATTATAAACTTAAAGATATTGCAAGGAATTTTACCAAAACCAAATCATTACTACTTTGTTTAAAGCCAGCTGAAAAAATTAAAATTCATACTGCTGTATTAGCCAGTATTCTAACACAGGTTACTAAACCATAAGAGCGAGCATCTTATTTTGTCTTGGAGTAATGTTTCAACAGTGTCTTTTCAGTATCAGCATGCAATTATGTGAGCGAGAAATTGCACACAAGCCTCTTTTTCTCTTTTTAACATGGGCCTTCTATAATGGCATTTTCATTAGTAGGAAATACCTGTCGTCTGTAGAAAAATAATTTGTCTTGGGTTTTGAAAAGTAAATTATCCCCTCTAAAAGATTAGCTGGAAACCACTATAAATTTATAAGCATTCCAGATTAAATACAAAGTTTTGCTTCTTTCTGGTGACCCCTAGTGATATGTTTTGTGAGCGAGCTCAAGAGTGAACCCAACAAGTTAGGTATTTCTGAAACTCAGATGAGGCATCTGGAAGATTTTATCAGTGTGATTTTTGACACTACCCCAAAATTCAGGGAACTGGGAAATAAAGGCCCAGAAAACTTACCAGCGTGCGATTGTTCATTTGAAACCCAAGTGAAGCTGCGAAGGAACATGCAAGCTGAGAGTAACAGACAGCACAAAATAGCAGAACATTTGTAGTACAGCCACTGCGTAAAACTGATCTCTTGGGTTTTACTTACCACTTACACTATGTGGTTACCATCAAGAAGCTTTATGCATGTGCCCGTGTTTTTCTTTTTGCCTTATGCTCTCAGTTTTGTTGTTCACAGAAACTCCCATGCTGTTTTGGCTTCTCTTAGGGCCCTCAGTGAGGAAAGCAAACCAGAACTGGGCTGTAAAACTAGGGAAAAAGTAGTCGTTAAGTGGAATTTCATTTTTATTATCACAGGTATCTGGCATACAGATCAAAACTTATTTCCAACCCATTTCATGAAGGTGAATCAGAAAGATCAGAAAGAGCCCTGTTTACACGACCATTATATTATGTGAAAGAGGTGTAGGTTGTTGAGCATGTAATTGCACCATGACAGAGTGCTCCTTGCTGTGCATACCCACCCGCATTATAGGAAAAGTTTGGATTAAAAAGAGCAAGCCTCCAGCTAGCACTGCCCTGCTTCTGTAATTGTACAGTTTCTCTCATAAAATAAGACACATTTGTCCACCTGATTCATTCCTCTTGAGTTAATAATTGTAAGATGAACTCTAGCAAGTTGTTTTGGTGCCGTTGTGCCATCCCTCACTGTCCCAGGCTCCTGCTTTCCTCCCACCCTGACCAGCGACCACTTCATACCAACGTCTGCTGTTTCCAGCCTCCAGCTCCTGCTCAGTCATTTACTGGGCAGTGGTTGGAGTTGGACATTTTGTCTGCCCTAGCACCCTTCTTCCAGGGAGAATGAGTAGGAAAGCATATCTGGCTTTATTTCTAACTGTAGCAACAAGGCAGATCTTTATATTTAGCAGTCCTTTTCCACATCTTGGTATCCTGCTTGAACAATTGAGTTTTGGTTTGATACCAAACAGAATGGAAAAATGTGTCTAATTTCTTACACAAGGATTGCATGTTATGAACCCTGTAATACCATGTTAGTATGACCAGTCTTAAGGAGAGCAAAGTTTGGCTCATTTTTGCATCGTAACAGCTGCCCTCAAACCCATTTTTATTAAAAAAACACAGCCTTAACGTGTCACAGTTTCCCCTTGCCATTGCATATTTTTTTCATACTTCTCCCAAGTCAAACTATTGAAAAAATAACATTTACCGTCTGAATACTTTTATTGCTAATGTGAGGAAAGGCAAGGAAATTTCCCTTCTGTTTTTATAACAGAAAAATTTATCACAGCTTGCTAAATTCTGGAGTGATTAAGTCATATTAAAGACATAACTAAAACAAGTGTCTGATTTCTGGCTTCTGTAGTTTTATACTTGGTTCAAGAACATGTTTTGATCTTGAATATGACAATATTTCTTCACTATAATACAAATATTGCTCTCCTTCCACAATTGGTCACAATGAAGTCAATAAAATATGCACAGAAGAAACACAAGCAGCATTTGGCTCAATATAAAAATTGATAATATAACCACCTAAAAAAAAAGCTTTTTATCATCATAAGTCTCTCCTGGTTTTTTTATAGTTTTCATTGAGCAAAGCAATCCATCATACTTGAACTCCATGCACGTTCCCGAAGCCAACAGTTAGTACAAGTCAATTTTTAATTATGATTTTTTTAAAAACCTACAATTTATTTCCTGATTTTGTAAAACACTTTAAACAGCAAGTCATCGATATAAATTATGTAAATCTCAAGTGACCCCGAAGTCATTAATCTGACTGGATTTCACAGTGAAACATAATATAGCAATAACCCACCAGCTCTCTGTCTGACACTGCAGAGCAGCAAAGATGGCTTACAGCAGTGATGAACAATAGGAAACCACAGTTTTGTTCTAGGCTAGTGCGATTTTTAACCTTTTAAATAAAATGTCCATTGTGTTTAGAATACCTGTAGTACTCTTACATTTAGGGCCAAAGGAAAACAGGTCTGTTAGTTTTGAAAAAGAGAATTAAAGTTTATAATCTATAGCACCATACAAAGAGCAATGAACCCCACTCCAAAATACTGAGCTTTGCAATCAGTGAACTTGTCCCCATCCCGTCCCTATAGAAAACCAGAAAACCAGCAAATCCTCTTGTCGGCAGCAGAAGGAAATCTGCCCAGGAGGACTGAAAGTATCAGCCGCCCTTTGGTAGCAGCAGCAGCCTTGTGCCGGTTTCCAGCAGTCCTTTCTGCTTTGACGGGAAACCAAAAAGTCTGTTGTGCCAAACCCCTTCCCCACGGCTTTTTACCCAAAGGCTGCAGAGCTGCTAGAGGGGTATTTCCCACAACCTGTATGAAGCACAAACTCCCGCTTCCCCTTTCCATCTCCCGTCACCCCTCCTTCCCTGGGGTCACCCCCCGGTGAGGGCTCACGTGGCTCGCAAGGCAATCTCGCCTCTCCAGAAACAACAGCCGTTTCTCTCAGTTAAGCCAGTTCATGCGTGCCTCCTTTAAAACCTCTTTTTTGGTTTTCCAGCTGTTCTCCCTTTTGGTGGCCACCTCAGCCCTTTCCAGCTGCTATCTCTTTAGGCACAGCTGTGCTGGCTCCGTCCTCATCTGTGGACAGCAGCCTTCTGCCTTCCCTTCATGTGTGTGCATGGACAACCCCTGTATCCTTCTGGACTTAATGCTATTAAAATACCACTGAAGTATGTAAAGGATGAGAAGATGGCACAGGAATGAATGAGGATTTTTATTTGCTCATGCACAGGAGAGAGAGTCTCAGGATTTAACTTATATTCTTCACTAAAAAGTGTACTTCACATATCTCGATTTTTTTTTTCTTTTAAAAGTAGGATGTGGTTATTCTCTGGGTCTCAGCCTACATGAAGTAACATCAGCCAAATTCATGTAGACCAAAAAGAAGAGGAACTATTAGAAGGCAAAATATCCTGGCTGTTAGACCTCTCCAGCTTCTCTTGCTTTCTGTGCCCTTTCTTTCACTTTATGAAAGTTTATGCAGGAGACCAGCAGGTAAGAGGAAGCAACCACAGCATTTCAGGATGCTTGCTAAAATGCAGTTGCAGAGTAGAGCAAGATGGCTTAAAAAAGTCCAATTACTTTTTTACCTTTCCTAGGGGACAGTTCCCACATACTCCATTCTTTCTTCAGTGTTTGAAATGGTTTCTCTTCCTATTTACAGAGTAAGATATACAGTCTGTACTTCAGTTCATATTTTTGAACTTCAGATGCTCTTCTCCATATTAAAACATCTCACAGGCAAATGCGTATCCTTATTTATACTTCTTATATTAACCCAGTTACACAGTGGCAATAAAAATCCATAATAAGAAATAAGAGCTCTCATTGCACATTCACAAAGCCCTCCAAAGAACAGAGGAAGAACAGAGCATAAGTCTCATAAATCCAGCTTAATTTATTCATAGTAAAAGTCTACAAATCAGATACTTTTATATTCCAGGATATTTATGATGAAATGGTGAATGTATAACACACACCCCCCAACAATAATTCAATAATTGATGATAAAATAGCAAACTAGATTAAGAGTTTTCAAAATTTTTGTATCAAAAAGTAAAATATTATAAACAATAATGTGGCCTGTAGGCATTAAATCAAATCTGCAGTGGGTAAGGGCAAGAATAACATTTCAAAACTTTCAGAGGTCTCTGATCCCCTGGACTAGAACCTTCCAGCTTCACTGCTTCAGTAGCTGCAGTAATATGTAGGTATTTTCTCTTCATCAAACACACCCAAGTAATCTGTAGGGGAGCTCTATGCATCATACTCGTCTTCAGTCTCCAGAAGGGTTTTCAAGTGTTACATCCACAAGAGGGTGGTTTGCTAGAGCTGTCAGTCCAGCCAGGGTGGTTGGAGCTATCTTTGCCTTTCTACAGGCCACACAGAGGACTTGTTTTGATCACACACAGGTTCTAAGAAGGTGTACTGGAAAGAGGATTTGGCAAATGCCACTGTGCAGAGTTCCTTCAGTTACATTATAAAAGGCCTTCCTGTACGAACCATGTCATCGCTCTTGCTCAGTCCAAGTCCCTTGATAAAGAGGCAGATGTCAAATCCATCTTAGAAACTGCTATTTTGCTCAAGTCACCTAGATCTTTACCTTTCAGTAGGTAGAAATTCCCTATTTTCCACACAAATATGTTCACAGGTGTCGCTCCTAAGGCAGACGTTCTCACAACAATGTTCGCCCTTAGCCTACAGGTTCTTTCCCTCCTATTTATGTATCAGCAACACGAAATGCATCCTCAGTCTCCTTTTTGCTAGGCTAAGCAAATTAATTTTAATCTCTACTTACAAAGCAAGCTCTTCGTTCCCCTGATTATCCTAATAGCCATTCCCTCTGCACAAATCTGAACGTGTACGCAGGGATCCAAATGAGGTCTGTACAGCGGCATTAATTTAACTGTTGCTCTACTGTATTTTCAGCACTGACAGTAGCTTTTCACTTTACAGTGGAAGCAGTCACCTTGTGATCGGATGGTATATCCTTCTTTTATTGACCCAATTGTATTGTTAATTCGCAGGCTTGCTAATGCACTGCTCTGCCCTGGAAGTGTTCAAGTCTCATTTGTATGTGAACAGGACTTAAAAGGGGGTTTGGAGATAATTCTAGATAACAGTATATAAGGCATGTGCATACTCAGTTCAATGGTATCTGTTAGAGAAAGGAGGAAAACGAATGTGCAGCAACAAAGGAAATTCTGTGACTCAGCTAGAAAGGTAAAAAGCAGGAATCCAGTAAATATCAGTCTTTTGAGATAATAGCTTTCACTGTTCAGCTATTCTTCACCAGTTCCTTATCTAAAGCCTCTGTGGCACACCCTGATGAGAGAGAATTCGACCTGCAGAACATCACAGGAGAAAGGGGTGTACACTCTAGGCCCACTTTTCAGTTGCTTAACAGTTATGAAAGATTTTTGTTGATCATACAGGTCAGAAATCAAGCAAACAGGGCTTTCCAACCTGGAAGGAAGGTTCTGATTTGCAGTATTTCTGCTGATGGAAACTATTCCTCTTGTTTCAAATTGTTCAAGTGTGTGTCAAGGTCAGTTTTCTGTGAGGACAGAGTGACCAACAATGCGAAATTTATGCTTGCGTGATTTTGTGTGATTATGAAATCCTCTTGCTGCTCTCAGGAATCCCCACACGACCGATCATTTCTGCCTTGCTCTTTCTCATTTAAGTCATTGTGAAACACTCCCAAAAATGCAAATGCAAGTGCCGATCAGCCTGATTCCTGTCTGACAGCAGCTTACAAGACTGATGGTGAATCTCTTTCACAGCTCTGCCTTTTTTTTTTCCCAGGCATCCTGGCGAGTCTGTCTTTCTCTAGGAAATATAAGGCACCCAGCCTGGTTTGTTAAATGTCAGCCTAGTGAGTAACACGCGGCGCTGCCAAAGCCCATGTGTTTTTCCTGCCTCCACCTCCCAGAAGAGCATGTCATCTACATGTCTAGGATGGACCAACCAGATCTCATTCTTCATAGTCGCTGAGGGCTTTTCTGAAAACAGGGTGCTGCATGGGGCTTGAAGAAGCAGGACAGCAATCCAATAGCCCGGATGGGCTCAGCGGCCACTGCCATCCTCTGCCCTTTGCTGTGCATGAAATACAGGGAAGTCGGGCAAAATATAGACATGTTAGAAATAAATGGCCTTTTTCTAGAAAGGAACAAGTACTTAGATAGCGATTTTATCCAAGACGTGTAGGAGAAGATTACTTATTGCTGTCTGGTGTCTGCAGAGAGCCACAGTCTCGCTCTCATTCAGTCTAATGATGCACCGGCGTTCGCGCTTTATTTCAGTCTTTGGCAATCATTCACAATTAACGTAAGGAGGATAGTACTTATGTATTAGTTTCTGTATTTGACTGGAAAAGGAAGATGAATAAAACTAAATAAATGTCAACCGTTAGACGATGGGACTTAATGTGGTTTTGGAAGCAGGCAATGGAAGTTTTAATTGCGTACAGAGAGATTTCAAGATCATTGAGATCACTTCCATCTGATGCTAATGACTGTGGTTTCCTAAATCCAACCCCAGAATTTACAGCCAGGCTCAGCACCCATTTTGCTTAGATCACTTTTTATGAGCAGTAATGACCAGTAATGAAACAGCCAAAAGCTCAGGTGGCTCATCTGCAACTATACATGTTAGAGCCTTGAGACCTGATCCTGCAGCTGCCAGCTTCACCCTGTGAAAACCATTAGCAGCTGGCTTCGCGTCTAGAAAAAGAAAATGAAATATGCTGCATTTTCACAGCCATCAATCAGCAGATGCAGTGCCAGGAAAGCTTCGTAACGATGTAGATATTGCCAATTGACTTTGTAAAAAAAATACTCTCTTCAGAAGAAAAACATTTAGGCAAAAAATAACAGATGATCTCAGCGTACAGTTGTGTGCATGCGGTAGTGATCCTTTTCTTATTTAGATGGGAGTGGACTGAACCCAGAAAGCACCTCCCCTGCCAGAGGTACCAGCGCTCACCCGTGTACCCAAGGGCAGCAGAGGGAGCAGGAGAGTGCATTTCTCAGCACCCGTCTGCACTACCTCCCTGGAATTGTGGCAGCGGGCTGGTCCCCAACCTCACATGATTAGATGAGTGACTTTGCTTGCCTTGCTGAGCTTCCTCGTATCCTTACCAAGAAGAGACTCCTGAGGGCGGAAGACTTTATAATGAAAAATAAAGTTGGAAACCTTAGAGTTACATAACCGATGCAAGTGAACACCGTGGGGAGCAATACAAAAGTATTTATGAACAAAATGTTACTTTTGGGGTTTTATTGCTTTTTTTTCTCAGTGTTCTGCAAAGCCACTGAAAGCTATCAGCAGCATCGCTGCTCTTAAATGTTGTATTTCCAAAGTTTTGTCTGCATGTACTTCTTTTTATTATCTTTACTGAATTACTGACAGAAATACTGAAATGTCTGGCATGACTCATGCTGTGAGCAATCCTTTTGTGAGAACTGAATGGAAACAGGTTGATAACAAGGACAATTTCATTTAAAAGACCAGCCAGGTGACTGGTTACATGGGACGTTATTGAAATTATGCATGCAGAACTCTAACACTACCGTATTGTTTGAGATCATGTTTTCCATGCTGCAGGAGAAAGTATCTTTGTCAGCTCAGTGGAGGAAGGTTGGAGATGATTGAAGTAAAACAGCAGGAGGAGGCTGATATGATTAAGTCACATAGCCAACTGCCCATGTATAACACAGTAATGGAGGTGAAAGTAGAGGGCACAGTAAAATGAAGTCGAAAGGACACAGGAGACAAAAGGCTACACATGTAGGACAAGGAGAGGATGTACAATCAGCTGATTTGTACAGCAGGTAGAGTGCAAAATTTTCATGCCCCGTATTTAGATATTTCCTGTTAATATTGATACAAACAATGTACTAACTTGTGCTGGAAAGGACAGTCTGTTTAGCAAGCATGCATGGAGAGAGGTATGTTTAATTAATTTTACAGTTGTGGGCAGAGAGGTCAGATGACAGCCTGTGAGTAAAATCCCCAGCAGCCAGGCTAGATAACAGGAGAAAAACAAAAAGACTATTTGGGACAAAATCAGGCTCAGCTCTGGATCCACTCTGGTGACTGTTCATACCTCTTCAGCAGAAAATAAAGTCTTAATTTTGCTACAAGCCATCAAGTAGGAATATCATTATTGTAGTAAATCTTGGTTGCTACAAAGACAACATAGTCTACTTCAAGTTGTTCCCTCTGGGTAGAATGATGCTAGATACAGGTCACAAAACAGTTGGTCTTATGAGCCATAGGGCACCCAGGTTTGCAGCACTGTAGTGGTGATATCAAGGAGGATATGATCCGTAAAAAGTCACTAGAAACTTCTGCAGTTTGCTGCAGAGGTTGCTGGGGGTCACATCATGTCAGGTTGTCATGTGGTCCCCAGTCATCTCAAGTAAAAGTGTTGGGGGAACAGAAAGCTTGCAAAGATCACTTTCGCTAGTCATCTTCATGGTGCTATTTCAGTTTTACACGGTGCTGTTTCAGCTTGAGGCCTGAGTTCACTTCAGAGTAATTTCCATTGACAATTTACATCATTGCCTACACTCACAAAGAGTTGTGCAAGTCGCAGTTACCATCTCCAAAAGTTTCGAGAAGACAGCAAGACAGCCTGGTACATACATGCAGTCATCAGACACTACTGAAGGGGATGCTAGAAATTTCTGTAATCACTGAGAGCGTATTATTCGCTCTGTCTGTGGATAAGGAACTACAAAACCAGAGAAGAGTAACAGGGCGATAGTTACAATCCCAGGCAGGAGTGAATGATCTAACTTCTTCCGAGGCGAGGAAGCCCTCAGTGCCTTGGAGAAGCCGACAGGACACTACCCAGCACTTGGGGCAGGGCAAATATTTCATCTTCCATCTACGGACACAAAGTTGGGATGAGATGTGCTCACGAACCAGGAAACCCCAGAGCGAAGGTCGTTTGTGCTGCCTCAGTTTGCTCCTTGTGCTTGCAAATCCTAAGCCAGCCTCTGCAGCATGACCGTGCACTGACTTGCGCGAGGACTGGGGCTTCCTTCGGTGCCCAGGATGGATAGATGGCACTCCGTTACCGAGCAGCGAGTCAGTATTTCATGTCATTCTCACTTGTGAGCATGCAGCTGTAATGCGTGTGTGCCACAAAGTAGCAACAACCTTCTTGGAAGTGCCATTAATTTCCTGATAGGCTAGGCTTTTTCCTTCTTTATTATAGTAACTGGGTGCTTAATGCACAGTCATTAATTTACTTTCACAGCCCTTGTGGGGTGAAGGGCAAATGTTATTAATGTTATCAAGGCAAAGGAATGTAGTGCAGGTCCATTAACAGGGAAGGAGAGCAGGTAAAATGACATAGGGAATACAGACGCAGTCAAAGTCTTTGTCGCTTCAGTCTTCTCAAAGGAATTTAATTACAATCAGATATTTAGCACAGTTAATTTCAATTATAGGAACACAAGGCACAAAAAGAAGAGAGAGACAGCTAAAAATGGGTATATCCAGGTTGCCAGTAACTGCTGAATCCACCTTGAGTAACAGCCAAATCGTTATTTGAATCATTAAAAGTTATCTTCAAAAACTTATGGAGAACCTCTGAGATCCAAAGGACAAAGATCGAAGCACAAATTCAGTACTTAACATCAAAAAGCGAAGAAAGGATGATTTGGGAACCTACAGACCAGCCAGATTACCTTCAATGCAGCTTCCTAATGATTCACAACTTGCAGAGTTATTAGGAAAAATTAACAAGAATAAAATTTGTTACTGAGGGGAAGTGCATATCAAGCACAGAACTCATTAGACATGTGCACTTGGACTTCAGAGGCCACAGCTGGAGTACTATGTCTAATTTTGCTCATCCTACTCAAATAAAGCTGGACAAATTAAAGGTAGTTCAAAAACGGAGCAGCAAACTAACAAGGATCCTGGAAATGTGACCTGCAAGGAAAGTTAAAATAGGCTTATCTTAGAGAAGAGAGCACTGAAAGGGGATGTGTTTAGTCTTCTGGCATGGGCAGTGGAGAAGGCAGCAGCTGGTTATTCCCCATATCCACAGACGGCAGAGGAAGAGGGAGACCAGCCTGAGCTCAGCACAGGCAAAGGCTGGACGCTTTCTGATCATGAAAGACTTAAGTGGTGGGACACCTTGTCTGGGGAGATCAAAACTCCCTTCATCTGGAGCTGAGAAGCGGGATAGGCAAGCCCCACAGGTGGGTGGCTTAGCAATGTTAAATCCTGCCTCAGAAAAGGGGAAAATAATGTGATGGGAAAAAAGCTGGCGTGGATTATTAAGAACAAATTGTAACATATGAGCCAGTTTCCTTCTCTGACAGTGTTACTGGTCTAGTGAGTAAAAGGCAAGTGTGAAGTGTGATGTATCCTGACTTTACCAGCATCTCCAGGCCAACAAGTTAATGGCTTCAGAGTCAGGGAAAAGGGGCTAAAAGTATCCCATCTGCTGAAGTGTCTGATCTCTGAACCCAGAGCTGCCCAAAGGGGAGCCCAGCACAGAGCTGCTCTCCCTTTCCGTGAAAAGTACAGAGACTTTTTTTTTCACTCTCTCACACTGAAATGAAAAAAAAACAAACCCTTTGAAATGTTTAGTAAAAGCACTTAGAAAGAGAGGGAAAGACAGAAAGATCCTTTTCTCTTACCCCTCTGCCCCCTCCACCAATCTCCTAATAGTCATCAGCCCAGGAGATAGAGGCATTAATTTGCGAAGTTTTGCTCGGGCAGCCCCAGAGCAGAGCCCAGGACTCTCATTTTTCAGTTTTTCATGTGCTTTGATTATTCCAAAGTACAGAGCTGCCTCCCTTTTCTTTTCTTCCTTTTTTTTTCCTCCAGCAATTCTGTACTAAAAATCACACAACGGTAACTTCAATGGAAAAACGCACTTCTGTGAAAATCTTAGCTGTAGCAAGTCAACATTTTCCAACAGAAGTTTTTTTCCTCAGAAAGTTTGCAGCCAGATCTAACATCGAGATTTCAGTAGCACCTAAGCTTTCAGTGGCTCATATTTCTGCGTATCAGGGTCGTCAGTCAGGCACCCAGAAAACGAGAAGCATAGAAGTAATGATCACCTCTGACACAGCTGGAGTGACTTTTCCAGCGTGACACAGGCCCCCATGGCAGCTGTATCAATCACCTCCTTGGGGCAGCATTCTCAGAGTATTTTTTTTCTCCAAAACATCAATACTAGCTAACATTTTTTAAACACTGTCATCCATTTCAGTCAATCTTATTCTTCATAATTTCAATCTCTTTCTATTGGGAAATTTGGAGTGTATTTCATAGTACGAAGTGTCAAGAGAACAACTGCGTCAAGAAACAACATCCTTTCCCTTGCCACTTGTATTTGTTTGCCTGAGAAATTATGTGCCATAGCAAAATATACACATTCACCCAGGCAAGAGACTAAGTAACAGTTCTGCTGCACCACCACGTACTAAGCATCTCTTAGACGTACTAAAAAGTTTAACATTCAAAATCTCTGCATGACCAGAGATCAGATTTTTAGGTAGTTTGATCTTGCTACCCAACCTTCTACCTATTTTTTCCCTCCTTCATAACATTTGCGTTATTTAGATAAAATCTTAATGAGTAAAGCTACTGCTTTTCTAGCTTATCCATGCAATTGCTTTAACTCATTTGTGTGAAATAATCTCAAAGAGAGTTTATACTTTTCACTTTTATCGGCCAAAAAACATACTGGAATTAGCATATGGTATCTCACTCTATTCACTTTATACTGATTTCAAATACTCAGGGGCAAGTTGTTAGCAGACAGAGAGTAAAACAAACATTTAAAATCCATGCCAAGCCCTAAATAGACAAGGGTGTGAACAAGCCCCCCCCTTGTTGTTGAGCAACAGGAGACTGCCCAGAGCCCTCTCCTCAGGGGGACCTTGAAGATACTCTCCTGAGGCAGCACCTGAGGCTCTGAGCAAATAAATTTGCAACGTTTTTAGGGAATTTCTGGGAGCTGCTCAGAAAGATAAGTTCTGCATCAAAGCACTGCACTCTGTTTAGAGCACAGACCGAGCAACGGTAACGTCTCTAAAGTTCACGATGTTATACCACGTGTGGAAACAGGGATTGTGTATAATCCCTGCTGTACATTGTTGAATGTGTGTAGATTACATGACCGTTCCCAGTCCTTTGCTGCCCTGTTTGCTTTGACCTTCTACTGCATTGCCCAAGTGTCCTGTAACCCATTGCTCCTGGCTCAGGCTAGACCTCAGGGCAACAGGGACAGGCAGTCTTTTTTCCCCAGTGTGTTTTTCTCTTTCTCCTTCTAGAAAGGTTTTGTCTTGTAGACAGGGGATTTTTTTTCCCTTGTCAGCGTAAGAGGGGCTAACTCAGCTGTAGTCTTAATTTTACTTGGGCCAGAAGAAATGATTAATTGCTTTGTTTATTGTCTTTAATCTTAACGTTGTTTGTTAACAGCTCCAACTCCTGCTTGATCTGGCAGAAAAAAAAAAATCTACTCTTATTTTAGCTATTATACATATATCTACCAATCTTATAAAAAGGCTGTAAAGCAGACTCTTCCCCTGTCTCCACATATATCATATGCACACACACATATGATCACATCTCAGTTCTTTACATCCTACTCTCATGGGAAAGGAGACTTAGTTTAATGACTATTTGCAGAGCTTTTTACAAAGAGCTGAACTGCTATTTCTCACGAAATCACAGCCAAAATAACCTGCTGCTGTAAGAAATCTTTGAAAGGATTTTGGCGATGCAAAAATACTGCAAATTATTACTGCAAATAAGATTAAATCTGTATAAAAATCTATGTCATCTTGGCATATACCTATGAAGTCCACAGACTATCCTAAGAAAAGATTTGCCTTGAAAGAAAAAAGGTCATTTTTCCTACCTTAGAAGAGGATTTTAAATGATGGGATATATTCCAAGAATAGGTCTGAGAAGAAAATATGAAAGCTGCAATCCTATGATCAGAGTGATAATGGTTTTGGTCCCTGATTAAAGAGAAATATTCAGCTTTGATGTACTCTTTGTAGTCAAGGAGTCATAATGAATAAGTAACAAATATCAAGAAATGAGTTCGAGAGAAATACAGAAATTAACTGGCTCAGATGGCCGCTTCAGGTCAGACCTGCACTTTATTACCCATATCAGTGATTGAGATCCGAATGGTAGATTGGACTTGCTGGCAACATGGACAAGTTTGCATCGTGGCTAAGAATTGCAACCTAAAAAAGTGCGAAAATGTAGGAAGGGCAGTTGTCTCTCAGGACAAATGAAGATGAATCCTGTGTCTTACTGTTGAAGAAATATGTAAAAATATTGCAGGTGACATGGATCCAGAGCATTTTGAATGCATAGTCATTCATTTATGTGGCTGATCACTACAGTAAAGGAGATAAATAAGAATTAGACTTGAGGTAGAGGACAGGGAAATACGTCTATTATACAAGGACCATCAAGAGACCTAAGCAGTCTCCCTGCCTCATGTTCCCATGCAGATGCTGTAGCAATAGTTTAGAGATAAGAAGGATTATCACGAAAAGCAGTAGGCTGACCCTCTTTTCAGCACTGCTCATGCCAAAATGCCTCTGTGCTCTTTACACTGGGTAATCAGGGTTGGGATAAGTACCACACCAAGACACACTTCATTCTTCTATATAGCTATGCTGTGCGCATGCATTGCTTTCCTAATGCCAGAGCAACAGGAGTTGTGTAACTTCCAGCTTGTAATGTGATGGGGGTCTTGCAGGAGACCTTGTGTTTTGGATCTGGCTGTCCCGGAGTCAGAATAAAAAGAATAAAAATAAGCGCTCATCATACAAAGCAGTTCATGCAAATGAAAGCAGTTGATATCGGGAAAACAAAACCACAGAGATCATGCTCCTTGGGGCAAACCCAATGGTATGAGAGCCCTCAGGAGCGTGTTTTGAGTGAGCAGAGCTTGGATTAAAATGGCATTGGCAACACTTTTGTCTATATCAGCAAGATCTACTGTAGTTTCATTTTGAACGTGACAAACTATTTGCCCTAGAGAAAGAGAGGCATATCTTTCTAAAAGTTGAAATATTTCCTTTCAACGTCTTTGCAAATGAACTGTCTCGATGCCTCCTGTTTCCAAGATACTTAATTTCAGGTTGAAGAAGAGTTTAGTTTGACTTCCATTTATTATTAGTCTGTCTTGGTGATTTTAGAGATTCTATTTCTCTGTAAAACCTGAAAGGTTTCATTTTAGACTGAAATAAGTCACTTTTCCTCACTGGACTGGTGAATTGCAAATCATTTACTTACTAAATCTTCCATGTGCTGGTAACATCTGTTCAACAGTTGTCTTTTTCAAATTTTACTACAGCACAGTATTATAGCTCTGTCTTTCTGTCCCTCCTACATGCAATCTTTTCCTCTCTGCTTTGCTCTGAGTGCTGTCTGTACTTATATTATTGCAGCAGAAAAATGTAGAACATTAGCATCTGTTAATCCTTTTATACCTCAAGTCTTCACATGTTTGGCCAACTCTGCTTTTCATTGTGCTTGTCTGTCTTTGGAATAGCCTCAAAATTCCAGATACAGCAAAATAACCTGGCCCTGTGGTACTGCTGGAAGGCTATTTTAGAATTAAGATAATTCAATGGTTTAAGTGTGTTTGCTGGATCCCTAGGAGCAAACTTTTATCCCAGTTTGCAGGGATTTAGCCATTCAGTTGTTATTAATATCAAGCAATGCTGCTGAATCTACATGTTCTGTAAGGAAATAACCTAGATTTTACTGCTTTCCTTTACACTAGACACTTATTTCAGCAAATAACAGAAAGGGTGAAATGAAACTTGTCCTTAGCCTACGATTTTGCAGTGGCATGACAGAGAAGGTATGAGAGGCTAAAAAATAGCTAGCAAAGATCTTCACAGTAAATTTGGACCCTGTCTTTTCTTTCACACCACGTTTGAATGAGTTGCAGTTCCTGCCAAAAGGGTAAGTTGGAGGTAGTTGGGTAAACGGTGGGGGTTGAAGCAGAAAAGGGAAAAATAGCTGTATCTCAGTCCTGCAATGCAGTGTGATGCACCTTGGCAGGCCCAAAATTTGTGTCTTCTGGTATTTGTCAAACAGAAACAGAGAGCTGTCCGCAGTGGGCTTCAAATGAGAGACAATAAGCCTTGTGTTGCATACTTGTGTTGATGAAAAGCTGATTTTTGGACAGTTGAGACCGAAACATGCCAAACATGATCAGCTGCAGAATTAGTCTAGCCGATGCAAAACACTCCAAAAAAACCAACCCAAACTCTAAGCTAAGGAAAAGAAAAAAGGTAATTTGACATCATTTTTTTCAAAAGAAACAGAATAAATTAAGAATCAGGCAGGTAAGGAAATTCTTTGAGTGGCACAAAATTGATATTTTTGACCACCCTTTGTCTCTGAACTATTCACAACAAAGGTGATTTTAAGCGTAAACGTTGCTTTAAGAACACGGGGTTAGAGTGAGAGTCCAGTAAGGACATTTACTTATACAGCAGTGCAGAATAAAGTACCTAGCCCACCTCCAAAATGAGTGAATGCCCTCATCCAAAGCAGTTCAGCCTGGAGAAGAGAAGGCTTCAGGGAGACCTTCTAGTGGCCTCCCAGTATTTAAAGGAGGCCTACAGGAAAGGTGGGGAGGGATTCTTGATCAGGGAGGGTGATGATAGGATGAGGAGTAATGGTTCCAAACTGAAAGAGGGGAGATATAGATTAGATGTAAGGAAGAAATTCTTCACTGTGAGGGTGGTGAGGCACTGGCACAGGTTGCCCAGAGAAGCTGTGGCTGCCCCCTCCCTGGCAGTGCTCAAGGCCAGGCTGGATGGGGCTGGGAGCAACCTGGTCTGGTGGAAGGTGTCCCTTTATTGGAACTAGATGATCTTTAAGGTTCCTTCCAACCCAAACCATTCTATGGTTCTGTGATAGTCCACAAGGAGCAATTTTCTTTGCCTCACAGCATGTGAACCAGAAAGATGGGAGGGCAGGAGCCAGCACAACCAGGAGGCTGAGCAGGGAGATGCCTAAATTTTCACAGTGAGACCACAGCAAGTGACAGCAGGTAAACCTTGTTCTTTAGGAACTTGGTATCTGTCTCATCCACTTCAGAAGTCTCATCTGTGAAACCCTCTTCCACAGCTAAGTGCTTCTTCAGAAATTCTCTTGCCTAGAAAAAAAAAAAAGGAGACATTTTCCATCTCATTATAGCCATTAAGCAGAGGTTGGGGCAAAGAAACTCATTTTAATATCCCACTCCCTGAGTTCTGCTCTGCAGGGATATCATGAAGCAGCAGAACATTTTGGTATCAGACCTGTAGATTTTCTTGATGAAATTAAGCATTTTATAAACCTAATTGAACACCGGTGCAAAGAAAATTAAAAAGAAGGGAAACAACTTTGGAAGCTGGCAAAGTTGTCATGTTCTTATTTATAGATAACAAAACTATACAAAAAAGAGCAGTTTCGGTGGGATTGGGATCTGCCATGGAATATCCAAGTGCTCAGGCTGTTGCCCCAGGACATGGCAGACTTGGTCTCAAGTCAGGGAAAACCAGTCAGCTCTCAATCTGTCAGTGGAGCTCAAACCCAGCAGATGTCCCCAAGTCAGTCCCACTCTCGCCTGTTTGTTTGCCTTTCATTGCTCTTCCACTGGGTCTATTCTGCAGATCATGCTCCAGTGCCTCTCTGAGTATATCTGCTGCTTACAAACAATATTTACACAACTCAATTCGATGTCAAGGCTAAAAAAGGTTAATGGGATCCTCATTTCTGAATGCAGAAAGATGAACATTGTGGGGGACAAAAAATAGAAAGCCTTCTTGAGGTCACCTATGAATAAATGTGAACAGGTGTAAGGTCTGCACAGCAGCATATGTCACCACCACTTCTTGGTCTATCACAGGCAAACCCCTTTTTATTAATGGGCTGACAGGCATGTTATTCGAGCAGCAGGGTTAAAAACATCGTTACATTTCTGTAATATTCCACCCACACAGTGGATGCTGTAGGAGACGTAATAGTCAGCCTTGCACTTGAGAGCACAGCTGACTCATGCACTGGTTTGGAGATGCAGGTCCACAGTGTGTCTTTTGAAGTGGCATATACCTGCTTTAGTGGGAACTAAACTAAACTTCTCTGAACTAAGTTTACAGCAGAAAAATACAGAGGTAGAGCTGCCTCGGCTTCCATGCTAAATTTTAGTTATGTGGGCTTGTGCAGGGTATTAGCAGATGCCAGATGGATCTACCCATACAAACTCTCTGTTCTCTACACAACTCATAAAACACAACACAGAGATGACCAAAGCCTGACATTCACCAGGTTTCACATAATCAAGTTTCACAAGTTTCAAAAGCAACTCAGCAATGACTGCAAATTGCTAAAGAATAAAGTAGCAAATGATAAATTGATTGCCTGCTGTTTCTTTGTGTACTAATTTGTGTTATGGCTTTCCAATCTGAAATTGCTTGAGTAGATTTTTGCTGTTTGTTTTTTTTTTTAGCTCAAATTGCAAATGAAATGACTGTGGTAAACTGAATGCATCAAGTGTAATGAAGAATTGATCAATTGTTATGTTGTAGGGCTTTTCTGAACAGTGGTTCCCAGCCTATCTTCTTAAGATGAAAATTACAGTTATTAGCCAATTACCAAGTAAGAATGCAAAATCGAGTCTGGTTTTGATAACAGAAAGATGGAAGAAAACCTGAAATAGTGCACATCTGCCTATAATTCCCTTATTTTGCCTATGGATGGTGATACATAGATAAGATTTTCTGTTGAATTATTCCCTAGAAAAAACATTAAGATCTGGTTACTTCCTCCTTCAGTAATACTGGTTTTTAATCCATCTTTTTCAATAAAACTTATACCTCTATTTTATAATCTAGAAGCCTACTGTTACTGTTATCAGGCAAGAAGGAGGTGGGGTAGTAGAATTAAAAGCTCAGCATGGAAATGGCTCCATGGAAATAGAAAGTATTAGGATTCATCTTGTCTGGTGGGAAGAAACTGTACTGAGTTAGGAGTGTCTAAGGAAGAAAGAAGGTGGTTCCCATCGAGAATACTCCATCTGGCAATCTGATTTTCCTTTATTTACTTTCTAAAGAACTGGAAAGGGCCAGTGCTACACCCCCTGTAAAAACCACTGGCACCACATCGACTGCGGTGAAGGAAATCCCCATCCCTGCATGGGAAACCCCAAGCAAAGCCTGACCAGCCGCCAAGGGACGGAGCTCATTTCCTGGCTCAGGAGACCTTCTGCCCAGCACATTTGGAGTCATTTTTCAGTGCACATAAATTTTAAAACACACAAACCTGCACCGTGATCAAAGTTAGTTCAGTGTAAACGAGAAAAAGTCAGTCGGTTTACCTTCTGCACAGCGGATACTGATCAAAACACATCTGCCTATAATATGCACCATATGGGGCAACAATTGTCTCGTGTTTAATCCTATGCCTCACTAATCCCCTGTGTCCTCTGTAAACGTGCATATCTGTACCTATAGGTCTAGATGGATGGCCAGAGAAGGACATTTTTCTTTATGCACATATAATTATGGAGATGTTTTTTCTTATTATGGTAATTACATCCTAAAATATTGCACAGGTAACAGCTGTAAATATAATGAAGTCTCAGCTGATACCAGCTGAACTGGATTTTCTTTTGTATCAAAAAGCAGCTTATAGCTGAAGTCCTTATAAATTCCTGAAACCTTGCTATTTTTATGAATGCTTCTACTGCTCTCGGTAAATAAGCAGAGATCTGTGGAGCAAGCAAAGCAGAGATGACCCCAAACAAAAACGTAAATTAGTACCTGTTAAAACAGTGAATGGGAACTAAATTCCTCTAAATAAAAACAGTAGATGAATTCATCTGGGGGTTTTCATGTATAAGAATTGAAATCCTTGCCCTTTTATGGCATGAATAAGCATCAACAGATCTCGTTCAAGTTCTAGACACACAATAGGCAGTGTTTTTCACAACTAGAGGTAGGTGATTCCCCTGAAATACCACCATGGCTGAGGGAAACCACTGGCTGAAACTGTGACCATCCTATTTCTATAGGAGGAAGGGACCAATGCATTTTAATTTTGGAGATAATTATGGCGATATGTACAAACCCCATATCTTTTGGATGTTGAAGAAACAAAAAGAGTTGCTAATAAACTTAGTTTCTAGAAATCTATTAGACTTAATGTCGCACTTCCACAGTTGGGAGTACTTTATTACTATATTTAGTACTATATTTATCTTATCATGCTGGCCAGGCAGGCTGCCAACGGTTTCTTGCTCATGACCTTTTATTTTCATATTTTTAAATCCATCCAAAGCGCTGTAATGCATGAGAAGGGTTTTTGCATCCTCAGCAGGAGCTGCTATGTGTTCAAGTTTTGCATCAGCTCTCCAAGTTTGGAAGTGTGGGCAGCCTACAAGAGGATGAAGGCCAGGGTCAAAAAAGACCTGAATTTTGATAGGAAGGCGGTGAGATCCTTCCAGGTTTCTGCATTATTTGGGAAGTGGAGCGTGTCCATGTACGTTGCTGCAGAACAGCAACGAATAAAGGCTTACTCCAAAGGCAAGAGCAAACCAAACCATTCTTCCTAAATGTCAAAACCCTGACAGAAAAGCCCATTATAAACATGTGAGGAATGTGTGGCTGCTGAAACCACTATTGTGCCAGTGAATGGAATGAATAATAGCGATGAATAATAGCAAAACAATAGCAGGAAAAATTGCCTCATCACCCTGCATACATTAGGAACTAAATCACACCCAGGACACACGCACGAATCTGGCATTTGGCAGCGCTTAGCTGCCTTCAGTCGGAGTTCCCTTATCTTTCCACCAGTCTCTGCTGCATCCTGGATGCACCGACAATAAGTTAGTGGTGACGCTTTCCCAAAAGCTATATCATCCATGTACAGAATTAAACTGAAGAAGTGGGGGGGATTGTGGCCAAAATTCAGCATTTGCCATGGGAGCAGTCTGGCAAAATGTGTGGCTCGCAAATTGTAATTAGCCTGCATCGCAACTGAGGCATGGAAACAGCTCCTGCTCTCAAAGGGGTAAACCATGGAAATCAAATTTCCATCTGAATAGAGCCCAGTGGGTTCTAAAATCAAAACATGTGAGTTTGTTTTTGCTGCTGCTATTTAGGAAAGCTGCATTTGCAAGTGTATGTTCAACCAAGATTAGGAGGTAAGAAAGAACCTTTTAATTTTTTTTCACATTTTCATTCTGAGGGACAAGAGCAAAATAGACCAATCAATAACAATAATTATAATTTTCTTTTTATTGATTGCTCAGAAGTCCTTAAAGGCATCATCATTAACTTGGAGATAACTTGAGGAAATTTATGAGGTTTTTAATTCTCTTCTGACGCTGCAATAGTAAGTGATTTCTATATTCAGATGCTCAGACTTCCTGGCTCTGAAGCTAAGCCAAAATTAGCAAGGATGAGACTTGCTGAAATTCAGTAGAGTACTTGACACAATTTGTCTTTGTTGGTTTTTCGAACTGCCTCATTCAATAGATGAGGCTATATTTCACAAAGCAGGTGAACTACAGGCTTTACCTGTCCTGTCCAGCTGCCTGTTGCTTTTTATCTATGTGATCATGTGTCATCCGTCCGGTACCCACCATGTTACTTGTGAACAATTTTCACTTTGATGAGAGATGCTAGATAGCAAGTCCTGGAGACTGAAACTTCAAAGGACAACACTTCTGCTGGAAAGTTCTTGGCTCGTCCAGGTCAGTTGGCCACGCATCTATTCTTGTCCCTGCAAATAAATACTCGCTTCCTTCATCCTCTCTACTTGTGAAGCACTGAAGAAAGCACTTTTCAGAATATCTCCTGTGACAGTGCTCCAAACTCCACACTGAACTGCCCAGAAGTTCCTCAGGCTTTGCTCATGTTTCTTACAGGACTCCTCGTTGTCACCTATTCTGTCAGCCCCTCTTGAGACCTCTTCTGGCTCCATGCAAAATGCGCGTCTGCCTCTATCTGCATCCTCTTGTGCGAGCTGCATCGGTGCATTATTTTGCAAAGCATTCAGGAGAAACAGACTAGGAGAAAAGTTTCATATAATCAATTCCTCCTTTCTAAACCACAAGTTAAAAACAGAAATGCAAGTCAACGTAGGAGATACTAGCATGAATAAATAATTGTTTTCTCTGGAACTGAACATTGGCCCTTGGTTGTCAATAGCACATTGCTTTACTTCATAGAAGACCGGAATGATAAGTGACCTTGTTCCCAGGCAAACGAAACTCTGATGCATCATCCAGACATCTTGAGAATGTAGGAGGATTTTTTTCAGCTACACTCCCCCTCAGTGTAGAAGCCCTGCGCTATCGCCTTTTTGCAGAAAAAAAAGAATTCCCTAAGAATCAAGCAATAAACTCACTAATCCTGCCTGATGGGAGCAATCCTAGTAAGAGTTTCAGTTACATATACCATAAGTACAGAATATCAAGGGCATCATATAGAGCATCCGTGGGATGGAGGGAAGAAGGAAAGGGATCTCTTCCCACATTGCTGCCTTTGTCATCGATGCTCAGACTGCACTCCAGCACTGCAGGAGGGTGTATTGCAGACTGCATTTCATTTCCAAACATAGCAGAACCCTAGAGTTGAACAGTCTAAAGCCTGCCTTGAAAGAAGAGTGCTTACTCTGTAGGACAAACCTGTGAGAGAGTCTTTAATTGTATGCTGAGTTCCTGGGGTTACAAGAAGACACCTTATTTTCAAAACAGTGTAATATCTAAGGGGCAGCATTAAGCAGCAGACTCCTAGAAAACTATGTTCCTGCTTGGCTTGATTTTCCTTCTTAAATCTGTTACTCAGTACAAATAATATGTATGAAAAACGTCCTATGCTTTTCAGCCAATGCTCAGCCTCTTCCTGGGTCAAATTTTCTATAATTATATTAATATTACACGATGGTTCATTTACTTCTATCAATTTTGTCTTATGAACACATTATGACTTGTCCAAGACCTGGCCATTAAGAGCATGTGGTGTTTATACAATGTGCTTCCCTATAATTTCAGTTAAGTAGGAGGTTCTTCTGCTTCTGAATTATCTGAAAATAGTTTTATTTATTAGCTATCAAGGTTTTTTATAAAATAATTACATTTTAGCTGCCAGAGGAGCATATATGGCTCAAGCATTCTAGGTAGTGACCACTTTCACATTCACAACAGATTTCTGCCTCTGAATATTTTTAGGAATAAAATTTTTGTCATCAACATGCAGAATAATTGCATTAAAATCTTAGCAAATATTGATGAAATAAGGCTGCAACTTTCATCTGCAATAACCTGTCAGATGTTCCTTAACTACAAATGCCTTATCTATTAACAGATTATTGTTCACCTGGAACTTGCACTCACCAAAAGAAATTTTTGAATACTGTCAGATCAAAGCCTTCTACTGTTGTTTTCAACACATTCATTAAGAGCTTGGAAAGAATTTCCCTTTCCCAACATCTGCCTTCCTTTTCTGCCCAACTTTCTTTCAACGTATGGTAAATCATAATATGGGGAAGTGGATGACACTGACACATTAAAAGCATCAGAGCTTTGCTATGTCAGTGAAATGCAGCCACTGGGCATGGAAGTGGCTCACGATAAAAAGTTCTCCTTCTGTCTCTAAAACAGGAAGAGAAGAAAGCAAATACATCCTTTGTCTGCAACTAATTGGGAGTTAATAGCCTAGGCATTTCAGACTGATTTTTCCAAGCAAAATCTTTTGTAATTTTCCTGTGAAATGAGATTAAAACGCTGTGGAAAATGTTTTGTTCCACTATGGATCGAAAGAAACAAAAAGTGGAAATCTGAAAATCTGCCAGAGAGTGTCTTCAAAACTTTTCTGTATATCATACAAAAGTCAAAAATACAAATATTCTCACACATAATTTGAAAAATATGTATATACATTCATACACACATACGTATACTTACATATGTGTGTATATATATATATATACACACACCTGCACGTGTGTATTTTCAAATGTTGTACTTCAAATTCTCCCCAGTACCTCCTCTCTCCACCTTTGAGAGAAGCTATGTGAAAGCTGGCGGGCAGCCCCACTCCCCCAGCCCTGGGGCTTGCTGTGGTGTTGCAGGAAAGTTCCACCTGGGCTCCCACAGTATGGGGGATGACAGTGAGAGAGAAATCTCCATTTGAGAATCTGTTTTTCCTGGTCACACCAAATGGTGCTGTTCCTGAGTATTACCTGGTTCAGTCACTGGATTTTCATTCACCCTCCACACAAAAATTATTTTGCAATCTGCCAGCTATTTCCCAGAGCTTTAGAATGCCCTTTAAATATACTGCATGGCTGGCACCGCTTTGCCCAAAACAAACATACACCTTGGGCTTGTGGACTATATTTCTTTCAGGGTTTTCTAGCTGCCATCACCTATTGATATTATTTGATTTGCAGCTGCTCTTCAAAGCAAACAAACAAAATCTCACAGCTTCTTAAACCTTCCTCCCCATAAGCCACTGATATTTACTGGGAGCAAGAGTGACAGGTAGAGCTCAGTCACACCCGCATCCACCTGCCTTTAGAAATAAAAGGAAAGGTTTAGTGAATTATTTCCTTCAAGTTTTCAGCCTGTCACTCCAATTCTCCTGGCATCCCTCCCTGACATGTCTGATCCTTCCTCCCATGGCCACGAGCACCAGCTGGGATGGATGGACCCTCAGCAAATGCCTGGGGGTCCCCGCAGCAGCATCTTTTCCACCAGTGCCTCTGCCCAAGAAGTTCACGGCTGGCTTGGCTCCTTGCAGACCATCCAGCCACCAACCTGCTTGAAATAACCTCCAGCCAATGGATGTTTAAAGTGTTAAATGTGTGGGTCTGTGCTGGGGGCATCTGAGTAATGCCCTAAAATCACCTTTCTAGATTCTTGTTTGGCTGGTCCCTTGTACAGCCCTGTGGAGCTTCAGTCCCACCCACTTGCTTCAGCATAATATTAAGCAACCCACTAAAAAGGGACTTCTGGGATGCTGTCCCCAGGATCTACTGACATGCACATCTTCCTCCAGCCATGGTCACATAAATATTTCCTTTAGCTGAGAGCCAAACCCCAGGTCCACCACAACAGTATTTCAGCATGAAACACCAGTTCAGATAGCGGCTTTCTGCTCATGTTCCATCAGATATTTCTGGATGTTGCTGCCTTCTGCAGGAGGCTTTCCTCTTCCCGGTGAGCCCCCAGGCTGCCCCTCGTTTCATTTGCACATAACCACTTCCCGCACATCATCGTCAGGTGAATCTCGACCTGCAGGCATTAACGGCTTTCAATGGGGACAGATTTTTCCCCACAGGACGTGCTCTATCATGCCATCAGTTTATTCCAATGCCATTTTCACTGAGCAGCTGCAACAGGTATTGTTATTTGTTTGCTTTTTGCATCAAAAAGGAGCCACTCAGTGTCTCTCTGCAGCAAGTTGCTGCCACAAAATTGTCAGGTTTTAAAAAAAATGCTTTAAGTCTAATGAAGCAGACAAATCCTTATGTCTTAGCAACGGCTCCTTGCCTATATTGAAAGAGACAGTGGTTCAAGAAAAAGCTCTTTGCAGGAGACTAAAGCACCAGCTACTGTACAACATTTAATCCCAACAACACGCTGGACCGAGAGCAACAAAATCTCATTGCACACCTTAATTTCTTCCTGAAGGAAATCTAAATGATCGTAACGATGATGAGCACTCAGCTCCCTGAAAAGCCAGCATTTTTTCCATAAGCCCTTTTAAAGCAATTGTAGGAATAGAGCTGGGCGATTAAATTAAATGTATAGGTTTCTCCTATGTAAAGAAATAAATATTTCCTTTTAAAGGCAATCTAGCCTGCATACCACAGAGTAACAGCAATTCCGTATAAGACATCGATGTGGACTTTTATTGTTCCCCACGACAGGGGGGACAGTTGTGATATTGAGCACTTCATCACTGTACACAGGCTTTGACATCTGCATCTGACTTTGTCATGAATTAAAAATGAAGAGGAAGGCTTCATCTGATTAGAGTGTAGCTGCAGTCACTGTAAGGTACAGGCGGGCATCCCTCAGGTGAACAACCAACACGGCTCAGCTGTGTCTTCTCGGGTTTTTTTTAAATAGCATATTCATAATACAGTCTGATTACAGTGATGCCTTTATTTATTTATTTCTGCAGGAAAAGCAGTAGTAATTAACTTGTACCATGACCTGCAATTTACATGTTAAAGTTTAGAATGATTCTGTCATAAGGCCATAATAAGCACCATTTTACAAGGGAAACTTGATAATTGAGGGATTGTTTTGCTCATGGCTTGCTGCAAAACCTGGTCAAGCTTTTGCTCGTGCTCCCTCCTGCACCGCCATCGACTCTGGTGTGGTTCGGTCTGATCTGCATCAGGGTGAGAACAAAATCCGTCAGTCAGGCTCCAAGGGAGCTGACAGCAGATCAATTTGCCTTCCTGCCTCCTCGATGACAGCCTGCAAGCATAACTAAACGCACTCACAGGCACATAAACATACTCTGACATTTAATACAGAATAAAATACACCTTTAGAAGTGGTGGCTGCTTGAGCCAGGGCTTCACATATATGCTTTTTAGGGCGTGAACACGTGGCATTTGTCCCAAATACTGTTACCTCTCATGGACGAACATCCCTCTCCTTACTGACCACGCATGCCTCCCTTGTGGCTCCTCCGAGTCCCTCCCTGCCCTTTGCAAGTCCCATCCTCAGCATTCAGCTGATCTAATGTTAATACATGAAACAGCATTTTCTAAACTTCTGCAAACAAAACTATGCAAGGGATGAAAAATAATTAGCTGTGTCTCAGTGTCTAATATATTTGCATTGTTTAGACAGAGCAGTTAATCATTAGTAAGACCACAACACATTGTGAGAATTTGGATTATAACTAATACACATTGAGTAGAAGGTTATTAATTACATCCAAAGGGAGTATTTGATATTATTATTATTGAGAAACTGAATGCTATTAATTATATTACAATGCTCTGGCAGGATTCCTGTGGTATTACTGTGCAAAGAACCATTTACTTTTAGATTCTTTTGTCTTTTGTTCAGAAAGGAGCTACTTCAGGCAAGCAAAAGGCACCACGTTTCAAAGTCCTGTTCCCATTTACATTCCTGAAGCACTGAGTGATGTTGAAGGGGTCAGTGAGGGTCTGCATTTTTTAACTTTTTTTAAATATAGGGTAAACTTTTCATTTGGGTAAAATAGTTGGTCTGCTGAAATGTCACTTTTTCCCTTGGGTTGGGAATTGGCAAAGGACAGTCTCCATGCGGTCCCCACCGCTGGGCCCAAATCCCTAGAAAGAACATCTGAGAGAGGGAATGGAATCCCAGGTTTAATTAGAGGTGCAGCATTTCCAAGTGTTCCCTCTCTAAATGGCTCTTACCTGTAGAAAAGAAAAGCTTAGGGCACTCCTTTATTATTTGAAAAGGCAATTGTATTAATTCAGCTGAATTTTGCATGGGAATTGCACTATCGAATTGACAGTTTAGTTCCCCGAAAATTGCAATAAAGGCTCTGTTACGCTACATTTTGTCCCCATTTGTCTTGTATACCATCGCCTTGCCTTTGGCACAATAAAAATAATCTTAAAAAATAGTACCGTAAATGGATTGACTTTGACCTTCTGAGTATCTTGTCAATAAAATAAAAATGATAAATCTGTTTCAGAGTGCCACTGGTGTAATATTAAAGCAGAGTTATAATCCAAAAAGTGACATTTGAAAAAATGGTATTATGGGGAGGGGTCTTACTCTCTGTCAACGGTGTCACATGTATAAGCCCTATTTACAGTGCAAAAAGGTGATTTTTGCTAATTGCCCGGCTCCCTCCTGAAACCAGGTTGTGCAATTCCTGCGATGTTCTCTCTGCCTCTTACATCATCATTAGCAATTAAAGATTACTGCAGCAAGAAATTAGCTGCGCCTTCTATTGCCGATGCATAAAGCAGAAAGGCTCCACCTCGGTCCCCTGCTGTGACCCACTCTGCAGCGCCAACACAGCGAAAATGGACTTTGCCTCATAGAGAAATGGCTAAAATAACCAAGGAAAGGCCCTTTTATCTACATAATCAGCTTTTTGAAAATAAACAACTTCTAAAAGAATCCCTTCAAGGCTTCTTTTTTTTTTTTTAGGTGGTAAGAAAGTACTGAATTTTCTGAAAAAAAAAATTAAGAGATATATGAAAATAAACAGGGCAGGCGTGGAAACAAACATAGGTCGTGTGGCAGCAGTTTTGATTCAAATTTTGCGATGTGCGCACAGAAGCTCTGATGTATTTGGCTTTATGAGTACATGCCTCAAGCAAGTCTGACCTGTGGTTTGAGTATTTGTCAGCCTAACTTGAGCTTATTTCTAAAAACCCTGTACTATTGTTTTTTCACCATTTCTTTTTCCCTTTTAACATTTCTTGTTTTCATTATTCTCAATATGCATCTTAAAGTATGTAAAGTGCACTTTATACTTGAGCATCAATTTACATTGGGATTAAAATGCTCATGTATATCGTAAATTAAATTTAAAACCCACATATTTTCAAAGTTCATGAGGCTTTGGAACCTCAAAATATTGCTTGATTTCTGAGAAGGAACAATTCAGATGTCAATCCCTAAAACTAGACTGAGATGAAATTAAAAGGTTAAGGTTTCTGGTTCTGATTCAAATATGATGAAAAACTAGATAACTTAAATCATTGTGTTACCAAGCTTCCAATTTTATATATTTAATTCCAAATTTGATCTTTTCCCAGTGTTCGCCTTGAAAATTAGCCCAATCCTAAACGGAATCTGAACACAAGAGGATGTATCGCCCCTTGAAGTGGTTATGAACAGTATCCAACTGAATTTTCTTGAGTTAACTTACTCAATCTTTGTCCTTTTTCACCCTTTCCAGCTCCCGAGTGCTTGCCGGAGGGACACCGTGTCCTCCGCAATCCTTACCGCAGCACCAGCTTTGACTCACTGGAGCTGCAGCGAACAGCAACTCAGGACCTGGTTTGTGACCACTCCTTGCCACCAGCATGGTACCGTTTCATGATCGGCAACAGGCCTGCAGAAATGCCAACAAGATGTGTCGAAGTCAGTAAACCTTAAGCACTAACCATGGTGAACTTGAATAAATCCTTTGATGTAGTTTTCCTTTCCAGACACCTCTATACCCTCATAGCCAATAGACTGCAGTGGGGATAGGTGAGTGGTAATGGGAAAATGACTTTAATAATAATAGTATTGTCATGTGCAAGGGCAGCAGTCAGAGACCAGGATCCCTATGGACTGGGCATTATTCAAACATAAAGGAAGGTGTTCTTCAACTCTAAAGAGAGAACCTTAGTAATCCACATATGTCACTTAAGTTATAATCTTTTCAAGCAGTTTTATTGGTTTAAGAACATATTCTAGAACCTGATTTTATCCCTATATAACTTATTGTGAATTAGGAATATGTTCTTATTATGAAATCAGAAGGGAAAAATCAGAAAAACTGATATTAAAAGAGATTCTTTAGTGATACGGAAGGAAAAGCTAAATTTGAGTCTTTTTCCACTATTACCATTTCATATATTATTTAGTTGCATGAGTATACTAATGGCTTTCTAGGGCATAAAAGCTCCACCGCATAAGAGTACTCTCTGAAAGAGACAAAACAATAATTACCTGATTTTATGTGTGTTTAATATGTATGGCAATGACGTTTAACTTGCAATCACTGCTGCCAGAGCAACTTGAGACTCTATCTAAAGTCTTTGTCATCTCAAATAGCCTAGCTGCAGGAGGTTAGAATAATTTCAAACATAATGTTAAACAAAATTATTCAGAAAATAATAATCTAATTAACATAAATTACTTTAAAGATGAAATATTCAACTTAGAGTGCCAGGAAGTTTATATTGGGTGATGCTACTCTACCTGGAGGACCTTCTCAAAATTAGCAAACAACTTTTCATATCCACTCAAAATGGACCTGTGAACATGTCACAATTGAAGTATATCTTAATAATCTAATGTTAAATTAAATGTTAAGTGATAATTATTACTTCTGTGGGATTTCTAACTCTGCATACACAAACCATAAATCTAATTAACGTGAACAAATTGCATGACTATTATTGAAATATTCATTTCCTGACAGGTCATCCTTGAATATCCCAATGCATTATGAAGTTTATTTTTACAAGTTACTCTATCAGTGTGTATATTTTCTATGAAATTATTTGATTTGTCATTGTATTTCAACAATTTCGAGTATGTACTAATGCTCGACTGTATGAGATTTCTTTCCAACAATGCATGCTTTGTTTCTTTTAATCTCTTCTGTGGCGCTTTTTATTCAGGTTTGTAGAGCTATATTCATTAATTTAGTTTCTTATCTTGCAACATAATTCTTGCCGTTGGTTTCTTCATTATCCTCTGAATGACAGTAAATCTCTGCTTCACCATGCTGATGAAGGATTACATCTGTTAGATGTCACAACTGGAAGAATGCGCTTCTTTTAGATCTTCACCTTCTAAATCTGCCTCTACGTTCTATCTCTTCCACTTAATTAAATCATTGTTTAATTTGGTTTTCCATTTAATTTGAGCAAAAACCTCTGGAATAAAATAATTTAAATTAATAACTGCACAGCTTCCACTCCTTAATAAGCAGCTATTATTGGATATTCCAGCCTGGCCGGAGTGAGCTGATTTTAATTAAACAAGTCAAAGACAAAATCCTGAACAGACAGAAGAGAAAAGAGACCAAATAAAGCCTGACAGTACAGCTGGAGAATTAAAAAGTACATTACTCCAGCACGTTGTAAAATATGCGCCTGGTGATATCCTGTTGATACTGGCTGGATACAATTAGCTGCTTATCGATGGGCAAGATTAACTTCTTAATTCAAAGCAATAGTAGGTAAGGATTCTTGTCACCCAATTGAGCTCAAAAGGGATTTAAACCATAATAGAGATTTAGAGGTCTTGCTCAGCTTGGGAGAGAATTGCGGCAGGACAAAAGGCACGTGCTTGGTGGGCACATGGGAGGTGAGCTCCCACAATCGACTGTGGTGCCTGGGCAGCGGTAGCTGACGCCTTCAGACATGCTCTCAAAGCCTGAATTCTGGATCTTGCCACAAAAAAAAAGCTCCATAATAAAAATGTGGATAGTTTCTCAACCATAGAAAGGATTATGTTCAACAGAGAGGAGAACCGAGTCACATACAGAAGTCAGGAGAGCCTCGGTCTACAGCCGTGTCGCTGCTAAGATCCACAGCAACCTTTGTAATGAAAAACAAGTAACAGCTCTTAAGAAGCTGCTTCTGATCTACTAATTTAACAAACAAACGAAAAACAAAGGGAAAAAGACAGAATAAAAACCCAAAAGTTTTTACGTCAAAGAGAGTGAAAATATGAATTGTATTCCTGAATTTTCCATCCCTTGAATCCAACTGTCCATAAACTTATTCCTCCAGTGGCAAAATACTTTTGATTGAAACAGCTTTCTAATTTAGTCTTTGCCTGCTGAATTTCTCTGGGGGCTATAAATGATCCTGACCTTCCTCCCTCTATTTCTTCCTCGTCTCTCCTCCTGTGCTCCCAAAGGAGGCACAGCAATTACCGGATCCTGGGCATGCACTCCTGGCCACAGCCACTTCCCCATCCAGAACCAAATCCTATCAGAAAAGCAACACGAAGTTGCAAATTTTGTATCCCCAGGTATTGAGGCTGCTGCCTACAGATCACAAACAACAGCTTGCTCTTCAAGAGCTGCCAAATTCACTGTGAAAGGCAAAAGCACTGAAGGAAGAAAGCACAGGGAAGCTTTTACTAAGATTAAGGCACTGTACTAAGGAGTGAGAAACAATACACAGACATGGCCAGACCTAGTAGTAAAATGACCTTCAGGGGAAGAGCAAAAGTGACGTAAAAATTAAGGCTCAACAGAAAACCTATTAAAAATACAGGGAAAAGTTTAACAGTCAGTATAGGAAAAACACTCTTCAGCTACAGAAATTCAGGCTTCTGAATTGAAATAGTAAGGGGTATACATCTGTCTGCATGCATCTGTGGACAAGTCCCACGAAAGGAATGAATACTAAAATGAAATGTGAGAGAGCACAACCCGCTAATGTTATCGATACAGTCTGTGGATACAGAAGAGCAGCACATGCTGCTAACCCTAACGCAAATCCAAACGCCACGCCATGCCAATGACAGGCAGGCCTTGCAACGCTGGCTTACGCCTCACGATGAAGCCAGAAATGTGGCTGGAAATGCACTTCTTCCCCTCATTTACATGGAGGTGAAAATCATAGATTATACTCTGCAACCTTAAGGAAAAACATCAATTAAGAATTTGATTATGCAAATAGTAATTGGTTCTGGAGCCAGCAACAATACTCTTGATACCACATGCATGAGTCGGCTTCATTACTTCTCAAAGCAATGCTAGTATTTCCCAGCTTTGAGTAGTCAACAGCAAACAGCAAACAATACGCACAAAAGAAAGGATTTAAAACCAGAATTGCTACTAGAACAACTGTCACTATCAAACACTTGTCCTCTGAAACAAAGGATTCGTGGTACCGTATTCCTCAGGCAGAGAGATTAAAATGGATGTTGATGCACTGAGCACAAAAATCACGGCCCACCCACTGCTGAGGTGAGACATTGGTCTCCAGATCTTCTGAAATGTCAGAGTACCTCATCAGCCAGCAGCTCTCCCACCACACCCATCAATACAGATGGCCCGGATGATGTTTCAGCATCCACATATGTATGCACACAGAATTATGCATACTACCAGGACTGACAGGCACATACCAGGTGTGTACCCGTACATTTACACAGATACACCCCCTCTCACACACACATAAGCGTATATGTGCACAGCACCGCATCCCGTCAGCTGAAGTTCAACCTCTCAGAGCTTCACTCTTGGTTTCCTCCCAGTCTTAAGGCAACCCCTCACTTGGGTTCACTGTATTTTCTGCAGCCCTGTTGTCATGCACAGCAGGAGCCTCCAAATGACCTTGTGCACCACAGTGGAGATCCGCCAGCCCCAGGTGTTCGTCCCTGTGGGCAGCAGAATGTGGTTGTGTGGAGGGAAGGGCAGGAGCAGGGCAATGGTTTCAGCTTTGCACGTTACCAGTCTCCAGCAAGCCCTGGTTCAGGGGCTTCTGGAGTCAGGCATGGGTTGTGGGAGGCTTTAAAGGGATTTCTCTCCCGTGAGCCAGCCCAGTCACTGTAATTTTTTTTAGCATTCACAATCCTGCAGCAAGGATTTCTACAGGTTAGTTATGGATATGACACTTTGGTTTGGAAATCCCGAATAATATTACCTGCCTCTGACTGCCAATAACCCCCTATAGAAATTTAATTCTCTAAATGAGCAAAACCGTCTCCAAATTTGCTCTAAATTCATGCACAACTGTAAATGTGGCATAAGAACAACATATTATGCAGTCAGGGCTGATGTTTTCTCAACAGTTGCATTTTTTAAAATATAGTATTTTATCTATACATCTAGTAGGCTCAAACATAGGCTTAAATGCTAATCTTTGGTGTATGAAACAAGGTCATATTAAAGCGCGTCAAATCTAACCTGCCGAAGGTGCTTAATATTGTAGCCCCTGGAGAAGAAGATGATTTACTTTTTCTCATGCTTAGTTTAATTTCCTCCTCTACACAAACCTGTTGTAGAACATTTTATACTCACAATCAAAATACAATAACTCAACTGGATACAGTTATTTTAAAATTTTTGTTTCAATTTTTATTTTGCTCTGAATCCAATCCTAACTTGATTGCAATTGCTTTATGACCTCAAAAGCAAGTGAAACTTTCAAGGTAATATTTCTTGTTTTCACCCCTAATTCTCTTTCTCACATGTATACATGAATACTCTAAGATCATAATGGTAGGTATGAAGAGGTTTTGTTTTTCTTATTTGTTTTTCAGGCATACAAAAAGCCTTCTGTAGAAATTACAATTACATCTCTATTGTTCAGAAGCATGTACTTAAAACAAACACAAGACAGGCACAGGTTTAATTGCTACTACAGATATTCTTGACGTAAACTGATTTCTGTGGAGTTTGGTCCCAGATTGAAATAAAAAAGTCTTATTTACTTTAACTTGTTACAAAGAAATTCAAAAAAACTAAGATAAAGTTTTGAGTGGATAACAGATGTAAAACCACAATGCTTTAACTGCCAACCAACAGTATACCAAAAAGCCTTCTATCTCCATCTAACTAAAACAATGCATTTCTCGCATACAGTGCTACTTATTTTTAACAGCATAATTTCAGTGCAATACCCAAGTGACAAGAACAATCAAGCTTGATTTCTTTGTGCAATTATAAAGAACTTTAGAGTGTTCAATCAATCAAACCAGTTGATTCTCCAAACCCCAACTAAATGGAAGGAGACATCATTGGATTAAACAATAATGGTTTATCCCATTGTTTTGGCAAAGGGGGAACAAATTGATTTTTTTTTTCGTCTAGGTTTTCTGAACCAAATTATTTAAAAGATTAGCTGGTGCCTAATTATGAATCAAAAATACTTAATGAATGCTTACCTGCCACATAGAGGTGTTGCAAAGATTAATTAGGTAAGGTTTATAAAATGCTTTGAAGATTAAAAACACCACTTAATTATAATGGCATAAAGTATGAAAGGATACTGAGCACTAAAGAAGCCTGGCAACAGCCTAAAAACTCCTGTTTGTGTTAGATAAGTTCTCCTTTGTGCAAGCTGTGTCACTGGATGCCTAAAATGACCTAAATTTAGGGTTTACAAGAATATAGTTTACTTCACTAACTTGTCGTTACATTGACCAGTTGCAAGTCCAAGTAAACACGTCAAGTGAAGCAATCAAATGCCTTTGACCTCATCTATGGAGTGTTAATCAGACTTCCATTGCAGCTCACCATCCGGGACACTGCTTAAAGACATATAAGGGAGACAGGAGCTGCGGGGAGAGAGGCTATTTCTCCTTAGACCTACCAATATACTCAGAAGCAAATGGACGGACTGTGGGCCCACGCGTGTTTTCCAGCGCCGCTGGGAATGTAGCTTTTCTTCCTGCTGTGCAGGCTGTGTTGTGTAGATCACCTGGAGATCCTCACCACCGGCTTCCCAGCAGACGAGCTCCTGCCTACAAGAGACTTGCAGAGTTCGCTCTTCTGTGGAGGCAGCTGTATAATTCCTCTTCTTCATTTTGGAAATGCTGCTGAATTATGATGTGAGATTCCCACAGCCTTATGCTATTCTTAGAGCAACAATGACTAGCTATTGCAGGTAAATGCTCTATCCTAAACGTCAATCATTTGCTACCTCTGTACTCAGTTTTCCGGTTACTCTCCCAAATGACTGCTAAAACATTTAATGCTAATTATGACAGAGCTGGGACTTGAAAATTTTGGCTTTTTGAAGTCTCTTCTCCCAGACTTTTTTTTCCTATTTTTTTTTGCTTTGTTTTCTTCGGGTTTTTGGCTTTTTTTTCTGTTCTTTGTCTCTCCCTCTGGTTGAATACCTGACTATATATTTGCCCTTGCCTTCCCAGCATGGGGCAACTTGCCTGACTCAGATGGACAGCATGTAGCTCAAAGCAGAAAATAAATGCGTGTATGTCATAAAGCTACCAGGAAAACAGAAATACTTGGTTTATACCAAAATTCTTCCTTGGCCAGCCTGTAATACTGTATGATAGTTTGCTACAATAACTTGCTTTGTCACAGTCAGACCTCTCCTGGGTGCAAAATCAGTCAAAAGTGTTCATTACTGCTTGTAATCTGCCCACATTACATAATAAACTATTTCGCTCGAATGGTTTCAGTGGAAGATTTGCCAGAACAAATCCAGGGTGCTGCAGATCACAGCGGGGGGTTATCAGAAAGCCTGTACACAACGCTGGTGGCTGACGTCAGTGATGCTAATCCACGCTTTCTTGAGCACTGAAATGGCTCTCAGACTTGTGGCAAGGATAACTACAAAGAGAGAGAAAATCACTGTCCTGTTATTTCAGTGGTTTTTTTTTTCCTCTGTGTATTAACAGGGGATACAGACCCACTTTTATGTACAGATCACATTTTGTCTTTTTTTTTCCACAGCCAGAAAACACTTGCATCTGTCTGTTTATCTACATGGCCCACAGCACAGCAGATAGATGAGTGTCTCATTAATGAATTTATCTTTTCAGCACTGCTGCAAGCAGGGAAGTACTATTACCATCTCAGTCACCTCTACCTCTGGTTTAGAGATAAGCAAGTGAGGTACATAAAGTGATTTGCTCAAGGTCAGCCAGCATCCAGGGAAACTGAGGCTCTGTGTGTGCCTGGCGAGAGGCAGCCCGGCAGCCACGCTCCCAATGGAACCGTAACCGACTGTTTGGGCCAGTTACACTGGTAAAGGCAGAAGCAAATGGATGCAACAGCTGATGTTGAGCAGCAAAAGGTCTTGTACAGAAAATCATTGGAGTATTTTTTCAGTTCGTTCAGCCATGGGTACAAATATTCCGTGAGACATGGGTATTTGCAGGAGATCGAGTCACCTCAAGGCAATGAAGGTCACTTTTCAGCAAATAGATGTCAGTAGATGGTGGCCACAGCCCCCTACAGCAGGTGTTAGAAGCACTGGGAATGCTTCCCATGGCACGAGCAGTGCCCTCTTCCTCCTCCTTGGGCAGCAAGTGCTGCTGCCAGCCTCAGGGTCAGCAGGAGCAAGGCAGTGCCCCGGGAGGGATGAGTAGGCTGTGTGTGTCCCCTTACCAAACCATTTTCCTTCAAGGCTTTCTGCAAGCACACCCCTTGGGCTCCAGCGCTTATTCATCTCTTCTGCTCTGTACCCCGCTACTCCAATTCTCCCTGGCTTGTGGGGTTCAAAACACCCACGAGGTGCACTCACAAATGTCTGCGCCTTAATGTAATTCGAAAAATAACGGTTCAGTCCAGCAATCTTTACTCACCCATGCAGAGGCACTGAAGTCGGCAGTTACCTCAAGCACAAGGAAATTCAAGGAGCAATTATCTCATTAAGAGGAAAACATGAGTATGAAGCAGAGACCGCTGAGCTCTAGTTGCCGTCCTTCTCTCTGCACCCATTCTTCTCCCTTTGCATACAGCACTACTTCTTGGATGATGTTTGCTCCGCTATCTTCTGTCGTTACAAGTGTATGCTCATAAATGTGCTTTGGAAACAAGTTAGTTTGCATCAGGTCTTGCTCTCTAGGTCAGAAGTTCACCAGGATACAAAAAATTCCTGACATCTCCATTTTTCCCAGCACAGAAACCACCGGTGTCCCTTAAACCTGTAAATAAATAAACAGAAGAAATATCTTAAAATGTTATACACAACAAGGCTTTTAAATAAAGGAAGGGAAAGGATTAATCTAAAATTCCACGTGAAAGTGTTTTTGTGCTGATCCCCTCTTCTTCTTTGCTAGCACAATGCCAGCAAGCTGCTCTTCCCCAGGGACCTGCTGTGCTGGGCAAGTTCCAGTGCCTTCCACAAGGACACTGGGGATACAGGCACCCGAATGGGAGGGCAGGGTCAGCCCCTCTGCTTGGCCACTGCCACATTTCTGGAGGAAAAAAAGACTTTGGACAATTTTAATGGTGTTTCTGAGGAATCCTTGTTCTTAGAAGCCTGACAACAACTAGCTCCAAACGGAAATCAGACCATGTCGTGCCATATGCTTTATTTTCTTTGAATAGCTTTCTTTTTTTGCACATGCAACCCCTGCTCTCCCATCCCTGCTATCTGGCTTGTATAGCTCCCAGGTAAAATTCAAACTACAGGAGGGCACTGGTGCATGACTTAATAAATTTATTCTTTGACTTTCACCACTTCCCCTGCTGTCACAAACAACTTCTGATCTCAAAAAGTGCAGCGGCAAACCCAGGCCAATGGGGAAAATGGTAGTTTGGGTTTGTTTTTTTTTAATGTGATCTATAGCCCAAAATTCACACCAGAAGGAAGCGTGTCCACTGCGTCGGACTGTTAGAGACAGTTCACTGTTGCTGGCTGAAGAAATGCAAAGCAATGGTAGCAGTCACACTTTGCAGAATATGGCTGATATCTGAGAGTAAATTATTGCCAGTATTTGGCAATGGTTTTGAAATTTTAGCTCAAATATCTGCATGCTTTGCATATTGGTAAATGATAGGTAACAGTGCAGAATAACAAGTTACCATTATAATTGTCTGTGTAAATTTTATTAGGCTCTGATTATACCTAGTCTCCTCACTGAGGTGCTTAAAGACAGCTTTGGATAATCATGTCCCTTTAGTCGGTGGCAAGCGCCCAGCAGGTATAGAGGGCAATTCAGATCTGAGACGGCTGAACATCCATCTGGAAGTTGGGAAAGGTAAATCTGGTGCAGCCACTCCTGGCCATGACTCACAGTGCTGTAGCTTAAACCATTAAGGACCAACTCGTTCTGCTTTGGGATTTCCTATGTTCAGGCTATCCAGGGAATCTGTTAATAGATAGAAGCCTGAAGGTCAAAAACCCCAGAAAAATTGATCAAGACTTGTATATCCTGCACATGTATTTCATATATCCTGAGTATGTGTGTCCCTTCAAGAGTGAGCAAGAGGCTCAGGTCCCAAAGACATGTCCAGTATGTGCTGGACAGGTAGGGCAGGAGTTGTCAGGACAAGGGCAGCTGAAGCTGTAGCTGTTGTGGGGGAAGGTGCTGGTGTGTGATGTTCTGAGCATAGTAGTGTCCTGCCTCAGGATGGTCTCAACCTCTTCTTGCCCCTCATGCTCTGTCAGCCTTTGCTTTCTTCTGCCACAGCTGAAGCACGGATGGGAACGGCCAGCTGACGTGGCCCCAAGCGTGCTTCCCAGAGAAGGGATCTAGCCTGTTCACATGCTTTCATCTTTTTCATACAAACCAACCAACAATAGAGGAAAATACTTTGGAATTCAGTTATTGTGTTCTTTGAGAATTTTATCTGTGTAAAGTCACCTCTCTAAACTGAGCAAGACATTTTCATCCCTGCCTAAACAGCTTTTTCACTGACCCTCCAAGTTCACCACGCTCAAATTCCTGGGTTTTAGTGATTCTCCACGGAGTCTTACCACATTTGCTGTAACAGTTTCTTTTGTGTGCATTCTCAGATGAATAAATGCGGGACACAAGCTCCGGTGTGGTTGTGGCTGAAGTCCGAATCCCTGCCGGTTCCCGGCGAGAGCAGGCGGCTCACGGCGTGTGCTACCTGGCAAGTCTTCTTTGGGGGCGCCAAGGACTGCTGCTTGTTTCGGATACCCATCGCGGTCAGGAACTGTGGCGAATTCTTTGTGTACCTCCTGCAACCTACTCAAGGATGCATGGGCTACTGCGCGGAAGGTGAGGATCAGTAAAGTATTTGTCAATAAGATTGTATATGCCTCTCTGGCTGTGTGTTCAAAGGTCCTGGTATTGCAATGCACGCCTCTGTGACCTTGTAAGTCAAGCATCACTCCCAGTGAGATGCAGACCATGCAGAAAATAAATCAGCGGCACAGTCCAAGGTGTTCCTGAAGAATAGCTATTATTACCAGTGCAAAATGTAATCTGGTGTGTATTACTGAAGTGTTCTTTGCTTGGTTACAGTTCACATGTAACCTTTCCTACTGTCTTTGGCTCCGTTTTGGCTTGAAGTTGCACAGCAAGTGAGCTGAGGTGTCTCGGTTTTATTGAGGCACTGTATCCAGGATACAGTATCTAAGGTCTGTTCTTATCTTTGGTAACCCAGTATCTCCCCCCAAAAGATAATTCTGAAACTCTGGAAGGAAAAAAACCCAAACTGATAACATCTTTTTCATGACATTTATATAATTACTCTCGTCAGAAATAATTTTCAGCCTACTACAACAGATCTAACCTCTGTTCGGTAGCTAGGAAACAAAGGAATGGCAGAAAGCAATTGCTCACTCAGTTAAACCTTCTGAACTTTGGGGCATGTTCAGGTGCATATAGATTTAGTCAGAAAAGACAGTTCTTTCTCAAAAGGAAAAAATTACCTTTATACATTCCTTTCAGCATTTTTGGACAGAGACATAACACACTGAGAAACTAGGGTTGTCACCTTTCAATCAGGAAAAATTCAAGCTTAAATAAACTTTAAAGAGAGAGATATCTATTTTTTTATCTTTATCAACATTTTAACATTCCCGCATGGAGAAGAGGGTGGAAAAAAGGCCCAAACATAGTGACATTAACTCAACTACTTGAAATAAAAAATATCCATTAAAATAAATGAAACCGCTCTTTAATTTCCATGATTCTTTCTCAGAAATGACTTTTTAAGCAAATACAGTCATTTTCCAGTTTAAGCTTGGCTTGTTTTAAACTATAAGATTTCCACTACCTTTGTTTGAAGAATTTTTTACCAATACCTTTTGGGTGATTAGTCTTGTTCTTTCTGTTGATCCATACATGTTTAGTAATGTAAATCTGCCTGCATTTTTCATAAAAGAAAGTTTATCCCTTCCCATCTACCCTGAGCCAACGACTTTCTGCCTTTTCCCTACCACTGCTGTTGAAGCTTTCACCTTTTTCCTAGGCATTTCAGTGAGGTCCAGCTCTCCCTAGTCTTTAACTTCTTGTCTTTAGGATGTTTTTGCAGTATGATGTGTTGGATGGAAAACACTTAAAGCTGAAGTTTTTTACTGGGGGTTGTTAACTCTCCATCTTAAATTCAGCTGTGAACATTGCACCACAGGAGCCTCTGCACAACCCCAGAGCTGGGTCCAACTGGCATCATCACAGCTTCTTACCAGGGTCAATCCCCCAGCCCCATCCTCTGGAGGCTTGGGAGCAGGACACCCGTCAGCACTTTGAGCTGCAAAACACAATGAATTTAAAGCTTCATAGCCTGACAGAAAGGACACGGCTGGGAAAAGCAGCATACGTGCTTGCAATTTTGCTCACACCCTCCCATGAGCTGATTGTCCTTCTGGCATAATTTCGTGCAGAAAGTCATGATGTGAGCCACAGTTTGAGGCAGCTTCCCTTAAAAACAAAAGAGAGAAGGATACAAACAGCCGGCCCTTATTCTTTTATTCTTTTGTAACTTGTTTCTTTTTCTTACCTCTTGTAGTTTGCCCTGGACAGATGTTAACATATTGGTTCTTCATTCTGCTGTAACAGCCTCATACCTTATTCTCTTGGGCTTCCATAATATTTTCTACACTGCCAAGATGTTACTTAATTTATCCTTTCAAAGCATCTGAACCAGCTTCATGTTCGATTTGAGCCCAGGTCTCTAGAGACGAAAGAACATCACCCTACAGTATTCTTGTTTCTACTTTCCAGGCGAGGTTAATGAAGAAAAGTTTCAGACTTCACTACTTGCTGAAGCCTATAGAAAGCAGGCTGTATTTTTAGAGCAATGGCATTACTCTGGGCAGAGGGAGAATATATCAAGCAGACTCAGCCTAGGTGAATCCCAGAATAGCCTGGAAAGGACCTACAGAGCACGACAATAGGGGCTGGGTGCTCTCTGAGAGTCAGTTTACCTCTGCAACATAACGATTTCTCATATCTCTTCTGTACTTATGGCAAAACTTGGATCAAAAGGCTGGGCTTCAGGGGAAAGCACAGCTGATGGCCTTTGCCAGAGTAATTAATTTGTATTAATCCGCGTGCTTCATTTCAATAAACTTTCTCTTACTGGAAAATAAAAACCCAAAGAAATATCAAAAACCAGGTCAAATATTATAACAACAATGGGTAGTCAGTATGCAATTAGAAACTTTTGCATTTTGTATGAAATACATTTTCGTGCTTGCATAGTTAATAATCCAATCATGAGAACATAAAATGTAGCATTTCTCCCATGTTTAGTTTATATTGATATCCTCTTGTTGAGTGAACAATTGCAATATTAAAATAACATTTTGTGCTATGCCCTTCTTTTGTTTCCTTCTTCCAGAGAAACTCACAAGCCTGGCTTTGCAACCAGTGATAACTCCCGAGCTTGTGCAAGGTCGTGTCCACCTGAAGTGCACTTACAGCCGCCCCTCCTCGAAGCCGCTGCTGCGGTACGCGGTGGTCTGGTCACGCCTGTCCAGCCCTGGCAAGAAAGAACAGATTCAGCGTGACACCACCCTGCAGTCCTTTTCCTATGTAGAGGTGAACGGAGTAAATCTCAAATTGGGAGACACGGTAATGCCACCCCGCTTTCAGCAAAAAAAAAGGTCAAACACTCAGGGGGATCAAATCCTTTTCTTAAATCTTTGTTGTGTTTATTAGTGCTGCTCCTCACTCATTATACGTACAACTACTGGAGAAAAAATACGGAAACTGTTTCACCACAAGATTATTAAACAGCATTTACCACATTCAGGACCTGTAGCGTTTCTTTGAATCGCAGTGAGCTCACATAAGCTATCCATTTTGTTATTTTCTAAAGGCAACTTGAATATTTGCACTTACATTACAGCTTGAACGCCGTGAAGTTGGTATGAGCAGTAGGTACATGTGCCTGAGCCAATTTTTCCTTAGTATTTTTCATATCTTGCAGCAGTGTGAATTTGCAGAAGAGGCAGGCTCAGCTATGTGCACTCAGTAATTTTTGTACTCACAGATCAGAGACACAATAGCATCTTTTCACAGAACAGTAGGATGATACATATTTTAAAATAGAGGGAGATTTATTTTATGGTCTTTTTCATGGTGTTCTGCCTCTCTGATTCCAAATTCTTGGTTCAATAGCACACTGAAAGATAGACTTCATTACAAAACAATCTTTAAGAAGTGTATTTGATGGCTTACATAGCAACACAGATCTAGTTTCAACAACAACAACAACAACACAGAAACTAATACAAGATGTGAAAAAAATTGACTTCTCTATGAATTCACGGCCTTTCATAGTACAGAAACAAGACTTTTAACTTTAGGTTCATAACTTTTATAGACAGAGAGCCGTTAGCAATGCTACAACGAACTGAAAGAATAAACAGGGATAATGGCCTTGTGTTAAAAGTAGGTTGGAAATAGTCTTGACATTTTGCAGCTCTGAGATATTTAAGATATTTCAGAAATGTGAATAAGCTTTTACCAGTTCTTGAAAGGATGAGTCATTTATAACAGTAGCACAATCTAGATAGTTTTTTCTCATTTATCCTTGTTATTATGCCTCCTGAGTTCAGAATCTGACTGATGCTGCCCTCACTTACATTTTAACATGAGGCAGACAGTTCTGCCGGTTTAAGACAAGTGTGCATTAGGAAGAGATATTTTCATCAAAATAATTTCACTTGCAATCACTTCAAATCTAGATTTAACAATCCTGAGGGATTCAGGGAAAATATAGTTCTGTTAACTAGTACCATCACCAAATCTTTATAAGACCATTTTTATTATATTAAGTTTTCACTAAGCCCTTCTTTGTCCTCTGCTGAAACTACATGTATAATTTAGTGGGTTTAGCAAGACTAAAATGTTCTCTTCCTTGCTAGATTTTTTTTAAAGGTCTTCATGGCCTATTTGACTAATTATAATTATCCATAAATCATTACTGCTGAAAACCAGGCAATGAAGCCTCAGCTGTAACTGAGAATTCAGTTTTATATAATAAAGATTAAAAAAAGCATTTCACTGTGTTTGCCATCACACTCTAGGTGTCTAAAGAGTCACAAAGGGGCAGACTCTCACCTCCACTGGTGTAAATCTGAAGCAACTTAGTAAGCATTGGTAGGGCTACCGCAAAGGAAAGGTGATGCCACTAAAGGGAGAGTCAAACCCCAGGGACCAAACTCCACTGCACAGAGACAGTTTGTAACATCCACCCGCCCATGAAAGATCCAGGTGGAAGGCTTTTTTCTCAGTCAGCTTTAAAGGGAGGCCAGATCCCCACTGATAAAAGCCATATGGGAGAGGAGACAACGAATCGGGGACACTTTCTAGTTCTCTTCGTGCACATCCCAGTGGTAGCATCCCCACGGCTGCACACTGTCAGGGTGCATGGGTGGCATTCAGAGCAGAATTTGTCTCCCCAGGATGCAGAATTTGTAGGGCTTTGAGAACCGCTTGCTTTTTTTAACTTACTCTTTGTCTACCTGCACACAGCCTGTATTTGGTCTCAGTGCTTTTATAGCCTGAAATCAGCATTTTCTCTGTTCATTTCTTGATAAAAAAACTACAGCCAAGCCAGAAGATTTTTTTTTTTAATCATCTTTTAGGCAATTGATATCTATGCTATTTTTTATCTGTCAAAAAGTCTCCAGGTAATAGGTTAGTCACATAATAGAATATCTATTGATATATTTTAATACACAGTCAAACCTTAGAGAAGAGTTGAGATTTACTGGCCAACGTTTCTGAACTTGTATTGACTAAACAGACAGTTATTTTTTAATAGCCATCATGTGTGCTTTTCTCCCCCATCTTTGGGCTTCAATTTTGTTATTTCAGACAGTAATGTTGGCAGGATAATGTTCGCAGAACTATTGCAACCTTAAATAAATCTATAACATGACGCTGTTTCTATATAAACACTGAAAGAAGCCTAGTCCATCTGACACGAAAATCCTGGCATTCTTAAGCCTTATTTATGCAATAGTGACAGAGGTCATTTCATTCCTCGAGGCACAGCCATCTATAAATTATAGCGGCACACTCTGTGTAATGAGTTATGCTAAGAAAGGTGTTTAGAAAGAAACCATGGAGATTTTGCACAGTACAGCAATCCAAAAGTTCATATGGTAAGGAATAATTGTCGCCATACATAAACTATGATGTGCATTGTAAAATAAAAATGTTTAAATAAAACTGGCCTTTCTGAGCTGTGTGCTAAAAGTGGCTGCTTTGCATGACACTCTGCGACAGCAGAAAAATATGCCCCAGCCAAAAGGACTATAAATTAGTGCTTCAATATCTAAAATAACTAATTTTCACTCACAAGGGAAGAGGAGCTAAATTTCCTTCTGTTTAAATACTAATCCCATCCCAACCACTGGACGTGACAAAATCAACAAGAGAAGTAGGAACACTTGCCTATTTGTAGGTCACTCCTGAGTTTACAATTCCTTTCTCAACCTTCACATAGAAAATGAGGAGCGTTCCCCCAGAAACAGAGCTCTGGGTGGACTTGAACAGAGATTTTTAAAGCAGAAAGGGTCAGAGAGATGATGAGCAAAACCATGCAGCTAAGGCACCTTGCTACTACCCTGGGAAAATTTCTTTCTTTAGTAGATGAATGACCTACAGTCAGCCTCCACACGCTGTGTGGGCATTTGGCCACTGGAAAGAGCTACCTTCTTTATATCTAGCAAGTAGCAAAGTGACTAGAGATGGACTTCCCACAGCGTTAGGTCACATTGCTGCACCCTTGTGCAGCCAACAGCCCATCACACAGGGAGCAACATGTGTTCAAAAGCTTTGAGGTCTAGTTTATTAATTAACTCAAAGTCAGCTTCTCCCTGTTTTCCCCTTCCTGCTAACCCCAAAGCCTTTCCAGAGACTTTGGTCCTATCTCTTTCTGCAAATACCTACAGACAAATCATTTCTTCGAGCTAATGAGAAGTATTTTTTTTTCCTCCAGCTTCCCTAGAAATGCCATCTTTCAGCTCTGCTCATCCTTTGCTCTTTTCATCAAGGCTGTAAACCACAGCTCACACTCCCCAGCTCCCAGCAAAGCAACTCCTCGGGACTTTTCTAACCCCAGCCCATTAGCGTTTAATAGAGCAGACAACAGCAGCTCAGAGGCCTTGATAGCCATCGTGAGATACCCTTTCACCTGGCATGATCAATTCCCTGCCCAAACCTTCACCTGAAAGCAATGACTGTGGCTGAATGACTCTTACCCTCGCAGCCCCAGTCTGCCTTTTGACATGGGCAGTGTTGTTACATGGGTAAATCCAATCCTGGAGTTATTAATCACCTACAGCTTAGATACCTGCACCCTACAAGCAGCATGCAGACTTCCCTGCCCAACGAACGGGAATAAGCAGGTATCCCTAAATGGTACCTCATATAGGAACTTCCCACAGGTGGCCAACATAAACTACTAACATCAGCATTCCTGATTTCCCACACCTCTCAGCAGATTGCATGTCTGGGTCAGGAAAGTGCCTCCATCTACTTTTTAATCCGGACTGTCAACTCCTACTCTGGCTGTATGTAGTCTTCGGAAGATCACTACCAGTAAAAATAAACATTTAAACTTTAAACCATCATTGTCGCCACCGTGGGATCTCTAGCATTACAATACAGCTCCAGTCCTTGCCAGAGAGATGGGAAATGGGTAGCTGGTCCTCCCAGCTCTGACCTGGATGAATGTCCTGCCCTTCCAAAGGCAGCATCCCACCCCCAGGGCATAGGCTGTACTAGGAGAGGAAGCAGGGCCTGCAAAAATGCATTTGTTTATTTTCTCTGGCCGCTATTTAGGTAAAACACATGAGCAGTCCTGATGGACAGACCCAAACCCAGTACTTCCATCTGCCAGCTCTCCCTATTTTGTGCTGTTGCCGCTGGGATGCTGTTGAGAGAGGTGGTGGCACCATTTCTGCTGCCAGTGCCCTGGGAAGCATACAGCTGAAGCTGGCCTTTCTGAGAGCTCTAAAAATTGCCTGGCAAATCCAGGAGCCTTCACATGTACCTGACCGATAAGCAGGGATGGGGTTTGATCACAGGACGAGTACCTCCTGTTTTGCCTTCGGGAACCCAACCCTTTATCTGAGCATGGCCAGGAAAGGCTGATGAAACTGGAGGCATGGCTGCTCTGGATGTGCCTACGAGCATCCCCTTCTGTGCTCCTGCCTCTGCGCACGCCACCTTTGAAGATGGCAAAGAATGTGGCTGTGACTTTTTTTGAGCTTTTCTGTCTCTGCCCTCAGCCCTCTGCCTCTCACTGCTGCAGATGATCCCCATGCTACATTCAGAAGTAACCAGGGACAGAGAAAAGTGTGAAACTGGAGGGATTTTTATGTTCAAAATGAGTACAAACAACTGACTTGGCGGAGTTTAGGATCCTGAGAACTCTGAAGAAAAAAACATTTTGATGTGCAAGTTATTAGAGGGAAATTTGCCGGAGATGGTGACAGGTCCTAGGATGAAAATACTCTTGAAAATTTTTTCCCAGAGCTACCTGACCACCACCAAACTAATGACTGAATTCTGCTTTCAGCTAAATATGTTGCTCACGGGTTCATGGCAAAGTGGGAAGGAGTCCGACTGAATCCGCATAAAGGTGGAAATCTGCTCCAACACACAGGAAAGGAGAAATTTCTGAGCTACCAGGGCCTTTTTCAATCTGAGTTTTATGCCCAAAAGTAGTTTTCTGCCCTATGGGAAGATCTGCCAGCACATGGGGGAAAGAGAGCAGTCCGCACCCAGAAGCAATCCAGTCATGATGTCTGAGGGCACCCTTACATTTCTGTCCCTTTAAAAGAGACAGAAAAAAGTATAATTTGATTTTTTTAACAGATCTGATGAGTTTGTGGAAATATACTGCCTAACCTGTCATGGCCATCAGCACACTGCTGTCAGTGATGCTTTTATCTCTTTGTTTTAAAAAGGCTGCATCCTGAGATGGGGATGGGGGGAAAAATAGAAAGGAAAAGTTGATTACTGAACTGGAGAAAAAGAGCTAGTGTTTAGCTGAAGGCAAAAAAGAACCTCCTCAGAGCAACTATCGTAATAATTATGTGACAAACTGTCAACCTGCAGCTCAGTAGCCGATGAACATATCTGCTGATTGTGAAGCGTGCACCTAACAAGGTTAAGGCACTACTAGGGGAGGAATGATATACAAGACAGAAATAAAATGTAACTCTTGATGGCTGTCCGTACATTTCGAATTTTGTGAAGTTTGTGCTAATCTCTATAAGTGCTGAAGATAGAACTGGAATGGACTGATAGTCTAAGAATATCTCAATGTATCATTAGAGAGTAGTTTTTCATTTTAGTGTTTAGTGTTTTATCAATAAAATCCACCTCTAAAATATATATATGTGGGAAAATACAACGCTCGCAGGGAATGAGGCTGGGTTCTGACATTTCCCAGGATGTCTGGGGAAGATCACCAGGAGATGCCTCCGTCGGAGATGGCCATTCTCGTGCATGACCTTGCTGCTGCCTCTCATTACAGCTCCCTCCTTGGCAGGACCCTTCCGCGTGGCATGCTCAGAGGGAAATCTCTGTGTGAATATTTTTGGCAAAAAGCATTGAAGCCAAATGTGCCAACAGCCCAGCAAGTATAAATATGGTATCTGCAATGCAGGTGCATTCGATGTGCTCAATGAGCTCTGCAAGGGGATCTTTTTTTTTTATTTTTTTAATAGGGGGAATATACATTATCTGAACTCTTTCTCTGTTGTCACCGCCTTGTCAGATCCTGATTTTGCAGACTATCCCTGAGGCAGCTGTAGGAGAAGCAGCAGGAAGAAGATCAACGCTCGCCTTCTGCCTTCCCAGCAGAAGACCTGTTCCGAAAACTCTGTAAGCTGAACACTAGCCTTTAGGGAATGCTCAGAGATAATAAATATCTAATGATAACAGCGGCTTATTATCTTGAGGAGACAGCAACTTGTTCTCCTTTGGAGCCAAACTGGCTAACTACGAAGTATCTGAGGAATTTTAACTGTAAAGTATCTCTGTGAGACCCATGTCTTTTTTTTTCCCCAGTACACCCAGTACAAGACAAAGCTTCCAACTAGTCAGATCAAAGATCTAAGATCATTTTCACTGGGCCAAACTGGCTGGAGCTGTCAGCAAGAGTGAGAAACTTTATGAAGGTGAAAATGGCCTAAAAAACATGTAAGCCTGGGACTGACCTGGACTGGAAATAATCCACCTGAAGAGCACCGAAAACACTTTGATTTTCCCCGTAGGTGCACAAACAACTCTGTATCTCCAGTGGGGCATTTTCATTGTGCCCAAATGAGTTAGGAAAGAGGATTCTTCAGTTTGGAAAAAAAATCATGACTTGATGGTAATGAAGAGGGATTTTTAGGGTGGTAAAAGAAATATTCCAGAGTGGTATACAACTTATGCCCACCTGACCATATGAATATGGGAATATTCTGGTTTTGAGCCTGTTTTGCTGCTACTGGTCATGAGGGTCATGCCTGAGCCGGCAGGTGAGAGCTAGCAAGAGCAGCACGGCTGGTAGGTGGTCCTGGAAAATCCATCCAAAGGAGTTTATTGCAATGGAAAATAAATTAGATTGGTCCAATTCCCCCTCATGGGTTACTCGAGGCTTTAAAAAGGCAGTCGCTATAAATATGCCATCTGACTATTTGGTATTGATTCAGTGTGTCACAATCTGTTACTCTATTTCCGAGAAGAGGCAAAAAAAAAAATAATTCAGAACTACAGTTTCAGAGCCTATTGTCATTTGCTTTAAGGAAAATTTCTGTAGTTCAATCTTATGATCCTAGAAATTATGTTAGCAGTTTGGGTTTTCTGAAACCAATGAACATTAAGATAGCAGATGGCATGCGGGCTCAGCAGAGATAAAGGTTGCGTGACTGTGCTAGGAATAAAACATACATGGCCTGGTATATTGTATTTGGTGGAGTTTTTTGTATAGGGGATTTTTTTTTTTATTTTTTTTTACAATGTAAACCCTGTAGGCACATCTGTATCATCTTTCATAATGCAATAAGAAAAAAATAATGGAGCTGCTTATATTACTGACACAGTTTCTGAGACCAGATGACTGTCAAATGAATTTACATCTAAAAAAACCAAACAAACAAACAAAACTGCTTACAAACATGATACAGAGAGAGGATATTTGATCCAGTGGACACACTGAAGTCTAGGATACCAAGGTCTAATATCTTAATCCTGACAATAATGCCTATGAACAATGTAATTCTGCCTAATTGAGTTAGTATCACTAACCAAGGTGCTTGAAAAACTGCAGAAGAAAACACATTCAGTGTTATTAATTGTTGAGACAGAAGCCATGTTTATTTGCTTAGTAAACTCATAAAAGTCTTCCAAATCTCAAGATTTATTAACAAACATTTTTAAAGCCAACACCCTCCAAATATGTTTCAACAGTAGAAAAAAGAAGCTTAACGACTCTGATCAACAGGAAGATAATTAGATGAATTTTCTTCCAGAAAAGCTATAGCATATGCTGTTTATTTATTACAGGTCTTTTGCACAGTCACCGCTTTTACGAGGGACACTCCTGAGCAGCAGTCGCTGCCCGAAGACAGCAAAGGTTTCTATGTCGGGATTAAGGTAATGCCAATGGCCTTGATTTACGGACTTGGCACATCCCTAGGGAATATTTATACGTTACCTGACATGCTCTGAAAAGCAAGACACAGAAACATCAGCCCTGATCTTCATAACCGGTGCTACTTTTAAGTTTACTTTGAGAAAATGTCTTAATAAGTTACATGGCTTCCAGTCTGTTTGTAAAACACCTTAAAACACCCGTCAGCACCATGTGCAGGTGTTGACACTAATGCACCATAAAGACTGTGCAAAACTACATCTTCTAGTAAATACACCCCAAAGTACTCTGGTGGTTATGTATAATGGGAAGACACACCTACAAGGATGCAAAATTTCATTGTAACCAAACCAGAACAGAACGAAGACAAAAAATAATTTTTATGTCATCTTCTTATGGTCAAGTATTATAAAAATCAAATTGCTGAAGATAGATTCACACAGAGTGCAAAAACCTGTGGGTCTAATCCCACTCAAGAACTAAACTGTCAGGCTGGCAGTCCAGATTTTGAGATCTTCTGCTATCTAAGCTTCATGCCTCCATGAACAGTGTTTGAAAAATCTGGCAGCCCATTCTATGTGACATCTGAAGAACAGTTCGGGTTTTTTGGAAATGTCAGAATTTCCCGGGGAATGGAAATTCCCATTTCTGACTAGCTCCAAGAGCTGCTTCTGCTCTTACCCCAGGGGAACAGACAGACAGAAATGGCGCAACACAAGATGTCTCCCTGGTGCACACGCTACCCAAGCTGAAATATATTATGTATGAAGAATTCCTTCTTACTGCCATACCAGGGAAGAGGAATTGGACAAAAATTGCACTGAGTTTGCTCCTGGCGCACTGTACAAACATAGAGTCCATGGCCATGAAGTAATGCCATACTTTAGGCCATGGTATTTCTCCTAGTGCATTGGAATAGGAGCTCCTTTTAACCAGGAATATTAAAAATCAATAAATTCTATAGTATCATGCTATTTTCAGGCTTAATAAAAACCTGTTTTGAGATTAGGAGATGGGAAGCAATTAGACACTGTATAGGACAACTGTAAACATTTTCCTAATTGCCAAGAACATTAAAGTATTTTAACAACAATTTCACCTCATAAAGTTGAAGATCATTGTAATGAACATTATTATTATTATTATTATTATTATTATTATTAGGATTATTAAGAAGATTATTACTAAATTACAAGCAATTATATATTTTCATAATTGATTAAAAATAGTCAAAAGTTCATAAATATCACTATCGCCTAATTAATCTGTCCAAATTATCTAAAAATTGTTTTCTTATTTGCAGTTTTTACCAGAATCACTACAAATTGCAGAGGATGGCAAAGAGCATGTTTTGACAGTTCTGAGCACTGTACCCATTGCCTGTCCTGGACACAAAGATTCCTGTAAAATTACTTTGCAGCTGAGTACTGAGGATTTGGGTAAGGCTTTTACATATCAGCATTGAATCAATGTGATTATTTTTTCCTGAATTTATGTTACAATGAATTCTAATAGAAATTACAAGATGTAAATAACAACAAAGGGCAGAAGCCATAAAATCAACAAACTAGGCCATACATTTGTTTGCAAAATAAAACAGATGATAATATCACACAGGTTTTTGAGAGAAAAAAAATTAGCTTGACTAGCAAAAACTTGAATGTTAGTCTGTTGAGATTTATGGATGAAATAACTATGAGCAGAAGAACTTATTTTAAATTCCAGAAGTATAAAATTCCATTTTAAGTTTTTGTAGCAGCAATGGTCTTAGGTAGAATAATTTCATTAATTATCAAGAAGAAGATCACCGGCAGATTTATTATTCAGGAAATGTATACTGAAGCCTTTTTTCTTTTGCTTTAGTTTTTATCTAACCTAATATAGAAGAAAAAAAATCATTCTTATGCTTATATATCATTCTCTTTCTGAAGGTGTTTTCTTTTACTTGAAAACATTGACAATGTCACTTAGAAAATTCTTGCTCTTTTAATCAGTAAATGCTTTCCTCAGGCTAATCTGGTGCAATATCATGCCTAACCAAGGAGGCATGTATAAATATATATATGTATATATACCTTTTTTTTTCTATTTGCACTAAATAAAACACTCAACCCTTCTTCTAACAAGGCATCTATTTCTCTTCCGTAAGTGACCCAATGAGAAAAACATTTAGAGACAGGTTTACAGCCACAGTTTCTCTACACACAAAAAGCCAGCTCAAAAAAAATTTTGGCAAAACCTAGATAGTTCCTGATATTTTTCCCTTTCTAAATCCTTTTTCTTTCTCTCCCAATCATCAGCCAAGTGCTTAGACAGAAGAAAAAATAATTCAAATGGTATCATAACACAATGTTCTTAAACTGAACAGCACCTTATGGTTCCAGCAGCTGTGTTGGCTCTCGTATGTGGAGTACTTTGCATTTCTTCATGGCTCAGCGCTGCTCTGTTCTACATATTGCTCTTGGCTTAGAGTCTCTGCCAGTCCAACAGGCAAACATCCGCTGAGCTTGTGGGAACAGATTTTCTTAGATATTGAGGTAGCTAAGAGAGCAGGCTGGTGTCTGGTGGGATGTCCCAGCAGGTCCTAAGCAATTTACACACCTATCATCCACAAGGATCAAATGAAAAGTAGTCACATAAACTGCCAAGGTCATTTTTTAACGCACGTTTTCTTAGGTGTCGATAAAGCCTTTCAACATCTGACAACGAAAGCATGGTCCAGGAGCTTTCAAGTGGGGGAGGCTGATTTCAGTACATCAGACTGAGAATGAAGCTCACCCCTTGTCAGAGTCTTCTCCAGTCCCAAAATGTGCATTTGACTGGAAGAAAGAGGGGAGGCAAGACTTGCAGAAGCAGCTTTATTTTCAACCTGCCAATAGGCTTGATGTGTTGGTGCCAAGAGGTCCCAGGATGGAGGCACAACTCGACCAATTAACTAATCTTTGAAGGAAGTTGTCACTGAAGTGGAAAATTTCTCTTAGTTTTAATCAACTCATTTCTGCAGCTTAAACTAGTAACCAGCTCTAGTCCTTGATTGCTCCTTCCTGAGGCTATTTCCTTGTATGACACTTGGGCCATTTATGATCAATTGAGATATCTAAATGTACTTGAGGTTGAGTATCTGCTGCTAGGTGTTTGCACAACGACGTTTGTTTTGTGCCTTTATTGTCTTTAGGGTCCATTGGCTTCTCTGAAGAAACACTGTGGGCTTCTGAAAAATGCAGTGTTGGCCACAGTGCTATAAATTGAAAATAAAAACAATTTTAGCTGAGATTCGTTTATACCGAATAAATTAACTGACAAGCTCCTTGTCTGACTGAATCCATATAGCAACACTGTTGTGCTAATTATGTAGGGACTAAGTGATAAGAAAGCTAATTACAAGCACAGGAATATCTCTCCAAGTTCAGACAATATCATAATGAATGCCAGGCACAGCAGAGCCACTGGAGTTTGGCTTCTGTTAAGTTTATCATTACTATTTTGACAAGATGATTTTCTTTGATTTTAAACTTTTGTTCTGGGTTGTGAGCACAGCTCATGGGGCTGTAATGGCGATAACTATTCCTTATGGAAATCTCCAATTTAATTGAATCAAGAACCTTGAAAATGAGCCAGGACTTTTCTATAAGGGTTGAGGTAGCCTTTAAGGATTTGATATGTGAGATGATAAGGTATTACTATTTGTAGGTTTTTAGTTAATTTCCTATAGAACTCTACAGGGTTAATTTAAATGACACTTTATTAATCTTTTCCATAAGGGATAAAACACTGATTATTTAATCACATTAGAAATACCATCTTAAAATACTTGAATGCCATTCCCTATAAATCATTTAGCAATTCTACAAATGGGAAAATTTATATGAAAATCACTTATTTTAATACGAGATTAAGTACATTGTCACCATTTCTAGAACTTTGTTCTTATCAGCTGATAATTAATGGTCTGGGAAAAAAATAAATACTCGGCACAAGTGCTGGGGTCCTGAAATCAGCAGCGGCATTCTGACCAGCTTCAGTAGGGCCACAACTTCATTTTTTGCCCACCAAAGTATTCATTAAGCATTTGGTGACCTCTTGAGCAGGAGATACACACTATGTAAAATACAGACCAGATGGCTCAGAACCAAATGCTATCATAATTCAATGTCTGTAAATAAAAGACTTATCTATGGAAATAAAAATCCAGGCTTGTACGTTACCTGAGACCTCAGCATGAAGGGTCAGGACCCAAGAGAAGTGGACACTACCAGGCTTGCTGCTAGAAGAGGTCCCTTTAGGAAAGATATGATGTGCAGAGGCAGAGTTGTGTGAATGACATCGGTAGCCTTTGCCATACTGATTTTGTCACCGCCAATCACTTCCCTGCCCATCATAGATCCTCATACAGCCAGTACCACCATAGCTTATTACTTTCCCACATTCTTTTAGTGAATTTACCCTCACAATGCCCCTGTCAAAGACAAAAATAAAACTACCATCATTTTAGAGATTTGAAAGAAAAGTACCATAGCCCAGCTGAGCCAAAACCAAAAAACCACAAATCTGCTGTGAGTGCCTTTCTGTCGTGGATCAAGTTCACTAAAATCTGACCTGAGAACTGTCCCTTTCCAGATCAAAAATTCTGTTTATTTTAAATTAAGTAACTCCTAGCAGATACCTGCTTATAATAAAGCTAGTGAAAGATAAATGTTTTCCAGAAACACAGACTCATCTCTTTTTTGTTGTGAGAACTACTCGTCTTCATTCCCTGGGCATGGACCCATAAAGATAAGACTGTCATTCCAGAAATATTAGCACCTGTGGAAAGAAAAGCACCACTGAGTTTTAGTAAACTGTCTACTGCAGGGGGAAAAAAAAAGCACAGTAAAATGTGCAGAGAGGTGCCAGATTGAGTCAGTCACAACTGTCTTCATGCAAACCCCATCTGCTTTCAAGGCATGTGTGTCCTGGAACGTGAAACATTTGTGTTGGACGGTAGACAGGGTACAGGCAACTGTTTGGATAACTCTTGTCAGACTCAGTGTTCATATTTGTTTTAGATAGCCAATTACTGGGGCCCCCAAACATCGCCCTTTCGGCATGCCAGGTGGATCTGCTACGGGCGCCCTGCTCGGAAAGCAGCTGTGCAGCAGCCGCGCTGACAGTGACAGCCGTGACAGACTTTGCTCAGGATGGGAACCGCGTCAGCCGCATCAGAGCTGAGCCAGTCGGATGGAGGGATTTGCTTTGGAGGGCTTACACACCCAAGGATGTGAAGGTCGGGTCCTAAAATAATTTGGAAAACGTGTCGAGTTTAAAGAGGAGGTTTAGTATTGAAGAAAATGAGATGCTGATAAACCTTAATCATATAAATATTTGGGGACCTCTGTCCACAGAGTAAACCAAAACAGATTCTTTATACACCAAGAAAATGAACATGTGAAGCCTTGTGCTTTAACAGATTTAGGTTTCATCATTAGTCATCACATTGGTAAGGCCAAAAGCTGGGTTACAGATGAAACCAGCCATGCTTGTGTATGCTGGAAGAGGAGAAAGGGAGAACCAAGCTAGGGAATTAACACCTTTTCAAGAATGAGGGAGAGGGAAAAATGAGAGTTTGGAGAACAGTTTCTGGAAAAGCAGAGAACAGGCAGTGCCTCAGTAATGAGAAAGGAGGATCAGGACATAGCAGTGTAGTATTCAATTTGTGACTGCGCCAGAAATCACCAGAGCACCTCCAAAAACACATTGGGCTGCTCTATCTCTTCATTTATCCCTGCACAAAATGTCCAAAAAAAAAAAAAAAAAAGGAGCAATCAGGGAGGCAAGTCCCGCTTTCCCTGCAAAAATCCTCGCCAAAGGAGCATGGCCAGGAGGGATGGGCCTCTTTTCTGTGAAGTTGTATCAGGGCCTCGGCTGGGAGGTTTGAGAGCCGTAACCCCACTGCCTGAGAGAATAAACCAGAGCACAGATTTGACTCAGCTAAATTTCTCAGAGCACTGGCACATCCAAGTTGGTATATTTTACGTAACTGAAAACAAACCTCCAGTGAAATCTGTAATTTCACTGTCCCAATTTTTGTGGATTTGCTCATGAGAGAATGAGATTAAACAGGACCAAAAGCATTTGTGTCTTCAAAGGTAAAATGCCTAGCATGGGACTATATCCCTTCCTCTCCAACACAGGCATCTTAAGCTTTTTAAGACTCTTAAATCAGAAATTGCAGCTAATTCGGTATAGTGCACTCACATACCCATATTTTTTCTTGAAGTTACAACTGCTTTCATTAAAATATGAAAATATAGTAAGTGTGAAATGGAATTAATCAATTTTAATAATAAATTCCATCTATCTCAGTTAGAACTTGATCTATGGAAACATAATAGACATTACCTTCCCTCCCCGCCATTTCCCCGTTGCTGCTTTGCAGTTAATTAGAGGCGTTAATGTAACATAGTTCCTGCAACATATCAAGGAAAAATCCATATATTAAAATCCATATAATCTTTAGTCCTTCAGACTTGTTCAAATATTTTTGATTTATCTGAAAATTGAATGGAAATGTTGGGCAGAACATCCTGACACATTCAGACACCTGATAAAGTGTATTTCTTCAGCAAATTAAGACTGCCTACAACTAGGACTTGCATCCTCTGCTGGTATCATGCAAGAAAAGAGCAGAGCAGACAGACCCACGTGGATTTGTTTGCGCAAAGATTTTACTTAGGAAGGTTGTGGCCATGGAGAAAATGGGAAAATCCTGAGATGCTTCTTTATATCACACTGTATATACAAATGATACAATTGACCTCACCTCAAAATGCTGTTCAGAGTGGTATTCTGTTTTTCAAGCCCCAAAACCATCACTCTAATAGTTTGGTATGCCAGACACCAGTGGGCATCTAAGCAGTGTCTCTGTGCAATGGTTAAGGGGCATGTTAAAATACAGATGATGAATTGCCGCAGGTGAGGACTCTTGTCAGGAAGTGTGGTTCTGTCTTCACCCTCTTACTCATTTATTTAATTTCACCACTGTTCCTAAAAGCTAAGTTCTGCTTTGTCACTGAAGGACTGCACAAGGATATAGAGGCCATTCTTCAACCCTGCTCCACAGATTGCGCTAGAACTAATTGAATTGCAGCTCTGGACTTCTCATGGGCAAAAAGCAAGTAAAGAATTACAGCCCTGGCCAAGAAATCAGCCTGGCAGGCTGGATGTGGGTGAACCATAACACTACATCACTCCCACCAGTATGACTGGGAGTTCCTCATATTGCAAATCACTATACAACACAGCCTTGCATTTCTGTGAGCTGTGTAGCAGAGCATTCAGCCATGAAAAGAACCCACCACCTTGAGCAGACATGGCAATGCAGGCCCACCGTTGAGGGGTATTGCATTCAAACTGAGATTCAGGTATTGCAGCTTCGAAGGGAGTTGCCCTACCTCTGGCTTCTTCAGGCACATATGCTCCTTGCAGGGTACCAGGACTCTCAGATCTCACCTGTGACCCAGCTTGTGCCCAAGTAACCAAGAGCTGATTCAGCTGAAGATCTCTGTTGCTGTAGTAGATCCTTTCCTCTTTTATTCACATGCTGAAAACAGAGAGCTCCAGCAGCCTGATTTGGGGCCTCGTCATCAGTACTGGATCAATAACCTGCATATCAAATACATAAAACAGCTATCGAGATGCTGTATCAGGAAATCTAAAACAAATTAGGGGGCAGGCAGCGACTACTACTAAAATATGCTAATGTTACTTAATTACAGCATACCTGATACCGTACTTCAGGAATTAAAATTAGTGCAATTTAATGAGCACTCTACTCTCTTGATAATTTCAGTGAATGATCTACTTCTTAGCAAAAAAGTTTAATAAAAAAACTTCACTTTTTACCAGATAAAGAAAGACAGTGCATTACATCAGGTGGAATAGGAGCACTTTGAACTCCCTTATTGCATGTGATTAAACTCCGTTGTTTGAAAGCGAGGCCTATTTTGTACCCATTCGTAACCATGTTTTAGAAGTCAGGTTTTAGTTTGTACTTGACACATGGATCCTGCCCCTAATGTTTTGTGAGGAACAGTAATGAAGAAAAACTGCTGCGTAGACTGTATTCATTACACATTTCATTTTAACTAGGTCACAGTTCGAGACCTCCCAACAGGGAACTGCTACTCTTTCACTGATCCACACATTATCACATTTGATGGATGGTGAGTATTCTACTTTGAAATAATTTGGCTCAATTACTGCAGTTTTTAGTTTCTGGATGTAGCATGCATTTGGTTTTACATTAGAATATCAAAAGAGCATTGTACTAGTTTGCTTATAGTGATTAATGTAGTGCTTCAGTAACATACATGGTTTCCTTCCAGCTGTTTATACTCCTTTTAATAAAAGGACCAGAAATGGATTAATCTTGAAGCAGAAATTGTTTTGAGACTGAATAATTTTTACAAGACAAAGGTCAGATTCCAAAATGTTCTTCAAACAGAACCACCATTAATGATTTGAGAGGGTGTCTACACCATATGCCATGGTGTTAGCAACACCCCATTTCCACACAACCGAGTTCTTATGTCCCTGTAGCAGCACAGAATGCAGGGACAGCCTGGTCCTTCTCAGCAGTTTAGTAACACCTGATGCAAAGTCACTCAGCCCCAGGATGCTCTTGCATGCTTCTGCTTCCAGAGCTGGTTTATGCACAGCTGCATCTCTACATGGAGTTGACAGTCATAATGACAACCAAAAAACCATGAAGATGGCTGTATTGTCTCAGATAAAAGAAGTCCAGAAATGACAAGGGGCAAATATCAGGGAAAGAGTGCAAAAAACCCCACTTGTACATCCTCCTGTATTGTCCAGGTGTCCTCCTATATTATCCAGCAATAAGTTGCTTAAAGATGTACTGAGACAAAGGTGGTATCTTTATGTTTGACAACCTGCACTGTACAGAACTTTTCTTCAGTTAACTTCTCTAGTCTACTTCTCTAGTCTAATCTATTTACCCCAGCTCTTTAACATAACAGAAAGTTTTTAAAGTTTGCATCTGGCACGTTTGATCCAAAGTTGTTAATATTTCAGATCACATTACAGGTTTGTCATTCTGCCGTTAACTTCCTAATGGCACAGATAATGACTTTAGGCGCAGAGCATCCACAGGGCCTCAGCAGGCATGATTTTCTAATTTTGATATCATAATGTCCCAATTTCAGTCCAGCATGCTCTGGACCTAACATCTAAAATGACATCAAAGCTGGAGAAATCTCTCAACGAAGTGTGAGTAAGAAAGGCAGTGACTCCATTAAAAGTTGTATGTCTGCCTGAAATAAAAGTTTCTCCTAAACTGGGTAGTCTCAGCTAGGAGATTAGCTCTGCACATCTAGGGCTTTCCACTTTCCCTCCTGCTTTGCTGAATACCACTTATAATGTGGTCAGAGAATTGCTTCATGCAAGTGTGGTTGCTCGATATGTAGAAGCTGAGGAAGAGCTACAAGAGGTGCAAAGACATTCCCATGCCTCACGTATCCGCAATGATTTCAACTCTGGGATATCAAACTAGATTAGAATATTATTTCAGAACTCTCTATACATTCATATTCTAAAACATTCCTTTCTGATTTAGGGCTAAGAGTGGACAATGATCTGCCAGGTTGTTGTCTTTAGGAAGTCATGAATTACGAAAAAGTGCCTCTTGGAATGGAGGAAGGCTCTCAGCCACATGCACATTTTTACCTTGCCTCCATGGGAAAAAAAGGTCTAAAATAAACTAAAGCAATTTTATTTGACTAATTCATTTTGAAACCCTGTTCTCGATAGCACACAGAAATGCTTCTAAGTGATTCACAATTCTGTTTCAGTAGAGGGATTTTGGAAAAGCCCGTCCTTCTGTGGCATCCTGCCTCAGAGTCACAGAGCCTTGAAATGGAAAAATCCCAGGATTAGCTTGGTCCCTCGATAACTGCGTGTTTCTTCCTCGTGGACGGACGTTCATTACTGCTCTGTCCAGTGTAGCTTTAAATGAGCCAAGCTGATGGGGCTTCTGCCATCTCAATAACTAGGTTATTTCACTAAGATATATCACTTCTTGATATTCAGCCAAGTTTCTTACCCATCATTTCACAGTCCCATTACTCCTACTTATATTCCCATTTATTATTGTAAATAATTTCTCTTTCAATTATTGTAATGATTGTGCCACCCTATTACACATCAGTTAAGCAACTTCTCTGTCTGCCTATCCAAAAAAATGTTAACATGTTAGCAGATGATTTTAAAGCTCTATATTTAAGGAGTGAGGAATGCAGTTCCTGCTTCTGTCCTGATACAAAGCTATAACCTAAAGATGAAGGCTGACACAGAGGGATGGAACTAGAGCATTCCGCTTTGGTCATGAAAGGCTACATGGTGGGAAATTGTGTTTGAAATGAGGTATGTGTTAGGTATTGTGGATGGAAGAATTGTACAAAAGCTTCTGGTCTCAAGTAAGAAACCACATGAGTGCCCCTTAATAATAAAAAAGTATCAGAAAGAGACTGATCTACAGATTGTATACAGCGAAGAAAAAGAAGAGTAAAAGCTAAGGGAAACTTCTCTTAGGGACTATGAAGCAATAGGCTGAGAGGATGAGTAGAGAATCAGCTTTTGGGGATCCGGAGCTACATTGACTGTGATTTGTAGATACAGGTTCGGGTGAGAACATTACACAGCAAAGAAAAGAAACATCCAAAATTAGTCAAAGAGAACTGAAGGAAAGAGCAGCCTTTACCACCTCTATATGGCTACAAAGACAGCAGCAAACAAAGCTTAATAAACCTTCAAAACTACTTCTGAGATCAACAGCAAAGCATCCATCAAACAATATAACCCAAGGAAATCCATTTGTTCCACCACAAAGCTTGGAGGTCAGCTTACGAGGAGACAGCAGGCTCTAAGATCAAAATGTTGTAGGCAGAGCTGCTGTGGACGGGTGGTGACCGGTTGTCTTTTTGGCACCCTTTCCACCCACTCGAGTCCTGCAGAAGGCTCGCTGAAAGACTATCCCATAAAAAGCAAATGAAGGTCTGAAGATAGGGAACATTGCCAACAGCAAAAGGGTTTTCAAAAATTTAAATGAAAAGTATTAAAAATTTAAAATGTAACTTAATTTAAAAATATTTATTTGAATAATTACTTTAGCAGATTCGTTGGAAAATTGACAAATGGCATGGAAATCAAAAGACTGGAAGATTTTCATTGTTTTTGTAGTAACATTTTCCTACTGAAATGGTCACTTCCAATGTATAGATTTTTTAGTGAGATTTCACAATAATACTTCATTTTGTAACTTCTATAGTGATGTTTTCAATGGTTTTTAATCTGACATACTAAGCTCACATTACATCTGAGCTAGTTAGCTATTCTTTAGATAACTGAAAATACCTAACTCCCACTTCTAATGATACACTCCCCTTCCCTATGCCTCCTGCTAATATATTTCTCTAGAAATACTTACCTTTTAATCTTTCCATTCTTTTGACCAAAGGAAGTGATGGAAAATCAAAGAAGGATGTGTCATATTGTACAGTGTAAGCACAATCAATTTGTGTATATTGGAGCATAGATGTGAAATAGCGTTAATTATAGTAGCTAAGAGAGAGTACTTCATTTTATAGCAAAGTACATTCTAAATTAAACAAATGTGAAAGCCTGGTAAAGCAAAAGTATAGCCCTCATTACTAGTTATGGTACTTTATAAATATGAAAGCTTTTCGTGCCATAAACTGTAGATTCTTAAATATGAAGTACTAGCTTAAAACTAAACATGGAGAAAATCCCTCTAAGGCAAAATATAAAAAGGGGAATATTTCTTGATTGGTGAACTATCATTCTTGTTATTTTGCATTTTACCTCAAAACAAGGGAAAATATTTTTCTCCACACTAATCTATCCACCAATATTACCACAGGGACAATGGCCCTATTTCTGCACAATGGCAAAATCCCACAGCTTGCACAGCTTCACGCTTCTGGTTGGTTTTAATGGCATTCATCACAGAAGCCCACTACTAAGTCCTGCACATGAGTAGCCCTGCCAGAGTGCTGCTCTTTTTGATAGTCTGTAGAAGTTTGTACGTCCCCAAGCATCCGGTGACTGCTGAACATAACCCATCAGCTTCACTCTTTGAGAACAACATGACCAGTCCTCAGTGGTGAGCACTCTGAAACCAGAAAGCATCCTCCAGCATCATTCAGCACTTCCTAGGGTCACAATAGTGTAAAATAGTTATTACCAGCAAGGAAAGAGGGAGCCTGGGGGGACATGTCAATAAATCGAATAATTTGGTGGCAAAACTGTGGTGGAAAATCTTTAGAAGCAGCCACAATAATAACTGAATTAATAAAAAGATGAAGTGTAGCTTGGTGAATAGTGAGTGCATCGTGTGCATCTAATGACACTAGTAGTAGTTGTTTACATATATCCCCCTCTACTCCGCTCTGGTGAGACCCCACCTGCAGTACTGCGTTCAGCCACAGGGTAAGAAAGACATGGACCTGTTGGAGTGAGTCCAGAGGAGACCACAAAGATGCTCAGGGGACTGGAGCAGGACAGGCTGAGGGAGTTGGGGTTGTTCAGCCTGGAGAAGAGAAGGCTCTGCGGAAAGCTTATAGTGGCCTTCCAGTGCTGAAAGGGGCCTGCAGGAAAGGTGGAGAGGGACTCTTGATCAGGGAGGGTAGTGATAGGACGAGGGGTAACGGTTTCAAACTGAAAGAGGGGAGATGTAGATTAGATATGAGGAAGAAATTCTTCAGTGTGAGGGCGGTGAGGCACTGGCACAGGTTGCCCAGAGAAGCTGTGGCTGCCCCCTCCCTGGCAGTGCTCAAGGCCAGGCTGGATGGGGCTGGGAGCAACCTGGTCTGGCGGGAGGTGTCCCTGACCGTGGCAGGAGGGTTGGATCTAGATGATCTTAAAGGTTCCTTACAACCCAAACCAGTCTATGATTCTATGATACACTCAATTATCCATTCAAGTAATTCAAAAGCAGCTGAAAGCTTCAGTTTATACACATTGCAGATTTGTTATGTGCTATACAATTGAATGACTCTAAGTGACTTCCAGGAGAGTTGGATCAGGTCCACTGTCAATGCTTATTAAGCAGTAAATAGCTCCCGCAACTGCAATGATATTTATATGCATATGCTAATACAGTATTATTTACCAGATACAGATGATTGGTCTGGATACAGCCGTTCTGATCCATTATTTTCTATCAACCTCTCTGAACACCTTTCCTTCTAAGATCCCCCTGTTGGAGGAAACTGGAAGGTGATTCTCATAAAACACCCTTTCTCCTCTGTCTCTCCTGTGAAGATGTCCAAATGGAGCTAGTGCTTGATGTTAAAAGAGATTATCTATTTTTTTATGTTGTCCTTAGTTCTAATCAATCTTAGCAACAGCACCTGCACAGTGTACTCAGGATTTATGTACCTGATTAGAAAATAAGATGAGACAGGACGATTCAAAATCTTATCAGTTTACAGCTAACTTCACTAAGTTTTTCAAGACAAAAGGTAAAGCCTGCTGTGTTTTTTAGCAGAGAAAATCAGTTGGAGTCTAAATTCTTACTGTATTTTAAGCTACACAGTTTTCTATGGCTTTTATTCTAAAGAGAAAAAAAATGCAGATATATACATAATAAAAAATCTTCGTTCTTGAGCCATTTTTTTCTCTGTGTAGGAAATGTTAAGAGACTGAAAAAATACTGATATTTGTATGACAGTGCTTAAAAATAGTCCTGTTATTTAGTTGAGGTATTTTATACATTCCTTTATACATTTTCTTTTTTTTTTATTGTAGAAAAGAATAACACTCACCATTATAAGCTTATAGCTCAGTTTCCATGTTACTTAATTTTGTAAAAATCACATTTAAAACTAAATGCAGTGCCTTAAAAGGAAGTAGAATAATCCATCGTTTTTAAAGACGGCAGCTGTTTCCTTGTGAGGAGAAAACTACAGCAACATATATAAAGTATACAGCTACTGTTTCTTTACTTTTATATATCACCTTAGAATAAAGTAGAGTAAGAGTAAGACAAACTTACGGAATGAGAAAACAAAGAGCAAGCAGAGGAGGATCCTCTCGCAGGTCCCTGTTGTGTAAATCCAAGGGGCCGCAGGCAGGAGGATTTTTGCCTGGCTTGTGCAGAGGGGAAACACTTGCAAAGTTACTAAAGTTATTCTGCTCATGGCCTCGCTCAGATGGAGCAAGGACTTTCTGTACAGAGACGAATTAAAGTCCCAAATTATTCAACACACTGCTTTGTGCTGATTGCCCGTCCATTAGAGCGAAACTTGGGCTTACACGGAAGTTTTTTTTGGGGGGTGAACGAACTTCATTTGAACAGGTTTCCAGTAGAATCCCTGTTTTTCACATGAAGTATTCACCTAGCCACAGTCAGTCTTGTAAAAGTTAGTGATTAGTCACAGGAGAGGTTACTTGAGCGCTGATTTTACTTTGAAGAATATCGTGCTGTAAAGCATCCGGTTAGAACCAAAATATATTTATTAAGGCCTGGAGGCAGGGAATTTTTCCCATTTGCTTTTTATCAAATGTTTACCCTTTTTATCCATGCCTGTTGCCATAGCAGCAGCTGGGAGACAGCTACCCGCTTTTCACATGAATTCTTATGCACTTTTAGCTAAAAACTGTGACAACGTTCCCTCGCTTACAGTGCCGGAGAAACACTTCCCCGCATGTTGATTTTTCCCTCCTTCAAGGCCAGCCACCACGCTGGTGTGATTAAGGAGCGCTGTTGTACGAGTACCCACAAACAGTCGCCAAACAGGTGGATGCTCTGAGTCTCTAAATCCTCTTTTTTTTGTTCGTTGCTGTTTAGGCGCTACGATAACTATAAAATCGGCACTTTCCTTTTGTGCCAGAGCATGTCGCGGGCGTTTGAAGTGCACGTTCGGCAGTGGGATTGCGGAGGCCACCGCTCCGCCACCGCCTGCAATTGCGGCGTAGCTGCCCGAGAGGGGGGTGACACCGTGGTGCTGGACACCTGCAACGGCCACTTTCGGGAGAGCAGACCCCAGCTAGTTGTCAAAAGCACTGAGGCATCGCCACATGTCAAAATCCTAAAGTCCTACGGAGGGAGAAAAATAACAGTACGTGGATATTTAAGTACTATTCTTGTTGTTCTTTAGAAATGTGAGTTTAATATTTCTGAATTATTAATGAAGTTGCTACAAAAATATCTATCTGAAGCCATAAGAGCGCCTGCAGGAAAATGTACTGAAAAACGAGATGCAGGGAAGAAGCTGGTTAAAGTATTAGTTTAACAAACCGTAAAACAAAACAAAACAAATATCTCTCGAAATTTCTTGGAGACATAGCGGAGTGCCAATATTGTTACTTATTCTCTGCAGCACGGCAATCCGCTCACAGTTTGTTTATGCTAAGCACTACCCGACTGGAGCACATAAAGCAAATTTTTTTGCAGGGTTTATGATATAAATATTCAAGGAAAGATCACAGGTAGCAGAATAATGTAGTTTTAGAGTGAAACAGTAAGGCAATATTTGTCAGATCCAGAGAGCCCCCAAAAGCCAAGAAAATAGGCTGTAAATGTGCAACATTTGGTATAATTCAAAGTATTTGCCTAAAAAATATGTGGCCACAACATACTTTGCATGAGTATCACTTATCTGCACTAATCCAGTGAAATCACTGGAAGAATAAGTGCCGTACCAGGGCCTTTGGTGAGGGGAAAAGCCACAAATTATGGCCGAGAAAATAATTTTATCCTAGAGTTGTGTCATCAAGATTTATTGCCAGGAAATATTTTGGGTGAAGATAGGTCCACGATAGAGCCAGAATGATGCAGGTTGTGCCTGTGCTTGTCTCTCCTTGTGATCTCGCTTGGGATAGGTCTTAGTAAGGTAGTAATGGAAAGTCTGTTAATTATAGAATAGAGAAAAAAGCAGGAAGCAAGCTGTCGTTTCATTTTGCAACCGAATACAATATAATTACTGTTTTATTGCTAGAATAATCTTAGCAAGGCATGCCTATTCTCATTCACACCTCATCAAAGCCTCAGTGAAACTAATCAGGACGCCCCTGGGACACTGAGATGAATCCTGCTCTGATCTGAATGGGACTCTGTAGGAACTGTGCAGCAATGAACGCGATCCCTGATCACGCCGCTGTGCACGGTGCATCCCAATTTGCTCAGCAGTTGCCCATCGCTAACCCCACGTAGCGCAGGAGCCGGTTCCCCTCAGCTCCTGTGCCATTCAAGGCTTTGGGGTTGAGTTGCTCTCTTTTCTGTGCAAGGTAGCAGCTTCCAGCAGCCAGTCGCTATACATCTTTGCAAACTGAGGTCTCAAAAAACTTTTTCAAAGCCTCAATCAATCCAGGCGGGTTACAGAAACCCTGAGCAGTTGTTAGGTCCTCAGTAGCAGATGGGATGCCTTACCCAGGGCAGCAGGAGAAGAAAGGGTTACAGCCCTCTAAACTCCTGATATAAAACCACACCTGGAAATATTAATCCAGACAGCACAGAAGACTGAAGCAGCTCGTGCAGTCCTGACTGCAAGGATTTTATATGCAGCCTTGTAGGAAATGCTCCTCTCTGTAGTAAAGCATGTAATTAGAAGGCATATGTTTGTCTGAAGAAGGAAATCAAATCCTACCCAGTACTGCATCAACTGCAGTTCTCCTCCTCTACCTATTAAACCACTAAGTAAAAATTAACTCATCAGATTATTTGAGCTTTATGTTGGGGAATCTTTTTATTTATTTGTTTTTAAACTTACCTTGGGAAGCAAAACAAACAGCCAAGGTGGAGGTGCAGCCAAGACTTCCCGATGCATGCAAAGAACTGGTTTTATAAGATGACTTCGATTATTCACCAAGGCCAACAATTTTTGAAAGAATGCTTTAAATGCCCTGATGAAAACACAGAGCACCTGAGTTCAGAACACAATGTCCCCGGCTGTTACTGTAATCAGTGGCACTTCGCTGCTCTGCTCAGCTGGATGAGGAGATCACTCATGGAGAGCTCCTCAAAAAGTATTCTTGTGCCTGAAATGATGACTGGGGAGCTAAAATGGGCAAGATTAGTATTTAGTGCCTCCAAAACGTAAACTCTGATTCCAGCACAGAAATACAAATACAAGCCAGTTGCTTCTTCACAGGTACGAATAGCTTTGGTGGGGAAGAACTTATAAGGGATCAAAAAATCCTCACAGAAAGAAAGAAAAGCCGTGAACATTATTTGGCTAAATAAATTATAGTTAGGCAGGGGTCACTTAAGGAAAGGAAAGTAGTTATTTTGAAATTATTTTAATGATACGTTTCCAACTATTTAATGTCCTTTTAAGAATAACCGAAAACATTTAATTTTGGATCAGAAAAAAAGTATTAAGTAGAGTGCTTCTGCTCCCACTCCCGGCACAGATCAGTTTCAAAACAATTTTCTTTTTACCTGTAAAAATAAAGCAAACAAATAAAAATACATTTAATTTGAACAGATTTCTTCTTTTCTTTTTTTTAATTATTTAGTTGGAACACCAATCTGAAAAATCCATTATCCACACAGTTATTTCTTTGTCTTAACCTCAAGATTTTTTTTCTTTTAAAGGTCAGTGTAAACCCACTACAAGTTCTTTAATGAGAAAATTGCTTTATCCACTTTAAAACACAATCATTTTCTGGGTAATCCGGCCTTGGAAAATGAAACGATTTTTCAGAGAGAAGAAAGCTGTTTTTCAAGCTTGGCAGTTTATCTAAAAGAAATTATTTCCCAGGCAAAGACACAAGGGTGGTCTTATTGTCATGGATGTTACTTCAAAAATTAGGTGGTAACTTACCAGTGGGAAAACTTCAATGGATGTAATTATGAATTTAAAAAGAAAGTACTTGTGCAGTTTTATATTTATGTAGTGCTATCAGATATTAGTACTACAGCATCTGAAAGCAGGCTAAATAACAGCACAAATAAATATTTATAGTGTATCTAAGTGATCTTAAATTACCTCCACCATCACCAAGGTCCTACTTTGGTATTTTCATTTATAGAAAGGGATATTTTTTATGACATAAAAAGGTTGATAGCAGTTTTAATTCACTGGGGTTTTTCTCTGCCTCTTCAGATCTTGTTCCCTTCGGGAGCATTTGTTCGAGCCGACGTGAGTGAGTGGGGAATGGGTCTGACGGTGAGGACACCGGGCAGCGACTTCAACAGCACCAGAGGTTTGTGTGGCCTCTTTGACGGGATCAGTCACAACGACCTGAGCAATGTGCCCGAGGAAGACTTCATAGAGGAGTGGAGGTACAAAGCGAGAGAGGCTCCCGGTCCGGGAGATGCTCTGTGGCGCTGTTTCAAGGGGTGTTGATAGGTTTATTTCATTACATACTCCCCTAACGACCTGACAGAAAGATGTGCTGAATCTCGCGAGGGAAACCTGGAGACCCATTACCCTCCAAACAGCACTGGGCCTTAACTTTCCGTCAGCACAATACACATCAGCAGTAACTGAGAGACAAGTTTCGTATTCACAAGTGATCTCATGTTAACACCTGTGTTAAGATCCCACTCAGCTGTTTAAAAAAACTGCGGTTCTCACCCACATTAGAAAATGTAGATATCTGACAATAGGGATTAATTAAGGGTTTGGTATTTCCCTTGTTCTTTTATTCCCCAACACTAATTACAATATGCGAGCATAGATTAAATGTTATATTTTGACAAAGTGTGGTAATACATGTACCATGCTAAAACTTAATATCTACTCTACTAATGATGACAGTGAGCTCTAAAAAATTCCACTTTTGGAGACAGATGGTCTGGTGCCAATGCCAGGAGTCTGGCGCTCTGACATAGCCCTGTCCCTTGCCCTTTCCCTCTCAAATTTAATTCCTGTTGCTGAACTCTAAATGTGCCCAATATGTGTTCCTAAAAACAAAATGGGTTTGATTGACTTTGTAGTTTTGTTTGTGAAGTATGTTTTGCAAATAAGGAAAAATAAGGCCAACCACTCTAACATAAGACTTAATCTGTACTTGGGAACTTAGAGCAATCCTACAGGAACAATAAATTTTTATATCTATTTCATTTCAGAAATCAAACACACACTTCTACCATATTCTACTTGTATTCAACAGGCCTAAGTAATGGCTGTTTAATGGCAATTTTGACCTGTCATTAGAAATCGTACTTTTTAGAATTCAACAGCCGTCTTTAAAATCTTAATAATGTGACAGTCCGTCAGAGCTTGCTTCTGGGAAGGCAAATGGAGAAACGACCAACTGCTGACTACCCAAAAAGGGGCTAACAAGATCCTTAGGAGTACCTGTTCAAAGAAAGTTTGTTGAAAGATCAAAAGTCAAAGCACAATATATAGGAATTTACTCATAAATCAGTGAGGAGTTTTCTAGGGCTCAGCACATATGATGGAGATATTTCAGGGAAGGTAGGAGAAGCTCCTGCTAAGTGAGAAGGGCAAGAGAGGTGATGAGTTTTGCCTTGCAGTAATCCCAAGGATGGATTCTCAAGGACCCTTCAGAACCTGGTTAAAAAACCAAAACAATGGAAAGTCTAAAGCCACCTCCAGAGGAAACTGGATCCGTCTCTGATCCACCCACAGAGAAACGGCGCAGTAAAAAACAAAACCTAGAGGGAGATTTTCCTGCTGCTGTTTTTAATTTCATTTTAGATAACACTGAAATCATGTTAGGTTTTCTCCAGCACCTGAAGCTAGTCTGAGTGCTCACCATCTGGCAGTTCGGCTCTTTCCCTGGCTGCCACCTCTCTCAAGCAGCTGCAGGGCTCTGAATGGCACAGATCTTTTTTAAACATCAGCTTTCCAATGCAACTTTTAAACAATAAAACAACATCAAAGCTTCCCAGCCTGTAAATAGAATCCAGACAAAGAGCTGAATTTTAAGACACATATTCTAAGTAAGTAAAATATGTTTTTCAAACTCTTTTTCAAATCTTTTGAGAAACTGGCAGCAATGCTATCCATTTTGTTCTCTCTCTCTATGACAACATTAAACTCAGTTCGAAAAACTTGTCTTTAGTTCTTCCTTGATTATAATGGGCAGCAAAGAGGAATGAGAGGCATCTTTTGCAGGGGACACAAAGCACAGCCTAGCTCACTGAGGTGTTGTTAGAATGCGCATGGCTGTGAGGAAGGATGGGGTTTCCAGTGGCTCCATCCTTGCCACACCATACACGCCCATCCTGTTGACCAGGGCTGACCAAAGGAAGGTATTTGGTTTCACACAAGAATAATAAAGGAACTTGTTTCAGTACAATATCTAAAGAGTTTCATTTTACTGACATTTTCATTTGCTTTTTAAGTTTCTGTCCCGATTCTGGACCAGTTTAAGTGATTTTATTTTATTTATTTGTTTGTTAAATACAGGATATTTACCCTAGCCTCTATGTAGTATCCCCTCAAAGAAAGAGCTACTTCTGCTGCCTTAGTTTAGGCTTACAGTTAGTTGATGATGCAAGTCTGGGCAGCTTCAGCTGCAGGTAACCACCATGCAGAGCTGGAGGAACAGCGTGTGCAGGACGCCCACTCAGACACTGAAGTGCTTTGTCCGAAGGATTAGTACTCTCTCAGTCACCAAATATGTTTTCTTGTCCTAGACCGTAGGAAAGCGCAGAATAGCTTGTGCATTTCTGCAAGCCTGAAAGCCGTCCTGTCTGCGGTGCCGGCGCATTGGGAAAAGCGGTTTCGTAAAGGTCTGGGCTCATGTTTCAGAAGGAGAAATCAGTTCATTTTGCCTGTGCCACCATGATGTTTTATTTAAAATTTAGCATTGTATCAATGATCAAAATAGTTATATCGTATATTTTCTATATATTTTGGAAAAATTGGATAAAGGCAATTACGTTTTCTACAACACTATCTAGTGTCTGGCTCAAAAACATTGGCAAATGCTTTCACTTTCCTGAAATCTCTACATTCTTGCTGCAAGACAAAATTAATGCCAAAATAATTTAAATTTTTGGTGATATTTCAAATTTGTCTGGAACGGAAGTGCTGCCAACTATTGGGACAAGAAACTTATCTTTTCTATGAAGCTCCAGGATTCCTCTTGTGCTGGACAAATAAGATCAATAAGAGATCTTGTGCTCATGAAATTTCCAAAGAAACTTTCATGGCTTATTCACACTGAACTGTCTAGAAGTTTGTCCATCATTAAAGCTGGACTAAGCTAAAAAGGGAAAAAAAAATCACCTCACCTTATTTGTTAGCCTACCTCTATGATCAATAGAAAACCGCTTTGTGTCAAAAGAAAAACTCAAAGCAAGCTCCATTAGAGGATAAGAATGAAATGAAGTATGCATAAAAGAAATAAAGAAAAAAACACTTAAAAAAAGTAGTGTCTTTGAGGAAAGAAAAGAAAAAAATCTTAGAGGAAACACCTAGTAAGGAGGGCAAAAAGATAATTTTCTTAATAAAGCATTTGAAAAAAGTACATCTTTTTTGTCATTCTCCAAGCTGTGTCTCAGTTACACCAGGGACAAACCTAAGGCCTTATTTCATGTGTAATATGCAAAGGGCAACCTGCACCTTAGAGAAAGTTCTGCAAAGAGAAGTCAGGCAGTTAGGCAACACTCCAGCAAAGCACCTAAGCATCTGTTACTAAAAAGTCCCCATGTAGCGCTAAAAAATGTCCAGGACAACTCAAGAAGGGCAGTGCAAAAGCGATTAAAGAAAACAGAGATTAAACTTAAGCATTTTCTTAAGTACTTTGGTAGATTGGGAATTTATACGTTCTCTAGCCTTAGGGAAAGAAAGTTTACCTGGTATTGTAGACTAATTTGTTGAACGTTTCCTCCCTTTAATCTGTTTCTATTTTAAATTCAGAATACCTCCAGGGAAGAGTTTATTTGACAAGTCTCCAGTACTCTCTGAGGGGAAGCAAAGGAAAAATTACTGCAGATGTCAGAAGGAGAGTGTTAAGCCCATGCCCGCAGCAAACACGCTGAATGCCTTTCAGACTCCTTTCCCTCAGCCCTCTGGTTGTCATTATGATCACGTGGATTACACCTCTGCAATCCCATATCTTGATGTTACGTCAGAGTTTGTCACTCACTCAGAAGTAGAGTCCACTTCAAGAAAAGACGAGAAACTGTTGACCAAGACTTTCAATCAAAGATATCTGCATAAATCAGTCCAAAAGCGAAGTAGCCCTGAGGACCAATTACAACCCTTCATACACAATGTTTCCATGAAAACAAATAGTTCCATTAACTCTACCAGACCAACACAAGACCTAAGGAGAGCAAGAAGGCAGGAAGACTATTTTGAGTACTCCCCCTTTCACCCGTTGCATGGCCCAAGCCAGAGAGACTCAGAGAGCTTTGCGTATTTTTTCCCAGAGGACTACTTTGAAGGGATTCGGACAAAACTTCCATTGACATGGCCTACTCCCAATGGCCTAACTGCTGCCAAAGCTTGGGAGGTTTGCCACCAAATTCTTGCAAATTCCACCATTGGTTTAGTGTGTAAAGGTCTCCTTGGAAAACAGATGGATGAGGCAATTGATACATGCCTTTTAGACCTGCAGCTCAAGGATGACGTGGCTTGGGTGAGGGCACTGATAGCCCTTTTGGAAAATGAATGTGAACGTAGAGTGCTAGGAAACAGAAACAGAGTGTTTCATGTAGGAAACCAGCCATCTGCAACCCAGGAGGAAATCCTCACTGTCCTCCGGTGTCCTGATCTCTGTAATGGCAATGGACAATGTACTGAACTGGGCTGCCAGTGCTTTGAAGACCACAAATCCTATGATTGTAGCATTGCCAAAAGTAAGTAAAATATTCTGTTTGTTCCTACCCATCTTTCCATGGTATTAGAATTATTAGGTAGAGCATCTGCACAGAGTTGTTTGCTCTTCAAACAGTGCTACCAGTAAGATATTTGATGAATTAGTAATCAGTTTTTGACCTTGAAGAGCCGATCAAAATATCTGGTTGGCTGGTCCTCCACTTTTTCGCCTCAGTAACTTTTTAAAAATGGATTTTACAAGCCCCTTAGCAAATTGGTTTTGCAGAAGTGATTTTCTTTACATCTGATCTATCACTGGCATGCTGACAAGCAAGCTTCTGACAAAAAAAAAGAGGGTCCTACTCACCTTGTGGTCAATATTCATGTTAATACTGTATAGATACTTCTCTTTTTTTTCTGACCAACAGAGGATAAAATTTGAAAACTAATTTCAAACACTGTACTAGTAACAAAAAAGAATTAAAAGTGACAAAATGAACAGGTAACATGGGCAAAGCCATAAAATTGCTACAGGACATATACGAACTGAAGACCTGATTCTGCAAATATTTATGAATTACATTTACACGGGAGACTATCCCACTGGATTTGTTTCTTCTTTACAGTTCAGCCTCTCAATGGATAAATCTAAGTCCGATGCGAGTACTGACAGTGCTCGAAACTAAGCACATGCATAAATGTTAGCATTAATTTCAAAACGTAAGCCCTGCCTCAGCAAACCACATAAGCTTATGCTTGAAGTTACAAAAAGGTACTTAAGGTTCAGCTGTACAGTTGAGTTCCTGCAGCTTAAGAAGTAACAGCATTTCAGCTAAGCTGAAGTGGCAAGGTATGCTCTCTTAACCCATCCCAAATGTGGGGGAAAGCCTTTTTCTACAATGCTTAGGCTAATGGACATTATTCTGTATTTAGGACAGGTAAATCTCGTTTCTAGGGTCAGTTGACATGGCTTAGCTGAGACATCCAAATCTCCACCCAGCCCTGGGAGCTCATCTGATAACCCAGCACTTTCAGTAGCTGGGATGGGGCTACCCACATGCTTCACAATAAACACATCTTCAGTGTGCTGATTTAAAGTGGTCAAAATATATCCTGACATTTGGTTTTTATTAAATGGCAGGCTGAAATTTGCACAATCATTTCCTAAATACAGAGGAATTAATTCTCTTTCACACAGAGAACAACTGACACCCGTGACTGAAAAGCGAGTTGAGCAATTTTGCAGTAATCGTCCAATATACAATTCAATGTTTAACTTCATTTCTCTGTGATATGGTTGGGTTAGGGGAGTTGCTTAGGCCAGATTTTAAAATTTTATTTTACTTTGCTATCGTTGAATTCCCTCAGATTAGAGGAAAATAACTTCAATATGACCTTTCAAGTAAAAGCTAATGGCACCTTGTCTTCTTGCTGCAACATCAAATATAAACAAGGACGGAGTACAGAGAGCGGCCTGAGATTGCACAGGGAGGTGAAAAGTGGAAAACAAACATACATCAGCTCTGGCGAACACACCATAAGCCATTACTCCTCCCCAGTCTGATTGTTTTGTCTGTCTCTCACTGCCTTTGCTTCACTTTTCTCCAGCTGAGGAAAAGGTGGTAGTTGGTCTTTGCTTCAAATCACTTCTCTTTTGGGAGTCTGGTTTGTTAGAGTTCACATTATATTGTGAGAGATTACTGCCTCCAGTTTTCCAAAGCATCACTAGGATCCCGACTTCCCCACGGCAGAGTCCTGCTCCTTCCAGCACCAGTCACCTGGAAACCTGCTCCACTGCTCCAGGGCTCCCGCGGGGTCTTCACTGAGCGAGAGCTGCTCTGCCAAGGCTGAGGTTTTAGCACGAGCATCCTCGTGCTTAGCCTGGTCCCTGGGGGAAGCGAGCTTGGCATTGGACCCACAAAAGAGCCGCACTGTTGCAATTAGGAAACCATAAATTTCCCTTAATGTTTATACTGCTCCATTTGCTGCGGGTGAGTTTGTTAGTGTCGTGACGAAATTAGCATTGACAGCTTCAGCAGTTTTCCTCACACAAGGCAGAAGCCCCTGTTCCAAAATTCCCATGCAGCTCTCCCAACATTTCAAGAGCATTATTTGATTTAAAAAGTAAATAGCCCTTGTTCTTTCTATCACCCTGTATATAACCCACAGTATCTTAGCTGCAGCTAAGGACTTGTTTTTTTTTTTTTTGTAACTAATTCCTGTAAAATATTCTCCCTGGATGTAAACTTTAAGTACAAATACATTTTTTTTTACTCAAGAAAACCTAGAGAACATTATTAATAATTATTAATAGTAACTATTAGAGGAGAAGAATGCTTCTTATCTAAGTAAAGTGAGCTCAGAAGAGAAAGCATTAAATAAAAATGTTGTAGAAATTACCATTTTGAGCCACCAATATTTGTTTCTCTCTTGAGGAAAAGGTAGAGGCATAACTCTCTGATGCGAAGGGCGTGTATTCCTAAGGGTGCACCTGACCTGTGGAACATTTCCCATTCATTTTTCTTTTTTTCACTATACTAGTGAGATTATATGCTGCCCTCTAAACAGCCATCCATCTCCAGAGGTGTAAGAAACAGTCATGTTATATTCCACACCATGAACATACACTGGGACTTACTTGTTTGTATGGAAGAAAAACGAAAAAAAAATCACAATGTCATAATAGACTGTTATTAAGGCTAGTGGAATTAACTTGAATCTCTAAAATCTTCTCTGCAAAATATAGATTTATTTTTTTCTATTTGTAATCTAACAGCTTCTACAGGGTAAAACCCTGAATATGCAGCACGGTTCACAGCAATAGACTCCTCAGCCCATGGAAACCTCTGAGCTGTTTTATGCATGAAAATTAGGATCTTAAAGAGGAACTCCTGTTTCCCAAATATCCTTGTAGACTATAAAAGGACTTAGCAATTCATTGTGTGTTCCACATCCTAGAGAAATATTTATTCAAAATATTTTACAACCTATTTTTTATTAAAATGCAAAAAAAAAAAAAGCAGCTGCTTAAGCAAATATAACTTTAAAAAAATTTGCCCACAGACTAATGAAAATTTGCCCCAGTTTTTTTGTTAAAGAAGGGATCCTCCTTCATATAAAAACTTAAGTTTGTTTTGCCAGGATTTTGTTCGAATAGTTTTTTCCCCCCAAATGAAGACACTAAATGTAAAGAGGATCCATTTCCTGACCAAATTTACCTAAGATATCACTGTTCTTACAAATGGGAACAACGGTGATCAGGAGTGTTGCAAATACCTTCGTTAACATGAGTTCCACAAATGCAAAGCACTTTGGAAAATAAACCTTCGAATCCATAAACTGCTATCGCTTGACTCTTCCCAAAACGTGTTGCCAGAACAGTCCCCAGCTTCTCCATGTGATGGGTGAGTGGGAGGCAGTTTGATTTTCCCCCGATGTCAGGGCCAACAGTTTGAAGACTGTCATCATATCAGTCGCTTTAAAGAGAAGGGCTTCCTTTAGTGTGGGGAACATGGCATCGAAAATTAATCTTAGCACATTCAGTGGATGCTCACCACGAGTTTAGTGAAGACCAGTGATTATCTTTCCTGTTACGCTAATTTCTGAGTATTTGACCTTATGTCTACACAACAATCTTTGATGCTACTTCTGCATACGTAATATGTACCCACGACCTGAATGTCAGAAAACACCTTTTCACCCAAGTACTGACAGAGGACCATAATCATTAAAAACAACGGACTTCAAATTTGTCCACAGCTTCTCGTTTACTTCAGAGGGTCTAATTCCTGTCTTACAACAGCCCAGAATCAGAGTTTGGGAGCCTGGACACTAAGCTTACTGTAGAGTTTTTGGAAAGCAGTGGTCTGCAGGGCAGTCAGAAACATATAGGTCTGAACTCAGTCCCCTGGAGAAACCTTCTCCAGCTTTAGGATCGCTTGGAGAAGTGTTTGAAATGGTATTATGTCCTTACAGGAGGGTTGGTAATTTAATGTGGATAATTTGGTTTTAATTCTTGAAACCAGACATAAAAGCATGGTAGATAAAGAAGACATTAAGAACAGGATATGTCTTCTGTTACTCTTCTCCCAGATATCCTGTACGAACTAATGCCAGGCTGGTGAAACACCAGTACATGCTGGGCGGGCAATAGCTCAGACAGCCACACTGGGTGGCACCACACCAGAGCCCAGCAGTGAGCAGGACCTGGCCTCTGGGCTAGTCCATCCCTTGTACTACTGGTACAGATATCACGGGATGGAGAAGCATTTGTTGTTCAAGCTGACTTAGAGCAAAATTGAGACAAAAATATTCCAGGAAAATTAAAACAAAACCAATGTTTTGTTTCTGCTTAATTTACAGAACCTTCTCCCTTGTCTTTAGTACAACTGTAAAGAAGATAAGAAGGCTTATAAATACAATGTAAAGCAGATCTATACATCCAGCCAGAGGGCAATTCCCCTACGAGGAGAAATAAAATCCTAGATCTGGCACGCCAATCATTCCAACATTATAATACTTAGAAAAGGTCAGCTAGTTAATTTGATACAGACAAGCAAGAAAAGTATTAGTGTGAGGTTCACCTCTAGCTGTTCGTGATTTTTGAGTTTCATTTGCAATGCTTTTTAAAGATATTTGCTTGATTTTACATTGCATAGGCAGAAATGTTCTACACAGACTCATAGAATCATTTAGGTTGGAAAAGGCCTTTAAGATCATTGAGTCCAAGGGCTAACCCAGCACTGCCAAACCCACCACTAAACTGTGTCCCTAAGTGCCACATCTACAGCTCTTTTAAGTACCTTCAGGGTACTCAACTCATTCCCTGGGCAGCCTTTTCCAGTACTTGACAACCCTTTTGGTAAAGGAATTTTCCCTACTGTTCCATCTAAAACTCACTTGGCGCAACTTGAGGCCATTTCCTCTTGTCCTATTTCTTGTTACCTGGGAGAAGAAACCTCACTACAACCTCCTTTGAGGTAGTTGTAGAGAGACATAAGGTCTCCCCTCAGCCTCCTTTTCTCCAGGTGGAAAAAACCCCAGGGTTTCTTCCATGCATACTCCCAAGGTATGCATGTGATGTAACACCTGTTTTCAGGGAAAAATACTACAGGAACACACAAGGATGATGTGCTTCTGAAATGGCAGTTCAAAAGACTGGATGTCCTCAGAGCTGAAGTGCTGTTAACGTCACTAAAGGCAGGATTTCACACCAGAAAAGGCTATTAGAAATGAAGAATTAAGATCAATCTCAGAAATAAAGCTGCGTGTTCCAACCGGAACAGCTTGAGCCCCCTAACCGGCAGCTCAAGCACCCTGACCTGGCTGGTGGCGCTCAAGCAATCGGCGCTGTGCAAGCACAGGCAGGATAAGCCTCTGGGGTTTTGTAATAATAAGCAGAGGTTCTGTAGGAAGGGAAGAAAAGGAGGAGAAATTAAGAACTGAATTAGGTTTCTGCAGGACATACAAAACTGCTGCCTCTTTCACTTTCTTTTAAAAAGACAGGACCAAAGAAACAGAAGAATGTGAGTTAATTTTGGAAATGCTAACTTTTAAATGCCATTGTTAGGAAAAAGTTATTTTTCCAGGAGAAGTTACACGAGTAATGAAGGAGAAGGTAACTCCTTTTGCTGGCCACATATTTTCCCATTAGCTCCAAAACAAATCTCCGTCTAATTTTCTCAGGCTGGAATTATAGACATGAATTAAAACTCCCCCAAGATCAAGGAGGCCATCAACATAATTCAAATATCTTTTCCAAGGTCACCCTATCTCAGCTACACTGCCAATACATAATAATGTATTCTGCCACTGATTTTGACCAGCACACACACACAAAAATATGGCCATGAAGTATTTTTAGGGATCAGAATACAACCCGTAACATATTTGGAATAATTTTAAATAAAAACATGTAGAAAGAGAGAAGATGCGAAGTGTGGCTTGCAGACAAGCTCACTCCTCTGCTCTGCCTGACTCCAACAGGAGCAGTCCAGGTGGCCAGAGCTATAATTATCCTCACATAAAAACTGCAATTTGGAGTTGAAAGGCACCTCTGAAATTTGGCAATGCTCCAGAAGCTTAGACTTTCTTAATGTTGCTTAACATTTCATAAAACCCCCCAACACCTGTATAAGGTGCTTAAAATGTCATTACCACCTGTAATTAAATGCAGAATCCAATTACCACAGATAGCAAATCAGGTTGGTGCTTACTGTTTGTATATATTGACCATGTTGATTATAATAAAAAAACCAGGACTAGTAAAGCACACCTAGAAGGATGTAATATGTAGATTGTATGAAGCTCTAAAGAGCAATTACAAGATAAAAGGTAATGAGGAACAATAAGGACAAATTAGTTTCAGTGAAGTAATGACACTTGAAGTTTAAATTTCTATGTGCAAAGTTCTGGAAGAAAAATAGCCAGCAAAGAAATCAAAGAGAGCCCAAATGATGGTGAGAAGGTGAGAAGTTAATGCTTACCGAACACGCTTACAGGTATCCCATTTTCATATCAGTAAATTTCAGTAGTGCTATTAAGAAGTTCTGTGAACCCAGCTGCATTTTCAGGGCTGTGAACCACAACCACACAGGTCCCTCAGACCCACCTGCAACAGCAGTTACATGAATTACACTCTGTTATTTTTAGAATGATTATATAGACCTTTCTGAATTTATCATACTGCTTTGTGCTGAGTCTTGTTCGTGTGCTGTAATTAAATAGCATTAATTAAAGCACCAACTATTTAAGATAATAAATTATACTGAGCAGAAGTATGGAGTCAGCTATTACAGTTCCTCAGGTGGGATCTTCCAAACGAAGATGTCTCTCCCCTATGGAAGAATAAGCTCATAGCTTTAATCAGGCCAGTCACGAGTATGAAATATGTATTGTAGAAATCTCACCATTTATATAATTGTGCTTTATTTTTAAGCTTAATTCCTGTTTTCGAGGACAAAACATGAGGAAGACATTTAAAGAAAAGATTTAAATTTTTTGGGGATCCTCATGTGAAACGGGACAGAGTATTTCAGTTCTCTATGTCAAACGCCTGCTCTGGAGATTTTCTATGAGAACATATTGACTTTGAAATAAATATGTTTTTCCCACTTCTATCAGTTCAGTGGTCTTTAAATTCCAGATCATGGTGCCATAATGACTATTTAAGGGCTGGTCGTCCGTCAAGGAAATGGACAATTTTTGGCACACACAATATGTGTTTTGCCAGCGTGATACATCTCAACAGCACAGATGGAGCCATTAGGGTGAACGGGGTCGATAGAAGCTCTCCATTCATAAATTAGACTACATAAAGCAAAAAATGCATACTAGACTTTTCAAAGAAAAAAAGAGTTAACTTCTTAAATCACCAGGATATCTACAAAGAAATGTACTACTCACTGTATGTAAAGGTGGTAGCCTCGGTCTCTGCGACCAGCCTCTGTTGCTGGAGTGACCAGACCTTCAAGGGAGAATTGCATTTTATATTTCCATAAGGGCCTGAGAAATACAGTTACCTGAAATTGTGGAATTTCGGTCTGATCCTCTCCACAGGAATTGGTCAGGTTTCCAACTTTGTTTACATTAGTAAACAAAGAAAAAACATAACCAAGCTTTTGGCTAATATGACAAAACATGGTAGTGAGGATGCAATGAACTTTAACAGTTAATTGTATCAATTTTTCAAAATTGGATTTCAAAAGAAGAGTCGAACATCCTTGCGAGAACACGAAACACCATACTTACTACTCTTAAAAGTGCTTTTAAAAAGCTTTTTTTCTATTCAAATATTAAGTCACTGGGCTAAATTCTGCTCTTCATTATAATAATTCTGCTGGCTTTGGTGAACCTAGTATTAACAAAGTCATGGTTACTATTACTTTGATGAAGCTAACATTATCAAGAAAAAATGATGTATTTTTTTACAAACACGCTTTCCTTTTTCCTTTTTCCTCTTTCCTCGTATTAATTATTGCCTTTTCCATTCCGCAATGTTGAGTTTTCCTATCTAGACAACTGAGGGAGGTTTGAAAATTTCCTATGCTTATGCCCGCCACGTTCCCTTGAGTATGTACTTGTTCACTCTCAACCGATGGACAGTAAGTGAGGCAATGTTATTGTTCTATAGTTTAAAAGCTAACTCAACTGTTTGTATCAAATACATTTTTCTTCTGTAATAATTCCTGTAAAGCAGGGAACACCTCATGCAGATCCCTCTGTTCTGTTGTGACATAAAACACACTTCAGTATGCTGCTTCCATTCCATTGGGATTGTGTTCTTTACATGGAGCTTAAAGATGCTAAGAATATATTCTTACTTCCTTCAAGCTGACATTAAAGAACTTTCACTAAGATATCAATACCCTGTAAAAGAAGTTCTCGATAACTTAAAAACAAAAACCTTTCTTTTGAGACCTGTTATCTCAATATCAAATTTTTCTTCAGCTTACTGGATAAAATTGGAAAACAGATAAAGACTAAAAATACATATTATGTAATTCAAGATATTGTTGATTTCAGTTATTCAGCTTTTTCCTAGTTAAACCAATTTAACACTGAATGCAAACTGGGAAAAAAAAAAAATCCTTTAGATATTTATTTACAAAACACACTGTTTCTTTCTCCCAGACGTCTACAGAGGAATGATCCTCATCTGATTGATCTATGAATCCTAAAAATAATGGCATATTATATGAATAACATTATTCTACAGTATCTACATATTTGGGCCATTAAAATTTACACCAATTTACTCTTTTCAGGCTAAAAAACAAAGGCGTCATTAGTGGTCATAATTCAAAAGGCATGATGAGTAGGCATAAAGAGTAAACATCAAGGCTTCGAGATTACTCATCAAAACATAAATTTTTGAACATAGGTCATTTTTGAACATTTGTCTTTGAAAATTTCACTCTTGTGCTTTTAGAATGAATGAACTCCTCCAACCACAAAAAAATTAGTAAGAAATAAAAAAATTACAAAAGAAACAGTTAAGAATTACAAGAAAAAAAAATAAATTGTGAACCTAATGTACCACTGACGCATCTTGACTGACAGCTCTGTACCCTGTTTTGTATTGATGGAGACATATTTCCCAGTCACATAAAACATACTTGTGGGTAATTCTCAGGGATTGACAAATTCATGCTAGTTTTCAAGCTTTTCTTCTTTTCATAGCAATTTTAGTTTACTTTTTGGTGGTGCAGATGCAATAAACACATATCTGAAAAGGCAAACATCAATACCAGCTTTAATCTGCTGGTTTAACTCCCAGTTCTTTCCATTCAAGGCACAGACCTGGCTGAGCGGAAAGAGGGCTATTAGCCTGATAGTTACAAAGTCAATAGAAACCGAATTTTAAAAGGGTATCAAATCCTCATGATAAGAGACATGGAAGGTTGCATGCTCAGTGATCCATACTATTCCCTGCAAATCAGATCAGGGAGATTAGTCTTTTCTGGTGATTAGTTTATTTGCTTTAATGCAAAGCAGTGAAAGCAGTTCAGTGAAACATGCGGCTAAACAAAACCATTTTCTGAAGTATATAGAATTAAATGCTAGAAAAGTTTACAAAATTATATGTCTGATTTAGACTGACCAAAGCCAGACGCTCCAGATACATGCCTACAACTTCTTTACATTAGGCTGCTTGCAGGCGCCACAGGAAATTTCGGCCTTAAATCTTCTTAAACCCAAAACAAACCAAAAAGCCCTGAACAAGCAACCTCCTTCCCCAAATACCCACATACACGCACACGTGATAAATAACAAATTCATGACAGTTTATGAGCTACAGAATTAAACCTGCAAAACATCAATAGGTCTGATTTAAACTGATCAAAGCCAAAAATTCAGAGCAAACCCATTAATGCCTTTATATCATGCTTTATGTTGTGTAAAGAACCCACAATTTACCAGGACAGAATGTTCAACTGATTGTGACTAAAAACCCAAGTGTAATAAACAGATCTTATTCTAATTCAGTAACTGTAAAGATGGGAAAATTACTAAAAACAACCAATTGGAGACTAGTGTGGACATAAGGACCACGATGACACCCATGAGCACCCTCATGCCCAAACCAATTTGAGTGCCATCACTGCAGTCATTCTTGGGGAGTCGCAAGATACTGCCAGGGGTTTTGTCCTGAAGTGCCTTTGATGGACTGAAACAGAGACCTGCTTTGGTATGTCAGCAATCACCATGAATGCACAACCAGATCTTACATTTTGCTGCCCCTCGAGGCTATCTAGAAAAGAGGCAATGTTCTGTAGTTAACAGTGCACTCCTCTTCCTTTCTATTACTTAAGTAAATTGCTAGCGAGTCTTTTAAAAATAGGAGGATCAAATAAACATAAAATGTCATAGTGAGATTTCTAAAGCAAAAATAATCTGCCATATTGTTGCAGCACATGGATGCTTTTAGTCTGAAATTGAGCCAGTCCATTTCTCGCATGCAGTGCGTACTTGCGAAACGCTTTTCCCATATTCTCCCAGGGCTCAGTTCTGCAATCCATACTGGATACCAGACAGCCTCAAAGCAGAAAACCAGATTCACTCTGTGTCAGCTAAAGATCATACATCTTGCCGTGGTTTAACCCCAGCCAGCAACGCAGCCCCACGCAGTCATTCGTTCACTCCCCGCCAGCGCAATGGCGGAGAGAATCAAAAGGGTAAAAGTGAGAAAACTCGTGGGCTGAGATAAAGACAGTTTAATGGGCAAAGCAAAAGCTGCACACGCGAGCAAAGCGAAACAAAGAATTCATTCCCCACTTCCACTGTCAGGCAGGTGCTCAGCCATCTCCAGGAAAGCAGGGCTCCATCAAGGTAAACACCATCGCTCTGAACATCCCCCCCTTCCTTCTTCCCCCAGCTGTATATGCAGAGCATGATGTCCTATGGTCTGGGATATCCCTTCGGTCAGTTGGGGTCAGCTGTCCCGGCTGTGTCCCCTCCCAACTCCTTGTGCACCCCCTGCCCACTCGCTGGTGGGGTGAGAGCACAAAGGCCTTGGCTCTGTGTGAGCCCTGCTCAGCACTAACGGAACATCCTTGTGTTAGCAACGCTGTTTCCAGCACAAATCCAGAACACAGCCCCACGCTGGCTGCTGTGGAGGACGTTAGCTCTACCCCAGCCAACACCAGCACAGGTTTATAATTTGGTACTATGACAGACTCTGGTTCTTTGAGAACTGGTTTCGTAAGCAGGGACAAACGCAGCCCTCAGGGAGGTCACTGATGCACAAAACTCCTGGCAAAGAGTGTATAGCTGCTAATACTTTTTCTTAAGGAGGATTTTCAAATGAGCTTTGGGTAACAGATAGCATTAATTCCAGAATAATGCATTCAGTAGTGGTGTATATGATTGCTGCAGTAACCCTACATACAAAAGAAAGAAATACAATATTTGTGCATGTGTTTGAATGGAGGCAGATTCAGACTTACTCTGTCCAAGCTGTGAGATAGCTAAGCATCAGTCTGCTCTGATCCAGAAGCCTAATGGCTGCAATAGCTGGCTGTCCACAGCCATGCCAGCAAGCTCTGGCACAGCAGCTTGCTCAGCCAGCTAGAAGAGTTCAAGAACAGGGCAACGGGACAATAGGGGTAATATTCATTTGCACTTCAGCAAAGCTGTGACCATACTCAGTGCCTGTGATCTGGTTCTTGATTTGCTTTTCATGACTTAGGTTGCTTATTTATCTTCCCGATCAAGAAAAGCAGGGCGGTCCATTTCCTTCTCTTTATTTCAACACAGTTCTTGCTGGTTTTAATTTCAGGTCTGCTGTTCCAGTCCAAAGTTCCATGTGTAGCTTTCAAACACTTTAGAGGAATTTTCATTTGTGCTAGGATACTTTTCTAATCAAAAGCGGAAACCCAACATGAGTGATATCTATCCATCAGGAAGACTTCAATAAGTGTAGTTTTGCAAGATTCTTGATTTTGTGTCAACTGTCTCCATTTTATTTCTATATCTGTGCATACTTATTATTTGTATAATACACTACACAAATATCTATAAAACAAATCGTGTATTTATGCAGGGGTTTTTTAAGACTATTATGTAACTTGTGCTCCTTGTCAGGTTTGGCTCGTGTGAACGCTTGCAGAAAGAAACCACACTGTCAGCGCTGCCAGCAGCTCTGAACTTACTCTTCTTCCCTGAAAACTCCTACTGGGGGTAAAGCAGAGGGACTAAGAGGCTCCCTGCCTCTCGAGGGAGGCACAAATCGAGCATCACAAAACAAACAGGACTGATCCCTTCTGACTAATTGCCTAAGGTCTGGAGGCCATTCGGATTTCCACCTTTAGCTCCAGAGTCCTCTCTCCTTTTTATTCCAAGACAGTTTCATTAAAACTGGTGATTTTTTTACTTTTTTCCCTCTGACATCTCCTGCTGTTCATCAGTGTCCCAGTGCAATTCTCTACCAGGGGACAGATGCATTTTGAGGGTGTTTATTGGTGTCTGTGCAGACTAGGCATTAGAAATGCATTGGGATGCCCGTGTCTGAGCCGGTGGATGGGGACACACAGCTCCTTAAATCCTCCTCCACACCGTGACTGTCACCCATCTGAGCCCCAAGTGCTATCCTGAGCTTCAGGGTTTTTTCTATCAGTAAAAGTCAAAACACATTTTTGGCCTATAGGCCATACAGAGAAAAGGAGGTTGTTCTGTCCTGGATTTTGTTGCATTTTGGCATTCAAACTCCTAAACATAAATTATTAATGTTCAAACAGATCATACTTTTCACAGGTTTGTTCCATGCACTGCCTGATTTCCCTCAGCTTTCCCTCCTGCCTCTAACTTGCCCCTCCACAGACATCAGACATCCATCCCAGGTCTCCACAACCTCCACTTTATCTAGATATCTCCACATTTGCCCTTACTCTCACCTTTGTGATATTTCCCAGCTCTTTCCTTTGCTCCTGTCCTTCTCCCACCCGGTCTTCTGCTGAACTACCTGCAGCTCTTTTGCTAAGGTTTTTCAGGCTCGCTCTCCAATATTTCCCAATATTTTCTTGTCACATCTCCACCTCTCTCGCCCATGAGCATATGCAACGCAGAGGCTTATTAACTAGCCACCCACTAACAAAGGGAGTGATGAACAACAGCCGAACCTTGACTGTGTTTCCCCCAGCAAGAGCAGGATCTGCATGGGTGTGTACCCAGCTACCGAATCTCATGAGACTTTTCCAAAACTGATGTCATTGAGATTTCACCAGCTGAAACTGGCTACTATATGACAAAACTAGAAGGCAGAAGACAGACAGAAAACCACATTAAAAACAAATACCTAAAATTCCTACGCCCATTAAATATGATATCTCATTTTAAAAACCCATTAGATAAAAATGACAATTATTGACAGATATACTGTCTATATAAAAATAATGACAGATGTGCTGCCTATGCAGAGGTCTAAGGTCTGAACTTCGGTATCCATTTTTTTAAAAAGGAGTCACTGTAATTACTTTCATTTTCCATCAGACTTTCTTCCTCTTCTTCCCCTCCTCCCAACAGCCCCTGTGAAGGGTCTCGATAAAAATCCGCTCGGGGACTCCACCACCTCCTCAGCACCACATTTCAGCTGGCCAGAACTAAAGGAATAGAGCATTAAATTAAATACGTTCTCCCACACAGCCGTGCTGTGTACTCCTTCCTTCAGAGGGCTCCCAGCTGAAGATGGCTTGGCACAGCCAGCTGAGGTAGCAGAAAAAAAAGCCCACTTGAACAGCTCAGTCCCCTCTTGCTTCCCCACCTTCATCAAACCACAGAAAACACATTTTTCTTCCATGAACCTTTCACTGCTTTCACTGCAGAAAGAAGTCTCATTTTCATCCTGATTAACCCACAACGTGCCAAATCTTGAGAGAAAGTATCCAAAGCATATGTAGAAACAGATTTCCTCCAGATTTAGATCAATTTAAAGATTTTGTACAAAATGATTTGAAAGCAATAAATACGAAAATGACGCTCTGATACTGCAAGTCATTTCAAAAAGCATTGAGGGTGGATAATCTTGCCCTGGCCCTGACACAACGGTGTCACGGTAGTGTCAGGATGCTCATAAAGATGTAAGGAAACCCTCGGGGAAGCACACGAGGCTCATCAACAAGCAACCGACCTGAGAGTGCCTTCTTGGAAGAGGAGCGGCTGCAGGGGCACACTCCTGCGCCTCACTCCTTCCCAGGTTAAGAGATTTCACTTCACCCACAGAACCCTGAAAATCTGCAGCGGTGATGAAAATGTTAAGGCAATCTGAGCTACCTCAGTACTAGTGGGGCTAGATGCTAAAGTCTCACGAAAAACCAAAATTAAGCTTTTTTTTTTTTTTTTAATGTATTAACCACAGAAGAAGGCAATTTATCAGAACCATTCACTACGTATGACTAGTAGTTTTGTACACTACAGGAATCCACAACGAACTGATGAACACTGACAAACTGTAAACCATTTCTCTTCTTGTAAATATTGCAAAGTGTCCGACATGCTGCTAATACTGCTGCAAAAAGTACCAATAAAAAAAAAAAAATAAAGCATTTCAGAAGTACAGAAAAAATCTTTTCACTATTTTTCACATTTATGTTGCTTTCCCTCCTTTCTCCAGAAAACTGAGAGTCACGCAGCTATGTTGTTATGGGCTGCAACCTGGTGGGATAGCAGAGTTTGAACTGTGTTCATCCTGTTTACACTCAAATGGCAGAGCCCTAAAAGAACAGCAAGGTACTGGGGATGGTTATCAACTCATCTCAGGGCGTTTTGCCCCTTGAATCAGAGCTGAACCAATGTACCATTAAAATATTAGGCAACATAAAACTTCTGTTTTGGATAAGCTACTACTCAGAGAAAATTGGAGGGTAACAATTCTTTGCCAGAGCAGTGGTGGTGGGACAGGGAAGAGGAAAAGCTAAGGAGCCTCTGCCCACCATGTAACAGGGAAAAGAGCTTGCACTGCGCCGTGCTGGCGCATGACGTGCCTCTGAGGGCTCCTGGTCATGCCACTGTTATTAAGCGTTGTGCAGGAAACAAGAAGCAAATTTTCTGCTTTGTGTTATTTGTCATGATAGTGGTCTCTCCTGGCCATTAGAACTACGGAAATTGTCAATAAAAATATAAAACCACGGTCGTGACTGACTGCTGCTATTGACACAGGATATTAGAGACCTTCTGAGTGTTGTGCTATCCAAGTGCCAGTGCAAATATCTGCCCAATTATGTTTTTCTGAAGTAAAGATGTGAATTCTGCCATGCAATGAACTTGCAGTTTTACACTGTAAAAATAACACCAATATGAAAGTAATGAGCAATTTTAAATGGCGAATACCTAAAGTACAACTGAACACCAATGAAACTCTACCTGAGAATCATAAAACATTTTAAAAACCGTAATGGGTGAAATTCAACCTTGTAAGGGGGGCAGCACAGGCTGTACATCACTTAAGCCCTACTTAAGGCCTCAAAATAGGATTTAAAAGAAACTTAGCCAGTGCATGACATTTGTGCTGACACTGCAGAGCTGAGTGCCACCCATTAATGACTTAACCCTCACAAGCAAGCATCCCTTTGAGGATCATTACTTTTATTGCATCCATAGCTTTTGGAAAAAAAAAGCACTATCTTTACACTGCTGTTTCACATTATGAGGAGCCTGGTGGCAAGGTCATCTTCAGGTTTTTCCACTTCTCATTCTCCTGTTTCTCCATGCTATGGCATGACACCCTGTCCTCTCAGCCGTGCTCCCATCCTGTTACCTGGGTCAGCAGAAGGATTACCATTGGAGACTTTTTAACATGAAGCCACAGCCTCACTTAAGTGATTCCATGAGCCGTATAACACTCATTGATGGGTCTTGCAGTATTGAGTACACAGGGCAATGACTCAATGGAGGTTTGCTGCTTCCCATTTTGTCAATTGCTGTTCCTCTTTTCAAAAGAAATTCAGAGGGAGACAAAGAAGATGTCAGGGAAAAGAATTAAACCAAAATGACCAGGAACAACAGCAACTGATAAACCAGAACAGAACAGCATGTAAGTGCTACTCTCTAAAGCTTTATATCTATCTCACCCTTTCAGAGCAAGCTTTGGAAATCACAGGCTTAGAGAATGGGGGCCTTTGTGATGTCCGTGCCTCTGACTGCACCAGGATCCGGGTGTTTGGCCTCGGCTTCAAAGAGTCACCCAACCTGCACTGCGAGGTCACCAGATTAATTGTAAGCAACTTTCCATGGGCTTGTAAAGTGTGGATGATAGAGTCAAACTTTGACCTGTGTATTAAAGTCTTTTACTCTGAACCGTGTCAAGTGCCATTGTCTCTCACTGCCACAGCAGGGTGCAAATGCCTCCAAAACCCATTGCCAACATGTTTTCTATGAGTGAGGGGAGCTGAAGAGGTTCAGCCCTTGCCAGGAATGGTTCCTTGGAAATGCACAGCTCGGCATTCTTGCTAATTTTCCCTGTGGGGTTTTGTTTAACTCTTGTTTGGTTCAGCTGCATTGTAGTCCAGTGAAGCCTGAAATCATAATATTATTTCTCATTTTGTGCATCTGGAATCAGTACGCTTGGTTGTTTTCCTAAACAGATTTTAATGTTAAGATTTGTTGTTAAATAGAAGGTTTCCTCAACATGGTTACAGAGTCTTTTATTTGAATTTTCTTAGTCATAGTTCAATAGCAAGTCAGAAGTTTTAACGACTATTAAACCCATCTCTTCTCCTAACACTATAATTTCACTATATATAACTAACTATACACAGGCAATGTTAGGAGTGAATCACTTGATATATCAGCATACTCAGATACGAAGTGTTGGATTCATCTTATAAATCCACCTCATAAAAGACATTCAGCCTGATTCCCACTCAGTCCTAAAATGCTACTGAGGCACAGCTGGGATTTGCCTACCATGCCCGCTTAGGGCTCCGTAGGCTCTTAACAAGCAGTAGTGTCTTGAGCAGCGGATCTAGATAAGTAGCTGACATCGCCTTCAAGGAGCAAGGAGCTGGCTGCTGAGCTCCAGGAGCAAACGCAAAGTTGCTCCACCACCTTACCCTGTCTCACGCCAGCTGCTCATCCCAAGCACAGACCACAGCATGCCCTAAATCCATAGACCACTTGCATGCATAGATGAGCATGCCTTGCTCTTTGCTGTGGCTATAGTAACAGCATAATATCTTTTAAATAAACCATCTGGAAATGCCTTATATTATTAATTAGAACTACAAACATATGTTGACAATGGGAATTTCTTTATATGAGCTTTCAGTTTCTGCACTGTCCTTCTGTTTTACTGTAGCATCTCAACGGCGAATGGATATCAAGAGAACAAGAAACCACAAAAGCGGATTTTCTCAGCTCTGAGGCTGTTGACTGCCAGATTCCCCTCCTGAACATTACCGAGACAGAGGCTGCGCAATTCGTGGCCAGTGACAAGCCATTTGCAAGATGGCAAGTGAAAGTAGGAATTTCTTATGTTTCTAAGAAATGATTTAGAAGGAGAAAATCAGTTGTCATGGTAAATTAAAATGCAAAGCACAATTTGCTTCCCTTTAAAAATGAAAATGCCTGTAGAAATACTCACATTAATGTCATGAAGGGAAAAAAAAGAAACCCACCAACCAAAACAATATGAGCTAAAACCAGGTGTCTTTGTGGGCGATCTGAAAGTGCAAATTACAATCACTTCTCCAGGTAATCACCTGAGATTGATGCAGTTGTACTAATCAATTGTTAATCATTAGTATTTCATTTCTGGAAACCCCAGCTCAAACTCCTGATTAGGCGGCAAGTATAAGACAGCTTTGACTCCCTGGTTGCAAGACTAATGCTTGCACAGTGCAGGAGCAGAGCACTGGCTGGCTCCTGGGCAGCAGGTGAGGGCTGGCACGGTATGATCAGGGATGTCACGGCCTTGAATGACTTCAGGAAGAAGCATGTGCAGTATCTGCTCGTGCCAGGTTCTCTGCTGCGATTTTAGCCCTCTTTGCTCACAAAATGATAACTACTTGCTAAATATTTCCAGGAAATCAGTGCCTTAGTGACCCTGTGCCTGCTACCCTGGGTCTTGCTCTTAGCCTGGATGGTTATTTTCTGCAGACTGGCTGGGTTTTATAACACTGAGATCATTTAAAGGCTCTGTAGCTGAGAAAAACATATTGTCACTGTAGGAGGACTGCTGATGTGCTTTGAAAATTGCAGCATGTAAAAATGAAACACGTAAAACACTTCACTGCTGCATTACTGCCTGTCCTGCACCCCACAGCTGTCTGTACCCTACACTGGAGGACATGTGCTGCTGTGTGGCTTGAGGGAAACAGAAAGATGTTTGGCGGTGCACATTTTCTATCCAGTCATTTGTTTTAAATAGATATGGTTTTATGTTTTAAGAGATCGGTGTAAGATCTCTGTGGGAGCAGAGACTGACCATCGGCTGCTGGGGTGGACCTTGCACCTTCCTTCTGGAGAAGGTGCTGTCAGAGCGGGCGGACACCGAGGCTGAACCAGGAGGGCAGTTCCTCTGCTTAGGCTCCAAAATTTCTCAAAAGAGATACTGAAGTCTGCCAACTGTGAGATGAAAAGCCGCCTCATGGTGGAAGGATCTGAGAGGGAGACACCCTTGAGTGTTCTAGCCCAAGAGGACAGCTAACATTTTTGCACTTGCACAGGGCTGTTTCTGCAATGTACCTAAGATAGCTCCTTCGCAGCTCGGGTGTATTATGATGCAGTTTGCTTTCAAGCGCTGCCTTTCAGCCCTGGGGAGGTCTGTACAACTTTCCTCATTTTTGCCCCTCAAAACAGATATAAAATGTCTCTTTCCTTGCACTTTAGTTCAAGAAAACCTCTGCACCTATAAACCTTCCGCCCTTTCGCTCTCCTTCAAACCCTTCAGAAAACCAGGTTGATGGCTATGTAGCAAATGCAGAATGAAATCATCTCAGTCCGTATGCGAATCCTAGTTCTCCTGTGGATCTTTTTGCTGATCAAATTGGGAAGGCAGAGCTCAGTGCTCGGTTTCAAAGGCAGCTGGCCTTACACGGCAGCGCAGAGAACAAAATGACAGAGCTTTTCAAGATAAAAAATTATTTGAAACTAATTCCACAGATGTTCAGAAAGTCGTGCTCCGGAAAATTCCCGATAAGACTTACTGCGGCATTGATCTTCTGGGTTATGTTAGTAGATATTTTTTTAAATGTAGGTAAAAAAATTTTCAGAACCAAAAATCCAAACAGGTCTTTCTGGAAATATCACTGTTCAATATTTTCAGAATCTCTCCCCCCTCCCAAATCAAATTTCAGAAGAATCAGCAAAGTTTCACATAAGCTTTTTTCACTAGCAGTGTTGGCAGAACAAGGGCTTGACAAGCTCTTCTCAGTGCTCTTTCGTTTTATCTGCTCTTGTATTCATGTTTCAGATTTTGTTAATTCTTTCCATGACATGCTGCCGACCGTAGATAAGAAAGTACATGGGGCTACACGAAAGTGTTTGGTATAATTAGTTAAGATATCAAAATACAAACTCCTACTTGGGCAGCAGATGACTAGGGCTGTCCACACAGATGCCTGGGTGAAGAGGTGAAAGAGCTTGGCAAGCATTTATCTGATTTGGGAAGCAGGTCTCTTGCTTATCCTCAATTCGCTATCATTGCCTGTATTTTATCAACAGCAGAAAAAACATTTGTTTAAAAGCCAGTGAGGCAGAAACCAAATTTTAATTCAGAAAGTTTTTACAGCTTTCATTTTTAATTTACAAACATTTGTACGAGTCAAATTGTATGTAGATTAAGAGTGATAGAAACAGCCAAGATTGTTTCATGGTGAATGCAATACTTCAGGCAGAAGTGACGGGCTTCTCAATTGTCCTGACTGCTTACCCAGAAGAAGTGGTTCATTCTTTCCAGATGATACGTGTATTCAAGCAATCGGGGCACAACTCTAACCGCATCTTTAGCTTTTAAGGGCCAACCGAATTTGAAGAGAGGTTTGCTCAGCTTAGGTCTCATTGAAGTATTTGTTCCACATCACTAAGGCGTCTAATGTAAAAGCAATTAAAACAGCTATAAAACAACCCAATTCTAAAAAGACACCAAAATGGATGTTTATAATAGAATGTAGGAAAAAATGCAGATTAAAAAAAATAATCAAATTGTCAAGAGTTACATTTCACACATGGTGCTCACTTCAGACAGAACAATTGGTGCAATTTTATAGCTTTTTGTATTTTTCCCTGTCTACCCATTTCTTCACTCATTATTAGTGCACCAGTATCAGGACAACATTGGACGCTCTGGTAAAAGAATGAAATTAAAAAAGATGTAAATTGCATTAGGAATAACATAATATATTCTTAATGAAAGTCTTTCTGCCAATAAGCGCAATCTTTCAGTGAAGAGCAGGTCTTGACAGGGGTTGCCTGTTTTATTTTTTTCTCTTCTCAAACTGCAGGATAAGTTCTTTACGTGTTTTCAAAGAGTTTTTACCTTTAATATAGCACACAATAGTCTAATATCTGAACTGAATGTGATGCGCAGGAAAAAACTGTGGTTTTCCTTAAAGCTATACCAAGGAATTTTACTGGACCAATGAATTTTGCTGAATTTTTGGACCAATTTAAGTTAGTCCAAAGAAGTTCCTTTTCTTCCACAATTTCAGATTGTGAATATACAGGAATATTGCCCGTTTACATCCTTGTGTTGGTTTCTGCAGAATCAAATGCTCTTAGCTCACAGTGCATTTTTAGCTGAGAACCATCACATGTGATATTGTGGGAGTATTTACTGTATTATGTTCCATGAGCTTTCAGATCATTCTTAGTGAACTTATGATAATTGGTGCTTTTTATGAAACTTATTAAAGTAATTTTTACTCTCTGTACTAACAGTTATCTTTTTGTTCAGTTTCACATACATTCTTTCTGTGAACTGAAATAGTTTATTAATTGATCAAAAAACCTTTCTATTCTTGAGCTTGTAAAAGTCCCTTGTGAAGGGACTGAGGATGTTTCAGCTTTGGGGTCACAGGAGAGATGGAGGAGGGCTTGGAGGTTGTTTTTAGAGCAAGAGGAGAGGGGGGTGCCTGAACAATCCAAAGCAAAGGCGTTGTTAGATTTGTTAAACTGTGGCTTTAGTTTGACTCCAAGAAGTCAAAACCTAAAAAATATCTGACAGAAAGGGCTTTGCTTTCCTGCTGGAGTTCATCAGTGTTTACAGCATGGCTTTCAGCACTGTTTTGGGGTGTTCTTTAGCATTCACACCTCTCAAGACATGTCACAACACTTTCTTGAAAGCTATCTCTTTCCACACAAGTTCAGTATCTGTACATTTTTGTTGTAGAAAAATCAAAATATAAACTTACCCTTCCTTATTACGTAAGCATTCATACATGAAAAATTTTGTGCTAAATTAAGGCTTTCTAAATTGCATGTCCAGGAAATTGTCAGCTGGGACAGGAGCTGACTGTTCTAACATACCTTCCTATGGAAAAGGGACTGTTGCTCTCCGGTGTTATCCATCCCAGCACTTTTTATTTAGGTTAATTTAAAACTTCGTATATAATATGCATTCTCTTTTTTTTTTTACCCCCAGGAGTCTATTTACTGATTTGCCATTAGTAAGAAAGTGGTCCTGAATTTCAACCAAAAATAATAGTAGTAGTCCTTGAGCGCAGTTTCCATAAAGGTATTGAAAAAATACCCTCAGAAAAAACCTAACAGCAATCAGAAAAGTTGAATGCCAGCTGAGCCAAAAGATCTTTTAGTTATTAATGAATAGTTGCCAGTTTGGGGCATTAAGCAATTTGTTAGCTTACAGTAGAACCCCTCACAATTGGTTTAATTTATCTTGCTGGCAAGCATCCAGTTCAAGGGGGGCAACGGTATGTGCTCCAAAATGAGCAGACAGTCTCCATATGGAACATTATTACTTATAAGGATGATTTTTGTATCATTTAGATCACTAACGATGGCTTCCAGTACAGTAATTCCAGAGTGCTGACCCTGTACGACGCGGTCTGCCAGGCCTGCCAATTCCATCCAACTGGACTTTGTAAATTAAAGGTAATTTAAAGTTCATAAAGGTTTAATATGAATCGTTCATCTCTTCTTTACGCTCTCCCTCCCTTTGATGTACTGTGTATAATAAGCGCTGTAGAAGAGGAAAATCTATTTCATAGGTCAGCTGCACAACCTAACGCTTTTCTTTTCTCTCCTCTCTTTCACAATCTCCTGCCAGTGATTTTTTTTTGGTCATATTTACGTGGGGTATGAATACCTGATCCAGCACGCTTTATGATGGACCTTTCTCAGACAGACACTTCCAGAAAGACCCTGGTTGACAATATTTACACTTTGCAGCTGTTAATAGAAGGAAATAAGACTGACGATACTCACCTGAAAGGCAGCTTAACTTCACTTTTGAAGTGTCTCTGCTATTTTACCTTTCCTAGCCTGTTTGGCGAGAGCAGTGTAACTGTAAGGTATATCATTTCTATACCCGCTTTCTGCCTTAGCAAGAGGTATACTAAGACGCAGGTTACACAGTTTTTGTCATGTGGAAACACCCTGAAGAGAACATAAAACATTCTTGATTACATTAAACGCTGCTAAGGACAAACATATAGTACTTTGGCAGTTTCAAAACCATAATCAAATGTCTAGTGCTACGTTTTAAACGGCCAACATGCTAGGAACTGCCTGGAGAGCACTATAATCCTCTGTTTTCCTGTGGACTTACTAGTATAACATCATCCATCTCTTTAAAAAGAGCTTCCCTGCTTTTATTTTCTAGAGAGCTGCATCAGACCACTTTTCTGTTTTACAGTGGGGCTTCCAAAGAAAATTTTGGAGGGTATTGGGTGGGATATTTGAATGTGCTGATCCTGCTTTCATACCCTGAAGCAAGTATGAATGAATAGAAGACCCTCAGTCTGCATTTTTTATGAAATGAAGATTAATCAGGTATATCTTAACCCATTTGCCTCACTGTTCTCATTAACACTAATGGGAAAATACAGTTTTCAATCTTGCACTGATTGCAAGAACATACCGGTTACCAAAATAAAATGAAAGTTCACATTTTTTCAAATAAATCAGTGAATAGAAATTACTTTATAGGCCCAAATGAGGGCAAAACCACTTAAATTTCAGCTTCAAATAATTGTGTCAACTATTCCAATTAAAACTAGTGTGATTTTTCTTTTTTTTTTGTTAAAGGCTTTCCTTATCCTTACATTTTTGAAACTCAGAAATATATATATGTTTTCTCAGTATGCTGGGGTTCTCTAGAGATTATAATAATTTCTATCCTAAAATGCTTCAAGGGACTGTTGGAACTAGGCTTCCAATTGCATCAGACCACATTCTAATTACCCCTCTTATAACATTTCTTTGTAATACCTAAATTGCTTTCAGAAAAGGTGTTTCAATTAGGGGACATTTTATATCAGGCCATTTCACATTCTGTGTTTTTCTTTCATGGAGCCCATTCTGTACCACACTATCACATCAGGAAAAACACCTCTTTTTCATCAGAACATCAAGCTTTCGAAAACAACAATGTAATAAAATCTAATTAACATCCAGATTTTAATGTTGAAGATCCATCATGTTCTATCATGTCGGGGCAATTATGAGAGTCCCTTTTGTTTCTCTACCTTACCCCTTAATCTTAAAGCGGTATTAGTTAAAATATTGGCTAATATTTGCAAAAGGACTTTGAGAAACTAATAAAGCGGTATACAGAAACCACAAGGGCAGCATTGCTTTCGGAAAATCAATGTGTATTCAAAGGGAGGAAAAGGAAAAACGTCATTGTTCCTGGTAGCTTCTCCCACCTGCTGTCCCACTGTCGTGGTGACGTCCCCTGTGTTCCCAACAGCGCCCCATGTTTTGCTGGGAATCTGCAATGTCAGATAAAGTCGCATCTGCAGGTGTGCCCCAACACAGGCTAGAAGCAAATGGCATAACTCTGCCATAGGACCTTCCCGTGGTGCAGATGTTTGCGTCTGTTAATTATGTCCCCCTGTTTGCTTACCAGACAACCCAAGTGTCTTCGGCCCACATGGAAGCCACATGGCATCCCTGGTCCTGGTGGCCACACTAACTGGGAGAGGACCAGGTCGACCCCAAAGGCTGCTGCGCTCGCAGTGCAGCGCGTGATCTTCTGCTGGGATGTTCTGCCGGACCTAAGGCAGATCATGTGTTTAGCTGTTGTTTGCAAGTGTCTCATGGAAACCTCAAACCTGATGCACTTCTTTATTCTGCTTTTGTATCATCGCTTTTCATATTTTTCTGAAGAACCTTTGGATATTATTAAGTTACCAGAGGGAGATTTCAAAATTTCAAATGGAGCTTTTATCCAGTCTCAGTTTCTGTTAGTCTCATGGAGCTCACTTTTGAGTGTTACTTAATAACCATCATATTCATAGTCACAGCTGGGAATAATGGTCACATACACAGCATAAGTGTGGAAATGAAAATTGCATTCATCTATGACAAACAACTTCACATGTTGCCTGAGCTAATGCGTTCAAAGCTACAAGGATCTTGAACCGAAATGGGAAAACTTACCTGTCTTTTTTATTTCCTGTCAGGAAAAAGTACCAGCATTTAATTTGTTACTATTTTGTTATTTCAAGAGACAAGCGAGTTTCTGCTTATATGCAGAAATTATTAACTGCTAATTTCTTATCTTCTTATTTCTTTTTTCCATGTCTCCACTTCCCACCCATTTTTATTTCCTTTTTTAACAGGAAAATACTTGTAATATAGATGGACTTTGCTATGGTGAAGGAGAGTCAAGCCCTACCAGTCCTTGCCTTCTCTGTGAACCTGACATTTCTAAATTCACCTGGTCTATTAATGAAAGTAAGAGAGTTTTTTCACACTTATCTGGGACTTTATGACTTGGTCTATGAAATATATTGTTTCATCATCTGGCTGACATGAATTCATCCTGCGTAGTGTGCACAGACAGTTTATGGTGGGAATAATTGGGTGCACCAGAAATGCAGACTGGCCAGAAGCAGATAGTACTCCGCTGCATGCAGTATGCATCTGGGCACACAACTTGTTTTGTCTGAAACCTGACAAATCTCAAACTAATAAAACCAAAATAACACCTGAAAATGAAATTTTGATATGCCAGTGCCCCCTGAAGTGCCCAAGTCTGTCAGCTAAACGTCATGGACCCTAAATACCTCTGTCATCATCTCACAGGTACGAATCTTTAAGGGAACAATTTGGGCAAAACACTGTTTTTAAAACACTAGTGTATATTTTTTGCTTTCTGGAAGAACTGTTTCCTTTCCCTGAGCCAAATCCTGTGAAATGCCACACAAAAAGCCTTGGCTCGGTAGGGAGTCTAAGTGATAGGGATCAGCCACTCGTTACCTTCGCTGCCACAAAACCTAATGACTCATTCTGCAGCACAGCCCATCGTGGCAGAAGGCTGCCTTTTGAAGTCCTGAATGCTGAGGACTTAATCATAGCTTTTTTCACGGCTACATCCCCAGTGTAAACAACAACTGTTACTTACTGCATGCTCTACAGACAATCCATGTTGCTAGCAGCATTATCCTCACAGCGAATCTCCCTACTTACATGAGCACTTTTGCATCTGGTCAATATAATGATTATATTACTGCTTTTATCTATATTCATGTGTTGGTTCTAGAAGGAGTTTCTCTGCACTTTTAGGTTCTGTAAACAGAAGCAAATTTCAGAAAGGTATGTGAGTGACAGGACCAGTTTGCTTTGCTTGTTTGCAGTTGCATATTCCTTTATGGTGACTAGGTCAGCAGGACCCTTCTGGAAGGAGAGGAAGATTGCTCTTGTCCTTGGGGAACAGCTGGTGATGCTCAGGGACAGAAGCTCCTAGAGAGTGCAAGGTATGGCAGCAGAAATGGCGAGAGCTGTATCACAGCGGCTGGAGTCCATAGCTCCAGTGGAGGTGCTGCCAAGGAGAGCAGTGAGCAGACACACTCTTCTCAGAGGTGGCAGAAAGGCCCTTGAGCAGGACCAGAAAGGACTCAACAGTTCCAAGCCCCACAAGAAGTCATCAGTTGTCTGAAATTTTAGAAGAAAGAACACAACAGGAAGGGACAGAGTTGTTTTCGAGTCCTTTTAATTCCTGTTCCAGGATTGCCACTTTAAATGTTCTCTATTTAAAAACACATGCCTTTAGGTTAAGTCCTAAAAAATCCAGCTTTTGGAATTTAAAACTCCCTGTCAGGAAAAGGCATAGGCAGATCCATCCCAAGTGTTGGCCAACTAAAAATCCCATTGGTTGTTACTTCAATAAGTAGTTAAACTGCCTATGGGTAAGCCAGACTGGAAGAAGAGCTTGCACACCTGAAAGCTGGTTTTCCCCCAGGGATATAATTTAGTGTAATGAATGGTATTATCTCACAAACCTTGCCTCCTTTCTGTCCTTCCATTGTGTTGGCCACCGCAGTAGCATCTCTAGGGATGAGGTGATCCTGATTGTTAAATAGACTCATTACTAGTACTGAGATGGTTCGATTTTAAAATTCAGAAACTGGCTTAAAAGGGAAAAACTGCTTTTGTTTTGGAATTTATAAAGCTAGAAGTGATTTGGGAAATCTGAAACAGATCACGGTTCACTTTTCAATAATTTCAAATTTTAAAAATATTGAAAAGAAAGCATTTGTCAGATTTGTTTTCAAAATTGCAAAAACCTTTTCAAAAGTTCTGCAATAATTGGGAGCGTATATATGTATTCACTGGACGGCAAGGAGATCTCTGTGGAATTAGAAACACTTATTCACAGACTACTTTCAGCACATTTGATTTTATGTTATTTTGTGCCTACAAGTTCTCATTACCCTCCATCCAGTTAACACCTTTGTGTTTATCTGTAAATGCATACCCAGCATCAATATTTCATTGATTACCTTGGGCACAACTTTTATGGGCTCTATGGTTTAAGTGTTTGGGAAATAAAAGGTAAGTTAATAGATGGAAGCTTTCAACAGTTATGCCAGGGCAATCTGCTGGACAAGCAGTTTAGAAAGCTCTGATAGCACAGCAGCAATGAGCGGAGAGACACATTTAAATAACTGTGTAATAGGAGACATACAATGGAAAGCAAAGCTTGATAAAAGGATGTGCACCACAAAACCCCCCTAATGATGACTTACCACAAGCATAATGCAAGGACACATGCTGTCCTTATGAGAACACGTATATAGTTCATAGTTGTAGAACGTGACTTGAAATTAATCCTCAGTATTGGAAATGTACTTTAAGTTAAACATAACTATGGTCAAATTACGTTGTGAGAAGATTCCTTTAAATATCAATACACGTCAATTTGTATGGCTGGTTAAAGAAGAAAGATGGCATGAGACTGAGGAGGTTTAGGACATGGAGACAAAATTCCTGTCCCTGCACAGAGCTGCTGTCACCTCAGGCTACTCATCTGACCTTACTTTCCTTGGTTTCTAGTTATGAAATACAATATTTTTCTCTGTCTTGTCCTCCTTACTTATTTATATTCTAAGTATCTTCAGGCAGCCTTTGTCTCCTACTCTAAAATAGCTTTGCACAACCAACTTTCACCTTCATTAAGGAAATACTGAATGTAAACAACACTAGAAACAGCAATGCCAGTGGTGGCATGATACACACTGCTGTCACTGTGGACAGAGAATCTCAGCATCATTGATGTACCTGTGCTGGCACTGAGAAGATGTTTATTCCTGATGAAATGTCCGACTGAATTCAGTCAAACTGCTCAGGCTTAATTATTACTCGTGTAAAGGCAGGAAAGTCTACTCAACGCAAGTCTTACACAAATATTTTTTTCCCCCTGAGCTGCCCGCCCAATTCGTTTGTCATTGGTCATTTTGAGATTTGGTTTTCCTATATTTAAATAGATAGAGTGGTAGATAGCATAAATATAGATATGTAAGTATTACAAATACAATTAATTAAAGTTTTAGTAAGAATTGGGGAACTAGTGGGAAGTTCTAGAAGTCATGTCTGATCTCCTGCCACGGATCAGATAATGTAATGTAACTGCACATTACATCAAATGTAATCGAAGTTCGGTCTGGGAGAAAAGTTCAGAATGGGGCATGAAAAAAATAAGAGGAAAAAGGCGTGCTGTTTGGTAAAGCCGTTTGCTGCCTTTAACATCTCAATTGTTTCCTCCGACAGTCTCAGGGTACATTCTGTACCTTTTTCTTTGAGAGCACTCCTACGAAGACCCGTGCTGTGAATCTTTACATGGGAGAAACTGGAATTTATGTAATTATGGTTTCATTTTTGCTGTTTAGACAACCTGCCTCCTGTGTTCCAGGCCCCCTCCAGCCAGCTGCTGACATTTAGTGGGGAGAATTTTGTTTACCAGTTAATAGCAGCGGATCCGGAAGGGTCAGCTGTGCTATTCATCTTAGAAGCTGGGCCACAGGATGCCAGGCTCTCTCCTGCTGGCCTTCTTATCTGGAAAGTTGACTCAGAAGAAATGCAGACCTTTGAATTCACTGTGTCGGATGAATGTAATGCACAGAGCAGATACTCTGTTGAGGTAAGGACATGAACACTTTAAAGGAAAAACAAAACAAACCTGTTTGTCATGTCACTGTTTTGGTGCAATTGTCATTATAGCTAATAATTTGTTACTGTCTCAAAAACTAAGATTTCAGCTATTTCCTCATAAGTGTATATTATCCAGCACAGTAATAATGATCAATTAATGGAATAAATATCCCTGGGAATGTAGAAACTACATATACGAGGAACAAGAGAGAGTGCTATTGATTGCTGTTTGAAAGAACACTCTTGCAAAACCTTTTAATGGTTCATTAATCTGCTTTAAAATTCACATCCTGCATTTGGATTGCAGAAAAAAGCATATAACATAAAAGACCAAGTTTTAGCTATAAAAGGGAGATTATAACTCATTCTCAATGATATTTTTAGAGGATGTCTTGCTCTTATGTCATTACTCCATACTTGAAGTTTCTTGGCAGAGCTTGTGCATTGCTTTGTCTTTACTGTATAGCCTGATATTAATCCTGTGATAGGATGAGCTAATAAACTGGGATGCAGACTCTTGACATAAGAACAGTTTTGTGAAGAAAAGATTTTTATTCCTAAAGATTCCTATTTTTACTGATTCAAACCAGTATCATGAAAAATACCAATTTGCTGAACCCACACAGCAGAGGGGAAACTGGAGTCTAGGTATGGTTTTAATGGAAACATTTCAAACTATTCCTATGTTTAACTAGGTGAGATAACACAGAGGTTTGAGTCTGTTGAAATGCTGTTCTTGTACGTACATAAAATACAACTATGGACCTTCCTTCCCTGAAGAGAGAGACCAGCTAAGGAATGCCACAGTCATGTTCCTGTCTGGGAGCCATTTGTAATGAGAAACAGTACAGACAACAGGCAGGCAAAGAGAAAATATTTTTCATTTCTTCTTTGAAGAATAAGGAACAAATTCTGCCCTCAGAATCTATGTAAAAACTGCTGTTATAGAAAATAGGAATTTTTTTCTTATAAGAAGTTATAATATGCCCCTAAATAATGAAAAAACCCCACCATTAAAGTCAAGCTTTCAGTCAAATATATAAGTATGCTGAGACCAACTATCTAGACAAAGGAAATTGGTTAGAAATAAGTTTTCATAATACTAGATAACATGTTTGAACTGCAAATCTGTCCCTTCTTGCAGGGTAACAATAAACCTCTCAGCTGTGATTATTCAGAGGAATCTTACCACAACTGCCTTTTGCTTTCCTCAGGTTGGAGTGAAGCCCTGCAGCTGCCTCAATGGTGGAACATGTGTTACAAATATTAAATTCCCTCCAGGCCTTGGTGAATACCTGTGCTTATGTCCAAATGGATTTGATGGAGAACTTTGCCAGGAAGATACTAATGACTGCAAATCAAACCCCTGCGGCAGCGGAACATGCGTGGACAGCGTGGATAGCTACATTTGTGAATGTCCCCCTGGTTTGGGAGGTAACAACTCACTGTTTCCATCCCTGATCTAACTAGAGATATATTGTGCTACAGAATTTTTTGAGTGCAGCGTGATCACAAGCATCTGTCAAATGGACTACATAAGCCTCTTCTTCTGCTCCCATGACTTAGCTTCAGACTGACACAAAATGTGCAAAACCAACTATCTATTTACTCATGCTCAAGGAAGGAAAAATGACCTAAAGCTCTGTGGTCCCGAAATGATCACTCAAGGAGGTTGTGAACCTCCCTGATCTCAATTTCCACCTGCTTATTTCCCATGGATTTGTCCATCTATAAAGTGAGCTAAGAGAAGACTGAGTAGAAGAGAGAAAAGGCAAAGATGCAGGACCCTTTTGCCCTCCACAGGATTTGACTAAATTAAGCCAACAAAAGAACTGGTAATGAATGATTTTTCTAGGTCTAGGAAGAAGAAGTAGGTATGGAAAACATGGAAATACAAATTGTCCTTTAGTCCCACTTGAAGCTTCACTAAATTTAAGCATTAGAAAACCACAAGCCCTTTCGGTGGTCAGACATGCATCTAAACTTTTAAACTGTTCAGGGCCAGAAACAATATGATTTTAAGAGGTGAAGGGAAGAGGGATGATCACTGGACCAAAAAAAGATTATTTTAGAAGAGCAGAATGAAAATCACAAAGAGTTGGAGAACAAAATGCAATGTGGTCAAAGAGGTGGATGCAAAACATACAGCGCGAACAGGAATGAAGTAAAGACCTGAAGGGTGGGGAGAAAGTGAAGCAACTAATAGATAACGTAGATAAGGAGAGAACATGCGTGTACCTATCATGCAATTTACAGTCATCTTCACTGCACTCAGGACGTCAGTGAATTGTTCACACACGTGAAAAAAGCACTTGTGACAGCACGCGTGGCAATGATTCCTCTGTGCTTTGCAGACTGGAACCGGCAAAGCCAGCCATTAGACTCTCTGCTGCATTAAGCTTCTGGAGTGTGGCTGAGCTGAGTCGCTGTTGGGTCTTGCAGAGTGCCTACCACCTACCCCAGGCTGGGATCCATGCTCCAGCTGCTCGTAACACCGCTCACGTCAAACACAATGGATTTTCACATTGGCCTGAACACACCTCCTGGAGTTTCACGGAAGTTGTTGTCATTTCACTTCCAGTTTAGTTCTTCAGGAGGTACGAGGCAAATCTGGACATACAGGACTTGAACAGGGTTTCTAAACCTGGCTCTTGCTTAGCTTTGCAAAGGGCCAGTTAAAATAACACCAACTCACCCAAGTCGCTGTGCAGTCATTGGAAAGTAAAGACATTGTTACTGTCTCTTCTTATCCAATTAGTCTCCTGTAAGTGAAAGGTGCTAACTGAACCTGTGTTAGAACAGCAGAACCATTTCAAAAGCAGACTTAAGGAGAAAATACCCTAAGCTGAGCTCAGATTTCAGTCCTTGAACCCGTCAAAAACCCTACGCAGTTCACATTCAGAAGCATGAATGAATTCATGACACCCATAATGCTGGCTGATGTGCAGTGCTACAGGTTTGAAAAATCAAGTATGAGTAACAGCAAATGCACATAATTATTACTGCTTATAGTGTCTATATATAGAAGAAACTCTTAAAAGAAACTTCCTTAAATGAAACAAAAGGAATGAGCAGGTTTTACCTGACGGGCTCATGCAGGCAGCAAGGCACCCTTTCTGCCTTTCGGCAATTCATGAAGCCTTCTTTGTTTTGGTCACGTGGGACTGCACGTTCAGATTTCAGTAACTATGGAATTCCAGCAGAAATGAAAAATTAAAATCATTCAGAAGTGGAAGTTCAGAAAAATGGCCTAAAACATCTATGACATCTAGACGGTATTGACTCCAGGTAACGCTACCAAATAGCCAAAGCCTGCTGCTCCCCAAAGTGTTTGTACCACCAGAGACTCTACTGATGCAGACACAGTCAAGCCTAAGCATGGAGAATCAAGTTAGAAAATGAAAGTTTCATCAAAGTACAAAAATCCCCAAACCGAACAAACATATGCAGAATGTCTTGAATCCCCCTGGAAATAACATTCCTACGAGCACAGGGAAAATTTGGAACCTTTTAGGCTGTATTTGGTTAAACACTGGAGATATACAATATGAAAAATTATTCATTGCCTGTAAGGCAGGTGGATTAAATGAATGAAAAGCAGTATAATTCCATGAGTTAATAATTTCGGTGGATCTGTTACTGTTGTTTGGTCTTCACCAGTTTCACACTGCTGCCCTTCTCACTCTATGCTGTGTTGCACATAGATGGAGTGAAATCAAGCTCTATTATTCCACATAAAGTAGTCTGCCCTAATTACAGTGCATTGTTTATAAATTCACATGGAGCAGATTCTGAAATGTGGTTCTCATTCTTATACAAACGGTAAAGAATCAAATATACAACACTTCAAAATAACATGCTTGAAAGCAACATACAGCTGACCAGAGACAAGGGCACAGGACACATTGATGGCCAGAGAAACACTAGGTTTTCCTGAACCCTTAATTCTTGCCAGGTTAAATAAAAATGCACCTGGTTTGCTGTTCTTCCCTGGCCCAAAATGTGAAAACACAAGCAACAACAGAAAAAAAGATATAATTGAGTGATATAGGAATACTTCTCAAAGTTTTAATAGCAGGTGAAAAATTAGTAGCAAGCAATGCTGAAAGCCAGCTGGGAAGTAGGTGCTTTTACTTCAGGGCAAGTTCTGTGACAATAAAAGCTCATCCTTGATGCGGTGTTTATGTCTCAACTCCCCAGAAAACCATCAATAATCTAATGAGAAGGCAATGCTATACTGCTCAAGTGACAACACCACTTTCCCGTCAAATCTTTACAAATGATAGTGAACAGGCAGTAGAAACAAAAAGTTAACTCTTTTGAGAGCTTCCCAAACACCACTGCAAGAGGAGCAGCAGCAGCACAGGGAACAGAGTGTGCTGCTAAGCAGTAGCAATTCAGGTGCATCGGTGTGTCAGGCAATGTCAGGGTATAATGTAGGACCAGTGACAAGGCAGGGGGAGATGCCATCGGAAAGTCTGAGAGAAGGATGACACCAGAATTGTTACTACTTTAAATGCCCGCAGTGACTTATACACGTTTATCTCATCAAGTGTTCAAAGCTCATTCATTTTTCTTTGACATTGGGAACGAGATAACAAGAATTCCTGTTGTTCCTTCTTTTGACCACTGCAAGCAAGAACATCACCCACCTGAGAACGGGACTCATCCTTGAAAACTCTGTCTCAATCACAAACCCATTCTTTCTTTCCCCATATACCAGTGAGTAATATAAAACTGGGGGGCAGGGAGGAAGATGGAACTATAATTTCATTTTACTTTTCAGGAAACAAGAAAACACGAGGATTTGTTCACTGTTTGTAGAGCTCCTAAATGAGATTGCCTGTTCCTTTAGAGTCAACTTAATGTGAACACAGTCAAAAGGCCTTTCTTTGCCTTTATAGGTGGTCAGCTCCTCTGGAGGCATAAAAAGATTTTATCTTCTCAGCCAATTTCCCATGCAGGGATGGAGAAATAGAGCTGGCACAGCAACAGATGTTTCAACCTTGCAACCTGTAGAACTTTTATTCCTATTATTTTTATTTCTACTGTAGCAGTGTCAAGAGAATTGAGACTCCCTTGTGTTGCAGTGCACTGGAGGTCGTGCAAACAGAATAATTGACACTTCTCAGTGCAGAGAGTTTTCTGCCCATTTCTGCTGCTTCTTCAGCATCCTTCAGCCAAGTTTCAGACTTTGCAAACTTTTGTCCTTGGACTCAGACAGATTATCATTATGTCCAAATTGATCAGATGCTGTTTAAAATCAAATCTTCTTGAGCGAAAAGAAGTGTTTGCATAGTTCCACCTTTACGCTACAAAAAGTGACTGAATTTTAAAATGCAACTTGTTAGTTATGGTGCTCCTTTGCTTTCTGTAATTCTCTCGCCTTTGAGATTTTAAGGCCAGCCCCTTGCAGCAAAAATAGAGTATGTAGGAGGGAGGAGAGAGGACTGAGGGAGAAGTGGTTGTTGTTACTTCATTCCTGCTTTCATTGTCTGTAGTGCCATGTTTAGTTTTTATACTTTGGTACTCAGAGAAATAAAATAATTACCAATCCAATCAGAGGGCAACTCATTCAATATTTTCCACAATGTGATGTCTAATAATTTCATGACACGTCATCAGAAAGCAGTATCAGAGAAAAGCAGCCTCATGTTATGAATGTGCTAGTTAAATTATACAATAGTAATCCAAAATGTAGCAAGGGAGGAAAAAAAGTAAGTTAAGATCCACAATACTGTATGATATCCAACTTAAATGAAAGAAGCAAGAAGCATGCAAAACCAGAACAATTTAGCTTGAGATGGCAGCAGAAAAGGGATGTGGCTTTTGCACTGCTCTTCTCTTTTTTCCACAAGACAAAGCAGACATGAGGAGGCGATGTCTCTAGCTTTTTTAGGCAGCTCAATCAATAGATACTTCAATTTGAGTTTTTTTACATGGAGATGCTATTTTAACTTGAAAGGAGTAGTGGAAGCTATCTGAAATGCTGAAGCAATGAGAGATTATGTTGTAAGAGATGAATAATAAAGCTCTGTTTTTATCATCCTGTAATTCATTCCACTGTGACGAATTTCTTTTTTGAAGAAAAAAAAATATTCTTTTATCCTTAGATCTTCTTTCATGATAAAGCTGGATATCTGACATGGAATAAGACTTTCTGTACCTTGTGGTTTGTCTTGAGACAGGTACTTGGACTCTCCAGAAGGTGTCCCAGTCTCCTTGGGTATTCCTACAAGGGACAAAGGGCACACTTTAGTAGAAGTGATATGGGCTAGTTTACGACCTGCTTTCAGGGCTGCATATTCTGGTAACTAGCAATAGCCAAGCAAGTTTTCTCAATTGCGCAGAGCACACATACCTGAAGCCTGAGGCAGTTTTTAAAAATATTAGCTGTGATTACTCTGCATCATTTGCTGTTCAGGTAGTAATTGTAACTTTTGGGTCACCTTCCCCTATAGGTATCTGTTAAATCACCTGGAGTTGTGAATTTTAATATCAATTGCTTACAGGGATTTTTAAATCCCGATTTGCAAACTCAGCGATAATCAAGACACATAGTTTTGGGTTCAGATCCTATAGCAGCTTATCTTCTGTACACCAGCCCTGTGGCTCAGAGACATTTTCAGAATGTTTCTGCAAATTTTAATTTTAAATAGAAAAAGCTGGGATTTTTTTAAAGTCTGATAATTTTGCAAGTGTTATCTTCAGCCAGAGTCTGTCAGGCTCATTCCCAATAAGCTATTAGTTAAGTGAAGCACAATAGGTCAGTACATGGCTTTTCATATCCTAAAGCCAAAATGGTGAAATTCATTGGCTTCTTCAGCTTATGACAAAGATCTCATGTAAACAAGACCACAAAAGCAGTAGCAAAGATGTGAAATGCAGGGGAAATAATTTACTTAACACGCACACTTTTCTGCAAGCAGTAGTCTCAAGTTCAGCGCTTCTGGTGCCAAAAACAACAGTAACAAACAGTGTGATAAAAGCAGGTTTAAGTGAGACAGTGGGGAATTTGGCTTTAACAGGAGTGATGTACCCTGTAACGAGTTTACAGCTGAGAAGTAAGCTTTAGTCTGTTTCAACATTTGAGCTGAGGAATAAATAGGGAATTTTTCCTGATTATTAACTTCCCCTTTGTTTTGGCACAGGACTTACTTGTCAGGAAGACAAGAATGAATGTGGAGAGAGTCTTTGTTTTCCTGGAGTGTCTTGTATTAATACCTTTGGATCATATGCATGTGGAATTTGCCCCAGTGGGATGGAGGGAAATGGTAAAACTTGCAAATGTAAGTGTTTTGCATTATTTATTTTAACAGCTGGGGAAAAAAATGGGTTCAATTCTACTAGTATTATCCCTAACTGAGTACTTTGTCACTCACTTCAAGTATGGACCTTTAAATATACAGAGCAGACTATTGTCATGTTATATCGATATGGATAATTGCAAATTGGTCTTTGCTATACTTCACTGCAGTTTAGTTTCATTTTGGTTAGAATGAGCACCCTAGCATACAAAAAACTATTTCCAAGACTCTGGCTAGAAGAAGTAAGAAGTACTTGGGAAGCAGCCCCAGGATTACTTCTAGTCTGGGTTAGTGCTGTGTACGCAGGATGTAGGGTAAGAGGAAGAAGGTCCATGTGTGAATCCTTCACATCCTTTCACATTTTTTTCAAGGTGTGCTTTCACAGTCCACAGCTGCTGAGCTCATGCTTGGTGCAAAGTCATGCCACAGGTCCCAGCTACTGAAGGAAAAGGCCAGGAACAATTTTACACCTGCTCAGTATTTGCTTTTGGGGCAATAGATGCTTTAATAGGGAAACTACTGTGACCTTGTACTCTGCTGAGACCTTCCCAGTGCACGGGATGTGATCTACTCACCCTCAGCTTGTTTCAGTCGTATACACATAAGTCTTCTCCAAAAATAAATTTTGTTGGCCAGAAGGAGAGGAATCAGCACTTGAAGTGTTTTGTGTTCATTTGTTTGTCAGTTGGTGTTTCCAAAGAAACCTGAGAAGCAAAAGATACAGATATTAACTGTTTCAATATTAACTTTTCTCCCTATTGACTACCCAAAGGAAAAAAAATATCTGATGTAAAAAGACTCAGTTGTAACTGCAGGATCCTGGCTCCAGCAGGACTGCCTTTGCCAGATTTACCAAATATCCCTTCAATCATATTGCCAAATGTCTGTACAGAATGTTTTCTTTGATGTATTATTTGGCCACATTCGTTATTTCAAAGTGACTTTGCATCTGTTTCACTAATGTATATTTTTGTAGCTAATTTGACCAATGAAGGAAGGATTTACAAAATAATGCCCTTTTAAGAATAGTAATTTTTTCCTTTGCATTTTTTTTAATTACAGAAATGTTTCTTTATTTCCAAAATGCACATTTATTAGAAGGAATAAACCCGAGGGCTTCCGTGTCCAACCAAAATAGGGCAGAAATCGTTCTTTGTGGTTCTTATATAGAGACTTAAAGTACCTACTCATACTTCCCTTGCTTAAGCAAGTATGAATGCTTCTGGGAGGAAGGAGGAGAAAACTGAAGCAGTGTTACAGCTCTTAGAGTGGGCTATAGCTCATTGCACTGTTTAACATATATAAAGGGTCATAGTCTCAGGCTTTAATAAGAGTACAGAATACCCCAGAGACCGAGGGCAATAGTTGTTTAACTTGCAATATTATCATAGAATCATAGAACGGTTTGGGTTGGAGGGGACCTTAAAGATCATCACATAGACTTTCCAATCTCTTAATTCGTTCAAGAAATTATCTTAATATTATGCAGAAATCAACATCATTTAGAGTCTACGCCAATCAATTTTGTTCTTTACATCCATGTAGACTTTGTACAGGTACTTTGACACTTGCAAAGTTTGCAGCTGAACTAACCGAAACCAACAAACATGCACAACACAGTTTCAGACTGAAGCTTTCACGGAGAGGCAGGAATCAGACAGAGCACAGGTCACAGTGCTTAGAGCAGCATCTTCATCCAAGCAACAATGCTGTCTAATACATGGAGACCTGGGGCCGCCCTAGTGCCCTTAGCTCAATAAAAGATCACTGTGCATATTAAGAATGTCTCCCAGATAAGCAAAGCTCAGTGGGTTTGGGCATAGTAATTTTGTCTCTATTTGCTTTGAAGCTTTGCTGCGTGTCAGCAGCTGACTCACCTGATTTGGCTTTATTTGCTTGATGGTTGGCTTCCAGAATAAACTTATGTCAGGTTATCTGATTTGCTGTTACTGTTGCTTTTTATCATCAATCACAGCTAAGCTCTAACACCTTGTTTCCTTGTCTCCGTGCTTTCTTTTCACAGCTGTGCTTGCTGCTGACATTACAAAAGCCGTAAGTGTTGAAAAAGGCAATGGCAAAGGTGATTTGAACAAAACTGAGGTTAAGCAGCCACTGCCACCCTTAGAAGCAAAGAATTCGCCTGTAATTAAGAATTTCAACATAAGTGATAGACATGGTAGGTATACAAGGATATGAAATCTTTTTCAGTTGCTGCAGTTTACATATTCGGAAACCACACATTTTACCAGCTTAACAGCAAGCATAAACACATCATAGAAAGAGGTAGAAACAAAAACCCCATTAATACATCAGACCATGGATTGCCGCTAAACAATTTTACCTGGGAGTGAAACATTACAGCAGTAGCAACCAGAGTGGTCAGGCTTAACTAGAAACTGCACCACTTCTGAGGTAGAACAAAATCACTCCATACCTTAGTGAACAATGGAAAGCAAGATGATATGAATGACAGCTTGTGCCAGTTTGCCATAGCCAAGTGACACAGTATTTGATGGGCAGTCACTGAATTAAGACTGAGTTTTGAGCATAAGCGGAGATCAGCTCTTGAAGTACGAACTTAACTGTGGCAGTCGTTTTTCCCAGAGATGGGGCGCTACAGCACTCCGACATGGTGTGCACTGCACAATGCTTACATTGGCCCTGTTCTACCGAGTATGGCACACTTAGTTGATTTTCTAGTGAAAACAGGGAACAGAAAGATTGAGCCTGGGTATATCTGTAGTGGAGGGGCATATGTAGCAGAAAAGGTAATTTTTTCCTCACCTTCTTTTTTTTATATCTGTACAAGCCAGGCAACACATAACCAAAACTTGCTTCTTACAGGTTATCCATCATAATGCTGTAGGTAAGGTACAAGAATATTGCTGAAAATACTTGAGAATCATCATGGAGACCTCACTGGAGGCAGTTAAAAAAGATCTACAGTGATCATTAAGATTTTATTCATCATCTGTTCTCTGTCTTGACACTATTAAATACTTCACAAGTAGTTCATATACACTTGCTATTTGGTGACATCATAAGAGATAAAATATTATATACTACCAGAGTGTTAAATTTTGCACGTAGTTCTAAGATAATTGAAGTAGTCTCCTGTTATACAAGGTTTGACACATTAAGGATGATTTCTAGATCAGAAACATACGTACTTGACAGTGTATTTTTAATGGTAGGGTATATGTTCTGTCAGGTTTGATGATTACCTTCCAATTATAAAACACCAAAAGGATGTCAAATAATACAGTTTCTCACTCGGTTAATCTTTCACTTACTCTGAAAATTAGAGTTTCTATATTATCCATGATAAATGCCAAACAACTTTGAGTAATAATCTTGAAAACATATAATTAGAGGACTAATAAATCTTGCTTTAATGAGTAACAGCTGTTCTGTTACACTGTGCCTACAGGACATTCTCATGTTTGGCTCAAGGTTTGTGAACATTCTGCATTAATTAGACTTTAAAAGAATGAAAGCAGTTATAAAGATTTAGCTAGGCTTAGGCAGTCACTACTTAATTTTATATAAGCATTTGATTTGAGAAATTAAAAATAAACATGCTTGAACTCCCTTCTTGTTTTAGGCCATGCAGCACCACTGTCACATATTACTACCTGTGCCAACAGGCCATGTTTTCCTGGAGTGTTATGTTTTGATCGGAAACCCCCTTACGTTGGATATGTCTGTGGCCGATGTCCAGCAGGGTTTTTTGGAAATGGTCGAATTTGTACCAAAGTCCCCAGACCAGGTACTTTCTAATTTTTAGCATTTTAAAAAGGTTTTGCATACAAAGGCTGTAAGAAAATATGAACTAATATGGCATTACAATACAAAGTACTTTATAATCAGACACTGAAGGCTCTTTTCTTTCACTCTCACCTGACAAGCAGCTAGCAGGTCTTATTTCAGGAACAACTGGCTCTCTTGAGCTGAAATTCAGTAGATTAATAACCACATCACTTGACACTAGGGAGGATTCTTCACAACAGGACTTACTGGGTGGTATGGATCACCACCACATCTGTATTTCTGCCACAGCACTGGCACAGGATTTCAAAACATGTTTCGTCCTCAGTAAGATCAGAACATGACACATGCCAGTATTACTCTGCTTTCCTTCTTTCCTAATTCTCTTGCTGCAAGGCATCTGTTCTCCAAGGTGACCTGTGAAGATGATGATAAACAAAGTGTCATGCAAGAACAACTATACCAACAACCAAAGGCAACAGATAATTAAAGCATTTCAATTGTATCGTTTGTAGCCTGAGCAATAATCTTCCTTAGGGATCTCCGAAACTCAGCCGGTCCCATTAATCTCTGAGGACTGAACATTAGAAGAGGTCTTCTGCTGTGATAAAAGAAAAGCTGGGTCCTGACCTCAGGCAGAAAGTGGCAATAGCATAGCAACCACTCATCAGTCATCCAATCCTGCCCTCTCTCAATGAAATTCTCATATTTAAAGTACAGTTCTCTAGGGACAGCCTGGATGTTTGTCCCCTTTTTACTGCCTGGAGTGATTTGCCAAGAGAATGCATGTTTATTCTTTAATAACAGTAGTTACTAGGTCAGATTCCTTAGTTTTCTTCTAAGTCTTTTCCTTATATATTCAAAACAGACTGGCTTGAAACCTGTCATATTTTTCTTCAACCTCCTACACTTGACAAACCCATCTTAGCTCCCCATTCTTTATCCGAATCAATGACTGTTACCTTGGTGTTATACTTTAATGCACACTATCAAAGCAGAAGTTTACTGCTTAGTGTAGGTATTATCCAATCTCTTTGAACTATAAATTGATTTTAGCTAGTTCTCTGAATTTAAAGGTCACAAAAATAAACCCAACACTTTTCTTTCTCTAGCAACGAGTATGTACAAAGTGTACTTACTCTGTCAGAGTTGCTAAGTCAGCTATTGCCTATTCTATAACTTGGTGAATCTGTAAAAGTTTTTGAGCAAAAAAAGAAATGTAAAAATTCATTGTGCGTATAAATAAACTAGCATTTCTGTTATTGCCCAAAGCTGCACCTTGTCGTTGACGGGATATATGTTGTACACCCCAAAGGTCATTTGAAAGCTGTTGAGTAGAACAAACAGTCTACAGCTGTAGGTATTGGTACAGTAAATCAGACACACTTACATCGTGCTTATATAAATATTAACCAATAAATTTGTGTATGTTCTAAAAAGGGAAGCAGAGACAGTAGTTGCCGTTTGCTGTGTTTCGTACCTGTCATACACAACTCCAGGCAAGATTTAAGAAATATCAGGATCTGAAACTAACATATGCTTCTTTCAAAAGTGAGCTGTATACCAAAGGCTGGGGGATTGTTTTTCTTTTTCCTCTTGAGCACACAGCTGAGTCCAGGACTTCACGCTGCAAATGTGGCCATCCAACCAGCTTGAGCACTTTGGCAAGGGAACGAAAAGGAAATGGTTTTTGTTCCATCAGAATCTTATATTCACTCATGTGAATTATATCACAACATAAATGACGAGAATCTTGTGCCTCAAGGTTGAATGGGAGGAGTCATTTGTTTTAATATTTAGAAATGAAAGTGATTGTTGCAGCTCTGTGAGTGTCCTAATTTATGACCAAAATGATTGGTTTCTTTCTTTCCCATGTGCTTTGTTAGTTGAAGCAGACGTATTGTATAGCACTGATGATTACAAGATATCAGACAAAAAAGAGTGAACTTTCAATTAAATTTACATACAGTTGTGGGTTATGATTATTGTGAAATTCTCCCTGTTAGAATAATAGCTTTTTCCCTTGTAACTTATGCCACCAGTCTTCAAATGAAACAGAACATATCCTCTTCAGCTTGCCACGGTGCTTGTGAAGGTACTGGGATTACGTGCCTCTTCTTTCCAACTCTAGTAATTTTAGTCTAAAAATACCCTTTCTAATCCCTATTTTGTACTTTTATTGGCTGCTTTTGACATGAAGTTATACCCAATTGTTGTGATTTAGGGATTAAAGGATAAGTATTTTTTCATATAGAAACCACAAAAATTACCCATCTGCCTTTGTAGACTACCGAGGAGAAAAAATATGCCAGAAGAAAATTGTTTCCTAAATCAGTGTTTAATGAGCTGCACCCAAAAGTCCTTCAATTTTGATTTATAATCAACAAAGTACCATTTCCTCAGCATTGATATGTGATAGGTATTCACCTTTCGATGTACTTGACTTATTGTAAACTATGTAACTCCACAAATAAATTTCTGAGATATACTTACCTGCTCTGCCAACAATGCAGGGCCTCGGTGTGTTCTCACATGTTTTACCTGGCTTATATCAGTAGTTTGTACAGTTCAAATCAACTAGACTTGGTTGCAATTGGTTTTTAAATACATCAGGTTAGTCTTAAGGAAAAACATCACCAGTATCAAAGTCAATATGGAGTTTCATATATAAAGGGAAATTATTCTTTTTAAAAATACATATCAGAACATATCGTATCAGAAACAAAGAAATATTTCTTTCCCTTCAAAATCCATAAAGCAAGTATCTTACTTTTTTTTAAAGTTATTAGTAGGATCAAAAGTCCCTTAATTTTGCTGGCATCGCAACAAAGAGGAAAGTCAAAGGAATTCAAATCTGTCCAGGCTTTCCTGAGCACATTTCACATTTGTATAAAATACCTGTTACTTTTGTTAGAAGAGGCAGATCTATTAAATCAAACCATGCAGTATCATTGGTCATATTCTTGGCACAAAGAAAACTAATGTATCCTAACGGGGGATGCTGGTGATGTTCCTGCATGTTGCAATATTAGTTCTCGTCAGACACTACTGGTATTTCTCTAGACTGGTTTCATCATTCATAGTCACACAGATACTCATCTGTTTGCAGTTTCTTTAGCAGGTTAGAGAGGTTGGTGTCATCACAAAAAATTTATTTTTTTCCTATTAGTAAATCAGCAATTTTACTGGACAAAGCAGAGCCACATCCATCACCGGTAAAAGATGGGTTTGTTCAGAGCCAGCTCTTTCTGCCTCTCCTGGTTTAGGGAGCCGAAGATCAAGGGAGAGGATTATTTTATGATCTCTGTAATCGAGTTCTGCTTTTCCATTCTGAACACCACTGCTAGCTCTCCTGCCACAGCAGTTAATTTGTAGTATTGTAGAGGTTTGTCACTTGATATACTTTTGTATGTGCCAGCTATTTGTTATGTTTATGTACTCTATATTTTACACTATTCCAGTATCTACATTGTGTTTCTGAACTTTGGTTTTACATCAGAGAGACCTCTGTGGCCTTCTCATTTACACCACTGTCAGATCAACATCAAGGTGTGGGTTTAAAAGGAGAATAAAATGTTTTGAACTAAAGGAATATGTGTTTAAACACACAGTGCTCAGTCTAACATCAGAGGAACATATTAGACTTAAGTATTACATTCTTAACTCTTAACTTTGAGATCACTGATGTCGTTATTAGTACTCATTGCTGATCACTGTCCATGGAAAATAAATAACTCCAGTAAGAGCTTTGGCCACCAAACCAAGGTTTCATCTCTGGATCTGCCTGCAGGAGTAGGGACCTCTTACTGCCTGGAACCAGTCAAATGATCTTTCTTCACAAGATGACTGAAGAACATAATGGACTCCTTTCATCTCTTATCTATCAAACAGAATTGATGAATTTGCATTAAAAAGATCAAGGCCCAGATTCCAGTCTCACTTGCACCAGTTTAAATCATAAGTGATTCCATTAAATGAATAGCATTATCTTAATGGAGTGAGTAAAGCATTGCTCCTGGAAGACACATCTTAAAACCTGTTGAGGTAGGCACATCACACACAGAACTTTAAAATAAAAATTCTGTGTGTACCAATAGGTGTAGATACAATGCACACACTTTTCAGCATTCAGAGGGCGCTTTGCAATGCTTAACTAACCAGTCTTGACATGGTTCATGCAATGAGTTACAAGGCTTACTCAAAAGCAGGAATATTTTTATGCTGCAGTCATTAGCTGTGATGTTGTCCGAGATCCTTGCAAAGAAGGCATAACAAAAAAACCCAGATAAATAGTAAATAATACTCTGATTTGCCTCTGTGTGGTAATAGCTCTCATCTATTCTTGTGGGCTCCAAAACCGGGGATCATTGCATCTCAATGCCGTGGCTTCCAGCTCCTAGCTCTGACTTAGGCCGTCGAAACTCTGTCCACAATTCATCTTTGGAATTTATGGTGGAAGTTGCCAATCCTCTTAGTAAACTATATTTCACTGTTTCTAGTTTGTGTATTTCAAGACGAAACGTACATTTTTTTTCAGACTGAGCAGCTGTGATGTAATGATGTCTCCTTCAAAGTACATAATAAAATGGCAACCGAAGTGGGGTTAGAAATGCCACACAAAGACGTTCCTTGTAAATTTGGACTCATGAAAGACAGTTTTGCAAATGATATATCAGCAGTCTTCACACAAGGCCAGGATCAGCCTGGCATATTGGACATAAGCTGTGACCCTTTCCTGCCCTCTGAGTATCTAATTGCCACTGAAAATCCGCTCCCGTACTTGTCAAGATAGAAAGGGAATCTGAGAGTCTTTCTGATGGCTTTCTTTTCCTTAGGGATACCTAATAAAATATTAAGTATTTTCAGAAAAATATCAACAGAGGCCTGTACAGCATATGCTATGATCCAAACATAACAACTAAAGTAGGATCTGTGGGAAGAATATGTTTAGATAATTTAAAAGATAAACGATTTCCAGCTTCACTGACCCATATACCCTGTCAATCTAGAATTTGTTAAGTGCTTCCAATACAGATGATATATTTAGGAAATGATGTAGCTCAGCAATAGAAGACCAATGAAGCCCAAGCCATAAACCCACTAGGGAAGAGGACTCAGCTGTATGCCATGAATAATATTTACATTCAATCAGAACATCAAGTACAGATTAGATTTCTCTCCTACCAAGAATGTGCCACCTTTCGCTTAAGCAATCACTGTGCCATCATGACTTTTAAGTGATAATAACGACTCAGTCGCCAACAAATGATCTATGGAGGATACAGGCTCTGTAGTTTTTTACACTGACAGAACAGAGAGCAAGATTGTCTCCTCTTAAAATTCCCAAGCTCATTTAATCATCTAGCTATAATAGCACATAGCTTTTAAAGAGAGCCAACCCTGTTTTCACAAATTTGATAAGATTGCTGTTTTGTTAGAGGCACTTAGAAGCCCTGCAAACTGTAAGTAACTCATACTGGACCAATATCCTGGCCCCATTAAAGCAACACAAGATTTTTGCCGCTAGTTGCAAAAGCAAAGCAGGAGCTGAAGAAAAAGGATCCATAAGCAACGCAAAGCACAGTACAGTACAGGGGGATAAAAATAGGAGTGAAATACAGAGACTCGTCATTGCTCAGGACAAATGTAGCACTAGTTCCTTAACATCTTGCTGTTGTTGATGAACAGGTACCTACAGATGTAGTGGCACTTACCCATTGGACTTGCTTGCAGAAGATATTCATTGCCAAACCACGTGAATTTTGCCCCCAAAATTACGTGTCACATGTATAGAGCTAGTTCATTTCTGAAGGGACACAGCAACAGCCGATAGGTAACTCAAGACAGCTGATCCTGTGGGATGCAGGAGAAAATGATCTCTCATGCTGATAATTTATTAGATTAAGAATTTCATAGAATCACAGAATAGCCCAGGTTGGAAGGGATCTCAAAAGATCATCTGGTCCTACCTTTGATTTCTCGAAGAGAATTTATCTCATGTATTATGATAAAAGTACAAAGGACTTGTTTTGGTTTTGGTTTAATTTCTATAGGACATGGGGGTAGAACTGCACACTGGAAAGTATCACTAGAGCTCTCTGGTCTATAAGTGGTGGAACCACTGATAAATCTTCTATAATACTAAAAAATAACAATTCTCACAAAGAGTTTCTCCATGCTTACACACCTTGCTTACAATACTTATAGAATATTTTCCTAAAAATCTCAGATTTGAATCAAGCTATTAGTTCATGAAATTTTAAATTCTCCTTAAGCTAATATAATACCTCACAGGAAAAGCAATCCTTAAGGCTTCTTCCTTCCTTCTCCCCCAAATGCCTCTGGTCAGTTCATAACTTCCCCTTTATATTTGTTTGAACGTAAAAAGAAAAGTGGATCTGTTATCTTCTTCATAGCTATTTATGTTACAATGTTGACTCTAAGTGACCTCGGCTTGCTTCAAAATTCTTGCTCTGTTAAAACTGGTACTTTCCACAATACATCCTCAGAGCCTAAGGGAGGAAAAGATTCAACACAACACCTTTGCTAGCTGAAGTGTCACTATCAAAACTCTCTACTTGCTCATCCTAATACTCTTTCAAAAAGAAGACTACAAACATTATAAAGGCACGTCTCATGATATGACTGTCCCCCAACACGCCACCACAGAATTCAGAGTAAGTTTTGTCAAGAGCTGATGACACCTAGGTTAGCAGTGAGCTATAGCTTAACAACCACACTCCAGAAACTGTTGCATTAACAGCATATGCTCTTCAGATGGAAGATAAGCTTCAAATTCTGAACTAATGCTGTTTTGCTTGGATTTAGGGGTGCCACCCCTCTTCTAAACTGCAACCTGGATTCAATGCACAATGCTCACAGCCTTTATGCAGAGCTAAATGCACACACCTTTCGTCATGGCTAACCTGCTGGCAATAGTGAAAAACCCCATTGGTTAAACCAGAAACAAACTAACAGAACTGACTAGGAACTTTAGTGACACACCATCTGAAAACTCATTACCAAAATTCCATGCTTTTTGTTTTCTGTTTTGGAAGGAAACTATAGATAGTTGTCAACCTAATCAGTTGAAATTGTGGAGAACGCCATAAAAGCATGATTTCACTGAGGGTATTTATATGTGCTTATACAGTACTAAAATAGATCCATCACTGGTCTCCAACAAGGCACAGTTCAGATTGTTTCTTGGCTTTCATATGTAAAGTAACTAATTTTTATGTGTTTACAGCCCCAAACAACATAATTAAAGTTTTAGACCATTTACTTCTTGAATTGAATAAAAAGAGAATTTCAGTAAAATATTCAAATTTAAGCTATTTTTTTCTTTGAAGAAATATTATGGATTTTCTTTTGAAGAAATGTTATGAACTTTCTTTATAATCTCTTATTACAGTTCTAACGGATTCTACATAAATATTTCAGAAAATCAGACAGGGATGCTTCAGAGACAATCTGTCTTGATTTAGCCTGTTTTGTATATATCTATCAACCTGTTCAATCCATGAGAGAGTCTGAAGGCCCATGAGACATCATCAGATAAGAATACAGTTTCTATTAATTTTTCCATCTCTCACAGTGCTGAGAAGTAAAATATACTGCCAATTCCTGAATAGATAATATGATTTAGTTTTATGAACTCTATTTTAATACTGTCTTTGTAGCTGCTGAAATAATACAGTTGCAGACTCAAATAATTGGAGAAGGTAGAACACAAAGAGGAGAGGTAAAAGTTCAGACCTGAAAGATGGGCAAGGGATAATAAGAGAAAGGACAATAAAACAGTTACGAGGGGGCTAAGGGGGTGATCCGTGGTGTTTTGAAACACCACCATACTTCTCCTTCCCTTCCTGTTTTGTTAGTTGGATATTCAGAGAAAAGCCCAGGAAGAACATTTCTGAAAACTGCAGCAGAGAACGGGTTAGACCCAAGGAATGTAAAGAGCATGGAAAGAAATCTAGTAACAAAGGAGCACAAGGAGCAAGGCTCCTGTGCAAGGGGTGAGTGCACATCAAACGTGTTGAGTTTTTCCAGCCCCTAGGAGAGAACTTTTCAATTAAATCTTGAAATAAACTGGAAGGCAGGAGGGGTGTTTGAGAAAACATAGGTTGTTTGTAAAAACATAGCTGGTTTCTAAATCTCCATATACAATCCAATAGAGATACCGATAAAGAAAAATATTGATAGAGGGGGAAAAAAATCCCTGCTTGGGGAGCATGTTCATATCTTCGCAATCAGTTATTCTTACACCATTTTTAAAAACTCTGTCTCTGGTGACACTGACATTAAAATTTCTATTGAAAACATACAGAAAACATCACAAAAGTTGAAAGAATTAGACACCAGCAGAGTCTACAAACAGAGTGCACAAAATGCATTCTTTTCCTCAAAGACCCATTTTTTTGTACAGCTCTCACTGTGTTCATAGCCTTCTTGCACCGTTCTTGCACTTTACCTGCGTATGATACCTTGTCCCAAGAATCTTACTAACCAAAAGCTGATGGATACCTCCTAGGAACACAGATACATATATATTATATGAAAGTGTTATGTATTAGGATAAGTTTCATATTTAGGACTGTTTTACTACTTTCAGACTTGAGTGTCATTCTAGAAATCCAGTTTATAGCCTGACGCTACCATTTAGATAATGGTAGATCTCAGGATTCCTGAAAAAGGGACCAATCATTTAAAGTCTATGGAGAAATCTGGCTTAAATTAATATAAAATAAGGCAGTATTAATGCCCCAGGTTTTTAAGTTTTTTGTTTCTCTTAATCTCTAAATTATAATGCTTTCCATCAAAAAAGTTTTATGAACAGAAAATTATTTCATATAAGGAAAGGGCTATACATAAGCAAAATCTGTCTAAGGCATTGTTCTGGTGAGTATGAAAAGGTTTATCTTTATGTTTTCCTTGACATACCTTAGACAAGACTGAAAGTGTTCTCTGACATGTAGTCAGTAACATCACTTCTATGTTCATGAACTGTTTGCTTCCTGACAGAGCATCTCAGAACCCCCATTTTCTTTAAGTACCTCAGTTAATTAATTGAGATGTCAATTATATTGTTCTGAAAACCTAGAGGCAAATGTACTCACTGATGGCAGAGTCTAGACCCCATGCCATTTCTGGGAATCATTTACTCTGAATGCAGGGAGATTCATAAACAGTTTAGTGGATGAGCTGGCTGAAGACCCCAGATTTTCTCCTCCACAAAAAGCGTTGTGTTAGAGCAGCATGATTTTGTATTTCACGCGCACGAAGCAAACTTGCATTGCAAATTATGAATGGTGTTACGGAATTGCGTATGTGCAGCTGCAGCCACATTTCACAAACAAAAGAGTCTGAAGCAGAGGATTAGTTATAATCAGAAGTGGCTGAGTGACACAGAGTCTGTAAAATATTCCCTATTGCTCATGATTTTGGTAGGTGAGGGGGAAGAAAATTGCTTACCAGCCAGCAACATCAGCAACACAACCTCACTTTGTAGGAGGCTGAAACATAGCTCAGGGACGGCGAACTAGGTGTTCACCTTTTAATTTCGTCATTAAAGCAACAAGTGAGTAAATTTACCCATCACAAGAGTGGTGGTTTGAGAGCACGGATTCTAATAAGCCTGAATGCGCCTGCACAGATGGATACAGAGTCGTGCGACTCCCTTGCTCATGTGCTGACCTGTCTGGATGTAAGGCACACTGGTCCTCAGCTGTCTCGCTCTGTTAGCCCAGCACAAGCTAAACAGCCTGGCTGGTTCATTCTGTCTGCCTGTGCACAGCTAGTGCCTCACACGCAGCTCCACATCGTTTTCCAATTTGCGAGTTCCAGATCTGGGTATCTCTTATATAAAAGTTATTACTCATATCCTCTATTTCCACATTTTTCACAGTGGGGACTAACTTTCGCCTGTGCCAACTTCCATTGTGTTCTGTGTTCCTAAACTCTTTTATAACACATTGGACTTTTCTTTTTTTGATGTAAAAAAATAGGTAAAGGATCATAAGCTCTAAATTTAAACTCCTGTCTAAATACATAATAGTATCCCAGTCCCAATGAGTCTTTAAGATGCTTTTGTTTCTGCAAAAATAATCCTGGCAGTATATCCTTTGTAGAGCTTGGGAAGTTGAATCTGTACCTCACTTAAAGGAGCTGAGGAATTTATTCTGGGAGTTACTGCTTGTGATTGTAAGACAAGGGACACTGGTGACTGGGAAGTCCAAGCAGCATCTGCACGTGGGGAAATTCTGGATACTTAGAGGAAGGACGGGAGAATCAAAGCTGTATTTCTAAATATTTGGGAGAGGGAAGACATTAGTGTGTGCCTCATTGGCTAAACAGAAGATTTAGGAATTAAACACAGGCTGAGTAGAGAAGAAAGTTATGCTAGAACTTAATCAAATAAAACAGCAGATTAAGAATTGATGGAAAACCAGAATTTCCCTAGAGCTTCCTATTGACAGCTGCTCTGTTTCCCCTTCCTCACCAAGTAAAAACAGAAAAAAATATTAATGTGGAAAAGTAGATAGAGAAGTGGGATGATCCTTAATACTCTGGTAACAAGACTTCTTAGACCAGTGTATTTTTTCTGTTCTCTCTTGACATTTTAAATAAGATATATGTGCTGGTAGATGTTTCAAATTTTAAATGATGACCCACATAGCGTAATGTGTCAGAAGAGCATTTCTCTGTCGACATTCTTCTGAATGAGAAATGTGCTACACAGCATGTACTACTAAATGTTAATAGCTCTAAAACCACACAAATTGTAAATTTATTGAGTTGTGCTGATAATGAATTCTTAAACTATTCAGAGACTTCTGAAATAGTTGTAACTTGATCAGGATTAAAGGTGCTCATAATCCTCTGAACCAACAGGCAGAAAAGACCACAGCCAGATGATCTTGCTAAGGAGAAAGAGCCAGTATCCACCTGAAGAGTAGGCTGATTTGGGGTATTTTAGCAGATTAAAGGAGAGAGCAGCACTCGAGATTACATGGCGATACTTATGGCGTCTCTCTTATGTCATTACATAAAAAAAGTTACACTTACATTTAAAAACAAAATATAAGTTTTGAAGCCTAATAGCTGCAAAGAGAAGCATGGAGATGAAAAGGCAATAAATACTCGTGTCTACAAGAAGGTTAAGCGAGTGTTTGAGGTGTCAGCTGCTAGCGGTAGGTCAGGACGGGGCTGTCTCCAAGGCACATGGCTTGGCAAGAAAGGTGTAGAGGTGCATAAGTCTAAGAACAGCAAAGACTTGGGTGAATGGCACAGAGGAATATGGTAACCAACATCGTCCACCCTGTCCCAGGCAGAGGGCGAAATCTGTGGTGCTTCTCTGGGGACAGAAATGGTTGGGGTCAGAAGGGGATGTGGTTTCTCTTAATTCAAGTCTGGATGTGACCTTTTTCTGAAAGCTTGTAAATGAAAAACAAAAAAAAATAAGCAGAAACTCAGAAGACAGAAAATATAATAGATTCTTTTTCTGTCTTTCAGAGTGTTGATAACTAACTCTGAGTTTAAGAGATTGTCAAGTGTCGTCCCTATTTGTGTTTTCACTAGCTTATGTAGTCATTTTATTACCTTCAGAATGAACACGATCCTCTTCAACTACAGATACCTAGTAGTTCACTATAAAACGCAATTCAAGCAAGAGAAGAAATCAGAATTTGCTGTGCCTTAAGAATACCATGATGGCATTGGCGAGCAAGAACGAGAGACTGGTGATGATGATTCTGACTTATGAGCTTAGTGAGAGGCACAAAATGTCTGAAACCCTGGGTGAAGCCTGGGGAGTTCTCATGTCGGGGAACTCCCACACCACAGAGATGGAAAATGTCCTGGTGTTGAGTTGGATGAGAGAATGTTAAACTTCTGCCTTGGAAATTTGCCCTCTATCACCCTTGTTCTAATCTTCCCCAGGCAGGGGGACAACAGAGGAACCAATCTTCTCGGGGCCTGATCCATCCTAGGGTTGCACTGTGCTTACAGTGGTGTAACTCCATCGATACGAATGGAGCTCCTGCCACACGCAGCTGGAGCAAGGCAGCAGGTTCTTGGTCTTTTATCAACTTCTGTGAAAAATAAACTCAATCGTTCTGCTGCTACACACTTCCCTGTTGGTATAGGCAGAAGTACTGACAGGTAGTGAGATGTATTTTTGTACCATCGTACAACCTTGAGCACTTTGCCTTGTCATTGTTTTTGTTATTTTCATCCAGTCCAATATGTAATCATACAGCTGCTTCACAGAGAAAAGCAGATTCACGCCATCACAGTTGTGCATTGATAATGCGTTACACATTTGAAGATATTGATCGACTGCAAGGAAAATAAATTGAAGTAATACGGGATTTGAGAAAGCTGCTGACTACTGACAACTAAGTCTGCAATCTTTTGGTATATTTCTTTGTTTTAGCTTATTTAGATGTCTAGAAGACCGCAGAAAGAAATTTTCAGGTATTCCAGAAAGAATTTAATTGCACTGTATCACTATAAGTAAAAATCTGAAATAACGAAAGCTGAGAAGACACTCTAGTCACCACATTTCAATGACACCAACACCTTACAAAGTTTGAAGGCCTCTACAGAGTGGACGAGGGACCCCGATCAGTATATATCATAGTGAGCAACCAACCAAAATGTATCACCACTCTTCGTTTGTAACATTATTTGAGATGTAAAAATTTCATTGTCATATATACACTTCAACAGTATGCTCCCCCTTACACAGAAGGCTGAAGCTTCTTTGCAGGAAGGGTGTATTGCCTATATCATCTGGTAAAGATATAAAAGATTTCCCTTTCTCAAGTAGTTAGTTTGATCCCGTTACTATTACTAAAATTTGGTTAGGAGGAAAACGAATTTAATTATGACACAGTGTAAGGAGCTCAAAGCTATAATCAGGGCTCATTTTGGAAATTTGTCAGAGAGGTCATTCAGCCCTTCACTGTCATTCCTGTTGATTTCTGGTTCCTGAATTAAATTTTCTAAAGGCAGTAATGATCATCTATTACTGATAATTTTCTATGGGGATATTTCTTTCACCTTTCTCTCATTCATTTTTAAAAATCCTTTGACTTCTCCTCTCCTCTCATACTCTTTTTGCTGATGTCCTCCCTGCTTCACCATTTCTTTTCTTCCATTCTGTGTACCTCATCATTCATCAGCCTTACTTTGCACAGAAAAATCCATCTGTTTACCTACTGCTTTACTAAATACTTTGTATTTACCTACTGACATCCATAGTTTGATCCAGTACCATTGTGAAACTCCAAAACATTATGCTTCAGAGCAATGAAAACTCATCAGCCACCAGTAGAATGGCACTGTTTATCAGCCAGATAAACACAACTTTGGATGCCAGGACTTGCTTTGATCTAGTCAATGCTCTAGCTTTTATTTTGGCCTTTGCCAAGTATCTTAATCTCTTTTCTTGTAAACTGTGGTTGTTTTCTACATCAATAGGAGTTTTTAAGAAAGTGATTAATATTTGTATTTAAAAGGAAGAGTTACATCCTGCATGGGGTTAACCCTAGAACCAAGTGAGGTTTTTGTTCAGGATCCAATACATTCCATTTCCTATGGAGTGAGTATGCCAGAACTGGTTAAAAATAGCTTCTTCCATTCATTAGAGTCAGCAGATGGCCATTAATCTTCCTGAAAGTATCGATTCAAACTACTCGTCTCCACTTTCAAGGCCCTTCACAGACTCCCCTTTCCCCATCTATCATCCCTCCTTACACAACTGAAAAGGTGGCTGGCTTTGTAACGAGTGGGTGACAGTTACAAAACAGCAGTCTCTCTTACATGCTGCCCCTCACGTCTGGAGGGAGCTGTACACAGCACTAACAAAGCTTTTCCATTTGTCTCCTTTAAATGCTTTCCTAAAACTTTCCTTTGCCATAAGGACTACAAAAGCATTGCATAGTTATACACCGGTGTGATGGGACTGGAGTGTCTCTCTCTAGGACACGATTTTGCCAAAGACCATCTTAACATCATTCGTGTCTCCACCTCCGATATCTATCTGTCCCAAAAGGCAACATCTCATCTTACTCCTAGCCTGCAAGAGCTTGAAAGCAAAGTCTCTGTGTTATGTACCATCTAGAAGAACATTTCCCAGCACACTATTGCAATATAGACATTTAATAACAAACAAATATTAGCTCAGCTGGTCAAGAACTGTAGGGTGCACCATGGAAGGGTGCACAGTGCCAAAGCCTCATGGACTAGTGTAAGCCAAAATTAGTAAACCAGCATGGCAACTGGTTTTGCCTGACTGCAGTTTAATCCCTGTAAGACCACTGCTGCACCTCAAAGAATAATGCCTGACCTTCACTGAGACATACTGCCTTAGGCCTAATGTTAAGCCAGCATAAACACATTTCATCTAGTTCATGAACTGCCACCCTGTTAGTTTCAGTATTGCAGTTCCCTGGCATCCAATGCTGGTGTTACCTATAGCAGATAACACCACTTCTATGTCAGCCAGAATAAATGTGTCCTTAGCATATATGATAGATTAGTCTTTTACTTCTAGAGTTGATATTCTGTTCGTATAAGCTAATGTTCACTGTGGTTCTTTTTCACTCTAGACCAGCAAACTTGGATAATATGTATCTTCCTTCTGCCCTAGTTTCAAGACCTCCCCAAAGCCATGTGGATTTTATTGGAAGAAATATTGAAGATGCTAGAGGCTCTCACCAGGAAGACATTTTAAAGACGTCAAGAAACATATATTCCCTTCTTTCCCAAACCCAAATTCCAAGAACAGAAACTACATACTTTTTGGAAAGAAACCCCAGAGTCATTAACACTCCATCCTTCCCAATGAAAAGGAAGACTTCCCAGGCTCAGACATCGTCAGAAACAAACCCTGATATGGAGTCCAAAGCACCTAAGAAACAATCTTTTCTTGAAAAAAGAAGTGATGCACACAACTCCCTTCTGCACGAGGAGCCAGACCCCAAAGCCACAACTGCCAGCGTGACAACCCATACCCCTCTCCATTTTAAACAATACACACCAGGTACAACACAGATTGTTCCTTCTCACCACAACACAAATGCAAGTTCCTTGTTTGCAAGGCCACATGCTGTTCAGCAAACTCATTCCAAGGATGGCTACTCTCCCAAGAAATGGCCTGGTCGAGCCGCAATCTTGAAGATTAAACCATCCCGAGATTTCCCACCAGAGCAGCAGCGAGTATCTCCTTTGGCAACACGCCTCACCTCCCCTTTCCATTTAGTAGGGTCTTCCCTTCATACAGGTCCCTGGAGTGCTAACATCCCAGCAGGGTCTGCTCCCCAAGCAAGGCTCCCAGCACAGACCACAGCAGCCGGAAAGACGTACCACGCAGCAATGGATCATGCGGAACTGCCAAAAACCAGGAGTGGGACCCATCAGAAAGTTGTTTGTGCTAATACGCCGTGCTTTACTGGTGTGCAGTGCGAGCTGGCTGAACATGGAGGATTTAAATGTGGGCCTTGTCCCACTGGATACAGTGGTGATGGAATTACATGTGAAGGTAAGTGGGAAAATCCTCTTTCAAATCCTTTTATAACTGCAAATCTAATAACTCTCCAAAATAAAAATTAATTTTGATTATAAATGTGGAGATTTTTCTAGCTGGGATTTTTTCAAAGCCAATTATATTTCAAAACAACAGACAAATGTTCTATAACTTTCTGCTTACAAAAATGACGTATTTATTTGATAACATCTAATCTATTGAAAGCAGGGACAGATTGTGATCTTGCTTACCCTTGCTTAAGGCCAGATTCATTCTACTGAAGTTATTACATTTGAAAACATAAAACTTCTGTGGGAAAGGGTAAAATTGACTCCATTTCTCTATACAACACATATTCTAGGAAACAATAATTGTTCTACTACCTTAAAAACTACTTTTAAATATTTATCTAATATCTTAAACACAAAACTGAACTTGTCATCTGAAATGTGTAGCACCAGAAGGGTTTTCACAATATATTGAGTTATATATTAGACAGCTTAGAATACCTCCTTAAAACATAGTGTTATGCACATTGTGGAAAAAATGAATTCCCTGACTTAGCTATCATTAATTACAACGTTTTTTTGAAATCCCTTTGATAAGTTGATATCTTAATTGGCATTTGACTACACAAAGCAAAAGTATTTGCATCATCTATTTCATTCTCTTTCACACATGCTTTCTCATGCCCTGCGCACAGAGCAGACAGGCACAGGGAGGTCTCAGCTGTGATGCGCTGTGGGTGACTTTGCAGGAGGACCCCTGTAAGCGAGACTTTGTGTGGGTGTAAAGCCCCCAGCAATACTGTAGCCCTCTGAGCTCAGAGCAGTGCTGGAGATACATTACAAAATGCATAAGAAAAGGTTACTTTAATCTTGGGTGCTGAAGTTTTTTGCCTGTTTGCACATTTCTGAAATATCCCTTCTAAAGGACTTCAGTGTACGGGGCACAAAGGACCCTGTCCTTGACCTCTGTTGTATACCTGAAGCCTGCAAAAGCACCAAGTAGCTCCTAGTACTGGGAAGCCCAAAGCCACTTTGACCACAGCATGGCCTCCCCTTGAAGACCAGGCCTGTGTATACATGAATATTTATGAATATGGACATACAGCTGCTTTGTATATATTTAGTATGCCCATCAGTATAGTCCTTAAACATAAATCTACCTTTTACTGTCTTGCAAGCCAAGATGTTTTCTTCAATTACTGGTATTATCGAAAATCTCTCTGGAGAGTCCTTGGGATGAAATACTTTGTTACTGACATCATTCCCTGTCTCGGGGCTTGATGACACAATACACAAACATCCTTTATTTGTCTCTCGTCACTTACCGTGTCACCTGACTCAGTAATAAGCTTGTTTGCTCCCATCTCCTGCTTCATCCTGAGCCCCTCTGTGCACCTGGGAGCAGGACCCTGGAGCGTGGCCAGAAGTGTGAAGAGCACCCATTGTACCTTCAGCTGTTGGTGTCTCTTTCTGTGTCAGGTGCAGCTGATTCATCATGACAGATGAAGTTGAAAGATGAGGGTAATTCCTCGGATTAAGGCCTGTCACAACCTCAGCTGTCAGCACCTTACAATGCCACCACGACTGCACTGACTTCCCTCAAAACAGTAGTGCCCTCTAAGAACAGGAGGCAGCAAAAATGAGCAAATGATCAAAGCTTAGATGAGATCAAAATTTGTGAAATCTTCAAGCTTCAATGTAACATCCGTGGCAAGTGAGCAGAAATATCGACAGACTCAGACACTACTGATAGTTGTCACCATCCTATTTGATGTCAAAATTCACCAGGATAAAAGAAACAGCCAATCGGCAGCGAGTTTTAATACTTGTGGAGCTTCTGAGGATGTGACCTTTGTTTAATAGAGCATGTGAAAACACTCTAAGATAATAAATACTTTACCAAGTGTTATTTGTCTAGTGACAGAATGTAAATTTTTTTTTTCCAGTTGTGCAGATTCAAAATCAGGCTTGGAGGACAGACAGGGAAAAAATAAGCAGCATCCTGCAAATGAATTTATCTTCTAAAGTAAATCATACCATATTTTATATCTGTAATACTCTTTTCCCATTGTGTAAGACCCTCAGTCTCCCTGTTATGATTTAATTGGAAGTCCTCTCCCTCTACTTTGGGAACCACAGACTCACAGGTGTCCAGGCTGGAAGAGACCTCTGGGGATCATCAGGTCTAACCTCCTACCTCCTGTTGGAAGAACATAGCTAGATGTCAGTGTGTTTGGCTTATATTCAGGCATCTAAATAGATATGTTCAGATCCTCTTAGCAATTTCCATTAAGTTCACCCCCTCCACTACCAACAACTTTGTTATCTGTAAGAAATAGGACCCTGCTTTTGCGCATCTTGCTTTGCTGTAACACACATTACAGATTCTTAACTCTTTTACTTCAGGCAGCAGCTACTTACTCTGGAGACGAGGTGAGATGAAGTAGTTCCTCAAGGCTCTGCTCATCACTCCCATGTCCTTTCCTGGACAGGTTCTCAGCGTGTAGAACGCTTTCACCTTCCTGCAAAAAGACGGGCTTACCATGTATTAGTGGCCTAATGTTAAGCCTAGACTGCTAAATAGGCAAGGCCTTGAAAAACTTTTGTTTCAGAGTAGCATTTTGGAGATAGCCTGCATCACCTACACTATCATCAAAAATAAGGTAGAGGAGATAAGGCCTACTGTAGTCCACTGCATTCTCCCACACTTTCTCTTGCAGAAGATACTTGCTGGTATTTATGAGGTAAACTTAGCCAAGAGTTCCCCTGGTGATGAGGGAGGTTACTAATTACCTCATTTCCACTTGGAGTGACCTGTTCAAGGGTATATACCATAAAAACAGAGCATTACTGTGGTGGTACTCCTAGCAGTTTTACGAGACAGCACCTATCACCTGCCAAAGCACACTGCAGAAATGTCATAATGCTTACAGAGCTTTAAACGTTTCAGCTCACTATGCCAATGGAATAAACCCCCTAGTTCTTTAATAATGCATAACTAGCCCAAACAGGATTGTTTTCAGAATGTTTCTGATATTTTGCCTAGTGTATTACAAGTGGAACATGTAACACAGCGCTTTGTAACATATGAGGCTTGTGCTCTGAAATATTAGTGGTGTTAGTCACCTCAAGAGCAATTACTCGTCATCCTGCCTCTGTTCCCCCCTCTACAACAGGAACACAGGCCTGCACTTTCAAAGATGCCGTATCGACTGGACAAGAAAATAAGTGCAGTTTTTTCCCTGGGCTCAGTTTATTCACTAGGGTCTGTGCATATGGCACTGTCTGAGAGCAGCTGTTGTACTTCTTGAGCTCCTTAGGGTGCCCTAAGGTGGAACATGTCCTTTCCATTCGATAACAGGATTGCAGTTAACAAAAATTTCTGCTTAGGGCATCGTTGTTGTGCTTCTTTCTGAGAGACCGAGACCTGAAGACTGAAGAAAGATAAAAATTAAAGCCAAATTTCTGGTCATCCTTGGTTTTATTTCTCTAACCCCAAGTTCATTCGATAGGGAGTGTCTGGTTACTAGAACTATATGATTAAAAAGTCAAAGACTCAGTCCTGTAGAATACAGACAATTATTTTAAAATATTTTTTATTAGGTGACAGTTAAGGATTAGTATGTCTTTCTAGTTTTTTAGTAGTTATAGAAGTTGCTCAGAATCCCTATGGAAGAGTCATGTTGCTTTAGAAACATTTTCTTTAAAATGTTACATCATTAAAACTCTGGGATATTTTCTAGGCTTTGCACAGTATTTTCTAAGGGAAGGCAAGTCTAAAACAGCAGTAGTCATGCTTTCTGCTCAAGAGGTAAAAACACAGCATTGCCTTGACACGACAAAATCACTGTTCAAACCAAATAATGTTCAAAGTAACAGGAAAGGTGGAGTAGTTGGGAGAGTATTACGACCTCAGGATGAACAACTAGACGAAATGAAGCAGAAAAAAAAAAAAAAATCAGGTAGCTGACATTCATCTGTTCTGACATTTTTACACCCAAAAAGCTCTATCATATGAGGCCAAAAGTCCTTCTCCTACCTCCAGTAGCTACTGACCAGGTGTCTGGCAGTATATGGGAAAGATGTAGGGATTACTGTCCAGAACAGTCTCTCAGCAAGTTATGGATCATGTACTTCAAAAAGCCAAGGTGACATCTTTGAACAGTATCTTGTTCAACCTTTCCAGGCCATGTCTGATTTTGCAGTTTTCTACCCTATTCTCCCAAGTCATGTCTTTCCCAAAGACCTAATCTATTCACTTGTTCTTCATACAAAAGCTCTTCTATAACTTTGGTTAGCCCTATCACCTTTTTCTGCATCTTTTCCACTTTTACTCTGTGTTTTCTAAGCTGGGGGATCAGACCTGAACAGGGTATTTAACATGCAGCTCACCATGGATACAGACCATAATAAAGTCTGGCATTTTGTGCTCTGCTTATTTCTTAACAATTTCTAACACTTTATTTGCTTTTTTTGACTGCAGATGAGCACTTGGCTGACATTTCACAAAACAAAATCCATTAGTACAACCTAACCAGAACCATTGTCTGCGTTTGCGTTCCCAATTTATTCAGTCAAGTTAATCTTGTTAATTTTCTATTTGCTGTGATGGGTGTTTATTTCATAACTGGGTTCTCAGACGCTGGACTATTTAAATATGCATATGAGTTCTTTTAACTGCACTAATACATGCATTAACCCTATGCTTTATTTCCTTTATCTGTGTATTTTACATGCAAAAGAAAATCTTCAGTCCACAACTTTTCAAAAGAAAACCCAATAACCTGGTAACTTTCTTTTCTGTTTTTTCCCCTCTTGTGCTGCACATACTCAAACTTCATCTGTACCTTTAGGAAATTAGATTAATGCGTCTTTGAAAGAAAATAAATCGCGTACAACGATCGCATGAAACAAAGTAGACTGCGCTGCTTCCAGTAAATTCTGTCCTGACCTGACTGGTTTTCAAATTTTTAAATGGAACTGCAGGTGATGCTCTCACACCTCAGAGCCTTGCTATGGTGGCGCACGCCCAGGACCTCATGTGCTGGACGGCACAGGGAGTTTACTCGCTGTAAAGAGGTTAAGCCTGGAAGCCCTTTGCTGATTAGGCTATCGAAAATGGAGGGAACAACACAGCATCTGTTATACCTCAGTACACCCAAAGTTATTGTAGAGAAACTTACAAAAAGTGCGTGATTTCATTTAAATGGAAAAAAAAAATTTGCTTTGGGATTGTTCCCCAAAAAAAACCTTTCAAAGAAAACAATAATGGACTTCTCCATCTTAACCTCCAGATTTTAAATTATAAACATAAGCATACATACATTTGACAGCAAGATTGACCATTTGCAGCAATGTTTTCCTCTTTACTGTTATTTTATGCCATCCAAAACCGCTTAGTATAAAAACACTGCAACAGTTTTGTACAGTTTAGAAATGTTTATGGAAAAAAATACTCATTCCAGAAGATGAAAGATAGAAGTTTTGGAAAAGAATTTGACACAAACAGTATATTTCTATTATGGAGGAAAGAGTCTTCTTAAGTGAATATTACTCTCGCCCTCACATCACAGCCAGTGTTTGGTTTTTACCTTTTGCTATTCACCAGTAACAGAATAGTTTTAAACATTTTACTATTAAATGTCACCATAAGAGCTAAATGTTTTAATATCCAAAATACCATGTTCTTTTCTGACGGTTCAGATGCATCTTGAACTGTGTAAAGGCCAGATGGAAAGTACTCTATACAAATGGACACATTTGCTTTAAGTGCTACATCCAAAACACGCTGAAATAAAGCATAATATGTTTGAATGTCACTGGGCTTGGCATAGCACTTAGGGACCTGGAGGCTTTATGCAACCATCGTCCTACAGGAAAGGCAATCACATTTCACACACTTCAAAAAGACTGGTACTTTTTTCCCAGGTTTTGTGTTTCCCTGTCTCCATGCAGATAATACTAACGAATTCTACCTACCATTAATTTCTAATTGCAAAGAAACCCCTTTGCTAACAAGTCCTGTTCTCACCCAAGCCCCGGTGTTTCAGACGGACGTGTGTGCAGCAGACGGGTCGGCATCCTCCTTTCATTGACTTCAGCGCAAGCCCCCGAATGCGAGTGGTGGCTCATAAATATAGTACTGCAATTTTAAAGGAATAACAAATTTCTTTGAAAACAGCTTCAATCTCTTTCCCTTTCTTCTGCTTTCCATCTCATCATGGACTGCTGCCTGCTGTTTACCCTAATAGCACGAGACCTCGAGCTGCCTGAGCCTCTGACCTGCTCCACCAGCTGCTACCGGTGGCTGAATGAGAAAAACTTTGGAAAAGTTTAACACTAACTGCTTAAATGGGTTTAAATCGAATCTATTTAGTCGTCCAGACAATGTGAATTTCTTTTTTATTCTTTTTTCCTTACAGATGTACACTTCAAATTTCAGCTAAACACGTGCTGAATTGCGAATGTCTAAACCTTATAGCCCATCAAATCAAAACTAAATTTAGCTTAATGAGATTCTTAACATGTACAATACGGATCTAAACTATATCTAGTGAGTTTTCTGTTCTCAGGCATGTCAAAGCCTGAAGTTATTTTAGTGCAGCATTGAAAATTTCACAGTGAAAACTGCATGGTAATAGGAAACGTAAATACTGAAGTACCTGGAGAGCAGGTCTAATACAAAATCTATTTCTTTAATGCTATTTCTGTCAAAATGTTTTATTTAAAGGTACCTTCTTGGAGCTTGTCTTTTTAACTGCAGTCGGAAAATGTATGGTGGCTTTCATTCCTTTTTTGTAGGGCCAGGTTCATATGGCTCTACCTGAAGGCTTGGTGACAATCACAAGAGGTGAGGAGGCCTTCAACGGATTAAATTAATTTAAACTGTGTGATGACATAAGTATTTGTCCTTCATTCAGCTTTCCAATTACACAGTCCATTCTCCAGTTTCAAGAATAAAATGTGGTACATTAGGGTTTTTTTCACTTGTAACAATACTTCAAATGAAAGATGCTTTGTTTCAGATCTCTTTAGCTTCATTTTGCTTTTTCCTTGGAATAACCTTGCTTAGCTTCAGATCCATTCTACAAGACAAAACTCTGCCAGTAAAGTGTGCCAAAGTACAACATTTTTCTCTGTATTCACTTCCCAAGTGCAAGGAAAGACATTTTTCATTCTGTTGTGTGAGGTGGGGTTTTTTCCAAAAGCATGAGAGCCAGCTGACACACATGCCTTGCTCTGCTCCTGCACAAAGCATTTCTTTGAGTAAGTGTCAGTGGTCGTCTTCTATCTTCAGGGGTCGTCTTCTACCTTCAGGGATCTTTTCTCCTCCTCTCCTGTGTCTGGCATACCAAACTACCTCTTATTAGAGGGCTACGAATTGAAGTGTTCATGACCTCAGATGCCAGGTATCTACCTACCTTAGATGTCAGGTTTAAGAGGCTAAACCTTCCAGGCTCTCCACACATTAAAGCCATTAGGCACATAATGACCAATATTTAAAAAAAACAAACAAGTGTCTTCAGCAAATAGCCTGTTTCAGGAGCTGCAGTACTTCCGAGGTTTACATGATACAACTGCTCATCCTCTTTCTTCTACAGAATGACATTGCACATTGCTGTATGTCAAGAAATCATTATCTGACTTGCTGCTTTGTCTGCAAACCTCACACTACTTATTCAATATTAAAATTGTTACTTAAACTTTTGTTGTTTTGCTGACAAATTCCCGTACAACTCTTTTCTATACAGAAGTTTAAGTGTAAGAAACACTTAATCTCTGCTTTAGCATAACTTCTGACACCTGTTAAGGCTTGCTGAACACCCATAAGGCAAATTTGTAGAGGGATGGGTCTAGATTAATTACATTTGTACTTAAGCCATCCATAGATTTCAAAAATACTTAAAAATGTGCGTGCTCAGAAGTTAAATATGATTATGTCAAAATCATTCCCTTGCAGACATTATATAGCTATTCATTGGTTAGTTCTGTATTAATAATTTGATACCTACTTTTATCCTGCAGTGTTTTCCTCAGTAGCCAGATTACTTGTTGGATTAATAAAATGGTGTGGGGAAAACAGTAACAAGTGCTGTGCCTGTAACTTCACAGAAAGTTATATTTGAACTGTTTGAGGTTTTTTTTCATGTCTTATTGTTGCAGTGCAGTGTGATCCACCATGTGAGCACGGAGGAACTTGTCTATCTCAAAATACTTGTTCTTGTGCTTATGGATTTGTTGGTCCTCGATGTGAAACAAGTATGTATGAACTCATTCAGCCTTTTCTCCTCATCACAGTTTGAATTTGTAGAAAATTAGAAGACAAAAAAAGCCTTTTTTATTTTTCTATATTTCCCCCTAAAATGATGATTGAATACAGCAGGGAAATCAAAGTATAATATATGGAAGAAATACAGTAGCTAAACTATTTCAGAACATGTATTTACCAGCAGCATAGTTGTATTATGTAAAAATATGCCCATCTATATCAACATTTTCTACACAAAATGCTTCTGGAAAAAGAAACAAACAAGCAAAACCCTCCATGTTAGTTATAGTAACATTTATGAAATTCAAGGTTATGTGAGTGAATGCAGTAATACTAATTTTGAAAACACAAAAAGACAACCATACCTATTAGGAGTCATGTTATTGTGCAATGCAAGTTACAAAAGAGGTTCAATATCTAGAACACCTGGGAAAAAAATCAGCCTTCAAACCCTTCTATATTAGCTGAATGGCAAAACATGCAGTTTCATTATTACAGTCCTCGCTGCTTATTTACGTATCAGGTTGCCCTTGACAGGGATATAGTTTTATCTCTGAACCAGAGTAGCTGGAATAATTAAAAAGTGAAGAATTTTAGATGCAAGACTTCTCATAGAGAAAGAAAACCAAGGAAAGGGACAGATTCATCCCTTAGTTTACCTCGTGGACTAACACCATTAGTTATTTGCTGTAACAGAAGATCTGCGTCAGTGTTGCCGATAAGAGATTTAGATCCTTTGTGTGTTTTCCAGTGGTGTGTAACAGACACTGTCACAACGGTGGGATCTGTGTGTCACCAGATGAATGCAAATGCAGAAATGGATGGAGCAGTCCTTCTTGCGAAACAGGTAAGTGGTTAGAAATGACTGGTCTCACGTCTTTTGCTGTCTGCAATCCATGTGTTTCCCACAACTCAGCTGTCAGACTGGGGGATGCTTAAAGAACTAAAACTTAAGAACAGGAGACCTAATGAAGGGCAAAACCTCGGAAGGCTTTGAATTTACCTAAGCATTCACAAGTTTAAATGTTTATCTAAATCTCAGGGTCCCATAGATGAAACCCACAAATAAAACCATTTTACAGCTTTTTAAGCTTTTGTGATTCTGGAGTTTATTCTTAGCACACACGAAAATGAAAATAAAGCTATTCACCATTTCAGAAGTTACAACCTTACTAGGCAGCTTCTGCAAATGAGAATAATCCTCAGTGGGACTTCAGAGATACGTTGACTTACAGTCTCAGCTGCCACAGACCTCACTCTGTTGGTCTTGTTCGTGGAGAGCTCAAGGAATGAGTCCTGCCCAACTCCCGCAGCAGCAGAGATGAGGGCAATGCAGCCACCTGCACTGCTCACGACGTGTGCAGCTTCCAGTTTTCCTTGCTTTTAACCCTACACACTTCTCTCAAAGTGTGACGGTGGGGCAGAAAGAAGGGTTTGGCTTTTTGTGATTTTTAATGGTATGCAGTCGAATCTCAACTTAAGAATACAGTTTACGGAGACAGGAATAGAAAGAGGCCAGTTCAAGTTAGGACAAGAACATAAGCAAGAAAACGTGCCTTCTGCTAAGTTAGCAACCACACGCACACTCCTAATTCTGCACAGTCTAAGGAAGAAAAGTGAACCTAGATAGGTAAGGTATTGGAAACTGAGACTGACTACTATGATTTTTGTGGTCCAGTTCTTGGATTCAGTTTTGCCATTCCAGAAGATGGCTTGTGACTGTATGAGCCAGGACAAAAGTCAATTTGCAAGGAGAACGTGACCATTCACCCTCTAACGTTAAACATCCTGCTGCTGCCAGAAATCACTCTGCTTCTCCTGCCTGCATCTCATATTTGCAGAACACTTACAAAAGGCATCAACAGAAGTGGGCATGCCCAGGGGAAAACCACCTCCACCTGTCAGTGCGAAATGACAAGGTGAGGATTTGAACTAGGTGCCTATTTCTGGTCAGGACTCATAGTTTTGAACCCTGTTTTGAACAGATACATCTCACATCTTCCTCTCAGGGTCTAAGTGCTAAAAGCTGGAGTACATATTTTTCCTCCAAAGGCACAGCAACTACAGCACTCACCTGGGACAAGGCATGTAAAAATAGTGAAATATTAAAAGGAGCAAGAATGAGGACTACCTTAATCAGTGCCAAACCTCAAGGCTACAGAGGCAGTCTGCCTCTGCCATAGTGAATATTAAATGACTAAGACACCTTCAGCCTACATTACCTTTCCTGGAAGGTGAGAGATGTCATTTTAACCTCCATCTCCCAGAGATTGCTCTTCCTGTAAGTGTTGAAATGACAGACCTATTGAGAACACATAAATTAACCTAGCTAAGATCCTCGGTAAACGACTGGGATTGCCAGTAGCTATTCTGGTTCCCACTATCTTCTCTTTTTCCTGCCGGAGATTACTTTCCTTGAGTTCTGTAGATTTATTTTGGGGTGGTTTTGAACAGGAATATTCCGAGAGGAGGACAAGCAACAGCAGCAGAAGCAGTCATTTCCAACCCAGAATAACAGCAGCAGGATTTGTTTGCTCACCGACACCTTAGGTGAAAAACTATGAGGCTCACCTCTTCGGCGCTGCTTTGTGTGCATTACACAGAGTATTTTGTTGATACCGTTGGGGTTTCCTGCCTCAAGTGATATGGTAGGAGCCTCTGAATGAACACAGATAGAGTAAAAAAAAAATGATTTAGGGGACTTTACCAATGGAAATATAAACACTGACAGAGTGTGGACATCTGCGAACTAGCTAGGACAAGGAGGCAACTAATCCAAATTCACCGTTAGCAATGAATGAAGTCCATTTTTACTTCATAAGTGACAGCTGCCTAGTCAGAAAAGCTTCTCATCTAGACTAGTTTCACTTTTTTTCTTTTTCCAAATTGTCATTTTATTTCTCCTTTAATTCATCTGAAACATTTAATTGAACCTTAATTTATTTAAGCTTAAATGTGTTTAATTTATTTAATGGACAGTTCAGTAAGATACTGAAAGACAAAGGGAATAGAAGGAAAAAGGCTGTTTTAAAGTGTCACTCTGCTGTACAATGAAAACTTTATCAGATTCCTTATTCTTCACACACTGACTTCCCCGCTAAACTAATTTGCAATGCTAATGCTTTTTTTTTCAAGTCAGGTACTGGCCGCATAGCAATCTGCAAGACAGCTTTTAATTCCTAACGCCTGTGGTATCATCTACAGTAATAACAGATAGATAAAGAGGGAAAGGGAGCTCAGCCAGTGGCTTTGTTGGTGATGCATGAGGCAATATGTTGTGGGAACTGGCATTTAAACGAGGCAGAACAAACGGAGGTTTTGCAGTGCATACCTATTCAGCTTCACAGAAACACTACGATGCTCTGCTGAACTCAGACAAAGCAGCAAACGGTTAATATCTCATCTCCAGGTTATCCAGGCTGTATGTAATATGACTACATTGTACTACCTTGGGATCGTGTTTGGTGAGGATACTCGACTGAAGCAAATGAACCGTGCAAATCAAAGGAAGACATCAGAAATAAACTATTAAATTCTATTTTATTTCATCCCCCAAGATACGTTAAAATGCCACTGAAATGCTCCCACTGTCTCGACAATGAATAAATGCTGCAGCACAACTGACCATCAAGACTTGTGTGAAATTTATCACAGCATCACTAGAACTGTGTATTCTGATGACATGTGCAGCAGCAAAAGAGTGCCCACTATAAAAAATTCAAAATTATAAGAGATTCATAGAGTTATCTTATATTCATATACAGCTGTGTGCAACCCTGTGTGCTTGAACGGAGGAATCTGTGTGCGGCCAAACATGTGTGCGTGTCCTTATGGTTTCTACGGGCCACAGTGCCAGAGAGGTAAGAAAGTTCTATTTATCATCCTGATAAAGGATCCAGGCTTAAAATATAAACAGCAGCTTATATCATTACCTGCCCCCACATGAAGTATATCCAGGGACTTTCCTTGTTGCAACTCCCGGCGTGCTCCTTTGATGTCAGTCTGTCATAAATCCGCACTATATTGTTCTTAATGTTCTTGTGAAGGAGTAAGCACTTATTTATGATGGCATTCATGATAACTAAACAATCTAAAACTATCTGAAGTCAGCGGTATCACTAATTAGCAACTATTCAATGAAATGTCAAAGCATGGCTCTACTTTGTTCATTTTGCATACTCTATAACGTGTACTATACTGTGTTTCAGAGCCAGATGATAACTGATCTTCAAATGGGGCTCACAATAGCACCTACTTGACCATTCTAGAGTGTAGTGGAGTGGGAAACTTGTGCAGGACTTCTTTGGATCCCTGCTCAAAGATCTGATCAAATATTGCTCTGCCTGGCATAAAGCAGGGCCTGATTTTGAATCCCTGTCCTAAAGGGGAGAGCTCTAAACTGAGGCTAACAGTCTTCTTGCTCACTTTGTGCTGTGGAAGTCAAATTAATTAATACTTTAACTACCCATTAGCTCAGGTAGAATAGACAGGAGAGAGAAACTTATGTTTAAGGCTAAAATAGCTGGAAGACCCTTGTACTTATACCATTCACTTTTCATTTTTTTTGAGCATTGCTGTAACAACCTCTCCTGAATCTGGGATTATAAATACACTCTTACTACCAAACTTGAACTATTTCAATATTAAAAGTTCTTTTCTCTTTCTCTCTCTGTTTTGTTTCCCTGGAGTTTCTAGATGAATGCAATCCCAATGCATATTTTTGCAAGTGAGTGATTTGCACACAAAAATCTAATTGCAAATGGAGCTTGCTTGAAGCTCTTTGTTTTTTGTGATGTTGGGGGTGAAGGAGAGGGTGAAAATGATACAGACTCTGTAATTTGATGATCTTTCTCTTGAGGTTCAACAGGGAAGGTGATTTTCAACATCTAGGTGATTTGGAGTTTTTATCCTTAAGTTTTATGATCTAGACAGAACTAAAACTTGAAAATAAATATCCTCATTTGTGGGATATGGAATTGATACGGGGAGAGAGTGGATGGGTGCTGAAGAAAAACAAAGCCCTTCCTTCTGCTCTATTGAGAAAGGGGGAAGAAATAGCACCAAACCCAAGTTAGCAAATACCAAGCACTGATCTATATTTCGAGCACAGAAGCCCTTTAGCTAGAGAGGTAAAAACCTGAGAGGTTCTCAGGAATATTCTAACCACTTAACTGCAGGTATCTAAAAGAGACTCTTAGGTGCCAGGACTCATGTCTCACATTCTTTCTACGCACAAGAGAGAGTCAGGATCTCCAGCCAGGCATCTGCCCCGGTCACCCTTTGGAGAGACACCTTCTCTGTCTCTGTCCTGACTAAAGAAGACAGCCTCTGCAGACTGGTCTCCCAGTGCTGGCACCTAAATAAGGAGCTATATTTAGGCAATGTTGACCTCCTCTGTGATTTTGGTGCACAAAACTTTTGCTTTCCTTTCACTAGCTGTTTGCATTCCGCCTTGTAAGAACGGTGGTCACTGTGTTCGAACCAATGTGTGCTCCTGTACCGAGGGCTACACTGGAAGAAGGTGTCAGAAAAGTAAGTTACAAACTTCCCTTTGCTTTCCAATGTTCTCTGACTCATAAACAGGTTGTCGGGGTTTTTTCCCTTTTTGTGCATGCTCCACAGAACATTTAGTCTGCATTTATGCTGTGATCTATATTTCTATCAGAGCACATATAACACTATATTATGTCTAAAACCAACTTGTTAATTAGAATAGCATTAAATCAAGTCAATGTTGGGAGCAGAACATTTTGCTAGAATCCTCTCTAAATATTTCATGCATTCAGAATGAGTAACACTCATATTTGGAGATGAATTAATTATTTTGCATTAAAGATTTTTTAGGGAAAAAATTAAAGCCAAAGGCAGAGCAGCTGACTGAGATCCTTAAAAATATTAGACCATCATACTCCTAGCTTAATTAAGACACTCAGTTAATAACACTTCAGCCTTGCCTTTGTTCTCATCACTGAAAACTCCCTCTTCACCTTAGCATCGGTATTCATATTTGATTCTTCTGTTCTTCTGGGGAAATAGGTTATTTTGGCACTTTTGCAGACTCTTGCTCAACAATATCTGTCACCCAGGGAGTGTAGGTTATGTATGTGAAATTTTTTTTTTCTTTTTTTTTATTATTTCTTAACCAGTTTGAAATTGGCAAAAGGGGAGCTGTGAAAACAACCATTCTTGGCAGGAAGAATCTGTACATTTCCAGAGCACTTTATGTCTCTCACACACAGAGGAAAAAAGCCAGTAAAAAATTCCTTCCAGCAACAAAAGCCCTCTCAATCCCCATCCTACCGCTCTCCCCTCGTGCAGCAGGGAGAATCATGATGCGCAGTTCTGCCTGGCTGCAAAGCACACAATTGAATAGTCTGTTCTGGCAGGAACAAGCTGGAGGGAAGAAAGGAGGAAAAAAACCTTATGTTTGGCATCTTGTTTTTGAGGTTAGAGAACATTAGAAAAGGGCTGTTTCCAGCTTATAAACATACTACCACATCTCTAGACAGATCAAAGGAAAAAGAGGTGATCATGATTGCAGTCTAGCAAAACACTCCCCTAAATTCTCCAACTGCTACCAACCCACAGCACGTTTCTTTCCACTTTCAAAAAGTTTATGAGGCTTTTGCCATCTTAGTATAATCTTTTGCAAAAAGCTTTCTGATATGATGAAATTATTTTTGTTCCGTCCAATCTCAGCCTCCGTTCTACTTCAATAACCACTATATAGTCTATTTTATTCAGCCAAATAAAGGACCTGTGTCTGTGATGAATGAAGAGAAACAGGATTAAGTAGGAGGCAAATACTACTATTTGCTTACTCTTGCTGGCCGCAGACTGTTAATAAGTAAAAAATGTTGAGTAATTTTTTTTTTTTCTTGCTTAAAATCAACTACATGTGGGATGGGTTTTATGATCCATAGAAAGAAGTAGGTTATTCATAAGCTTTTCATAACAAGCAGTTACTATCAGAGCTGTATATCTTATCATCGTTGCCACATGAAATACTTCTCTCTCCTCTGCCAGAGGATCCAGATTTCTCCGCACCTCTGGAGCGAAGGGCTGCAGGGCACATGGCAGAAGTGAGTCTCAGCTGACCTCTGCAAACCTTCCTCTACAAACGAAATGGAAACAATTAGTACTCCCAGCAGCTGGTGGCTGCTCTCAGCCCTATACATCTCAGAGTTCAAACGCCAAAGGCATTCCACACCTTTTTTAGGTGTGATTTTATATCATTTTCAATACAGGGCAGGAGTATATACATCTAGACATGTTCCTAACTCATTTACACATAGACAAAAAAGGTGGAAAGTAAATTCCCTGCATGAAGACGCTCCACTACCCAACCCCTTTTTCTTCAATAAAATGTATAAAAAGTACCATGATATCCATTTTATGTTCCAAAAAGAGCTAATATATCATGTAGGTCATTCTGTCTCATTTGCAGCATCGCTGGCAGTACGTATATGTATTTATGCATTTATCAAACTCATTCTGATAATCCTGTGGCTGCTTAGGCTGCTGACTCCAGAGCTGAGCCCAGCCCCATGGGTTGTGTGCCTGGGTGCTCAGAAACCCAGCTGGGAAACAATCCATGCAGTGCTTCTGCTAACCTTCCTGGGAAGGGTATGGCTAGAAGGCATCTGAAAAAGAACAGTAGATTTCTACGTTACAGAGAGGGTTTTCTCTGGATTTGAGCATGTTTTCTGTTTGTGTTTAAGGACCCCATGTAACTCAGCTGTGCCATGACTTACACAGGGTATCACAACTCACACAGAGTTGTAATATCCTTACACAAAGAATAAGGAAAAGAAATAAATACATGACAATAGCAAGACTGTAATTAGATACAAAGTTTACTGGAAATTTATTACTGCAACAGCTCCCGTTTGCAAATCACCAGGACAATGTACCCCAGTTTCAGAGGAACTCCAGAGGTGAACCTGTGGCCCAAATCGTAGCTCCGTGTTCTCTAACCTGTTGCTGCCAAGTTACCCCCAGCTGAGAAATCTACAGTTGGTTTAGCCAAAATGAGGAATGTGACAATTCTGAGAAAAACAATCCCTTGTGAGGGGTTTGTCATTATTTTAATTGTTCTTTGCTCTCTGAATATGAATTTGCAGTGTCCTGAAGTACTTTTACACTTCTAGTAGTTTCAAAAACGTGTGGTAGCAAATCAGCTTTACTGTGTACTTACACTGAGTCTCTGATCTCAGAAATTTTGGGTGGATTTATTACCTGTCTAATAAAACCGACCAAGATAGAGTGAGTAAACTTAAGACTAAAAAAGACAGATCTGAAGAAGTTTCCTACCCATGTATTACATGGAGAGCAGCCTCACATTCTTGATCTTTAGTTTGGGAAAATATTTGTGGGTTTGGGAAATTTCCCATGAACCATAAAAACTGAGAAATAGACTTTTCAGAAACAGTGGTCTGAACAAAAATACTGCCTTTACGAACCTGCAGTGAATGCTTGAAATTGGCAGTCTTTTCAATTTTGTCATTGTTTATACACAGCAGTACACAGTTTTTGCACAATTATCTCTGAAACCTACTGATAAGGATATGAATTGCGCCAGTAAACCCTTAGATTTCAGTTTTAATATGCTCTGACACCACTAGAGTTAGAGCAAGGGGAAAATTCCCTGCTATGCACAGCCCTGATTACAGTAGGGATGCTACAGTTTCCAGGCTCGTGGTACCATCTTCTGGATGACCCCTTTGATGAAGGACCCCTTACACAAAGTCAGAGAAGCAAGAAGCACTTGGATTCCCATCTTGGAGATAATTTGCATATCAGGGTTGCTCCCAATGTGTGAACCCAAGTGTCTTGCAGCTCAGATGTAAGCGGCAGCCAGTCAAGTGGGACATACATTTGTCCTTGTGATGAGTCAACATAGTAATAGTTGTGGGTGTCTGTTTCTCCAGTAATTAACACTCAAAAGTACTTCTTTCATCTTAACCAATACCATAAAAAATCACCTTAGTATCCGTAATGGAAATAACAGAATAAAGGATTCACATACTCTAAACAAACGGTATAATTGTCATGATACCAGCTTTACGAAGTTTTTTTTAGGCAGGAACACTATTTAGAGGCAAAGATAAAAATAAGTTCAATCAGTTTTTAGTCACTTACACCTTGGATATTTTGGCACTGCTTCCACTGCTTTTAGACATGTGTCTTTCCTTCTTAATATTTCACCTGCACAGACAGGTAAAAGCTTCTGTTTGCTTTTGGCAGCTTCAGATTCTCAATAGAAGGAGATAACTAAAGCTAAAGGCCATGGACATCAAAGAGAGGTTATTTCTAAACTGAACCCAAATATGCTATTGGTTTGTTTTAAATACACAGCAACGTGCCTTAGGATTTTCACTTCCATCCCTATACAGTTTGGCATTTCTAATACTCTCTGTCTGATAGCCAAAATCGTGCAGGACAGCCCCACGTCTTCGCCATTCGGGCTTACCCTTCTATGCTTCCTGAGTGTGCCGAGAAAGGCGTTCAGCCTGAAAGCTTGTGTTTGTTTTGTACGTAAATAAACATGGCCTCAAAAAAAAAAAATGTGCTGATCAATAAGGTCCGATTGGCTGCCAGGTGAAATATAAGGCTGTGCCTGGTGTGTTTACCGACAAAAAACTGCCTGGTGATTATGCAAACCAGACACCCACACCCAGGACGAGCGGGTGTCAGAGCTGACAATGAAATGTATGGTTATGCCTCAGCAATTGTACAACCTTGTATCCTCACTTGCTACGCATTGTTTCAGTATAATCAGTCTTGTTGAGCAGAAAAAGGCAAATGCTGGCAGTACCTCAAAATAAAATGTATTTCTGGATCAACTTTGCATCAAACAAACATACTCTGGGTTAATACTAAAGAAAAGCTATTTGCATGTGGTTTTTAGTTACCTTTTGAAGCGATGCACATCTGTAACAATCCTGGGATATCACTCCTGTTCATAAGGTTTTAAAGCAGTGTTCATGATTTCTACTACAACCTTGCAAAAATCATAAACAAAGAAAATAGATTAGATTTCATTTATTTACTACATGTATTTTTATAGGACTGCTTTAGAAACAACTCCTAAAAAAGGAAATCTAATAAAACCTGAGTTTTCTTGTGAGGGTTGGAGCGAAGAGAAGAGGAGACAAAGAGAAATTAATGGGACCACATGTTTATCCCTTCTCCACTGCTATCTGCTTCTAGTGAGCTCACCTCTGAGCAAAAAAGACAAGCCACAGCTCCCTCTGGAGCTCATCAGCAAGCAAAGGTCACAGGAGAACAGTGCTGAACATCCTCTTCCTCCCTTCTCCAGAATACCAAGCACACCTGCAGCCTGACCTCAGCCTCTCTTTCAGCAGCGTACCTTCTCGCCGCTCGTCTCGCAGCCGGCTAGCTGGAGTTTTACATACAATTTAAAACAGAGACCATATTTCTGCACGCATCTCTTTTATCGTGTCAGGCCGAATCCTGCCGACTTTGTAGCACATAAATCATCACACTGACATTAGGACTTTGCAGACTGGAGCTCAAAGCTACTAGATAACTGTTTCTCCATTTCAGTAATTCCTGCAGGCAGGATTTATAGCCAATACACAGTGCACAGTATAACTCACGCTCGTTCTTCCAGCTCTGCTTGCTCCTCTTCCCTCCCTCTCTTTTTTTTCCTTCCCAGTACCATGGGGACTTGACTTGCGTGAGAGCTAGAGGCAAACTAACCAGAAATGCGAACACTGTGTTTCAAAGGCAGCTTTTTGCTAAGCAATGCCGTATTATGAAAGTCATTGATTTCCCATATTCCAGCCTCCCCATGTTATGTTTCTGTAGATTACTGCCTTGCCAGCTGCACAAGCAGCAAGTTTTACTGCTCAAGAAATTAGAATTCCACCAAGTTACCGGCCTGACAACAGGTGGTATCTTCTCTGGCATACCTTCACTGAGTAGGCAGATTGACTCAAGCTATCTAAAATCAGCCAGTTTGCAAACCAGAGATCCAGCATACCCTCCCACACAACTAAGCAGGGAACAATCTGCCTGTCATCTAAATGGATGGAGGAATCATTTGTGTTAGACTTGCTTTTCCTAAGTCAAGGATGTGTTCAGAGGTAACAACTGTTTGCCCAAGATTTCTGGACGGCCAATACCTTCAGGTAGCGCGTGTTTGGAAATAAGTAAAAAGCTGCTCATAGCAGAGAGACTTGTGACTTGCTGCTAAAAGCATTAGTTTTGTGACAGAATTGTTGACTGGTTGGTGCACAGTCTGGAGATAAAGGAAAAGGAAACACCAGTCTCAGTTCTTACTTGATTTTCCAGCCCATATAACAGAATAGGCTCATATTAGATGTCATTTTCCTTCCTTGGGCAGGAAATACAATAGAAAATGAAGAAAAAAAAAAAAAAACAAGGTTACTACTGTCTTTCCCATTCAGCTGAACACAACAAGGTCCATGTATCTTGCCGGGGGGGGGGGGGGGGGGGAACTGTGAGAGCTCTGACTTTCCAGAGAAAGGGAGAAAGCCAAATGGGAGACAGTGACTCAAGTACAACCTGCTTAGTGGTCTGCTGACAGAGCAGTGCTCCTCTCTGCTCACACTTAGTAAGGATTTGTGACAAAACCATTAGTTAGCCTTTCTTAAAAGCTACATTTTCTTCATATGTATGTAGCTGAGGCATTTATTTTAATAGGGTGGTGTAATAATATGCAGTTGTGTAAATTTATTTTGCAGGAAGAAAACAAGAATATATCTGGGTAAGGACTTAATATATACCCTAAATAAGCCCAAAAGCCTTATTAAATTTTCATTCATTCCATAAGCAAAACATTCACAGACTAAAAGCATGAATTTTACTAGAGTAGAAAATCTAGGTTTTTAGCCAGTATTTCTTTACGTGTATCTTAAAGGCACTAAAGAAATATGTCAGATCTGCTGCTGTATGTGAAAGCATACTTGAAGAGCAGAGATTCCTGAATTACTACTACATTTCTCTTTACAGCAGGCTTCTGTGTGAGGACAAGTTTTTTCCACTAGTTGATTTAAGAAACAATACTTTTCGGGGTCTATTTTTAATCAAAATATTTTTTAAATATCTCCTAAAAAAAGGAGCATGGGATTCTACCACTTGGAAAGCCCAGAGGATGGACCATTCTCAAGATTAATGTTGTCTGTTTATACACAAAAAGACATTGGCAAGACAACCCTCTCCAGAACCGATTCCCAAGTAAGCCTTAGCTTATTTTCTAAGACAGATAATAACAGGATGACTAACAGATTAGTGCAGCGGCAATGCAGACAGCAGTCCTAACTCCTTGACTGGGCTCCCACATGAGGTCCTCGCTCTTCAGATGGGTTATCAGCCAGACCACAGTGGTCTGTGGCTGGTCGTCGTCTTGGCCTGAGATCGTGTCTCCCATGCCACTGCAGTTCTCTTCAGTTACTCTGCCTGCATCTCCCTTTTTCCTTGTACAGACGAAAATAAACTAAATTGCATCAAGCACAGGCGACGGCTTAGCCCACTCAGCGCAATGAAAACATGCCTAAATGGCAGGTCATACTGCAAGCACAGAAGCTGCAAAAACAATCAACAGAGGAAAACAGTGTATATGAGAATCCTCTTTCACTTCTTATTCAGGCATGACAAGAAAGCAGCTCAACAGAACAATTTATGCACATGCTGCAATGGTTCACTGACCTAATAAAACACAGAGCATTCTTCAATGAAGAGAAAATGTTACCAAATCCAAGACCCCAACAAGATGGTAATATAAGCTGTGCTGAGAGTATACTTTACAATTCCCTACATTAATTATATACTAACAGTTGCAAAGATGAGAACAAAGCACAGCTATAGTCTCTTTCAAGTTAATAGTGTTGCAGAATAAAACCAATCAGTAAATGAGAAAAAGGCTTTGCTAATGATCTGAAAATGTGACTGTTCCTAGCAGAATATTCCTCAAACATATAAATGTGTGTCTGCACATGTTTATTTTGTTTATAGTGGCTTTCATTCTGAAAGATGCTGAAATAGTTTGCAGCTATCCAAACAACATAGCATTGTATCTCTAGATACAAGACAAGAGACAATAGGCAAAATGGAGATCAGGAGACCTAGAGGGAGAAACCTTTCAGTCCAAGGAGAGTCCTCTGTCCGTGTGGGAGTTACAGTCCCTCATTGGTGTCCACAGCTTCCTGAGGTTTAGGAGTCTTGCCTACCACACACCACCAGGGAATCTTTTGGAGGTCCAAATGGAACAATCAGGATCCTCTTTAACTGACCTGATGAGAGTGACATGACAGCAAACAGGAATGCAGTGCATTACACAACGGCACTCAGAGTTTATTCTGGCATCTCAGCAGTTTTGCCATACAGTATTAACTATTTTTCCTGTTTTTCCTGAACTAATACCTAAATTAGATTTATTTCCTGCTTTAATACCTCTAAAAGGCCCCATAGGTATATCAGAGCACACATCAGAATGAAGACCAGACATAATTAGGCATTGCACTGCTATCTGCATGGTCTACAATTTTTAAGACCGTTTTTTCTTCCGAAATGTGTGCTAGGTCATGCAAACTAACTGATACTGCTAGAGCCGTGTGGTAAAGTGAATATATTATAAATGCGAACTGTCACCACACCCATCACAATTACATTTACAGCTCCCTCTGTGTCTTGTAGTAATTTGTTCTCCCGCACTGCATCCCTCAGAGGTTTCTACCAGATTATTTTTACTATTCAGAAAGGTAATTTATTGAAGAAGTGCTTTGCATCTCTGTCAGAGATACGCGAAGCAAGAAATAGGGATGAGCAAACCTGAAAATGATTGGTAGCTTGAAATGGATAAGGATCCAAATTTTAGAAGAACCTTGCACAAAATTTGCAAATAATTTTATTACATGACAAGTATTCCTTCTTCTTAAAATTTAATCTGTGGCTATAATTACTGACATTCAGGGGATCACACATCCGAGGTTACTCTGATAGAGCTTGAAGAGAAAGTTATTTCTTTATTTACAAATCCAAACCAAAATAGATAAGGAATTTCAGAGAAAATCAAGGTCTGGAACAACATACATGCCTAAAACTCAGCATGGGCAAAACTAGTTCCTTACTGCCCTTGGAAGTAGAAAAAAGGGGACTAGAAATTGCTAGTGTCCCGATCCATAACATGTTTTTCAGAGCTATGTGCATTTGGGACCTTCACAGCAGCAGATATATTGGTACATCCATCTCGCTAATGATCTGTTGAGCATCAGTTATATCCTCTAAAGGGGAGAATGACACTTTTTACCTCGACTAGTTTCTGCTAGTGCCGAGCAGTAGAATCCAAACAACGGTGCCCTTTGTTAGAAACACCCTTTTTAGTCAGAACACACTCATTTTGTGATTCATTTTTCCAAAGGATTAAAAGTCATTCAGCAAGATCAAATCTTTATTTGGAGCTTAGAAGCATCCAACCAATTGTTTCCTTTCTGCAGTCAGGATAATGTTTCATTTGAGCAGTGCTGCTGGGACGCATAATGCATCCAGAGAGATGGGGAATCTTCTTTCCAGCCGATCAATTGAACTGTGCTACTTCGTGAGACGGCTGACCTTACCTTCCCGTTCTTGTCCTATGAAAAAGATCAGTGATGTCCCTACATTTTAAGGCTGCAGTGTCATGATTGTGCCATTCCTGGCACAGACCTCCCCCATTTTTTTTTTTTTTTGGGGGGGGGGTTATCAGTAGATGATGTATACTACCTATAAACTTTGGAAAAGGATCAGAAGTGCCAGTTTTAAGACAAACCCCGCTGCTTTCACATCTATTGGTTTCATTTTTGTTCTCAGCTTGAGTTCTGTCATCTGTATTTTCCTGACAAGACCAGTCGGTGTTATTTTTAAATCTGTCCCATGCTACTCTGTCGTATCTCCCCAGCTACAGCTCTTTGTTTTTGAGAACGTCATACCAAATCAAGACAACCACTAAGTTGAAAGAAGAAAACAAACCTTAAAACAACATGTACACATACAAAAGCCAAAACTGTGACTGATCAAGCTTCCTGCTCCTCAAAAGACCAATGGAGTGAGCAAGTCGAAATATGCACTAGACCCACAGAGAAGGCAGTCCAAAACCAACACCAGCCAGAAATAAAAGCAGCGCCTGTGAATCACATATAAATGACAGCACAGGGATGGTGACTTAAAGGATACGTTGAAGTATATATCTACCAGTAGGTGTTCTTTTGGCCGCATTTCTGTGTTCTTTGTCAGTAAAGCTGTAGCCTGATGCATTACCTTAGCTGGCCCACACAGATGTTACTGCTTGAGGCTATTTTCTCTCTTCCATCCAAAGGCAAAATGCATCCAGAAGCAGGTCAATTTTCTCAGCTTCAACAGGGCATTAAAAAAAGAAAAAGAAAAGTTGTCTTGAAAACTACATCTTCTAATCAGCACTGCAGCGTGACGCACTGTCTCCTCATCAGCAGCATGGCTCAGAATACATGATGACAGGTAATTTTTGATTCAGAAATAGTCTGTGCAGTCTCATTGTCAAGAAAAGACATGGATGTTCAACTGCGGCAAGGTGTATTCCTGAAACATTGCAGAGAATCCCTTTCTGCCAAGATTTTAGGAGCCTGATTTAATATTACCTGTATTTTGACTTTATGAGGGTGGTGACGAAGGCTGTCGTATTTCAACAAAATTACAAGCTTTCCACTACTTATTATTATCAACTTGCAGCAAGAAAAGGCATAATGGGGTACTCGCATCAAAGGGCAGCTTAGGTTCAACTAAGTGTTTGTCTGCTAATCCACAGAAGCAGTGGGAGTCTGAAAGAAAATGTCTGGCTTCTTTTCATCCGTGTAAACTAATGAGCGACTACTGCTGGTTAATATTGTGACTGTTAGAACAAGAGAGTGTTCTCAGTTGCTTCTAGTATGTGCAGTCCAGCAAAGCATGCCTAGTGCTTAACTTTGCCCCTGGTCCCTTTTGGCTTTGCATAGCAGGGATATTTTGCTTAATACTGTGTAAGTTTTAGGGGAATTGTTACTATAAATCAATGACAAGAAGAGCAGGAAAAGGAAGACACTGGAACTGTAGGTGTCCATTGCCGATGATACTACCAGGAGAACCTACTTGACTTTACAGACAACATTCAAGGTGTTGGTCGGTTGGTTGGCTGGGTTTCTTTTTGAGTTTTAGTAATCTCTAAATATTTATTTTGAAGGAAAATTCTTCCCTTTGGCTGACGAAGCAGGAGGTCTGACTACCTCAAAGATGTTAGGGCTGAACGGCTGAGCTATGGAGTTCCATGGAGGTTGATAAAAAGAGTTGCAAGAAGCACTTCACTGGGTCAAGCCAGCCTGGAAGGGATGAGCTATGAAAAGGGTCACAGGAAATTTTACATGATTGTAAGGTCAAAATGCATTAAAGCCATCAAAGTGAAATAGCTGCTGCATAAAACAGAAAACGTAGCAACTTGTGAATGCCTTTCAGCGCGCGGAAGAACTGCGTACGTTTTGTATGATGTTTTGTGCAACACCTACGTTTTATCTTAACACCTGCAACTTACCTTATCAAAGTCACTCTTCACCTGATACAGCAGGTAATCTTTAACCTCCAAAATCACCTTCAACATAAGCTTACCTTACCTAACTTACCAGTTTTGGAAAACATAAGATCATGGAAGTCCTTTCCAGTTTTAAATGGTGGCCTGATAGAACTGTGGCCCATTATAGAACTGAGTAATTCTATTGCACATGAAATTCTGTGCTTCAGTTGTTACAGAAGAGCACAGAAATGTCAAGGGTGACAGCAAGGGGAAGAGAGGGTATTAGGGCTTTAGTGATACTGACTGCCAGCAAGCTTGCACCCAGGATGTGTTGATAGTACAGGACTCTCCCTATCCCCAGCGATATACCCCACCAAACTACAACAAAAGGAAGACACAAATGTGTTTATATGCATGTCATTAGGGCTAGTCCCCAAGGCAGGTGGAAACCTATCAAACCACTGTTGTCTTTGGGTCAAGATGCCAGGCTTTTTTAAGGGGAGGGGAAAAAAAGAAATGTGAGTCTTTTCAAAGTCATGCCAGTGCCTGGGAGGATTACAATAATTTGATTTGCTCTCCTAGTGTCTGATAATTTATTTAGTTTTCCTGTGAGAGGCTGTAACATTTTTGTTTGCTATTTTGAAATTGGAGCTTCTCCACAGAGGCCAAGGAGTGGGACTAGAAAGAATCCAAACTAGTTATCATCAACAAATGTTGAAGTCTGCCTGATGGGTATTGAGATGGAATTGTATTTAAGGAAATTAAAGAAAGGGAGAACAAGGTGGAGATGTCAGACAGGAAAAGGGAAGCGATAACACTGCATTCATTTACATAAAGGTGCTCGTGAATTCCCTAGCAAGAAGAGAAAATATCCATCCCTGAGGGCTGGCATCCAGAAGTGCCCCTCCAGTTCAGAACAGGTGTGGTACTTCCCTTAGTTCGCTTTGGATTGAATGCCTTTGGATTTATTGCCAAAGCGAGAGATGCCATAAGCAATAAACAATGTAAAGGAAGCTCACAGTCTATTTTCATAGTTACTTGTTCATTTGTAAAGCAGCTGAACAAAGAGAGAAATAGATCCTGAGTTGAAAGCCAGCGTGAACCTAAGTTCAGTTATTCACAAACTGAAAACTAAAAGTTAATGAAAAAGCACGCTAGTTTAACTCCTGTAATTGAAGAAAGAGTCTGTTGTTCTACAATTTAAAAAATCTGCTATCTGTACAAAATGACCAGGAATATCTTAAAATGTTATTGTTTCTAAAAGGTTAAAAATACACAGAAAAAAAAAAAAGATAAATACCCATTTGAACAAGTGCTATTCTACTTCTAGTTACTTTTTCTTGGCTTTACTTTTTAAGGGGTGGGGGGAAGACATTCTCCAAGTTTCATATGATCTCAGGGGGGAAGACATTGTCCAAGTTTCATATGATCTCAAAATCAAATCTCCATTTTCAACTGGTTTTGGGACAGCAGGTTAGCTCGGGGGACACTATGGTCTGTGAATATCACAGAGCATAAGGTCATTTGAAATCTAGAACCAAATTTTATGGTCTGGGGTCATAATTTCTAAATTCCGAATATCCATCTGAGCTGGTTTATAATTGAAACAGAAAGTCAAATACAACACAACGCACGATTTTTAGGTCAGAAGTCCATTATTGGAGACGTGAGAACAAAAGGGAGAGAAAAAGGAAAAGGGAAAATAAAAGATTCAATTATTTCAGAGTTATGGTTGCCATGACGCTTTGAACTCATCTAGGTGTTAACTAGAAGTTGCAGCACTTTTTGATAGTTCAGCAAGAGCCGTAGATCCCTGTTAGCCTTAGAAGGCAGAGGCCAAGATTATAACATGGATCAGGAGAGGCAGAGAAAGAAGGAAAAAGAGGATGACAGTTTAAGGGCTTGGATCCAAGCAGCCCTTATATGTGTGGGTAAGTGTGACTTTCCGGAGGGCAGGTCACTATGCTGAGGGATCCAAGAGGCTTGGCACAGAACAAAATACAAATGTAGCAGCCAACCAAGAGCAGCAATGCAGCGCTAAAAGCTACCAGTGCAGCAGCGTCTGCGCTGAAGGAACAGGCCAGGACACAAAAAGCCACAAAAGCAATATTTCAATACATCACAGGAATAACTAGGGAATCTAAATCCACCTATCTGAAAATGCCTGATCATACCTAAGAGAGGAACAGAAGGTTATTCTCCCATCAAATAACAGTCGCTGTGTTTTCGCATGCTATTTTTTAGTAATCATTCCTATTTTGAGGCTCTTTGCAGGATTTCGCTTTCTACAGTAAGGGTCTGAGGGGGGTTGTGGTAGTTTCAGAGTCCTGTACATAGTGATGGCTTGAAAACCGGAATTGCTACGGCATTAGTATTCAAGTTCTGTTGTTGCTGCTGGTGTGCCAAAAGCCATCAGGACCTTAAGGCTAACAAAGGCACTGTGATGCTACATTTTAGCTGTCAGCCCCCTCGGTGCCTGCAGAAGCAGGTAGCCTGCTCCCTGCTGAGGAAGAGCTGGGTGTCCAACAGCCACCTGGCAAGTAGGACTGGCGTTGATTACCGCTGGTAACGGTAAATCCCACTGTGCCTATAAAGCTCTAAACATGGCAGGAGCCACTCGACACAAAAATGTTCTCAACCCTTCATTGTTGGATTCCTCCTGACTTGTCTCTCGCAGCCTAGCCCAACCATTTGCTATGTAACACAGCTTTATTGTCTCCCACCCACTTATCGAATGCCTTTTCCATGTAAAAGGCAAATCATTCCCATTCCACTCACACCAGCACTGCCATGTTTCTAAACTACATGCCTCTGATGGGTCCTTCCTCCGCTTATCACAACAGGCAAGGAGAAACAGGAGATGAGCCTTTGGGTATCTGCCTAAGGCATCTACCTATATCAAAGCAGGTTGGGATTGCAGATGTTTGACTTGCCAGAACAGTCAGATTTTACTGTTGGATGTCGTAAAACAACAATATTGATAAATACAGGGCTTAATCTGAGACAAAAAAATATCAATTAGATTTCTAATGAAATCTAGCCAAAAAATCATCTGGTTTCTTGTGGCTGAAAGAACAACTTAGCCTTCACATCTTATTTGTATGAAAGAAGAAAGTAAAAAGGTAAGTACTTTAACAAAGAATGGTGAAAAAAGGCAATGGAGGAACAGATCTATTCAGTCTTTAAGACTGGTTGAATGCAAAAACATTCCCAAAATTGTGTAAAAACAATCTATCCTCTTCAAGTCTTTTCTTATCCAAATGAACATCTGAGAACATATTTTCTAATCATGAAGGGAAAGCTCTAACAAGTATTTGGCCTGTCCACAGCTGCACAGAAAATTTCTTACTTGTTTTTCTAAGAATCACTGTAATTAATGCCTCTCCCGTTTTTCTGGTGAGACAGCTTTTACCGGAGCTTCCCCGAAAGCGCTTCCACACAAGGCTCAACATTTTCCAGAAGGATTTATAGGAGCTATCAAGCCTCTGTGTTTCAGATTCTCAAATCCATATTACTTTTCTGGTTTTTAATTACGAGCAATTGAACCTTCTGAAAGGAAGAGACTAAGTCTCCTGTAAAGTCTTCCCTCATTTCCCAGCTACTATGTTCTTCCTTTGATACGTATCTGCAGGTGTCTGTGATCCCACGTGCATGAACGGAGGGAAATGTGTACGCCCAAATGTCTGCGACTGCCCATCTGGTTGGAGGGGAAAGCACTGTAACAAACGTAAGCACCTCTACTGCCCATTGAACCGATTATTATTACTTAGGCCCGCCAACATCAATTGTAATCTTCTTTTAATACTAAAAAACAATATAGTGAATAGAATCTGTTTTGCTACTCCAGCAGTTTGCAGAAAAACTGTTTTAAGGCCAGGTAATAGAAAATGCTATAAACATTTGATGCTTGCAAAGGAAAAAAAAAAAGCTGTGTAGGGGAACCCTGGTTCTGCTTCATGCAGCGTTATGTTATACATCTTGTTATGGAAACTCATTTTTATAGTGTTAAACTCGAAGCATTGATTTTATGTTTTAACAGATTCACATATTTTGTTGTATTTTACAGAGAAATGCCGTATATTTCAAAATACAGAACTATTTAAAGCCTGCTATAAAGCCTTCCAAATTGATATACTCTCAAGGTCACCAGACACATTTTGGTGCATAATTTGGAGAATGATGTGTTCTTAGTCTGTAACTCTACCAGATCTGACTACAGTTACATAAAAATGTAATTAAAAATCACCCTAAAATATTTCCAAGAAATATTTTTCCTTACATGGCTATCCATTACCAGGATGTTGACAGATAAACTGAATAAATTTATAATCAAGATGACATACTGTATGTAAACCAGATTAAAATACTGGCTTTTTACCCTTTGGGTCCTGATAGTAAACATGATTTCAGAACCAGTGTTTGAAATTATAATTTCAATAATTTATTCAGAAATTCTGAAGGAATTCTATGACCCTCACACATATACACCAAAATATGCATTGCCTCTTTCAGGATCTCTGAGGAAATAATATATACAATCAACGTATCAATGTTATTATGAGAATCTATTTATTTATGACATGGAACTTATAATATGCATATAGTATATGTGAATATATCATACGGAGAGTATTCTTAGCTGATGGTGAGCTGAGCATTAGAAACAGCAAAGCTCCCAGTAGTCAGTCATCAAAGATAAATTTCTGAAGAAGCAAATGTCAAAGAATCCTGAACACTGACTACGTGTTCAGTGAATAGAACACACCCACTTCTTTAGAAATTAGCCATACAGAAAAAAACCTAGCAGGTCACCTTCCAGACAGATCTTGAACATCCAGATACACTGTGTACATCTCCTCACTTGTTTCATGTCAATCTGTTCAGCTGTTTGCCTGCAGAAATGTCTGAATGGTGGAGAATGTATAGGTCCAAACATCTGCGAGTGCTCTGGAGGATGGGTAGGAGCGCTGTGCCAGACCCGTAAGTGCTGCTTTAATTACTACAGTTTTGTCACCACACACATTGCACCGGAGATCGTTACGCACTAAATTTTCTACTGTGTGTGTATTGTGTGAGCTTTATGGTGGGACTCGATGATCTTAAAGGTCTTTTCCAACCTAAATGATTCTATGATTCTGTTACTCGTAAAAGTCAACCATAACATGACTAGCACCTAAATTCTGCCTCTTATTTGTCAGAACTATCTTATGCTGCCAGTAAAACCATTACTTTCAAAGACATTTCTGGAGTCAACGTCAGCATGAGAAAGAGACCTGATTCATCTTTTACTGATGTGGATGCTGAGTTTGACCTGTCAGACAAAATTAGCAGTCTTTGAATTAAAAAAATTTAAATACAAAATAAAAAAATAAAGAGTCAGGGACCAAAGGAAATGGGGTAGTCCATTCTGCATACCCAGATGGCATTAAGCACAGAAAGAAATTCTATGTATCTGCTAACCTAAGAGCCCAGTCCTGTAAATACTACACATTCAGACTGACCCCCAAGATAGATGGAAGTATTTACACATGGAGGGACTGGAAGATCTGGAATAGGAAGAAACCCGTTTTTGCCTGTAATATACAGGGTCACTTCAGTTTGTGTATGCTATTAGCTTTACAGTAAAAGGGCATGAGGAAAATACCAAGGCATTATCCCCTTTAAAGGGCAATCTTTCTTTCCTCTCACACTCACAGAGCATAATTACTTATGGAAATCTTTTGTCAATTAAATCCCAATGGTTGTGTAATTGTTTCTTTGCGCCAGCTGTCTTCTAGTTCAAACATGGTAAGGTAACGTTTAAAGTTATTTATTAGTTGATGACATATTCTTGACTCAGTTTATTAAATGGATAAACAAATCGCGGTTGTTCCTGTGAGAGGCAAGTAAGACTTACCATCATTTACAATTTCTGCTGTCCTATGCAGGCACAAGCTGAGGCACCTTTTTATGTGTCTATTTAACCACCTCCTTTGAAACTTTGCTCCAAATCTGTTCACTTGCTAGTCACTCTGTTTTTACTATTTATTCCCGTGTTTTCACTGTAGTGGGGAATTAAATCAGCTTTTTGTATAAAAGGAGCTGGTTGAAACTCCTAGGTCCCACAGCAAACCTAAATAATCACCAAGTGGCTGGAATTTCTTGGTTTTTAAACAGAAAGAGAGAAGACTACTGTCAGAGAGCAGATGGTGAGGTCGTATAATGTTGCTCCAGGGCATTCACAGTGAGGCAGGGAGGAAGCAGGGGAACAAGAAAGTCTTCATCCTCACAGATGTTAGGTATAAAGTTTCGCATAGAAGCGTAACCCCTGAAAGCAAGCCTGGTTTTGTCTTTTAATGGGAGTCTGTTTGCCCAAATCCAGAACGCAATGAAAAAAAATGTATTTATCTGCCTCAACATAAAAAGCTTTCTGAGTGCCTACCTTTCTCAAAGAAGTGCTCCCCTTCGCCTCAGCTCTGCGCTGACGAGCAGGCTGCTAGCAGCAGCAGAGAGGACTGTCACCAACCTCTGGTTGTATCTTTTGTCGCCCTTTTATTACTTTGGCCTGTTTCCCATCTGCCAGGAGCACACAAATAGAGGGCCAAATCTGTGCACTCAGTCAGAACCAGTGCCTTTCTGGCAAGCAGGCTTTTGGTTCATCACACAACTGCTCTGTGCAAAACTGCTCTGTCAAATTTAAGCCCCGGAGGTTTCCCTGTGCTTGGCACCCCCTTTCCTGCTTGGGTGCATATACTCAAATTCTGTGCTGTCCTACAGCACCAACCACAAGGCTGAATATGGCCTTGATTTGCACCACTTTAACTACAGACTTTGGCTGTTAAACACAATGGCAGAGCAAAACATTCACATTATAAGATAAGAAAGCAGTAGCAATATATTATTAATGATATTCAAATGTTATTTCATATTTTATATTAATTTACTTTATTACATCATCTAAAAATCGTATTAATTGTATATTAATTTGTTAATTTACATTATCTCTTAATTATTATCTTTTTCTTATTATTCATCTACATTTTTTCCGTTTCATAATGCAAAAATTCCAGCCCATTTTCCAAGTAGCAGTCTAGATAATAACTTTTCTCAGGAATCACTGTACCTTCTCCACTATACAGAAGCAATTAGGGCTGGATTGTTTCTCTGGGTCTTTTTCAAGGGCAGGAGGAGGTTAGATAACCCCAGCTTCATTCTTTTCAGCCTGTGAGTTCGTGCAGCTGCCCTTATCAAGATGGCAGAGATGAGAATGGAGACACAGGTTTCACCTACACATGGAACCCCTTTTTTTCCTCATTAGCTTCCTAATACACATTCAGTGGGGTGAATAAACCAAAGGATTGACAGAGACTTCCACTATTTTCTGGACATTTCTCAGGAGGAAAAAGTTTGTTTCAGTCCTCTGTACTGAGATAGTTAGCCAGGGTAAGCCATTAAGCCAACAAAAAAGACAATGGACAAATACTGACAATTTATCTTGGACATCTACTTTTGATTTATCTTTAGTAAGAAGTCACAGATCACCTTCATCAGTGCAGTTTCTAACTCACAAAAGCCTAAGCCTGCATGGACAGGTCAAGATGTTTGGAGGCAGCAGTAGATATAGCTGCCACAATAAAACCTTTTCTACATCTTCTGCTCTCAGTCTTCCATAAAATCAGACAAAGCAAAACATGCATTCTCTGCTTTTAGGTCCCTAATAATTAATTTAAATCCTTACAAGTGCAAATACTGATGTCGCAGATTTACCTGCCAACTTTCACCAGGAAAGATGATCATAGATCTCTATCACGAATTATAGTCCAAAGCACACCAACTTCTCAGTGGACAACACCATCGACAGTAACCTAGAGTAGATTTACTGTTCTGTTGAAATGAAGATTGGCACTGTCTGTGTCAGAATAATTTTATTTCTAAATTATTTTGAAAACGCTTCAGAAAGCAAGATCAGTCTCTGGCTACCACTGCACCGCAGAACTTTGCAAAAGTAGAGACTTTCAGGAGACATTGTCAATGGATAAAATAGTCCTCTTTTATCAGACTTCAGAGAAAGAGGTCAGTCGAGAATAGTTTTGTTCCCCACTCATCTGATACCGAACAGAGCTTCTGAAAGAGAATCAATAAAATAGGTCCTTTGCCCCAACAAATAAGGTGAATAGTGGAATACACACATTATCCTTGATAAATCGCTATGACTTTGATGGTCATACTTTAAGGAATAATGGGCAAGTTTTAAACTGTATTGCAAATGTAGGGAAATTACCTTGCAGGAGAACAAGTTAAAATATGTCTTTTGAAATATTCAACATGTCTCATCTATAGAAACAAGCAGCTTCCTAGTTTAGGCTCCCTCCATTAGAACATATTTTCTGTCTGTCTGTTTTCAGACTTGGATCACCATGTTTTCATCCGTGATTTCCTTCCCCTTCCATAGGAGCTAACCAGTCTAAAGCTCCATGCTTGTGGCTTTCTCCTGCCACCTGCAATGTTAACTCACATCTCTCTTTTTCTTGAGCCAGAAAAGAAACTTTAGACCAAAGCAGTGAAGACCTGACAGTGCAATCTGATTACCCTGACAGATACAGCCAACACACAACCCAGTAAAGTCAGAAGGCTTCTGGCCAGGGATATAAGTCTGTTGTTTAAGGCTCTGAATGCAGGATCAAGATATAATTCTCATAATTAATTATAAAGTATAAGAAGGTTATAGTTGTGAAGGATCTTCATCATTAAAATTCATGCTGCTATCTTCTGTTCTAATACTATTGAACCCATACTGGCACCTCATTGCCCTTCAGAATATCTTCTCTTTATTTGCATGTTATAAGTGTCAAGCTTATAATTTCCTCAACATTCTTCCTCGTTCTCTCTCTCCGCCTTGAACAACATCTCAGACAGGCTTTCTTCTAGCTTTCCTATGTAACTCTTTCAAACCTTGAAAAAAGAAAAATCTTAAAAAGAATGTAGTTCACATGCAAATTATAGCTCTGTTCTTTTAACACCCAGGGATAAATCTCTTTCTGTAATGGGCATTTATTGATTATAATTTTAACATAAGCTTAGCTTATTAAATGACTTTCATTGCTGAATCCGTACAGGATAATGCATACATAGCCTGTGTCATTTTTGGTGTTTAGTGGCTTAGCATTCCTTGTAAATACATTTATGAAATATTCATTTGAACTTCAGCTATGTTATTATCCTCTGTGATTTCAAGTCCAATTTTCTTCCCAAATGTCTTTAACTTTTCTCCTAACTGAGCTCTTGTTTTCTGAGCACAACAGCGGGAAGCAGTGGGTGGAGAGGGATAGACAGGCAGGTAGCAAAGGATGAAAAAGGAGGAAATCTTTTTTTCCTTTGTTTACATCAACTGAGAATCAAAGAATTCAGAGACAGAAAAAAGCCTGGTACCTCATCTAATGCCTGTTCTTCTGCCCAAGCATAGCAGTACAGCCCTAGCTTCTATAGGGATCTCCAGAAGAGTCCACCTCTCTTTGCCTTACCTGTTATTTTATCCACTACCAAGCTGAAAGGAGAATCAATTCCCATTTTTCCCCAGCAAAAGTTCATATCAAATGAATAATAGTAATACCATACGCAGTTGTCTCTTTTCTAGCTTGCTATAGAGTGGAACAGAACCAGTGTGGGCACAAGGAGCCCCTTCTGCTAACAATGCACCCCCTAGTGGGAAACATTTTCGTTCCAGTGAATGAAACTAAGACTTTTCTAGTTATAAATCTGAGTTCTTTCAAAGTTCTTGGAGCAGCTGAAGTAGCAGTCAGCAGATGATGAGCACACTGTTCTAGCTTGAGCACGGTTTCATTCCTCCTCTACCCCACCCACAGTCAGGATGTAAACTTGGGCCACCTTCTCTCAAAAGAAAGAGAAATTCAGAAGTTTGCAGCTGCCCATTCTGGGTCTTAAGGAGTGTTTTGCAACGGACACCTAATAAAACCAAGTTTACCTCTTAAAATCTTGTTTGAACAAAACAGCACTTTTAACTTTTCAAAATAGCAGAAATACATGAACTAGTTCATATACTAGGAAGGCAAGTTGCTAGCTCCAGGTCACTGGAGTCCCACAGCAGACAATCACCTGACACAGGCAGCTTTTCGAAAAGGAGCACCTGAAGGTCACCAGCATGTCCAGGTCTCTGCATGTTCTTGTTCTGGACATGGTATGGGTCAGCAGTTTTGACACAGCATGATAGAACAAAAGCAATACAATTTCCAATGCTGCTAAACATCTTGTCGCTGGCCTTCCAAGGTCACTATAACAATTAGTACAACTCAGAATCACATTTGGATGGCTGAGGATATCACCATCTGTTTTCTAGAGAAATTTCACTGGTCTGGTCTATCTCTGAGACTTCAGATCGTAACACAAAGAATTTGCATGAGCTTAAATCTGTGTCGAAATCAGAACCTAAGTCTAATAAACAGTAAATCTAGAATTTGTTCTTTCAGCCCCTCAATTTCTCAAAGTTGATATTCTGTGAAAAAAACCCTCATAGGGATACATTAAACTCTTTCAAATCTGATGGAACACTTTGCTCCACGATGAAGATGGTATTGGGTCATAGACATGCATCTACGTTATTTTCAGATATGTCTTAATGGTACATGGTTTGCAGCCTCCTATATGCCTCTGGCACACAGGAAAATATAAGAAGCCACTTGTTGATACACCTGACCAGTTTTGAAGGCATTTAGTTTGACTGTCTGTAACTAGGATACAATATTCTGGCAATATTTATAGAAGGTTTAACTCATGAGATCTAATTAAAATACTATGACATGTGTGTTCTTCTTGAATTGATGCCCTATGAATTTGCTGTTCTCTTTCTTCTATGCCAAAAGGATGTCATAACAATACAAACTGCTAATGAGGAAGAAAAACTGGCTGAAATTTGACTAATTCAATTGATCATCTTTTTTTCTTTCTTAAAAAAAAAAAATACAGAATCTTTTATTAACAGAATATCTTCAAACAGACGAGTCTCTATATGTACACTGGCACTCTAGATGAGATAAAAAAGTTTTTTTGATCCCTTTTTCACTTGGAATAAGTAGCTGATTCTGACACTGTGGGACCATGAAATTACATATTCTTATGCCCTGCTTTCCAGAGGTGTAAAGTATGTAATTCACCAAATTTTCCCTTTTATTTATTGTGATAGCATCACCTTTGGGAATGCATATTTAACATACCTTTTCATCTCAAGTCAGGAACGGACGTTTTAACAGCTGTTATTTTATTTCAATTGGAACAAAAGGAAATCTATTTTGGCAAAAATCTGACCCAACCATCAGTGCCCAGAATGTACCCTGGCTTTCAGAATTAGGCCTTGCACTGATTCATTTCTGACTGAGACAAGGTGATTGCTTTAGCACAGTCTTCTCTTTCCCTGCCTTCAGGTAGTAGAGAAAAAATTAAAGAAAATTCTAAACATAACATACACATAGGTATAAAAATCTTATGGCAAACCATCTTTAATGCCTCAACATTTATTTATTTATTTATTTATTGTCCTTTCCTCCATCATATGAAACTGCAGAATCATAATTTATTTTGTTACACATTTTCAAAAGCACCTAATATTCCCTTTCTAATTATGAGACTTAGGCTAAATGTAGTTCTAAACAACTTTATCTTTCATTTGTAGCACTTTGTGAGCAAAAATGTCTATTTGGAAGCAGATGCATAAGACCAAATGTCTGTGCTTGCAGAAGTGGCTATACTGGTTCAGCATGCGAAAAGAAGGTAAGGTCCAAAATTACCAGTTCTTATGGTAAGAGGGACAAAAATAACCAAATGTAACTGAAATAGCTTACAGGGAAATGGCTTAAAGTCTTGTTAACCTTATGAAAGATGTAAATAAGGTTACAGAATAGTTTAAAGGAAGTTTAATGACTGCTAAGCTGCCAAAATAACCCTGTATCCAAGTTCTAGACAAAATTTTCCCTTAAGGAACATTTTAATACTTCAAATATAAAACCCACAAAAGCTGTGTCTGTTCTGGTAGTTAAGGTCATCCTTAATACAGTGCTCCTGTCCAAACCCACTAATCATCTGCACAGCAAACCCTGGAGAAAAAAAGCTGGTTGCAGTCCAGCCCATGCCTGGAAGCTTTTATGAATCGCAAGGGCAATCTGCTCCTCCCCACCAGACACCTCTCCGCTTGCTTTTCACTCCCCTGCCTTCCTAACTTTGCCTCTTGTTCACAACATGAGAACGCAAGCCTTGCACCCCGGAGGTCTGCGAGCAGCAATTACTGTTTTTCATTCCTTCTCCATTCCAGTTGCTGATGTGCATAGGCAGCCTGCTTCATTTTGCTGGGCTTGACCTCAAACCATACATTAGACGTCACTGTACATCTATCCAAAAGAGTGAAAACAACAAAACAATCTCCTGGTCAGAGAGAGATCCACTTCTCTCCTCCAAGTAACTTTGTTAGAGGCTCTTTTCCAAGATGAACTCTCCTATCACCTGTTAACACTTTCTAGTCCACTGCCAAACGTCTCTTCCTGCCTGATGGGGCTAAATCTTCTGTGCCCTTTCAAGGTGAACGACTGCCAAAATAGGCGGCACCATTCCTGCTCTGTGTCTTCTTGCTGTGATAGCTGTTCCCATTGCCTTATGAAGTAACAAAGATTTCTTTCTTCCTGGCATTGACCAAAGCAAACCGAAGTCTGGTTCATGCAAACCTTTTTCTGAATGAAGTGGAGAAGCATTGAGTTGGACAAATACTACCCTCACCCCCCGCAAAAAACCCTAATAATCTATGTCCAACTACCAGAACGGTTTGCAAGGTTATAGTAGATCAGGCAGCTGGGCTTGACCTGACCATCACATCAGTGTGTGTCTCTGGGTCCAGTTTCTCCCCGACATCACCACTAAGACAAAACCTTTTTTTCCTTCTTGCCTGCTGTGTCTAAACACTACGTATATTAACTTGAATTTCTCCTTCTGTTTTGAGTACTACTTTATTTCATAACCTGCATCCCCTATATCTCAGAGGGTCTTCTCCCTTCCAGAGTCACAAATATCCAAAACATTTTACATGTTTTCCGTCGTTAAGGGCCATATTTTTAAGCCATGGTCATTTCCCATAACTCAAACACTATTCCACTCGAATGCCCTGACTGCCCCAATCTCCAGCTTTCAAAAAGGTAGGTTGTCCTGTCGTTTATCAATACTGAAAGCCAAGGGCAAAAATCAACATATTTTCATTTCAATTACATAATGCATTAAGAGAAAGCATGAAAATCAATTCAGATAGTCACTTGATTCTATTAATGCTAATTAGATTTTAATATCAGAATTAAAGTCCTGTATGGACTTTCTTAACAAGTACATTCTTACACTAAATTACAGCTCCTACATCAATACTGAAATGCAGCTGATGTAGATAAGATGAGTAAGTGTTGTAATTTTCTATATGTAAAAAAATCTATTAAATGGATTGGCTGTAGCCTAGGAAAATATGGTGCACATTTTCCTAGATAGTTGACAGAAGTCCAAATGGAAGCAGGAATATGTCAAGATAAACTGGAATTATTGTCTGCAGGTATTTAGATCCAAGAGACTTTTCACTTGGTAGGTCAAGAGTTGCCCTTTTTGGTACAGCAGACCAAGACTATCAGGATTTCTTTAGAGCGTTCTCCTCATTGTGAAAGTGTGAAGTATGGTATTTGTCATCTCACAAATGAAGTCGAACTTTCTTGCACTTAACACAAAATATTAAATCAAAAATCCAGGCTTCCTTTTTCACATGAATAAACTATTACACAGTAAATCAGTCCTGAAAGAAAAAGAAAGTAGAAAAAGACTTTGCATATTATGCATGTCCAAAATGCCAAGCCATTAATGATACATGTAAACACATGGGCCTCTCTAGCAATGATTCATCTCACATTTTTTAAGACTGTTTGAAGCACTTTTCAGTTTCATGGCTTATTCTGCAGAAGTACTGGATGGCTGCACTGATGTGAATGTGCATTGCTTTGAAGCAAAGAAGGAAACGTTCTGAATAAAAGAGAATTAACAGGTTTGCTTCAATCCCTGAGCCTTGCTGTAAGCTAGAATCAAAGTTAGCAACAAAAATAATGGATTTAGTGGTGTCTAGGTTAAATTACATGGCTTACATGATACAAAAACAAATGAGCTACCCCTACGAAAAAATTACAATTGTGAGAGACATTAAAATATGAAGTTCATTTACTAGTATGAATTACAGTAAACTGTACACATAGGAATTCCTACCCATATCACTGTAGAAAAGTTGGGATGACAACTCTTGGGAGGGCTAATTTATCAGACTGGATCAGGTATATGTGAGCAATCTGAAAATGTTTTAATCAACTTCTCCAAACCCATCAGTCATGGAAATCTCACAATTTATCTAAGCAATTGTTCAAGTATGTAACTACATTACTAGAGCACAGTTTTGTTTTTCCTAACACTGAACATAAACCCAATCTGTTGCAAGTAAAACTGATACTTCTTGGGGTAACCTTGGTGGGCATGGAGAACAGTTATCACAGTTCTTTCAGTAACAACCATTTACAAGTTTGAAGACAATTAGAGTTTTCTCCACAGTGCTGATACCTTATCACTTATTTTCTATTTTGCATTTGACTTTTTCTCTGTAAGCTCCATCTTTATTGCCTTTTACTTAATTTTGTCTTATGGATTTCAAGCTCTTTCACCCATTTATCAAAAAGACTTTTAATCCTAAGCCTGCATGAGCTGCCTCCAAGTGTGACATTGTTCAAAAATGTGACATTTCAATATCTACGACATCAGTGAATGTAGAGAATAGTAGAAAAATTAGGACCTACAGACTATCGATAAAATTATTCCTTGATAATACTTTCTCAAACAGGCCTTGCTCCTTACTTACTTCATCTGAATCATACTTACTGGCATGACTGTCTGAGTCATATCAGAAGTCTCCCTAAAGTGAAAAACATATCTGCTCTTGGTGGACAGAGTGGCTGTTTCCCTTATTGAGATTGAGGGGTTTATAAATGGACTGTTTAATAATTTGTGTTAGTAACTTTCTAGATGCCAACTTAGTCTGAATCTTTGGCTGTTATTCCCTTGCTTTTCCTATTTTCTTCCTCGTTTAAAGATATGTACTATGTTTATTGGGACTATTTATATCCTTCAGGAGTTCTCAGAGCAAATCACTGCTGGCTTAGAAAATGCATCTTTAAATAGGCTGTGGTAAACTCTATGAGGCCCTGTTGACCTGGATAAGCTGCTTCATGTAAAGCTCCTCTTATACACTAAGACTTTCCACATGGTGAGTTAATGCACAACAGATAGCATGCCATAAATTAAAATCCCAGTTTATTGTCTAATCATTAAACTTGTAAACAGGCCTTAAATCCGACTTTTCTGAATCTAAACACTCAGTTCCTTCCCTACCTCCTTTGCATTCATGTTTGTTAATTCTGATCATGTTAAACCTTTTGTCACGTTTAACCTTTCCATGAACGCTGAAGAAAAGGCATTGATGACGTTAGCCTTGCCTGTGTCATCTGCAATCTTCTCTCCTTCTTGTTGGATTCACCACTATGTTTTCTATGGGAGTTAAAACTCATTATTTGTTCTATTCCTGTAATGAATCTTCAAATAATGGGAACAATACAGTAGCAGTGGCGTGTAAAATTTGTCAAAAAACATGGATTAAATTGGAGTGGAGCAGTCTCTTCCCTTCCCTTAGCAGCAGCTGACAAGGGATGGTCTAGGTGACTGCACCTGCAGGTAGCTGCATCGCATCAACCTCCCTTCCCTAGGTAAGGAGACACAAGGTAATTGCCACTTACCCAGGTTAGGAGACTGATTTTCTCCTTCAAACTTAATTTCAGGTATTCAACTGAGTCTCACCACATTAAAGTGAAAAATTTTTTTTCAGCAGCATTTTTTTCAGAGTATAGACTGAAAACAATAAGGAGATGATAGATACAGGGAGCTGGAATAAAAAAGGCCTCACTGCAGAACTCCTTTTTTTTTTTCCCACAAACTAAATAGTGCCTGGAGTCTGGTTTTGCCAGTGCATTTGGAAAAGCTGGATGGCCCATATTTGCTTAATCAATTTATTCCCCATTCTCTGATGCAATCTTCAGTATAGCTCCCCTTTGTGCAGTTAAGATTCCTGGAGGAACAATATACATTTTCCCAAATTATTCATCATCTACATCCTAGTTCTCACATTTATATTGCCAAGTGATTTGCAATTCATTTTCTGACATTTTTTGTTTACTTTGGTTTGGACTTCTGCTAAACAAAGCCTGCCAACACCATGCCTCAGAAGGCTAATGAACTTGCTAGAATAGCAATCACTCTCTTAGAAACATTTTGCGTATTTTTAATCAGTATTGACTCCTTGAGAGATCCAGATAATTTAGGAAGTTTCGTGGCAGACATGAAGACGAATGTTCCTGCTGACTTTTAGATCCAAAAGAGTGATTAGAGCACATTTGTTCAGGGCTGGAAGGGGTGACCCAAAAAAACCAGACTAAACAGACCTCTTTCCAGTGGAGCCATGGTTAAAAACTTTGGCATGAGTCCCATAAGAGACCAAGACAATCACTGCATCATTTGTATGACAGGGAGTTTTTCAGAAAGTTGAAATTCGTACTGTATCTCTTGTCCTATCTGATACCATCACGTTTTCCTTGGTTTTTTTTCCTTTCTAAATGGATTAAAGTAATAGCATTAATTTAGCCAACAGAATTAATTTAAGCTAAACAATGTTATCTAGTTAGATACAAATGGTACATAATATTACACTACAAGCTATCATGGTGGTGTATTTTCCCAATAACAGTTTAAATATTAATGTGCTAAACTTGCCTGTCTGCTCAATATTTATTCTAAGGCATAAAGGTATTGAGAAGTGTAGGCTGTTATAGAAAATAATAATTAAGAAAAGGCAAACCTTATAGCAGATATTTTTAACACTGGAATTTACCAGTAAATTGATCGGCAACAGGCCATTCAATCCCTATGAATTAATCCAGGGACTACCTTGCAAAGATTAAACATACTATTGATGTCAGCACAGCCTGAAAATACAAAATGCTTTCAGTAAACTATTTCTCATATTAGGCAACCCTTTGCTGCAGTTAGTGACCTTAACATCACCATTACTTTGTTCGTTTATACATTAAGAGACATTAAACCACAAATCATGGTGCTCAAGTTATACAAGCTGTATTCAGCATCTGTGAATATACAAGCTAGTCATCTGTAGAGTTCTAGGGAAAAATGGCATGCCTATTCATAAATTATTTGACAAATAAATGGAGGTAATATGAGATAAAAAAGGGAAAGTAAAATATAAGTAGTACTGAGCTACACATGCATGTCAGTCAGACTATTTGCTTGCTTATTACTAAGTAAGAGTAGCTAATGCTATTTAAGCAAGAAAAATGACTGTGACTTCCTCGTCATACCACTGAGTACCTTCAAGACATATTCTTGTTCCTGTGCTCAGATTGTATTCAGAGGCATCCTGATACACTGCAGTTAGTCTAGACCTGGAAGCACCCAAGAGCTTGGGCTTCCAGGCACGCCCAAATAAATCCAAGCAGAGATGTGCCTACCAGGTGAACTCACCAGCTCTGGTCCCTGCCAACCTGGAGGTCTCCATGTATGCTCCCTCCTAGTGATGACAGAAGCCTGCCACTGGTCCTTAAAGGGTTTAAAGAACTAAGGTAGTGCACAGTATGAATACTTAAACACGCTTTTAGTCTCAGAGAATCTTATGAAGAAAGAAAACTTATAAAAGTTTCATTCTGGACTTCTGCTGTTTCCCTGCAATAAAAAAACGCATCCTATATGTTCTCTTTAAGTCTAAACGGGACAGAAGATCATTACTGACTTGGAAATCATAGTGTTTTTCTTTAGCTGTCATTAGAGTTTCACGAACACAGGAGAAACCAGTCTATTGAAAGTCTTCGCTGGTATGTTTTGTCTTCAGTTGACATATGGAGTTTTGGGGTAATTGCAGACATGACATACTTAAAAGTTTCTTCCCTGTTTAGTACTAAATATACGCTCCAACTTTCTTCACACATGTTTCTACAAAAAGAAAGCAGCGCAGGGCCTTTGCAGCATTTTAATTTCCATAATATATCCTATTATACACATAAACATACATATATATATCCACATCCAAAGAAGGGCAACGAAGCTGGTGAAGGGTCTGGAGCACAAGTGTTATGAGGAGCAGCTGAGGAAACTGGGGCTGTTTAGCCTGGAGAAGAGGAGGATGAGGGGAGACCTTATTGCTCTCTACAACTACCTGAAAGGAGGTTGTAGTGAGGTGGGGGTCAGTCTCTTCTCCCAAGTAACAAGCGATAGGATGAGAGGAAATAGCCTCAGGATTGAACATTACAAAAAAATTCTTCACCGAAAGGGTTGTCAAGCACTGGAACAGGCTGCCCAGGGAAGAGGTTGATTCCCCATCCCTGGAGGTATTTAAAAGACATGTAGATGTGGCGCTTGGGGACATGGTTTAGCGGTGGATTTGGCAGAGCTGGGTTAATGGTTGGACTTGATGATCTTAAAGGTCCTTTTCAACCTAAATGATTCTATGATTGTATGATTTATATATATTTACACATACAAATATATACATATCTAAAATCCAGATGTGCATAGAGATACGTGGAAATATTTAATAAGATAGACACACACACACATTTTTATTTGACCTCAATAAATATATATCGCTTTTCCTGGTATTACACGTATTTTTTCCATGTAAACTCAAATCCTTACTCTAACTAAACCTGCCTTAATCCCAGCAGGCACTTGTAGAAGTACACTCTCTTTTCATACAAAATAAATGTGCCATGTACTATTCACAAATAAACAACTGTTACCTGGATACATCACTATCAGAAACCAAGGTAAGGTATTTTAGGGTCAAACAGGGAAGTAAAATTTGGATACCTGATGCTAATATCAAGGTTAACTTGTCATATCAAATACAGATACATCAAGATTAAGGAGCACCTTTCTTCTTGTCCTGAATACTAAATTAATATCAACATCTTTATGCATTTTGTAATATAGATTTCTATAAAACTGCCCTTCAAAATGGGTTCTTAAATCTAAGTGCTAGGATAAAATAAAGCTTTTCATATCATCTATTATCTTGTTTTGGGATAAAGAAAATTCATTCATGTATTTAAACCAAGATGATGTTCATGGACAACTTCTGCTGTATGAAAATGGGATAAGTGCACTGAAACGCTTTCAGGCAAGAAGCCAACAATCTCCATGTGTTATACAGAAGTGGCAGAATGATTTTTTTTAAGGCACACCTGCTTTAGATGAAAGAAATTGAATTCCAACTCCATAACTGTCAAGCACCACCACAAATAATAGAGCCTAAGCTGAATCATTTCAGCAATATAGCTATTTTCCTGTTGAAGCGATGGAGCAGAAATCAGCCTTAGCTAGATGATATCACTTTATGTGCATGCTTTGGAAACAGTTCCATTCATCATTTCACTGCTTAATTCCTTTCAATAACATGTTCTTCATTCCCTGGTTGATGAAAACTTTGGTTACCTAAGCCAAAATTGTGAAAAAAAATTGTGGACTGTGATTTTGCCATAATTACATAAAAATTCCAAAGAAAATACAGTAACTACAATAAATTATGTGAACGCTTGCCCATAATATTTCCTACATGACATGACATCACACACATGAAGCTGTTTCTTCTACAGTCCCTTAAGCATCTGAATCTTTTTTCTTCTTTCCTTTTTTTTTTTTTTTTTTTTTTTTATTGCAGCTCCCAATAAGATGAAGATAACAGCAGGACAATGAAGACAATCATTTGGGTATTGATAATCTGGCACTGAGCACATTTTTCATTTGGGAAGATACAGTGTGAGGAAATTGCTAGTTCTCTCCCTTCTACCCTCATGTAATCACACAGAAGTATTAAAAAAAACCCAAACCTTTTCATATACCAATAAACTTACAATTATTTTCAAACCTGTCTATGGCAAGGCTCAAATTCATGATCCATGGCTGTAGTGTCACCATTACAATGACTCTTCCTGACAACAACAAGATTTTAAAATAGTACAGACCATTTTATAAAGGTTTTTAGTGGCAGGTTATTTTGCTTTCATTAAAATTTGAAAGCACAGATAAATTTCCTCATTTCTTCCCATTTATTTTTTAAACAGGTATGTTTATCCACAGTCTAAAGAAAAGTGAATAAATAAGATCCTACTTCTACTGAGAAGTATCAGTGACTATCAAGGGAAAGACTTCAACAATGGTTAACTAACATGAGCTCCAGCTTGTAGTGTCTTTCTGCTGAGTAACTACCATCGCCAAACACTTTAGTTTTCCAAGTTGTTAATGTGTCAGCATTTATTTGTGGGTGTATCAATGCAGTATCTGGTGAAATGCTGGCTTTTAGTTGCCTCTACACAAGAATCCTCCTTTGTCCTCTGTAATGGCCATGCATTGCTCCTGGGCAAGTTAACAGCTGACATGCTAAGGACACACAAGATCCCATGTAGGCATACAGCTTTAATCCCCAGACACATTTTGGAAAACTAGCCTTCTAATCATACAATAGGGGCTTAGTGAAATACTGGAAAATCTAGGTGCTCTCAGAAATCTGCATCTTAATCTGAAAATTCAGATTTACAGAAATCTACCATCGGCTCACCTACCCGCGGCCAAAAGACAAGATGCATGTTTCATCGCAGGCAGCGGTACCAACGTGGGATGGGATGGAGCAGTGGTAGGAAACCTGGGAGGAGGAGGAAGGAGCACGAGGAAGGGAACAAGGACACCAGTTATAAGTTGACTTGGAAAAAAAAGACTTTTAAACTGTCACCTTGGACAACTCTCAGGTTCAGTAAGGCAAATCCCAAACCACGCTCTGGGTATTCACACTCTGCTTTCGTTTGTCTCATTGGAAGATTCAGAGTAACTATAGACCAAAATCTTGGTGCCTTGATGGAGGAATACAGAAGTTTTGACATTCCTTCAGTCTTCCAGAGGTGACTTAGGGGAACAACGCTACAAGGAAGGATTTTTTGATCGAACCTTCAGGGCTGCAACAATAACTAGATGCAAGATTTGATCTCACCCTTACTGTCAATTTATAAGAACAAAAAATACTGACTATAAGACCTTTGAATACTGCAAATGAAATGTTTAAAATAGCTTGGAAAAACTGTTGGTACTATAACTCACAGGAACGTTCCTCCTTCCTTTCACCCAGCTCCTAATAGCAGCATTTTCCCCCACATCTAACTGATGTAACAAAATGCTTTTAAATGCGTCCAATCTGTTTTCCAATAAATGACTCTCCATTCTTTATTTCTGAAGTTTCGTCTTTCATTTTATGTTATGAACTGCTCCAATGTAAACAGTATCCCAAATGCAAAAGAATAAAAAAGCCAATTACACTTGCAACTCCTTGCAAGTTTCCTACTAAACAAACACTTAGACGAAGGACCAGATGTCAAAAATACTTGCTATATGCTGCTAATACCTACTGATCTAGATCACAGTTAGTAACGTTAATATGAAGTTAAGATTTTAGCATTCACTTTAACAGTTCCAGGAAGACATTAATACTAAAACAGAACATTGGCACCAGATGAGTATCTGCAAGATTAAATTTAGGGTGGCAATTACGTCTTTCTTGAAGTGCAGCACCAATCAATAAAAAAGATTTCTATTACCTTGCCTCCATAACCGGCTACAAGAGATAGTGCTAATGAACAAAACCCCTTGCCAAGACTGGATTTGAAAACCTAAAACAGCTTTCAACACCTTGCAGTTTCTTACTCTATTTGTGGAAGTGACTATTTGAGACAATACACATCCCCATCTATTTTTAGACAACTAGAAAGTTATTTTGCATCATTGAGGATAGTTCATGTGCAGTTATAAAACAGAAACAATTGCTGATAAATAACAATGCTTAGGTTCCAGTACCTGATATCAAACTATAGGTAATCTACATTTACTGTAGTTTCACAGATCATGTCAGTGTAACACTTCTTTTCTTGAGGGTGAATTCAACACTGTTCCTTTTCTCCCAGCCACTTCAACACTTAACTGAGTTTCTTCCCTTGATTGTTCAACCTACTTTGTTGAAAAGTCACTAGATATGGTGATGACTACATGCCCAGCTTGTGTTTTAAACAAGATATAGAATAATGTAAGAGAAAAATTATTCTCTAGAATTTCATAGGTGTTTTACACCTTGTCAAAAAATACCCAGCTGGGACTTTTTCTTGCAAATAAAAGGTCTTTTTTTTTTTCCCTAAATCTTGTCTTACACTTATAAGCCACTTCTCTTACTTGTTATTTGTCCAAAAATGAGGAGCTTAAGGTGAGACTCAGTCTTACTAATTGCAGTTTACCGAAAAAAAAATGTACCAGACTCAGTATAGTTACCTGAAGCTGTAAGTTATTTAGTTCTAAATTCTAGTTGTCACTATGACTTCCAATACTCTTTGTTTGCTGAAGACGTATCTCAAAATCCTATTAAACGCCAAAATAAATAGGGTACAATAATCATGATCTCTTGTTATGGGAATGGCAAACAGAACCATTAGGCAGAAGGGGAGGCGATTTGGTTTTTTGCTTAATGTAAACTCTTTAAGAGCACAGTCACTGGCAGATTGAACTCATCTGTGGCTTACAATATTCATTCATGTGGTTGTTTAGACGTTAAGTCCCTGGCTCTATTCTTTTTGAATTTTCACAAGGTTCGTGTTGTTTTCAAGAGAAAAAAATGACACTTTTTCTACCTAGAAAGCAGGACACTGCACTAAGTATGAAGGAGTTAATTTTTGTGCCTACTCCCTACCATTATTAACCTTTCCCAAAAAGATGGGGCAGGTTATATGCTTCATTGAACATATGTACGTGTGTCTCAATAGTACACTAGCTTAAAACCTCCTAGAAATTGCTATGAAGCAAAGAAAATGCTTTTAATGGAAAAATAGCCATGCTATTCGGTATTCCAGAAGGAAAAATAACATTTTCTGTTCATTTAAAAATGGCTTTTTCTCTCCTGTTCTAAAATAAGTTGAAAGAAGTGCAGCTACTCCCTGCTGAATAGGTAGTTAGGTACAATGTCCTAACTCCTCTTAGAATGAACAGTTTTGCTCCAGAAATGTACTTGCTTTCAGGGACCTGCAGAGGTCATGCCTTGTTTTATCCATAAAGAAGTACAGCAGCAGCTCAGCAGCAGAAACCACTAATTATGTCCTAGGGAGACCACCCATAGGGGCGAGAACCATGATCTGGTCTTTATGTGTATTTAACACTCAGCCTTCCTGCCAGAAAACCGTGTTCCACATGGGTCATGGAAAAAACAGCAGATGATAGATTGAAACGAGTACATTTTGGGGCCCCATTCAAGCTGATGACACATTGAGAGGGTCTGCCAACCCAAATAAAAAAGACTTTGTAATACTCCATATACATAAATAAACACAGAGAATTATGTATAAAATTATATTCAATTTAAATTGTTTAACTACAAAAGCCGTAGAGCATGACATGTTCTGTGGGCTACATCTTTATCCTCAGTTAATTTTTTAACATTAATATCAATTGGAGAAGGAGCAGGACATACGAGAATATACACGGCATGCATAACAACATGTACCTCTAAGATTACCGTTTATACTTCAGCAAACTAATTCATACTCAGGAGCTCTGGGTAGGAGCTGCCACATCCAAAATTAATGTCCATTATGCAGAACAAGTTTTCATTGTGCTTGAGAACAGGAGCTCTGGATCAATCCACGGGCACCTGCAAGGCCGGTTTGGAAAGGAAGAAGGTCTCTGCCTTACAGGACACAGACAGACAGTAATCTCTCTTCTATACTGCTTTTTATTTGTATCAGCTGAGATTTGGGAGATTGGCATCAGCCAGTTTCCCCTAAGAAGAGGGACGCATGGATGCACTGTGCTGTTTATTTATATGAGTGCCAAGCCCTGCACTGTGAACTGAGGTGGGTAAGTGGCCACACAGGAGTTCCTCCTGCAGAGGTGGTCAGGCCCGCCCCTGTCTTCTCTCAGTGCCTGCCTCTCGTATCCAAGAGGATGTGTTCTGCCTCTGTGCTCCTAAACTACGATACAAGTCATCCAGAGGTGCCTTTCTTTTCTGCCTCCGCCTAGTCACAGACAACTCAGCTCCAAATTAGACATGTTAGTTGAGCTCTTCAGAGTTCAAAGAATTACGTCCTCGGTCTCTTCTGTGCCAGAGCCAGTTCTGTTATTACCTTCCCATTTGATAGACAACTCAACAGCTCCCCAGATTCTGCAGCTAACCTGGCTTGGAGAAGTTCTTCCATTAAAACTGATCAAAAAATGGAAAGTGCTTCCGAGGAAAATCCTAACTAGACAAATTCTCAGTCTGAACCAGAAAGGAAAGAACATTTCACCTAATGATCATAATTTTGTCAAAAACTTCTGTACTAACTTTACTTTTGAAATTTTGCTCTTCTGTCATGGTAGTGTTCCTGATGGGATCAGCCAATTTCCCAGCTGATTTCTTTGACACTTGGTTAAGAATTTTTCCCCCCTGTTTAGAAGTAATTTCCATCTAGACATGTAACTTGCTGGCATTTGTACTGTAGCAGGAAGATAGGAATACCTTTTCATAAGTTTACTGAAAAAATACAGAGGTTTTTAATCAGTTTGCCTTAGAGCCATGTGAAGAAAGAAACATACTCCTGGTCTGCTCTTAAGTCCCCCCCTTATTCCTTTCTTTTTTTCCCCCGAAGCAGCTTTCAGCATGCATTATCCATGACTGATTTATTAGATTGTTAGTGCTGTCAGAGTCCATGTCAGGTGTAAGACAGATTTGTCATAACGGTGTAGCAAAACTAGATTACCCTATTCAAAAGCTATGTGCCTTCCCTATACCCTGTGCCAAGATTCTGATAGTCAACAAAGAGTTTGTTACCAACATGGATGTCTCAGAGAAAGAAGATCCAAGCCTTTGTCATCATCAAGCCTGTTTATTTCACATTTTAACTAAGTCTAGGGTACTGAAAAAGAATTTCTATGGGCATAAAAGGAAGCAGCCTGTCTGTTTAATACCACAAGCCACTATCAACCTAATATGTTCGTTTGCCCTTTAATGCCAAGACCATTTCAAAATCTTTCTCCTGCTATTAAAACACTTTTAAAAGCCTATGCCCTTATAAACCAGGCAATCATTTTCCCCTCGACAGCTATGACCTGCCATCACTTTACAAGACCAAATTACTGAAGAAGACTGAAGGTTCATGAAGGCAAGTGGCAGAGATTTCCTTCAGGAGATAAAAATGACCAAAGCACTATTCACACACAAAATGAAATTCAAACTTGGCTTTGTTGTCTATTTCTTCACTCATAATAGGAACTATTTTTGCAACTTCTAGTTGGAAACATCTGAGAATAAAGATACAAGTCAAGACATAAACAATAAGCTAAACAGAATTGTTTTAAAGACGATAGCTAGGAAGATCACAATGGAAAACCATCAGTTATTGAAATCATGCAAGGTTCAGGCTATTGTAAAATAAAACAATGTCATAAGTAAGGTGGTCTCTGAACAAGGCAAAAGCACAAAGATTAATACTGGCATAAGGATATATAGATATTACAAAGTAAGCCCAAAACATTGATTTCCCTTCCCTTAAAAAAACATAATAGAAGGAGAGGAATGAATTCAAAATAAGCAAAAGAAAGCCAGGCTCAGTCTCAAGACAGCAAAAGCTGAAAATCTGAGAGTGAACTTTTGAGTCATAGGGTCTAAAAAAAAAAAAAAAAAAAAAAGACAAGGTTACGGCAGCAGTAGAAAGGAGCCTAAATCAGTAGCTATTACGCTAGAGACTGCCTGGATTAAAAAAGAAAGATAAAGAACATTTACATAAAATAACAGGAAATTATTATAGACCTGTAAAGTGGATTACAGTCTAAACAGGAAAATGTTTATAAGCGAAGATGCAATGTTTACACATGTAACAGATGTAATGTTTGCACATGTAACACATGTTTACATGTTACACAGATGAAAATGTTTACATGTCACCTTATCAACGCTTATAAATATCTCAAGGGCGGGTGTCAAGAGGATGGGGCCAGGCTCTTCTCAGTGGTGCCCAGTGACAGGACAAGGGGCAACGGGCACAAACTGGAGCACAGGAAGTTCCGCCTCAACATGAGGAAAAACTTCTTTACTCTGAGGGTGGCAGAGCACTGGAACAGGCTGCCCAGGGAGGTTGTGGAGTCTCCTTCCCTGGAGATATTCAAAACCCATCTGGACACTGTCCTGTATGACCTGCTGTAGGTGAACCTGCTTTGGCAGGGGGTTGGACCAGATGATCTCCAGAGGTCCCTTCCAACCCCTGCCAGTCTGTGAAGAGTATTTAAAGGGTGGCTACAAAGAAGATGGAGACTACCTTTTTACAAGGAGTCACATGGAAACGACGAGCAGTAAGGGAACAAGTTACTCCTGGGAGATTCCAGCTGGACAAGAGGAAAATTTTTCACAATGAGAACAACTAGCCACCGGAATAATTAGCCATTGCAATAGTCTCCCCAGGGAAGCGGTGGATTCCCCAACATTGGACAGGGTTTTTACGATTCAGCTGGACAGGCTGCTGGGCCATCTTGTCTAGACCATGCTTTTGCCAAGAAAGGTTGGACCAGATGATCTTTGGGGTCCCTTCCAACCTGGTATTCTATGAGACCTCTTTAAAAAGTTAAAACATTGGTCATGATGGGGCTGCTTATATGCTGATCTTAAACTGAGGGAATCTATTAGTGGAAATGCTTATAAAATCTGTATAATCAGGATACCTGTTGTGTTTTTAAATAACTGAGAGAATCAGACTCAAACCCTATGAGTTAACTTGATATAATTGTTCTGTAGATGCTAAACACATGGGTTTGCAGGAAGTACGCAAATCTACTGTTCATGCCTTTACTTTTGGAAATGTTACTGGTTAGGCAGAAGAGAACTGCACTTGTATAAACCAATGTTTCAACACAAAAATAAACTAGTACTGAAAAGGACCTTGAGGGGATGTCAAATTGTTCTTCTACCTCAAACATTCCTGGAACTATTCACAAAGCAGAAAGTACTGGAAAAAGGAACACGGATTTTCTACTGAGCTGTGACAGGCCAGTCCCCACAACAGAAAATGATGGTATTTGAGCAGTAACTTGAACCCAAGTTTTCAAGTCCAAGTCCTGAGCTGCGTATTATACGAACACACAAGTTTCTTACAATCTATGTACATGAACAGAACAGATGAAACACACCTATGAAATGAAGAAATCGGATGCAACAGTCCCTGTGCTTAAAGAGAAGATCTTTGTGCCAGCAGCCTGGCACTGCAAACTGCTCCTGATGTTTGTGTGGTGTTTTGTCTTCATGAAAAGAATTCTTCATCTGCAATTTTAATACCGTACTGACAACTACAGTGCTGCAATATTTTACTGCCTGAGAATGCTGAAGAGTGTTTTGCCTCGATGCTGTAGGCTAAGTCCTGTCCTTGGGTGCAAGGGCACAGCAAGATGCATCTGTATACCTGAGGGCTAAATTTAGATGAAGGAGAAAAGGCCACATGAGATACAGAGTTCCACTTTGGATCATTTCATGCTTGGATTTGTAGTCAGTAGCTTTAAATTTTCCTAGTTAAGAGAGGGCACCTGCAATACATTCAATTTTATGCAAGTTAGGTGTGCTCACAGTTTCACAGTACGCTGCTGAAGTAGCTCCTATCTGAGCTAAATTTGTACAAAATTACTTACAGAAATGTGGGGAGGAAAAAAAAACACCTTAAAACAAGAGCAAAACAAATTAAGCAGGAGTTAAGAAAGTTCTCTGGCTAATTTTGAGCTCAAGCTTTCTCAAGATCAAACGGTCTAACAGCCCTTATACTCAAAGGAAGATGCCTGAAGGAAAGCAGAATCCCCTCTGACTCCACAGCTGTACGGAGAAACGTACGCTTTGCCAGGCCAAAAGTACTTTCAGCACCTCGCTTTCCTGCAGCTCCCTATAGCCCCTCCACATGCTTTTCAACACCACCTTATCTACACTGAAGTTTTAGTTACAGATGCTCTTGTCCGTACATCCTGCAGCCAAGGTGCATCACGTCAAGCAAACATTCCGTGTGCATCAGTCGACCTACCTAAAAAATATCTGCATTTCCTCCTTGGGCTCCCTAGAGAGCGAGCGCGCAGGTAACAAGGACTATTCAGTATACCAACCGAAGAGCTTAAGTGAACTAACAAGCAACTCAGCCCTCAATAGAGAGAAATTCTTTGATTTCAAAGGTTATATTTTTTTCACAAAGACACAGAATTGACGTTTTGAGAAAAGAAGAGCTTGTAACTGAGTTCTAGGCTGTGGATTTATCAGTTCGCAATAGCAAAATAAAAAACCCAAAATTACTCTCAAATTAGAAAGATATCTAGTAGGCATTGACATTAGAAGCCAGCACTCAGTGCATTTTTATTGAAAAGCATAGTGTCATTATTGAAGATGCCCTACAAACTAAGCGGAGATTACTTGAACAAAATTATAACAAGAGTTATCAAAAGAAAAAGCTAAAACATTATTAAATAATAGACTTCCATTAAAAATGATAAAATGATTGTTTACTTTCTTTGATAGAAATAGCTACTGGAGAACGCAAATCCAACTGGACATTTATTGGGCACAATGCGCTTACTTTTTAATTAGTAGTTTATAGGTAAAATAATATATAACTCAAAGAGACACAATCAGATCAAACTTGGCCTTTAGATTTTCCAAAAACTAGTTTAATATTACTGTATGCTTTATCATTATTTTACAAAATTACCACGAAGGCAATGGAAATATTTACATTTTATCTTTCTAATCATGTAAACAATTTCTAGTGAAGAAAATATGTCAGCTCATATGGACTTGGAATGGAAATGGATCAAGCCCATTATCACTAAGTACACCTCAATTCCTACCTACTCTCTTTCCTACATTGTTCATATCAGCAGAGAATAGATGATGTCTGGTTTTGAGCTGAAGAAGGGATTAATAGTTAAAACTGGAGTTTTTCAACCCTTCATAACCAAGTGAGGCATTACAGAAGTCCATCAGCTTTCACCAGCCTTCCTTGGTCATTTTAGGACCTACCATACCTTCTCTTCTTTAGACTGTTTCTCCCACTCTTTACTTCCCCTTCTTGTTTTCACATTGCTGATCATTCTCACTGCTCTCCCCTGCACTTCTGTAATGGTCTGGACCTTTCCTGACGTCCAGTTTCCCTATCTGAGTGCAGGGAAAAAGCTGAGGCCTTTTGGTGCCAGGCAACTTTAGTACCAATGCAACTCTTTTCTTTATATATCCCCAAATGCTTTTTGATTTCTTCTCTGTAGCAGCACACCATTGACTCATATTTTGTCTGTGATCCATGATAATCCTCTCTGTGCTTTTTCACAAAAATAGCATCTACCCGTCTACTCGGGCTGCTAATTATTCCTGCTGAGTGTGGTATGACGTACATCCAACAGTGGAACAGCAACCTATTTTTTCAAACTGCTCCAATTTATTCAATTTATTTCAAATCCTAATCCAGTTTACTTGCAGCCCACTGCAGCTGCGTATTACTGCACATTTCATAGGCAGGATCTCTGTTCTACCATCCTGGTCACCAGTTTGGTGAGATGCTGTCACCAAACTCAGGGCAGACCCAATGGAGCCTCACTAGCAAAATGTGTCCACACAGATACTGTGAACCATCAGTAACTCCTCAGATTTGCTCCCTCCTCTCCCCCAGCAGATGCACCTGGACTAGGTTTCCTCAGCTTACTTATGAAAAAAGTTCTGACACAGTTGCAAAAGACAATGAAGTTAAGACACATACTGCTTTCCACAGAAACGGATTGATTTGACATGATTTTTTCTTAAGAAATTCATGTTGCTTGTTATTCATTTCCGTGTAAGTAACCAGGCTGCATACATATAGAGACAAAATCCTGTATCATCCACCTGCTCCTCCTTTTTCCCTTCCTTTCTTTAAGAAGGTCCCATTGCAAATCAAAGCCCTAGAGCCAGATGATATTCTTTGCTCCTCATTTTTGATTTCCAAACAGAAATATGACAGATATTCTGATAGAATTGAGAATAGACACATTAGCCCATAATAATCCTGCAGTCTCAAATAACTTAAGGCACTGGTTCAGCTTCACTCATTCAGCAAAACAAAACATTATTTATTGGCTGTTGAAGAAAAATATGGCAGTTCTCCATGGCAAATTCATCCTTGTTTTGAAACTATGTTATTAGTGCTCAGAAGGGAACTGGAAGTATAGATTTTAAAAATAGTCTTGCAAAAACATTATCTCTGAAAAACTGAAAGTGAAGCTGCCAGAATGCAGTCTGATACCATATTGTTGATAATGTCTGGAGACATCACAGTGGCACATTTTCCCTGTTTCAAACATAGTTTCTAAAACACAAGCACAGAAGAGTGCTGTGCTCACAACACTGACGGCAGGAGGAAAAGCAGCGCTCGCTCTGGCTGCCCTCCTTCCAGGTGTCCCCCACCACAGGCTCAAACTACAAACACAGGGCACAGGCTTGGGGCATGTGGGACAGCACGCCACTTGAAATAGGAGCATTTTTAATCCTCCAGACACCGTAATAGAGGTCAAATACCCTTTACAGTGTTTAATATTTTATTTTTAGGAAGACTGATGACATCGTAGCTCATCGGATATTTATGAAGAGACTGAGCAGTCTCATTTTCATGGGTAGTAAGCGCCATGGACAGAAAAGTTCACACAAAACCCAGCTGTTGATGACCTGCATTGGGAATTTTTTGCTATCCTACCCAACATAGATATTTTTTAAACTGTCAAGCCTTATTTTGAGTAAAGCAACCTGTTTTGTTGGTGTTTTCATACAGCAGAAGGCATACCAAGGGAAGAGAAACAGGCAGGGAGCATTCAGTAATGCAGGTTCATTAAGTCATTGCAGCACAACTTAATTTGGCTGTAGAACATTATTTTCCATGGAAACTCTGGTTTGTGCTAACACGACTCTACAGGAGGTCTAATCGGAAACGTCTGATGTGCTTAGGGGGAGCAGACGGAGGAGCGCCTCGCTGCACTTCCCCAGCCCTCGGCTGCCAGGATCAGGGCTTGCAGCAGCAGAAATGTCTTTAGGTTTGTCTCCAGCTTGCTAAAATTCTGGAACCCCAGAATGGGCTGGAAGGGAAAACTGTGCCTGCCAAGGGTTGGGATGTGGGATGGCAGCATGCAAAAGCACTGCTCAGACCCTTCTTCACAGCAGGAATAACCTGACAGTTGTTCTTTTGTCCCAGGCCTGTCCAGACTGGCCAGAACCACGTACACAAAGCCGCTCTGGATGCCAGGGAAGAGCCCTGCAGGCAGCAGGTCCCACAAGCCCTTCCTCCCCACCGTGTGCACCAACACCACGGGGTTTCCAGATAACATAACTGCTTCTGCAACGGCAACAGGAGCGTCAGGATTGCAAGTGCAATAGTCTGTAACAACAGCTACTGAGAGGATGCTTACAGTTTGTTTTTCCCCTAAAACCAGGCCATTTATCTTTTAAAAGTTTCTATGTCAGGCTGCCAGTGTCAGATAATGCCAGACTGATACTTATCCTTTAAACCTTAAAAATACCCTCAGTAAAGAGAGTAGTATGGGCTTTAATTACAAGTACACACTTTTCCACAGGTTCTCTGCTTCAGCTAACGTGCTGTGTGAACGTAGGAAAGGGCCAGAGTCAGATTGCACGCAGCCTGCCATAAATCTGGCATTTCTTACCTCTGAGCACTGAGCAGACTTCCTTTTCTTCACTCAGGCACCCTGGTTAAATTCTGATAGCTAAAAAAAATAATAGTTCTAACTCTGCCTGCAAGATGAGAAAAGATTGTGGAAATAGCCTCTGCTGGAGATACTAGGGATGAGAGTGAGATGTAGATAAAGAAGTAAATAAGGAAGAAGTGAGGAACATTACAATCTTCAGCGCTTGCAGGCTTCACTTAAAAATATATAAATAAAATGTAGAGTTACGATAATCAGAACACAGTAATAAAGTATTATCTGCTAATCTTTTTAATTTTAAGTGCAGCTGTCAGCTCCACACAAGAAGCGCTTGTTACCTTTTAATATTCCTTAGAGACCTTCCACTGTCTTGAATACTTTCTACCATATTAGATCACAAGTACAGTTTTCCAATTAGCTGGAATACTCGATAGAAGTTTTTCCCCTTATAAAAGTCCATTTTACAAGAAATCTTTTAAAGTGAAGTGGCATTTTACCAGATTAATACATCATTTTCATTAACTGAACTCCATCTATTATGTTACGTGAAAGAAAACAGTTAAACATAGACAGACAGATAGAAAATCTATTGAATTTAATTTCTAGAGTTATGTTATTTTAAATCCGATTATTTTCTAATAGTTGGACAAACTTATTATTTTAAAAGAAAAAGATTATATTGAAGGTAAATACTACTGTCATTGTTAACATGGTAGAATAACATTCCGTATTCATCTCGCATGACATGCATGTCACAATAATGAATAATTGTTCAATTTAGTGATTATACTCACATTCAAATACTCCCTCTTATTTCTAAATCATTTACTCTAGGTTGTACAATCTATTTTACAATTTTTATCATTAATAAATGCAAAGTTGGTCTGTAACAAACCACTGCTTTCAAGTTTAAAAGCAAGAACTTAACGTTAAGGAGAATTGTCTAAATATCTGATATTTCAGGTGTTGGCCTACCAAAACGTATTTTTGTTTATTTTTTCTCATAATTTTACTTTGTTTCAAATGAATGAAGAACAGTTATGCCATTTTCAATTCTACTTTAGGTGGCATTTACAAAGATAATGAGAGAATACGTCTTTTAACTTATTAAAGTGGTTAGCTCACTTGCTTTCTACCTGAGTTGAAGGAAAGAGTTATCAATAAACCTTGAGTTCATTTGGGCCTAGTGTGGTTTTATGTCTAATACAACCTATCAACAGAAAAAGAAGATACCACTGAGGTGTAAAACTCACTACTCCTTCAGAACTTCTTCACCTGGAAGTTGGCATCTAGCACCAACGTTAACATACAACAGCATAACACAGGAATAGTCCGAAGTACTGCAAAGTCCATGTAATAAAGCTCACTCAGCACAAAGTACTATACAGTTTTAACCTCTAAGACAGCAAGAGGCAGGAGAGAAAAAAAGTTATAAGCTTATTTCTCTAAAATTTCCCATCTTTGTGAACATTGCTTTAACTCCACTGGTTTGTAGCAAACCGAAGTCTGCAACTTCACAAAGCTCCAATAAAATGTATAATGTTCAGTTTCTACCTTTCTGAAACTCTCTGTCCATTATCACATAGGACTTAAATATATATTGCTCAATTCTGAAGCTATGTCTAACATACAGAACAGAGACACATTAAACACAGGTACAGGCTTATGACAAACAATTCGGGCAAAAATGTGTTAAAAGTATTATGAAATCTGCTAGTATCTCCATCATTACTATACACCACAGCTATAAGATACATGCCTGTTTATCCCTGCCTCTCTGGTTTTAATATAAACGTTCTGACCTCAGATAAATAAATAAACATATGTAACTAAACTTTACTAAGGTTGTTTTATTTTATTATGAAATCTAAGGCTTTTTTAAAGATAAACAGACTGTGAATATATGCTATAGCTACTGCACTTTAAAGAAAATGTAGGTTATGACACATTCTCCAGCTGTTCTGGGGAAAGCAGTAACAATTATGAACAAGCCCCTTAAGGTTATAAATGGATTTTCTCTAAACTACATCTTTCCGTCTGTTATATTAATTTCATTCTTATTGCCTCTACTAACTTTACCAATAACATCTTTTCAGCCTTCTTATGCAACAAGCCAAGCAGCATGCTATGTAGCTGGATATTTATTCATTTTTGAGAGATCAGGCTCAAGCCTAGCTGAAGGAAGCTACCTCTTGGGAAACACTCATTTAAGTGTGATGCATTCTTCTACTTGGCCTTCTATAAAGAGATTTTTATGTGGCAGTAATCTTCTGACAACACCTAGCTTGCACCAAGGGACAGAAACTGGTCAGTCTATTGACATATAAGTTGTTCTCCTGACAAGTTTTTCACCTTTTTTTTTTTTTTTTTTCCCAAAGATTAACACACATTCTGATTTCTTCCATTTCCCAATATACATGGCTAGGTCTCTTTTACCGTAGGAGGGAGTAGAACACATTGTAGGAATGAGTTAATAGTACACACCATCTTGGAAGACCCTGCCAGTCTCTGTTTCCACAGGGCTGACTCAGAAAGACTGTGTTAGGACTGTGTGAGACTGATTTTAGGACTAGGGGAAAGAAAACATCAATTTTAATCCTAAATCTGCCACAAATTTAGCATAAACCTTCAGCAAAGGCATTAAATGTTCTATACTTCAATAACCTCCATTATTAAGATGTATAAAGAGCTTTCCTTGTTTTGAAAATCATTCATTTAAAAGGATAATCTCATGACAAGGATTAATGGAGAAAAAAACCCTTATGGTCCACCAATCCTCTAGGTATGTCTCACCATTACCTACTGCAACAGTACCTCCAGAAGCGTCACACACACGTAAGGATTAGCAGTGAACCAGGCCAGTTATGAACACGTCTGCCTCCCTGTATTCCTCTACTTCCTTACACATTCTTCACCATCACAGTGTTTGAATCATCCATGTCTCAGTGACACACTGTGCCTCGTGAATGAAACACCTGTGAAGCCCTTTGCCTTTAGGCCACATGCAGAGCAGAATCTTGACTTTGATCTGAATTCGAGTTTTGCTGGGAGTGAAAATTCATTCTTGGCACATGATAATCCAGCCTGGCAACTGTTCTCTTCCCTGCAATTTTTGATAGCCTTCCAGCAAAACAACTAACATCTGTAGCCTGGAATAATTGTCCAAATTATTGTTTACCAATTTGTGAGCTGCCATGAGGTAACCAGCAAACAAAAGCTCTGTCATGAATATAATGTGTGCAAGAACGCAGGAAAGAAGAGCTCCTTCCTTATTGCCAGCCCATCTCCTTATCATTTGCAGTGATAAGGATGAAGGAAGTGGACATACAAAACCAGAGGTGTGGGAAGGGAAGAGGCTGAGCAAGGAGATGGGTAAGGACAAGTCGATTCTGGTTAGGATGGGGAGGAAAGAAGGGAAAAACATGGAAAAGCAGCAGTAGCAAAGGTCACCCAAGAAGCATGAAACTATTTCTATGTAACTGCAGCTTTCTTCCTCTGATAAGCTGAGTCCTTGGGTGAGCTTCCTCAAAAGCTCACATCCAATTGATACATGTCAAATTAGCACATCTTTGCTGATGTATTTTTTAGGGACATTAGCTCAATAGAACTAAAATTCAGGTCTGACTGAGACTGAATTCATGCTGAATTCTGACTCATTTCAAACAACGGGCACCCATCGTAGATGAACCATGAGTTCCTGGAAGACTGGCTGCAATTTGGGCCTTCATGCAGTTTTCATTGAGCTGATGTGAATTTTGGTGAGTATTTCCACAGCATGTGCCAAGCCTCAGAGGAGACTAAGCTTCAAGGGAGGAAGAAGAAAGATTAATTAAAAGCAAACTAAAATCATCGCACTGAATCCTTGGAGAGACTTTCACCTAGTTCTGTTTTTAAATACTGCTGCGGCAGGACTCGCTGCAAGCAAAGTAACTGTAAAACTTTTTGCAAAACTGCCTTTGTATGGAGTTATGACAGAATGTTTCAAAGTCAATTATAGACAAAACGCATCACATAAGAAAGAGAATACCAGGCTGGAATCATGCCACTAACCAAGATCAGGTTCAAAACCCAAAAAATTCAATATGGTTAAATTGTTGGAGAGGATTATGAGACTGAAGATTTAACTGGACTTCATAAAGGTCCAAAGAAACAGGGAGGAAAGTAAAAAGATGACAATTTTCCTCCCGCTCTTTTTATAGACTCTGTAAAAACATTGGATAAGACAGGCTGTCATCTTCCAAAAATAACTGGTCCGTATTGTGCAAGCATTCTCTGGTTGCTATTTCAGACTTTTGCCCAGGATGGCACAAGAAATCCCACCAGAAAGCAGCAGCCTGAAGCTAAAAACTGATTCATCGATCGAAGAGGTCTTTTTCTTCTCTGTCTAGATAACGGAGCCAGTGCCCGGCCATATATTCCACTTTGTAGTGGAGTCTTTTAAACTCACACTTCTGGGAGGGTGAGTGGCAAGGGAACAGAATTGACAATTGCCTGGCCCCAAGGAAACACAGATTCCACGCTGCGTGGTCCTGCCTCAGCTTGGTATTGATTTCTCTGCTTACTGATCAGTCAGAGAACCAGTTAAGTCATTATAAACACATTTTTCATACTATTGGGACAGATGCTCCTCCACTACAGTGTGCAGTTGTAAACTCTTTAATACATTAAACTTCCAAGTTAAATTGCATTGGTAATATTATCTCCTTACTTTCCTGACCTTCATGGGTTTAAAAATCAGATACTTAACCTTGCATTAATGGCAGGGGTTTTATTGCACAAGATTACACGTTTAAAGCCATTATTATAACCTCTGCTCCTAGGTGTAAAAGGCTGAGAGGCATTCAAATACATGTCAGGAAAATGACTGGTAAGGAAGAAGAGGAAATCTTTCTGGCACCATCTTTTTCTTTCTTTTTTTTTTTTTTTTTTAATGTTATTAAATGTAGCTCTCCCAGTTACTACACTGAAAGTTCTCAACCCTAACAAAGTCATATAGATATTTCTAATGTTTTTGAGAGTGACCGGTGCAATCTTAATTGTAGGATCGTAATTCAGCAGATAGGCCTTGTCTCCACAAGGAAAAGGTTTGGCATTTGCCAATTACACATAAAATACTGGTAAAGGCAAAATTATGTCCTGCCAACATGAATCTGTAAACTCAGTTAAAAAACCCAATCACAAAACCTCATTTTCCAGGCATTATCTCCCCCTGTCCACATGCTCACGAACAATCCTCTCAGTCAAGCTTTGTACTATCTGAAATCCAGGTTGCTGGTGGTGTAGGGTATAGCTTGCAAACTCCCCCCAGGCTGCATTTGTTACGGGTGCAATGAAAACACCCTCATGCTCAGCCCGCTCTCTCACGCCTGTTTTCAGTAAGATTTCACTTTGCATTAAACCTATGGAGATGCTCACGAAGAACCACCATTGCCGCGCTGTTGCGGAGGTATCGTTTGCAGGCCAGGCCTGACAGAAACCTCTCAGGAACTGAATCTATTTTTACATAAAGAGGTATTTATTTTATTTTGTCTCAAATAAGAACTTTGGTTGCAGAATTTCAATTTCCAAGTCTTTGGAGCAGAGTAGGCTGACCCTAACTGGAAAGGTCGTGTGCCCAGTAACGTTATTCTTCTGTTGCATTAACAGCCACTTGTGATTCAGCGCTACCCACTATGTTTGCAATTTTGCATTCAGGTGGAGCCATCCCGTAGTTACCAGACCTTATCAATATGCAATAAAAGGTGGCAGCTCTTGTTCATGCTATCACTGGGAATGCCAGATGGCCTTTTCTGGCTCATGACCCAAATAGATCTCTGGTTATGTTGTTAGTTTACTTCAAATATCTATTTGCTTTAATTGTCACAGTGCTATGTTTTCTAATGATATTTCTTGAAAAAACATGACTTTTTTCTTTTCACCAGCCATTTCTCTCTTAAAATATGATATTAAGTATAAACTAAGATTATGTTAGCAGGATGGAAATACATTTTTTTAAAAGAATAAAAACAACAAAAACTTGGAAAAACTAAAACTTTACGTTTTATTGTATCCATACGTCTGTATGGTTCACCTCAGATTTACTATTATCCTGTGGAAACCTTTTAAATGCAGTAAAATGTCTGCCTCAGGTAAAATTGCCAGAACTTTAGAACAAAGGTTTTGAAAGTGGTGGTTTATAATGCATGTGGGATTTGAAAAGTACATTTTTTCTTGTCTTGAAGATAAGTCTTATTAAGATGGCATACCACCTTGGAGGCAATAATGGGGTTTTTCCATACTTCAAGTTCGCAATAATACTATTTCTTGTAAGAAACGCAACAAGGTGGTTTTTTATCCTAGATGAGGTTGATGCTTTCTGACCCAATATTGTTACAGTAAGATACAGATTTAAAAGAACTCTTGATCTTCTAAGCACAGAAACCACCACTGCCGATATAAATCATCAATATTCAGCCTATAGCTAGACTTAAATCTTCCGTTTTTCATCCTGTATTTCCTTCACATCTTCACAAGTAAAGTTACTTGGGGCACGTAGTGCAATTTTAAAATAAAATATATACTAGAGATGACAGGAATCTATCATGTCAGCAAATCCAAATCACAATTTTAAGTATACTTCTAATTATACTCCTAAGTATGTTTTCTAAATGCTTTCAGGAATCAAATTTCAAGGCTTACCTTGCACCTCTGCACCTTGCCGGTATCTCCAGGCCCCATCCAGGCTATCACCCCAGCAACAAACTGGGCTCCAGAACTGTGTTGTACAGACATCAGGCTTTCAAAGCGCACGTACCGTCATTCTGTTAGCCCGCACTTCATTTAGTTGACTTGCCAAACAGAATTACAGCATTTTAAATACGCAGATCGTTCTGAAATGTTCTATTGTATGACACTGGGTATTAAAGTAAATCTTGCTGAATGCATGCAAAGGCAGGTGAATCACTTTAAACAGCATAATAGGCATGCACACTTCAATTATTCCAGTGTTTCACCTGTAAAGTATTGTTTCAAGCAAACTAGATTTCACAGAACATTGGCTTTATAGTAGCATCAATTTGTCAACTAAATAAGAACAATAAATATCAAAAAACTCTTGCAGTAGACTTGCATTTTAAATCTGGTTTAAACAACATAGAAAACAAATTACCAACATAAAATCTCTCATAAATGTCTTCTGATCACAAGGCAGGATGGGATCCCATGGCTCTCCTACGCCCAGATGGAGCCCTGGGTTCATTATAGGGGCATTCTGGTAGCTGCAAGCCTTCCACGGAGTCCTCAAAACCACTGTTTGGCTACACTGGAGTTTTACTTCATTATGTGCAACCTTTGACCACAAGCTTCTCAACTCCACTCAGAAATCCTCCTTATATACTATTAACTCATCATATTGTTCCCTCCTTCCCCGCTCACCCTGCCTCTCTGAACACCCTCCTGCAGCAGAGGCTCAGCTGCAATCAAATACTCAGGCCATGGCATAATATCACAGAAAAACACAGGCTGGAGGTCACCCAGACCAGGCTCCTGCTGGAGGCAGGGCCAACTTCCCAGTGAGGTCAGGGTGCCCAGGGTTGTGTCCAGTTGAGTTTACAAAATCTCCACAGCCTCTCTGGGCTCCTGCTCTGGTGTTTAATCACGTTCACCATGACTGGGGTTTTTATGTGTGTCCAATTTGAATCTCCCTTGATGAAATTTTTGCCTCTTGTCCTTCCTCTGTGCCTCTCTGAGAAGAGCTGGTGAAGATTGCTGTTGGGTTCAGTCTACCCTATCCCATCCTTCTCTTCTCCAGGCTAGGCAAAGCAGGTGCTCATGTCCGTCTTAGCAGCCCTCCACAGAAAACTTTGTGTACATTTCCTGAAACGAGACATAGTATTGTGGATGTAGCCTCCCCAGTGCCATCCCCAGGAAGGAATAACCTCATCTCTTCTCCTGCTGGCTGCAGTCCTGCTAACGCGACCCAGCCTGCAGTTAGCCTGCATTGCTGTAAAGCCATGCTGTTGACTCATGTCAACATGTCCACCAGCACCTCGGGTGCTTCTCAGCTGTTGCCCCCAGAGCGAATCCTCAGCTCAATCTCAACTGTGGCACGGGGTCACTCCATCCCAGGTGCTGGACTTCAGATTTGCCTTCGCTGGGCTCTGTGAGGTTCCCGATGGCCAATCTCTCCAGTCTCATAAGACCCCTCTGAGGTCCGCCCTCCTCCTAAGCCACCCACCTAGCCCCTGCTGCCTCAGTTTGGTTGTCGGGATTTGGTGGGGTTTGCCTTGATGGTGTAATAAAGAATGGCTAACTAGCTTTTAGAAAACTGGCTTTTAGAAAAGTGCTGCTGACCAGCCTTTAGAGATAGGGAGGGAGGCCGATTTGTACTAACCGTTATGCGTACATCCATTGCGGACTAACTAACAAACACTTTAAAGATAAGAATGCAGCAGAATCCGCCAAGGGAAGGACACCAGGTGGAATCCTCCAGTCAGACTGTGGGGCTCAAGGAACACAGAAGACTAAGCAGGAGAGATAGGGAGGGCAGCGAGCAAGAGCTGGTCCTGCAGTTTGGAAAAAACCCAGGACGGTACAGGGCGTGCACCGCAGGACACGTTCAAAAGTTCAACCCTGAGGAAGACCGGGACCTTCATCCCCAACGACCACCAAGGACCCCCGACGGGGGGCGTAACTTGGGTGGACTGAGGTGGGACTATGGGAGGAACTTATGTTAATGAAATAATTAGAATAGCCCAACCTTTTCTTAGAAATGTATCGAATAAACATGAAAACTGTAAATATAAGGCAAGAATCCTAACGCTTGGGCGCACACGTATGGAAGGAGCCATCCCTCGTGCTGCCCAACACCACAATAAAGAATCCCTGCTGAATAACACTGAGTTGTTAGTGAGTTTTCTTGGCTTCAATGGCTATGTTAATATTGAGCCAAACAGCACTCCTGGCTGTCACCCGGCTCACAGAGGGAGTCCTCCCATCAGGATGGCAGCACAGTAGCCAAGCACAACTTGCCCTTTGCAAACCAGTGCTGGCTGCTCCTGTGACTTTTGTCCTTCATGTGTCTGGACACAGCATCACATCCACGGAGACTTGCTCCGTGATTTCCTCAGGCACTGGGCTGAGGCTGACAGCCCTGTAACTCCCTAGGTCCCCTTTCTCTCATTTTTTAATGATTTCAGATGCAGAAAGTATCATTAAAACCTGATATTTTGACCACAGCCTAGATTTTTTTTTTTCAATTTTATCCTATTATCCTGAATTTTCTTTCTCATTTTTCTTTGCAGTATTGCCTATTGCATTAGAGCTTAAGGGAAAGTTTAATAAGCAAAAAGACAACAACTTTACTGCATATTATTTCATTAGTTCCAGAACCAACCTCACTAATTCCTCTGCCCCTTCTATTTACATTCTGTATTTGCAGGCAACTACTGTGTCCTTTGCTTTAATAGTTGTTAAGCCATGCCATGCATATTTAACACTTAATCATTTCTCATTAGTTCATCTTTCCAATTCCTGGCTCACTTTTGTGAATATTAATTAGTTTGTTAAGGGCTTTGGGTGGCTATGGGCCTCAGTCCTGCCTCTATGGAAACTGAGGGAAGATTCCAGTTCAAGGGACCAGGCAGCCCCTAATCCAACCGTGACATCTCCGGGTAGGAAGGAGAATAATATCATCCTTTCTCATCTTCGCTCAGAGCATTTCTGTCACTTCTCTGAGCCCCAACTGCTATTGACTCCCCAAAGATTTTCAGTTGTGGGGATTGACTTTTATTACTGAAGAAATGAAGTAACTTATTCTCCCAATAAACTGGAGATGCAAAGGAGAACTGAAGAAGAAAGAAATATTTTAGTTAGGTATTAGAACAGACAGATTGTTATACAACTGCTTGGTTAACAGCATAAATATTGATCGATAGCACAGAGTAATATTAAAATAAATGTTCTTTCTCATAGAGAATTACATCTAAGCAAAGAAATTTACACCAAAATTTTAAAGAAAAAAATAATGGTGATAGCTAACATGGAATTAAGAAATAGAAGAAAAAATGCAAGAATCATGAGAAACAGGCAAGCTTTCTACCTTTTAAATAAAATCTCTTTATTCTGTTCTCATTTTAAATTATTTCTTTAATAGTTCCTTTACTGTGCTTTTCTTTAATAGGATGGAAACATATACCTCTTTTTTTGACCTGACCAAATATTTTAACAGCTTTTGATTTAGAAAAATACTTGATTTCATTCTCAAATTTTAGAAGTCAAGTGACAAAATCCACATTTCTCGAAGTTCAATTTAATTTTCTTACCAAGTAAATCAGTAAATAATACTTGATAGAAAAAGAAAGTCCATTAAGATGCTCAATTGTCTATTACTGTTGAAATGCTGTACGCTTTAAATACTATGCTATATCTAAACCATGAGAGGAAATGTTAGCAAGACAAATAAAACCTAAGGAGGAATGCTTTTAGCTTAAAAAAGTTTGTATCAGTTATTACCATAGGTCACCTTCAACTTCTGTATTATAGAAAGCACTTATTTTTATGCAGAGTCCTGTCTGACAGAGGGGCTTGTATTTTCCTTTAGGATAAAAAACAAATGGTACTGAAATTCCTGCAAGTCCCTAAGCTCATTCATTATGTCGAGAGAACTAGAATATTAGTGCAGGAAACAAAGCATCTGAAGAAGAAAATGGAGGTGGTTACGGTAGAAAAATATTATTAGTTTGTTCCTCGTCCTCCCAGTGCTCCCCACGCAGGAGAGGGACATGGATCCTTGAGCAGAATTCTAGGTCTGCTGCTCTCTCATGGATTAAATCTTTCTTTTTTTTTTTTTTAAAAAAAAAGGCAAATATGAGAAACACTGATCTTCTGTTGGAAATAAATTAAACAGTGTGCTTGCATCTTTCACAGTGTTGTTACACGTTTAAAACAGTGAAATTAGCCTGAGGTCTATTTAAAATAATTTGCATAGTTGTATACGAATGGCTTTAAAAAAGAAACAGAGGAAAGGGGAAAACAAGTATGACTTGCAGGAGTTATTTTTCAAATCCAACTGTAGGACATCTTCATTGCCATGCCTTAAAAATGCTTTTCCATTTGCAATAAGAAAGATGTGGGCTTAAATCTTTGAGGCTGCCTTAGACTTCAAAAGAAGTGAACCCTTCAGAGGATATCTACATCTGACCAGTTGTCCTTGGGAACCATCATCATCTTCAGAGAAGATGAGGCCTTCCCAAAGAGTTGAATAACATTTGCAATCATTGAAAAACATCATCTTTTTAGCTATCGTTTTAAAATGCCGTAGAATGTAAACATTTTTCATCTTGTGATATATACAAAAACATACCCTTCGGATTATTGTGAGCTTAAGAAAAGCACAAGACTCAGAGCAAGTCCACTGAAATCAGCGAAACTTTTCCAAATGTACCAGTATACCATCATGGTAAGGGCATGAAGAATTTAGTTCACCTTGTTTAATTGCTCAGAAACACACAATCAGTTGGTAGCACAATGGGGAATAGTGGTTCACAAGACCTCGTGTGTGTTCCAAGACCTGGAGAAAGCTGCTGCCAGTTGGTAAAAAAATTCCCCTGGTTCTGCTGGATTTGTGCATTCTTGAGTAATGGATTATCTAATTAAATTAAATGGCTCAGTAACACTGTTACCAAGGTTATTGTTAAGTGTTGGATGAGGTGGTTCAGATGCAAATAAGACTCAAACCCTACCAAAAATTCAAATCAGGCAACTCTGACATCCTGAGCAAACAACGGGTTTGTATACCTTTGTGTTTCTGCATTAATCTAAGAGAGAAAGAAAAGGCCTAATAAATAGAAAACTGGTCTATCTGAGGATTTCAAAGAGCTTTTTAAAGTAGCAAGTCACTTAGTTTCATAACAGCCTGTAAGGCAAATAACCTATTATCCCTATTTGTCACATGGCTGAACTGAGCAGGGGTTTGGAGCAGCTCCCATATGAGGAGGGACTAAATAGACAAGAACTTGTTAGACTGGGAAGTACAGCAACTATAAAAAAATGAATAGCACAGAGAAGAACAATTATACATTATTTTTCAAAATACAAGGACTAGGAGGATCTCAAAAACATAAGTAGAAAACAAGTTTTAAAAGGAAGGGGAAACAGTGCAGTTTCAGGCACATAACCTGAGTCATTTGCACACTTTTCAGAGATCAGCAGTTTGGAAAACAAGTCTTTGTCTAACCTGCACCTTGGAAAATAGCACTGCAAGTATGATGAGGATCAGAGGAAGGGAGAACGGCTATTAGGGGAGAAGAGGTTGTGGGACAGCATTCCTTATATACACACATAATTTGATTCCAAGTAAATAAGACAATTTCTTTAGATCAGAGACAACCTGCAGAGTATACAGTGATGCATATGGTACTTTTTTACCTAATGCATTTTAATCATGGAGCTCATCACCAAAGAATTTTATGGAAACTAAAAGAATAATTTGATTTTGAAAGATATTACAAAGATTAATCAGGGCTGCCAGGCAAGGTGCAAATGTAACCATTCCTCAGTAAGGCCCTAAACTGCTTCTTGCCTGGGCTGAATGAATATGCCAAGACCATGTTTACCTCACGCTCCTATTTCTTTTACTAAGCATCTGTTACTAGAAACTGCTGAAGATGTTGGTCCACTTCAGTCCAGCAGTTTTCACGTAGTTATCTAAGGAGGACAAGTGAAATCCTGTCCCCAGGAAGTCAGCAGGTATTCTGCCATCACCATCACCGCACCCAGCACACCATCCCAAAAGTTCACCCCACGTATTACGGTAGTAGCCATGCGAAAGCCACAAACAGTCTCAGTCTCCTGCAAAAGACAGCATTACCTAGACCTTCAACCACCTGTATCTCAACACTCCTCACCTCCCAGGGAAGCAATAAAAAAATATCTCGGCATATTTCTGCCCATTTCCAAGACTTAAATGTTTCTGATAATTCCATAAGAAAGCAGATTTTATTATCCACAATCCACTGTGACAACCATTGTGAAAAGGTTACTTTTCTTAGTAAACTAGTATTCAAAACCCACCAATAACTGTCGCTAGTCTAGGTGCTCTAAACGATTGTGTTGTTCGCAAAACAGTCATGAACAAACGGAGTCCAGCTTGGGCTGTGTGAGTGAGCTGTAGACTGGCCTTAGCTGTACTGGGTACAAGGCATCATCATTCATACAAGAATGGCAAACTTGCCAAAACAGTTAACACGATGTAATCTCCATCCCCCCCTCACACCAGACCTGAACTGATTACTCCTTGCAACCATATTTTTCAAAAATAACCTCAAAATATAATCAGTTATTGTTACATCCCTATTTGCTGAGATAGGTAATGTACAGGTAATAAAATCCTTGCTCTCAAACGAGAAGACACTGCATTCAGCAACGAATGCAGTTTCCACATTGGATTTAATTATTTCTACTTTAAAATATTATCTCTCCTTGCAGAATAAAACTTCTATTTGTGTAAATCACCGTGTCATGGAACATGCATCATAATCATTCAACTTTCAGTAGAATAATTGAATGTGGGGGTTTTCATCATGCTCATGTAAGAGATCCAGAAGATATTTCTCGACAGCAGTAAAGTAACTCCAGGGAGTGTAGTTATCCTGATTATCATCAGCAATTACTGTCTAGCTACTGAAGGATAAGAGACCTTGAGTTGCATTACTTGCATCATAACACTGACATTAAGAGTTCAATTATCACATAATACCTGCTTGTTTATCCTGTTTTACTATTTAACTTCCTAGTATGCATAAAGGGAGAAAAGCAACAATAAATACACACAAAGGGCAAAGAGCAACAATAAGAATGTACATGGAAAGAATGCATAATCATTAGGATGTTTCAAAAATTTAAATAAGGAAAAAAAAATAAATCTTTAGAGAAGATTATCCGAAGCTCTTTTTGGAGAATCTTCTGCAACATTTTCCCTGGATTCTAACTTAATAAACACTTAAAACACAAAAAGCTACTTGTAATCACACAGATAATCCCACCTTGAATCCATAAGGCTCCAGCAAAGTGCTGTTCATTCTGACTCGCTCCAGCAAAGCACTTAACTCGTGCTTACTCTTAAGCACTTGAGAATCCCCCTTTGACCTCAGTCAGATTTAAGTATGATTAAAATGAAGCATACCTCTAACCTGCTGTGGGGTTTGGGGTTCAAGCCACGAGGAGTTTAATTTTATATTTATCAAGAAGGAAAAATAATATTTCTGTAAAATATAACGGTAGTAAAATAAAGATATTCTAAAATATTCTGAGGAAGATAAAATGCTCCAAGAAGCATGTTACTCTATGCATATATTACCATGTGCTGTCATTTAAATGCACATTTGGTTCTCTGTAAAGTGTATTGTCTATGCCTATTGCCATATGCCTACGAACTTCTGCTTTTCAGAATTTTTACCTGTAATTATGCTTTACCCTGTGAACGGGACGAATATTGACATGATTTGAAACTCCAGTACTTACGCAGCTGAGTTGTCTAGATCATTTTTTGAACGCTGGGCCTTCAGGTTTTTCCCAGGAAGATGTCTAATTAATTTTAAGGCATCCCATTCAGTTTCAATGGAAGGTGTTCCTCAGAAAAGAGGATTTTTGTGGTTGGCACCGAAACAGATTGAGACAGTTCAGAGGAAGCACAGTTTCATATAAACTTGAAAGAATGGGCAATTTATTACATTTACCGAATCGCTAAGAAACATTGTGAGGGTTTGGTTGTCTTTGTCACTTTCTTCCATAAAGATGCAAAGATGCAAAAAAAAAATGATAGGGAAGGCATATGCCTTTAGGCAAAGCTATACACAGCATAGGATATGTGTACTTACATTTAACCCCACAGCTTTCAATTTCTTAGCTTTCAATCAAGTCTATTATCTTGCAATGCTGTACGTCACCCAACACTTCAGACGTGTATACAACTACACATAAGTAGCAATTGCTATTTATAACAACCATAATTGAGTTTAGCACAATATTCGAAGTCTAAAAGATTGTCCTCTCTAGGAAAGGTTTTTTTGTGTGCTTTTTGTGTTAACCTCACTGCAGTAAAGGCAGGAACAATTGTGGTTGAAAGGGAAGAAAAACTTTGGTGAAGCAAATCTGGAAGTAAGAAAGGTAGAAAACAGTCGGGACACTGGACACTGAAAGCCCTGCTATTTCTCTTTCCTCGGCCGTTGTGGCAGCCGCACGGACAGTTTATATTGCAGTTTCCTACTGCTAATTAAAGTGGCACATCGGGTTCAAAGGATTCACAGAGGATTTTTTTCAAAGCCAGCTAATTTGCTGTGGACTGGACTTCATTCCTAGCAGACGCACAATGCTGTTCCCTGGGCTGATAGGTAGCAGAAGGCTAGCGAGGTGTTTACACAGCTTCTAAAACTAAAAGGCAGCCTTGCCACATTCAGTGACCTCCAAAGCGAGTAGAATTCCAAATGGCAAAGACTGAATTTAATTCAGTACCCAGGATGCCACTAATGTTTTACATGCATGATCAATGAGCAGAACTGGGATGTGAAAAGTGCTGAATACTCAGGGTAATGAAATTCTCTAACCCTAATTTCAAAGATAAAATACCACTTTCACTTTGACAAGACTGTTTTGGGTGTTTTCCAAGGATAGTGACATACAAAAAGCTCATTAGAAACTTTAAACTGAATGAACAACCACTGTCCTTTGTCAGGCCTGGAATTGCTTAGGGTGTAATTGGTTACGTTCATATGACTTATTGGCATATAACACAGTGAGCTATCCATGCCAAATCGTCCTGAATAGCTTGCCACGTTGTTATTGTAACCTTCATACTTCTTCTCCCACCTCTATGGTTTGTTGCTGCTGTCTGAGGTTCTCAGCTGCATTTAGACTTACTGGGTTTGTCTGGTGAAGTCCTACGGAAACAGACCTTGCAGTTTGAATGCCAGAGAGACATGAAAGCATCAGGCACAGGCACATCTTTAACAGAACTGCAGGAGCACTTCAAGTATAAGCTGTACACCCTCTCCAGAAGGGATCATTATGATCAGGCAATTAGATAGACCCTGTACAATGCCACCTGTCTGAATTATGGCATGGAAGACGAATTTCAGTCCTTCCTCTACCTATCCTTCACCAGCAATTCATCACATGCTCCCTTCAGGTTGCTGGCCCTTAAGAAAAGAGCTGTAGAGCAGGTGATAAAAAGGAGTGTCATAATCTGTGAAATTTATATCATTCTCTGTCTTAAAACCAGCATGGTATCTCAGTTGCCTGTACTCAGGTTCACTGTAGGTATTGACCTATTAAATCTACTTGTAGTGTATCCATCCGTTGCAATAAATTCAAACAATATTTAACCTAAGACCAAACTTCTAAGATTCTGCAGAGAAGGTCAAAAACCTACCAGACTCAAGAGCAGTTATGTCCAGCAGAAGATCCTTTCTCGATAATCAAGACGACAATTCAGCCAGGACAGTCACCGATTCATTTCAGCAGAGCAGACCAGGCCAGATCAGGAGCAAAATATTGCACTCCACCAGGGAAGAAATTACATCCCTCCTGGCGCTGAGTCACGTCTTGCATCATTTCTTCCACCAATTTCACTTGGAGCCACATCACTTTAAGAAACCTCACATTAGTCTAATTTTACATCTATTTTTATGCAAATTTTTATTGTTCTAAATTTACAGTAGAGAGTTTTCTAGGGAATTATCTAGTTGCAGTCAGGGGTTTTTTCCAAACAATTTCAATTTTCCTTTAAAAATCCATCTTTAAATTCCATTTTTACTACTACAGCTCCATTGAAAGTTAACAAGTGTGTTGACAGTTGTAGGCATGTAGCTTTCTAATATTACCTTGCAAGAAAAATGCCCTTTTTCTATCCAGATAAAAACCTCTTTCCTATTGACATTATCCTTTTTCTACATCACAATATCCTGCAACATAGAAGAAGATGCAACACATGCTGTTTTCTCAGAGATCTGTTACCACGACTACATATTAATAAAAGCTTTCTGGGACAGTATTCCCTTGCTTAGAAATCTCACACTCTGCAATTGTAGAGGGTTAAGCTCTTAACTGGAAAGATGGAAGCATATATATTTGGGAGCGCTAACAATGCAGAAAGGAGATTTGTGAAATTACAAAGCAAGAACACAGGTTCTGGCGACTCACATTTTGGAGAAGTGAGTGGTGCTGTACTGTATCACCTGCTCGAGCAAAATTTTAGGGGTTTTTTTTTATGGTTTCACTATGCATTTCTCTAGTATGTACATTTTCCCTTTGGCTCAAATAAGGGAATTTAAAGTATTTGAACAACAGGCAGGGAAAATATGAGATAAATTTATTGGAATTCATGGTATTTTTGCACATGGCAGGCAGTTCAGTAATTATCTCCTGAAGTCAAGATATCACTATGATAAAATTGGAACTGGAAACTACTTGTTTATTCTGAAAATTGCCTTCTACAAACAGAAACAGAAGTTTAGACCACAAGGACAGGTAGTAAATTAATCCAAAGCATAACTGGAGAATTAGGTGAGCGTCATGGTTTAACCCCAGCCAGCAACTCAGCCCCACACAGCCGCTCGCTCACTCCCCTTTGGGAGAGAGAACCAGAAGGGTAAAAGAAAGAAGACTCATGGGTTGAGATAAGAACAGTTTAATAATTAAAATAAAATAAAACAACAATTATTAATAATAACAATAATAAATTTTAATGAAAAGAGAAAGAGAGAGAAAGAAAACCCAAGAAAAACAAGTGATGCAAGTGAAAAACAACTCTCGCCACCCGGTGACTGATGCCCAGCCTGTTCCCAAGCAGTGGCTCCCCCGCCAGCTTTCCCTCCAGTTTATATGCTGAGCATGACTTCGTAAGGACACCCCTCTGGTCCATTGTGGGTCACGGTCCCAGCTGCGTCCCCTCCCAGCTTCTTGTGCACACCCCAGCCCTGAGGACACTGGCAGGGCAGCATGAGAGAGTGAAAAGTCCTTGACTTAGTGTAAGCACTGCTCAGCAACAACTCAAACGTCGGTGTGTTATCCACATTATTCTCATCCTAAATCCAAAACACAGCACTGTACCAGCTACTAGGAAGAAAATGAACCCTATCCCAGCCAAAACCAGGACAGTGAGGCTGCTCAGCAAGAATAAGTCAAACCAGACCTAGAGCCCTTTGGGTGTCTGCAAGCAGTGACAAAACCTTTATTGCCAAGTACCGGAACAGCAGAAGTGACTGCAAGCACACATCAGGCCGTGACGCAAAGTTTCGTGAGCTTTTCACCTGTTAAACCTTCCCATCGCTGAGAATCAGCATCCCCCAATCAATACTGTTGCAGGGAATCAGGTGTATTTGGGACGTGCTGTGAGGGTTGCACTTGCATGTATGCAAAGATGTCCTGCAAAGCTCAGATCTTGAATGAGATCCAGTAGCCACAACTTTGAATTTATTCCTGAATACTCGTTTGCTTTTAAGCACAAGTCGCAATGTATGTGACAAGATCCACATTTTGCTCATTTTAATGAATGTGGTAGAGTGCTGGCAATCGAGCCAGTAAAACTTCTCCCTATGTAAGCTGTCATGGATACCTAAAATATCCATGCTGATTTAAACACTCAGGCTTACTTTCTGTTGTTGTTTATAATACTAAAACTCAGTTGCTCAGATGTTCGCAGGATATAAAACTCTAAGAAGAGGAAGCATTGTCAAAGTGAATTCATTTGATCACTTGCATTCACCCAGCTATTTCTATAATAATTTTTAATGCGTTCTGAATTCCTAATTAGCAAGACATATCCAATAGTTAAATACCACAGGACTTTATATATGAATTATTGTCTCCGAGTATTTTGTCAAAAGTATAATTGGAAGTACATTATCTGGGAGAAAAGCTAGCTTTTTCAGCTATTTATGGCTGTGGATATATTTACCTTATGTCTCCAATGAAATTTGTAAATGCAGGTGTGAGTTAATTATCAAGAACATTTTACATAATTCACATTGACTTGCAGACAGGTAGAAACGTAGTTTTTCTCTTTGTTCTTACTTTATTTCTGCATCCCTTGAACAAACATGCTCCATATTTGTTCTCTGTCTTCAGCACGGCTGCAGGACACAAGGCAGCAACACATCTGAACCATCCTTTCCCTCTTTGTGGACCAGGATCCTTGAGACTGTGAGTAATGGGAACAGGGTTGTGGCTAAATAGAGGTGACTATTCAGCAAAGAGGATCACCTAGAGGCAGGTAATCCAGGCAAGATAATGACAAAGTTCATTGCATCAACAAACTGGCTTTTTGTCTAGTAAAGACATGCAGAACACATCCCTGGGCTGATCTACAGTTCCCTTCCTTGGGGTTTAGGCTGTAGCCTGGGTTACTCAGAGCCCAGTGGCTCTCTGCTGTAAACCCCAGCCTCCCCATGCAGTCAAAACGATGCATTTCTGCTGTATTTTTGAGTGGCTATTCATGAATTGCATGCAAGTTTGTCATTAAAACATTTATCACAGAAATAAGTGTTGAACACAGCTTGTTTTTTATAGTGACCTTTAGGCTAGATCATATTTTATGTAAGTCTATTAAGGCATGACCTTCTTTAATCTCAATGGTGGATGAAGACAGCTGCAGGTCAGGCGTCTGTCCTGACCTCTGCACAACATTTCAAGTCATATGGCATTTCAAAATTAGATATTTTTGCTGAGGTCTTTTTGGCATTTTATTATTGGGTAAGGGAATAAAATATGTAACAAGATTCAAACTGCCTCCTTTGATATACGTAAAGTTGAGGGCCCACAGTAACATGAGCTGGCTTTGTTCTAGCTGAGGAACAAGGAAAATGGAATAAAAAGTAGGTAAGATTGTGGGGGTTTTGCTACAGTTACATAAGTAGTTGAATAAATTTTGAGTCCATGACACCCGATAGCAATGAAAGTGGAGAAAAAGGAATAATGATCATGCTATTGTTATCACATGCACCGTTAGGACTAAGATGAGTAGTAGACATGCCAAAAAGCCGAAAGTGTAGGAATTTCTGGAGGGGCAGACTATATACAGCACAAGTACATGCCACCTCACACAAGCACATCTCAATCCTCTCTGGAGTTTACAGGTACAGTTGTACATTCACACTTCATGACAGTTTGACATGATTTTTTTTTTTAGAAATGACAGTGAGAAAAGTATTGGACAGACTTTGAACTGTTTCTGATACACGAAAAAAAAAAAAAGCTTTGAACGGAGGAGGAAGGATTTCTTACCACACCCTGTTGATCTCTGCAAGTGAAAACTGGAGAGCAAGAACCAGACGGCAGATATTGCCGCTGGCCCGTGAACACCAGGAGGGGTACAGTTTACTGAAAGGTGCTGTGACATGGGAAGGGTGAAGAATCTTGAGGAAGACAGCTCATAAAGAGGAACACAGTATATAAATTAAGAAAAAAAAAAGAATTTGAAGAAATATTTGGGTGTCAGATTTGCAGTTTTACTAGTCCTGTTCTTAAAAGATGATGCATAAATTCTAGGGCATCTGCAAAAGTAAATATGAGGACAGAGTTTGGCACTTAAAATAATCTTCATTCAGGCAGTTATCTCTACAGGAAAGATTCTAGGAAAACCTCTTTCCCTCATAATCTATAGTTTAAAAAGTGATTATTCTCTGATGAGCTAGGAGGAGCTGACACATTGCGTACCGCAACCAGAAACAAAACATTAGTTGGAAAAACATGTTATTTGGATTCAGAGAGAACAGAAAAGGAAGAATGGTGGGGTTTGGGGTTTGGTTTTGTTTTGTTTTTAAAAAAAAGATGAAGGCTCTTGACTGTTGGTCCTTTTGGATTCCAGAGCACCAGTTTTAGGGACCCCAGCTGAACAAATCCCTTCATGTGTGAAACAATGAAAAAAAGGCTTCTAGTTAAATACTTGCTTTAGGTTTTGAAATTAAGAAAATGTCAAAATGCATATGTGGGGATGAAGGCAAGAGAAACACTATTAGCCATACCACCACTGCGTGCAGATGAGTATCTCCTACACAGCCAAAGAGAAAGTGGCAAGCACAGGAACAGCCACAGCGACATTTCTCTCATGTGCTAAACCAATACCTTCACTGGAGGCAAAGCCCCAACAGAGTTGTCCCCAGAAGCCCAGTGCTGGACTCTTGGTGGTACTCAAAAGCAGAGGGAACGATGCAGGACTGGGCAGTAAACTGGTTTTGCCAAATGCTTGTCACTGACCGAGCAAGGAACTGGAGAACAGCTGCAGCACAACCAGGGCTGGGGTCCTGCAGGCAGAGAACACGATGCCGTTTCTTGTGCCAAAGGCACATGGCATTCAGGGTGTGATGATTTCTGACACACGGAGCCAAACTCGTTCCTGCTGCAGCGTCACCAATGACATCCATCAAGGATGAATTTGGACCACTGTCTTTCCAGAACTACAGTGCATCTGGAATGCTGGGGGAAGGAAGCAATCTGGCTCTTGCTGCCACAGGCAGGCTGAAGCTCGTTGCTCAGTTCAGTTAACATACACACTTAACTTCAGAAGGTTCACTTAGCAGCACACACTATTTAAAAAAAAATTAAAAATGCAAATAAAAAATATGAAAAGTTTTGTTACACAATTTCCAATGCTTCAAAATACTTTTGCAGGACAGTGTTCAAGATGGGTCTGACCACCTGTGAAGCAGCAGCGCTTCATTCCTGGTGGATTTCTCCAGCAATTTCTTTTCCACCTGGCAGGTTTCTTTTTTAATACAGAAACTATTCACACTAAGGGATTTCAAACTAGTCAGTTTGCAAGCTGTTCTTAAACATCTACACTCCTATGAGACTAAAAATAACATTCAACCATACATTTTCTACCTACATTGTATCATTTTCTAATTACATGTCACCACAAGAGCATAAAAAAAAGCACAACATCCTACGTTTAACACCACAAAGGTGGGGAAAACTCTATCATCTCCGTATTTGGAATCACTTAGTGTTAAATTTTCTTCTGTTCTGATGTTTATTTTTACTTGCACAGGCCTCCATGCCAGCATGTGCACAAGTCCTCCATGCTTCATCCCAGAACCTTTCTACCAATTACTTCATCTTCTCCCTCTCCCATGTGGTGAGTTAATATGAAACTGATCCAAATAAAACCGAAACAGAACCCTGTCTTAGTGCTTTTTAAATTGGAAAATTCCAATTTTGAATAAAAACACGTTTACTGAAAGAAGAACCAAACAAATGAGGGATGAAAATTTTCATGTAACTGTAACTATTATAGTTGTGGCTTGAGAAAAACCCAGCTTTTGTGGAAGAAACGTAAAAAAAAAGGAAAATTAAAATCTACATTTGTCTGTTCTAAAGAAGAAAACCCACCAAACCAAACCCACCAAACCAAAACAACCTATCTCCTACTAGGGAACAGTCATCCTGCCCTTTCTCAGGAAAGCCAGGGTACAAACAGAGCAATAATAAAATCTAATATCCACTGCTCTGACGGCACTGCTTGCTTTGGGCTTGTGCTCCCAGTTTGCTGAGTTTGCATGGAACCAGATGTGGGTCTAGGATGTAAATCAGTCACAATCTTCTCCCTGTACCATTCACCCAAAAAAAAACAGTCAGAGTTTGAGCAAAAGGATCACGAGGTTGATCTTGTTCAAACTCTCTGTCCCTTCCATGTTAAGGGACCTGAATGTCCCCCTTGACACAGGTGAAGAGGAGACCTTCCATAACCCACCACTTTAATCAAACTACTCCAGTGCCTTCAGTGGCACTTGGACCACTTTGCCTGGTGGTACCACCACAGGTCCCAGGGCATGACAAGCCACCTGGAGAAGCAGGCCCCTGTTGAACCACGGTGGGAGCAGTCTGGCTGGGTGGGGGCATTGGCTGCCCACTGCAGCTCCAAACCCAAGTGTCTCAGAGGGAAGGATGGTCCAGGGGTTGCCTGCACCACATTCATTCAGTATTTCTGCAAAGACTTTGGCTGGCAAAGAGCTGATAAAGGACACCACAAACAAAGCAGCTCAGGAGAGAGCTATCAGGAGGGAAGCATAGTGATTTATCAACAAATGTACAATGACATTGTCAATGTAAAAATACTTGAGTAAAATATCTAAATAGTCAGAATCTATTAATTATTTGTAAACAATAATGTCTGAGTTTACAAATACACACGCATACATACCTATATATACATACATACACACACAGATATATATGCACACATATAGATACACTTCTGTGAGTACATACTTGCAAGTATAAGCAAAATAGACTCTGTTAAAGCTACATGGAACTTCTTGGTGTGTCTGAAAAAGCACTCATCCAAACAACAAATGTGTGTGCTGAGCAAGTAGGATAAAATCTAGTTTTGAAAAACAGTTTGCTACAGGTGAATACATTCCCCGGTGAATATATATGCATATATATACATCCTACATTTCTGAGATAAGAAGCCTATTACATCTGAGACGGGTACTCACAGTCACAGACACAGACTGTTCCCAAAGGACATGCAAGCAGTAACCATTAAAAATTATTTCTGTTATGACTAGGTCACACTATTTAAACGTGAATGTGAACAATATAGGTATGATCTCAGTGCGTGCCTCTGTACCAGGGAATATTGTGGCTCACCCCCCAAAATCCCTAACTGTCTAAACCATGGCTAGGCTCCATTATAATGCTTCTTCTCACTATGATCATAATATTTTATTCTCTGGTCAGAATACACATGATTAGACAGAGACAATTAATGTACACTAAACTGTATATTCCAAGGGAGCCCAGTCCATGACTTCCCCTCTGTATATACCAATTGAAAACACTGATTGATAAAGAAAATGCTTTTGTATTCTTCAACAGAAAAATAGCACTTTAATGCAGGGAGAATGCAGCTTTCCTTTTCAAACACAAGACAATAGAGTAAAATTTCTCTGAATTCATTTAAATCTCATGGGGGGAAAAAAACCCCACCACGTAGATCTGATGTAAAGAATTGGCTCGCATTCCTCAAGGTACTGCCTTTGCACACCCCTGTCCTTCCAGGCGTCTGAAGAAGTTAGATTTGTGATCAGAGGCACTTCTTTGCAATCAGTATAAATGCCCACATTTACAGTGACTCTTTAAAGCAGCACATGGCCTTGAGAATCAGAGTTTAAGCACGAGGGAAAGCATGCTAAAAGACTTCATAGCCCACCACAAAAGAGATCACATTGACACGATGTAAACCTGCATTGACCCTGTTTATAAGGGCCTCAAGAATGATTTTCAACACAGGCTGTAACATTTATCAAAGCTTTTACAAGTTCCTTCACAATATTCCACTACCAGTTTTGAATCCTCTGCATGAGCTGAGACTTCAGAAGTGAACAACAATATTAATTCTGTTATGATTAAAGAACTCAATAGTTCCCAAATAAAAACACTATTTTTACATTTTAGATCTGTATTAGATTCCTGTATTTCAAAATATGATTTCCTAGAAGATGGTTAATATTTTTTCCCCTGGCTAAGCACAAAACAACATTAGCATCTCTAGTAGAAAGCCCCGGTAATTGGTTTGACAATTAAAAACACAAATATCAAACCACTGAGGGAAGATTACCCAGGTCCAGTAATTTGCAGTTTTGTTTAGCAGGACAGGATACTTAAGGGCATTAAACAAACAGCATAAAATGTACTACGTAATGGCAGTGACATTTTCAGTTGTCATTATTGTAAAAGGCAACAAAATACATATTGTCAGCTAGCATACCTGCAACCGCCAGCATCCTCAAAGCATTTGTTCAAAGATGACTTTTTTAGAATCATCTAGATACTTGGGGCACAAGTTCCTTTACTTGAAAAAATTCAAGCCATACGTGAATCCTGACTTTGACAGACAACTCTTTGTACTGTTTCGATCACAACGGTACTCTAAAATAAGTAAATGGCAATTCCAGGGGCTGTAGACCTATACACTGCGCTAACCCCTCCAGCTTCTCCACCAGGGATCACCACCATACCAAAATACACAGGTGCAAGTGGTGCCTGTTGCTCCCTTGCCAACACCCATACTGATACAACCATAAAAACCAGTTCAAAACTGCTCTTTCCCTCCTTGGGCTTCTAATTGAGGATTTAAGTACCTGCAACATTTCTGCAACTGTTCCGTCTCTAGGAGAAAGTAATTCAAAATTAATAAAAAGAAAAAAGGTGAGATGCAGCCAGTACAATCCAGTATCCCACCTGCAGATAGTTAATCTACAAAGACAGCCTAACCAACTGCTCCATCACATTTTCCTCATGAAGAAATAATTTTCAAATAGCAGTAGCAGAAAGAAGAAAAATTACAGTTCCACAGGGAAAAAAATCCAAGGAATTCAGCTAAGAATATTGCACATAAATGAAAATATATTTTCTTTGTTTCTTCCGTTTAAGCAGAACTGGACAGTGCCTGACAGAAAAATGCACTCATTTCACTCTCTAAAGAAAGTAAAGCAAGTCTAGCTTTCCAGTTTACATTTCTACACAATCCAAAAAGGAATAGAAATAAGATATTTTTTTGTCTCTTATATGTGCTACAGGAATGTAGCAACTTGCCGTAACTAATGTTAGGGATCAAAAATGCTTTTACAATTACTGTGTTCATTTCTTGACACAGTCCCTTTTCACTGGTATATCCTTGGCAATATTTTTTGCAGCATTTTTGTTCCACTACTCATTTTTCTTACGCTGGCTTTATACACCTAATTTTCAGTGTGGTGGTACAGGTTTTCTCGTATTCTTTGCCAGTGTTCTCTCTTTAAGCAATAAAACACTGGCATTGCTAGGCGCCTGGAAAGGTAACAGCCAAAATTGAACGTAGACCGTAGTGGTCCCACTTCTGCTGCAGTGAATCAGTGCATCTCCCTTCCAGTCATCAGAGCAGCATCCTGTTTCACTCCACCTAAGGGTCTGGTCCTCGGTTCATACCTGATATAAAGTAAGTCTCACTGCAGAGATCTTCCTGGGCTAATGAAAACAGTCTCATTTGTTTTCTGCTGTGAGATTCTGTTTCTTAAAAATCAACTCAGGCCAAGGACAGGGTGCAGGGGGAATACAGAGCATCTTCTGCCTGGTCTATTGATCCAGGCTACAGACCCTGTGCCTCCACAGCACAAGGCAGGACACAGCACAAGGCTGGTGCATCACGGCTGATTAAGGATCCTAACCAGCGGTTAAGGAAGGAATTGGGTAAAAGATGTCAGAATCTCAAGGGGGAAAAGAAAAAGGAATGAAAGAACAGAAAACAAAGTGTCAAAATAGCACAGACAAAGATATAAAGGGGCAAAGACAGAGATGAGTCAGGTGAGCTGTAGGAGTGAAAGTTACCTTGAAAAAAAATTAAAGGGCGTTAGAGATTGAAAATCCAGCGCATCTTAAAGATCACTCACATTGGGAGATTTTTGTTTTGAAGACAGAGAAAGTGATTAAGAGTTAGAAGAGGTAAATAATGAGTCCATATCCGATTTATTTATAAACTAAAGCAAATCACCAGCCCAGCAGCTTGTAGTTCAGTTGGGGTCCTTTGTAACACTACTGTAAAATTAATAAGGGGCATTTGGGACTTATTTTAGTTACTTAACTCTTAATTATCCTTGCCTTGACTATCTATCTATGCAGCTGACTACTTTGATACAAGCATATAGGCTTCCCTCCACCTTGGAGGCTCTACAGCAGCTGATGCTAAGGCCAGCAGGATGCCCCTCTTTCTGCAGGGCATGTAGTCCATATGCTTTTCATCCATCATCAGTAGCAGCCTATTTAGGCATCAGCAAGATGGTTACAGATTTGAGGTCTGCTCATCAAGACACAGATTCAAAGGCCCAGCTTGCAGAGATCAGGTTTTTTCCGAATGCGAGGTACTGCACATACAGGAGTTGTATCAATCAGATAATTGACACTTGGCTAATAATAATTACTATAACTTAGTGAAGAAGTACGCAAGGCACAGGTAAAATTTTGCCCCTCTAACTCACCCTTTATCTCCAGCTCATCCACTCAAAATACAAGTAGTCTGCTCCCCAACAGTACTAAAATTTTCATAAGTTGAGAACCACAACATGCCAGCCACACAGACCAGGATGCCAAAGGTGAGAAAAAAAAGAAATGGTAACGGATTACAGACGGGCGATGACAAGAATTCTCTGAGGGACCCATTACTCCACTGCTGGCTGGCCTACAAGGAGGCTTGCTCTGCTGTTACATCCAAGGGCAGCCAAGTAATGTCAAGTCCAGCAGCTCCTCCTTCCTCTGCTGATGCACCAGGCTGCCCAGGAGTCACCAAGCCACCACTTTCCTGCAGGTATCACGCAATAGCCTTGCCAGGCAGCTCCAGTACTGCTTCCACAAAAAGATCCACGCATTGGTCTTCAGGGCACCTGTACCACCAGTGTACTTCAGAAATATGCATCTGCCCAACTCACGCATAAAACAATCTATTTTTATTTTTAAGAAGAAACTCTGAGGCATTTAATCCATAATAACACTCTTGCTCAAAGGTAATAAACTCTCCATAGCAGGCACTCTGTCTTCCTGCATTAAAAATAATACTCTGAACATCTCAGGTATTATCTAGTACTAAGAAAACACTTATTAACAATCTCCATTAAATCAAACATTTGATTTTGTCCATTTTAAGGAAAACTACATTTTTTGAATGAAAATTAAAAGGATTTTAGCCTACCTAGACCAAGGTTTCAGCTGGGTACCTCCATCACAAATAACAGTTAGAAATTAAAAGCCTGTGCTTTTCACTTAGGCCAAATGAAATATTTGCCTGAAAAGCAATCATTAGGGTCTCCAGTAAAATCCCAGACTCTGGTGCTAGAAACCCAAGAAAAGAGTAACTTTTATCTTGTGCATTTAAATGTCTGCATTCACAACTTCTAAAGAAAAGAGATTCAGGTTTGGTGATTTATAATTTTTTTCCTCTTTATTTGCAAGAGATATAGCCTTTATTCAGCTTTTTGAAATTCAGAGAGATTGTCCTGAGCCCTATGTTCCTGCTGTTCATGATCAAGAGAGACAACAGGAGGGCTGGAATTCTCTGACTTCTTCCAAGAGTGAAGGTGCTCCCTGCTTGCGACAAAGGAGGCCATGAAGCTGCCCTACCACTAAAACTTTCCCTCACTGAAAGTACAGTTGCAGCACATCTGCAAAATGTTTGTTTGTTATTGCAATTCATCCTCATAAGCAAGCTTATTTGCTCGATGTGTCACGTCAAAACACACACGCAAATTTAACTAGGAAAACTGTTACAAAATTTGCTGTAAAGCACAACCAAAACAGATAGCAGGCCCTGTTAAGCAGCGTTCACCCGCAGTGGTTTCTTCTGCCTTTCCTCTCCTACTGAAGGGACAGAAAGGATTTTTGAGAAAATTATCAGGACAGATAGGTGTTTCCTCCTGTTCCCTTCCCAAATCCCTGTAATTGTGTTTGGTGAAGTGCAATTTCCAAGAGGCCAAATCCCTACTGAAAGTGTCTTCTGCTGCCTTGTTGTCTTGTTTGTTTGTTTGTCCTTCACCACATTCCTTGCATATAATTTATATGCTTACTTTCTGCAGCCTGCAGAACCCTCATCCTCTCTTCTAAACCCTGGAGCAATTTGACATTTTCAGCTAAGGTGGCAGCCTTCAGATTCTTCTGCTTCTGAAACGATACATCTTTAGTAGTCACATTTCCTTTTTTCCCTTTCTGATTTATTTTCTCCTTGATTTTATTCCTCCCTCCAGTTCCATAGAACCTGTTTTTATATGGATGCCATCTGCAGATCCAAGAAATCCTCAGTCACTTTGGTGCTTGGAAACAGTCACCTGTTTGTCAGGATCAAAAGCCATCTCCTCCATTAGAAGTACAAACTTACATTTCAGGCAAAGAAAGTCTTCTCTCCCTTCAAGGCAAGCAGCAAACACACCATATCACACAGTGGCCACAATAACCGATCGTTCTTTCTCATTTCTTATCAATGACACAAAAATGTACTGACTAGAACCTAAACTCCTGATAGGAATATTGCTGTCAACTGCTTTATATTTATTACTCAAATGTTTGCTGTTGCAGCATTTAAACCTAATCAGTCTCTTCCCTTCAGGCACTCAAACTCGCCAAAGTAAAACTCAGTTAGATCAAGGTCTCATATCTTAAACAAAACCATCACAGATCAAAGCTGAACTCCTAAATTTGGTCATAGGAGACCTGCTATCTTACCGATACAAAACGAAACCCATCTCCAAAACAAGAGGTCAACAGTGTAATCCGCAAAAGTCCTATTGTTACCACTGCGAGTTGCGATTTTGTATTTGATGCATGTTCCTTTCAATAGTTCGTAACTGATTTTGTCACTAAAATTGCTTTTATCAAGGCTAGAATATGCTCTAAGAACCATCTGCAATGACTCAGAGCAGAAATTCAATGATTTTATGTAAAAGTTGTACGTAAGAATTAAAAAAATATAATATTACAGTTAATCTCCAAAGAGGATTCAGACAAGCACAATGTAACTGTGCCAGATGGAACCTGAGTTGAATTCATTTAAGCTGACACCTCCTCTCTTGCAAAAATAATTCTAAAAAGTATTCTGTTCTCTTAGTTTAACACTGTTAACTTGCACAATGGTCATCTACCTTGCAAATCTCTATCAATTAAAAACTACTTTAAATCACAGCAGTTTTGAGCCACTCAATTATCATTTTACCTCCTCATTACTAAAGTGTGCTATGTGTACCATAATTTATTATTCACATACATACTCTGAAATCTTGCTTATTCCCTTTGGAAATCATCGCCTTCACTGAGATAAACTTATCCATGATAGATAACAGCTCTATTAGCATTTAGTAATCCAGATCAGATTATTAGATTAGGACTGAACGTGCATTAGTATAATAAGACAGAAATCTATTCCAAATAGAGTGCAAACAAGCCCTACTTCAGAAAATAAATGAATGCAACTCATCCTTGAGTACACCATTCAGCAGAAAACAAAGATGTTCTGCTGAGACCGCCTGGAGGAGAATGTGATTTGTTGAATGGGCAGAGGTCCAGAAAGCCTTACGTCTTGCTCATCCTTTCCTTCTTTCTTTATAAGATGATCCACCCTAAAAGCCAACATTCACATATATTAACTATAAATAAAAATAAACCATCTGAATTTTTGCTGTCATGATGTACAAAGATCCTACTTTGCTTTGGATGCAGTATATAAACAGTGGTCCATCTTTTTCTGTTTCCTGGAGTCTTTCTTTCACAAGTTTATGAAACAAAAATGCATGAAGCTTACTCTAAGCCTTTCCTCCATAACTGTTTCTAGGGTTTTGTGCTCCAGGATCTTTCTGTTCCATTCTATAATCTCTTCTGCCCCTAAGGGACTCTTCAACTCTTTATCCTTGCTCAAGTTAATAGGGCTCAGAGGATTTAGCAGAATAATTTTTCGTCTCCAGGAAGGGCTCAATAGTTTCAAAATGTGATGACTTAACAATACGCCTTTATCCACTGACAAATTTCTTGCTCTTCTCCTTCTCTTACACCAAAATGCAAAATTCAGCTCAATCCTTTTTAACTCCTAGATCCATTTTTCAGTTTTGCAAACTACCAAGAAAGACTTCAGAGCTGTAGTGTCTTTGGCTGAGATACAAGACAGGGAATGCATCCAGCTCCTCAACCCACCTTTTCAGTTCAGCTTTGGAGTTAGAGCTCTCCCCTTCCTGTGTCTTGATTTCTCTGGGCTGGAGGAAAGCCACAGCATGTTCTTGCAAGCCTTCAAGCAAGAGACAACAACTGTAAAGTATCTGCCCTGTGGCCCAACTGTACCCTCTGACAACATAAATCAGATGTAACATCAAATATTCCTTGAATTAATATCTTGATTTGATGATAGAGGAAGACTGAAGATAGCCAGAGAACTGGAAGTTTTACTCTGAATTTCTACAGTTAAAAGTTAGGGAACTTGTCTGTAAGTAGCCAGTGCTTGATCTTCACTTCAGGTAATCAGTTTGGTCGAAGAGATCAAAACTGCCTTCATGAGCCAGAAAAAATAAACACTGCAGAAGTGGTCATCAGCATTCGGACTGCAATGTTTTCCCACCCTCCTGCACTTTCACTCTGTATGTCACTGTGCTGACCCAGGATATAGATCTGAAGGAAAGTGGAAAAGCTGGAACACCTCAGATTTTGATGAGGCAACTATACATGTTCAAATGCCTAGCAAGTGTCTATAGGGCATGTCTACCTCGCAGCCAAGGCACACAAGCTAGGTTGCTTGTTAACCCTTGCTGGCTACTCCAATAGCAAGAAGATCAGTACAGACTGTAAAATCCACCAAAGAGCAAGATAAAGTAGCCTGCATGGAGCTGCATTTTCTCTTGAAGGCACCAACAAGACCTTGCTAGGATTTCCAGGCTGCCTTTCCTGGCGAGCTTCCGTAGTTCAGACTCATTCATATACCTTACCCCGTACTGAAAACAGGAGGCTTGCAGACCTGATGTGACTTCAGTGCAGACATCATCTTAATTTTCTTGGAATCTCTGCTGGCCAACCAGACTGCTTTTCTAATTCTACTGCATTTTATAAGACTCTAAGCTTTTCAGCTTCATTCCAATGGATCAGAGTCTTCTACTGTTCTGCTTGCAATTCAGCTGGAATCTTACAAGGAAATTGAAACCAGATTTGAAAAATATATTTCAACCACCAATTAAACACAGTGCAAAGATAGGTTAATCTCAACAGACCTCAAAGTTGACAAAGTCATTGTTTAATGTGTTTAGATATAAAGCTAAAAAATTTGATAACAGCAATAAGGCAGTTCCAAGAATATCGTTACCATGAAATAATTACATCCCAACAGGATTAGAGGTAATCAGCCACACTGTGTCTCAGTACACCTCGGGGGGTGATTATCTTACCATAACAACACCACCCATTGTGCTTCATTTCTTAAATGTGTTCTGATAAAATAACAGTTTTAAAGTTTGTGTAGCTGTTTGTGTCAGCAGAGGAGCAAGAAAACTATAGTCATAGTATATTTTCTTTTCCCAGTAACTTTGTATTTTAAAAAATTCAAATCCCATTGGAAATTTACAAACATATTCATTATAAAAATATGTTCAGCATTTAGATTGCAACATAAATAAACAAAATTTATCTTGGCAGGCTGTACTTTTTTCACACTGCCACGACTTTAATTTGTGTCACCATTTTAATGTTATTTAAATATGGAATTTTACTTAATGTGTTTATGAATTGCTAGAATGAAAGAAAATAAAAGAGTGTTTCATAGAAGATTGAGCCACATAGAATATTAATTATTTCCTTAAATGACCAAAAAAAAATAAAGTAATAAATCTTGGTCTCTCAAATAAATGAATCTATTATACCTGATTGCATGTATTTATTTATACTAATAAAAAATAATATCTCCACAGGTATTGCTTTGCTGTTATTTGTTATGTGCTGTCAGTGCATTAGGTAAATATAAAAGGAAATAAAAATGTGTGACACAAACAAGAACTCCACGGCACTATCCTATACAATATAGTAGCACAGCATCATGTGGAGTCTCCTATGTTTTCCTAAATCTGTGCATGGCAAGTGACAGCATGGATCAGCTTTGACAGTGGAACATTACCGGTGCCATGCTGGGCTGCTGATCTGTCAAGCCCAGTATCCCACACACGTTAATCAGAGGTAAGTGATATTGTCTATCACTTATTTACCATTACAGACAGGTACAGTGGTGACAGATATTCATGTGATTCACGTGATCAAATCAAACTGTCCCAATTCCTTTATTACTTGAATACAACATTGGCACTCGGGTTGGCCTGAGAAACTTAAGAAAAAAACATCTGGTTCTGAGCACATGAGAAGCCTTGGAATTGCAGAGGCACACCGAGTGCAAACAGTAAATTACAAAGGAAAAGAGATTTGTCAAGAGTAGCTACTAGTCAGCGAAAGCTCATGTTTTGGTCTTCCTGACCTTTATAAAGACTGGCTTTCTGGCTTATTACTAAGAACTTTAAAGACTACTATAAATGGCTGACTCAGCTATTCTAGAAATGAATAATACAGACTATAAGGGAACTTAACTGACCTACACTACCACCTTTTGAATGACTATTTTGCTTTGAATTAAAAGTCAAAGGGAAATTACAATGGTTATCTTTATGAATGCTTTAAGGAATTTTAAACCCATACCTAAAAAAAATATATATAAATTTGCATTTTTTATAGCACATTACTCAAGAATCCCAAAAAACAGCATGTAATCCCAAACTTACAGATAAGAAAACTGAGGCACAAGTCCAGCCAGAAAACTTACTGCCTTTTACAAACAGAAAATTCTTCCATTAATATAACCCAAGAATATGTTCCATTACTAATTACTACACTGTGTCATTTTTACACTAATTTCCGCTAGAAGAACTTGTCTTTCAAGAGCACTAGCATTTCAAAGTTCAGGAAGCCAAACTGAGAATAAATAATGAAACCTTCCTTCCCTCATATGGCACTATCCTCTTTCATAGGACCCCTCTGAGTTCATCTATTCTCTGTTCACACTGAGAACATCTAAATGAAGGTGCTGATGCTGCATGTTTGAAGAGAATCAAAGCTGAAATCAAAGAACAAAATGTCACACTGTGAAGGCATCTTTCAATTTGTTCTCTGCCATTTTGCAGACAAAGAAATAAAAGCCTCTGCACTATCAGTAGGGCTTTGTTTTAACTTTGCATCAGAGAGACATGTAAATCTACTGTCACAACTGTTCCGAAAATTCTTCTACAGTCAGCGAAAATCAATGATTATATTAGAGGTTTCCAAAGGATTATTACTTATTTTTAATTTTGAAAGCTATTTATTTTGAGGGACAATCACTACTATTTAAATCTCACAGTGTAACTATCATATACCATAAACAAAGACAACATTTCGCTTTACCTGTTTGTTTATTTCCAAGACCTGGAACTGCAACAGCATCTGAAATCAACAACTATTTTGGGCACTGTATGCTTCTCATCAAATTGCAGTCAGTAGAAATACTTTCTCTAGTGATCTTCAAAACTCTCATACACATGTCATAAAAATCTATTCAGAATTCAATATCCACATTAGTACTGGTGCCGTTTGGGAATACATCATTCCAACAAGGACTCAAACATTTACCTAAAGGATGACTGGTTGAGAAAGATTTCCTTTCTAGTTAGGTTCAACAGGACAGATCTTAGCCTGCTTCATATCTTCTCGTAAGAGACACCATGACCCCTTCCTCCCCCAAAATTCAAACAAACAAAAAAAAAAAAGGTAAAAAAAAAAAGAAAGCCAACGTAATTAGCTACTTGGAAATCCCTTGCCAGGACTGGAAATCCTGGGTGCCCAAAGGCAACGCGTGGTGGGGAAGGCTCTGAGCCCCAGTCACTTTCTGGGTTCCACAACTTCCCTAAGAGCCACAACACCAGCTCAGAAACTGAGGATGAAGCAAAGAAAACATCAGTGTCAAAACCCTACCCTCTGCTGTTGTAGGTAATCATGATGCATAAGATTGTTCATGAATCAACCAACCTCTGTCTCACACTGCCTGTGGTCTGTTTCTTTACTGCTCCTGCTGGAGTCTTCTACTATTGTTATTAGTCTGTATTCAGTGTATTACACTTACTTGTTTTAACAATACTCCTTACCTTTGGGCCTCCCTATCAACCAGAACAATGTCAAAATGTCCCTTAGCTGAAGGAACGGGGAGAAAGAGGGATTCAGCTCTGCTAGCACCACACTTCACTTTGCAGAATCAGGCTCAAACCTCTCCTCTTTCCACGCCAGAGGTGCGTGAGCTTCTCTGTTCTCTTCTAAGTCATCTGCTTGCCCATCCCAGCTTCTGATCTCCCTCACACCGTCTGCATTCCTTCTTTAATATTTTTGTTGAGCCATTGCTGTGCAGTAGTCACCCCTTCTCAGTACAAACCTGAGAGAGTTTTGTTTTTACTAGCCCCATTGCTTCTCAGTTGATCATTTTTCTTCTAAAGTTTGTTGAACTTCTTGTCTAAGCAGCTGATTAGACTTGTTCTTTTCCAGTCTCAAACTAGACCTAGTTCAGTCTAGCTTTTAACCACATTTTGCTTAGTCTTAATGTAGTCTCTAAAACTTGAATCAGCTTCCATTCTTCTATTGCTTCATTTGTGAATGACTCCCTCCTGCAACCAGCCTTTCACTTGAATTTTTGTCTTCCTCAGATTATCCTGTGATCCTGTCACCTCCCAACTTCCATTCCTTTTCCTTCTTCACTTTTTAAATGAGTCTTTCTATCCCTCTTCCTAGAGGGTTCCACAGAGTTGCATGTATTCTCACCATTTTTGCTCCTAGCTCACTAGCTATTTGGATAGTGCCATCAGAAATACAAAATCAGTCATCTCCCTCAGGCTATTGTTTCATAGAATTACTTCTCCGCTTAGACAGTTCTACCTAGGTGCTCTCTCTGACATCCTTTACATGCCAAGCAGTCAGCCAAAGGACAAGAAGTTTTCCAGTCAGTCCCAGAGGATCCTTACTTCCAATACAGATACAAGCAGTATCCTCACAAGCTCATCACATGTGCATCATCTTTGACTCAAACCTTACTCTGGCTTCTCACATCCAGGCTGATTCCAGGAGGTCCTTTCTCTTATTTGAAGGCTTTCTTGTGCATCCACATGATCAGCCTTTCATCTTGCATCTCAACTGCTGAGCAAAATAAGATGGTGCTCCGGGCCTGTATAACTCTTCACATTACCATTGTCTGAAGACAAGCAGCATCAACTTCAAACAGTACTCTTAGTGGAGGAGAGATTCACAGTTCTTTAAGGTATATATTTTGTTTGTATATAATACAACTTGTCAGATCAACAGATGCCCCAGACACCCCAACATTTTCTCTGCTGAGATATTCGAAAGCTGCATCTTGTTACCAGAATTTTATTTTAGTGTTTTACCTCTTGCTAGATATTTCTTTATATGATGCGAAAAAATTAAGCCTTAAGAGTGAAAACCTACAGACTCCCTAAACTCAAAAGCTTCCCAAAAGATTCCACATTATAAGCAGCAATAGTGGCTCCTTTTTTTTCTTCTCATTTCATCCAGTATGAATCTCTTTCCAGTGCTCACTGCCTATATTTTTCCACTCAGAATAACAAGACTTGTTTTGGAGGAAAGAAGTACTTAGAACTGCTGTTAGCATTTTTTCAGTATTCTAATGAATATAATAAGCTCCCATGATGCTTCTTACAATGTGCAGAAGCCTTCAAAAGTATTAAAGTGACTCTGTTTACTCCAGCAATAAGGAGCCTTCCAGATGACTCGTGTGATACATCAATATTACACGTGTCCTTTTAATGCTGGAAAGGAATTCGTAAGAGGAAACAATTATTCACTTTGCAGCTTTTTCGTATTTTTGGAACATGACTCAATTACAATATTCTGCCTGTGCTTTATTTTTTGTTTCACCTGAAATATCACTTGATTTATGATGAAACCATATTTCCTCACCCAGTTCTAATTTAATTTATACAACACTTACAGTTCCTCTATAATTTAGGGGAAGTTGCAGTCTGACACTGTTTCTCTGACACCTAAACTAGCTCCACAAGCTAACAAAGCCCCCTGATTCTTCCAAGAATTTTGAGATAAACAATTCTTATGAGAATTTTTTCTATAAAGGACATGTCTAGACCTCAAAAAAATTTACAAATGAAAAAAAATTACAAAAGTTGTATATATTATTGAAGTAAAAGCATAAATATCCTCATATCCTATTTTCAGAAAATATCCTTAATTATAACCCATGTGATATATACAATTTCATAACATATGCATGAGTAATTCCATCTCTTAAATACTCATTTCATACATAACATTACATGTGATATATGTACTACATTCATTACATATAATTGTCTGGAGTATTCCTAGCATTACACAGGTAATTATTTGAGGTAAGATTTCAGCTGAAGTTAGCTGGCTGTCACTATCAGAGCAACAAATGGGGCTTGGCAAGGCCCAGTATATGCCCACGCCCAGTATATGCCCACGCCCAGTATATGCCCACGCCCAGTATATGCCAGTGGCTCACAGGTTCATTTAATCATTAAATCACCTCAGTCCTGCAATCCTCTTTCACTTCTACAAAAAGGAAATAACATACAGCTGTCTCTCTGTAAGGCATTTGGAAATCTAAGTGAATTTTTCACATATCAGTCTTGTTATTAATTGTGTGTCTGAACTGTAAGTCTCACTGAATTTGCATAAATAGCTGCTTATTGAATTTAACTGAATCAGAATCAAGCACTTAGTTACACTTTTAAATAACTTTTAGAGAGGTAAATTATTCTTAGGCTACATTTTTCAGGTGAACAGGGATCATGTTGCTAATATGAATTACTATAAACTGCCTGATTCCCCCAAAATATGCAGAAATCATAAGAGAAATTAAAAAGATTAAATGAGCACATTAGCAGTAACAAGGGACTTCAACTAACAAACTAATTGGGACAGAGGGGAAAAAACCCACAACATTAAAAGAAATAGTTTGTAGACCGATTTCTTACTAAGAAGGAATCCAAAATGAAGCTATAGCATGGAAAGGCTAAAGAAGGGGCACCCATAAGACGACCACACACATCTCAATACCGTAAGGCAACTCATGGACCCCTATTACATTGGTTGTGAGCAAAGGGCCTGACCACATGGAGTAGTCCAGAGGTTGCTGTAGTTTTGCTCATGGTTAGGAGATCTAAGGCAAGAAAATGGCATGCTTTACTGGCTCAAGACTCAACAAGTCTGGAAACCAGCACAGACCTCCTTATTCTCAGGGATCAGAGCTGTAACAGGAACAACTGAACAGGAGGCCATCAGCAAGGTTACCATTACTCTCGTTGGTCCCAACAACCATCAAAACCTGAGGAATCACCATTATCCCCTCCACATATACTAAATTCTCCTCTGCATATTTTATGTTCTAACAATGCTAGCACATCCTTTTCAGATACCCACACACAAACATCTAAAATTACCAGATTTAATAAACCTTCAGGAACAATTAAGAAGCTTAGTTAGGAAGTGCCCCATGTCTCACATGCCACAACTACAGGAATGCATTGTCTGTAGTGTAATCACATCAGCTGGATCTTACTCTGGCTTTCCACAAGCAGGGAATGATATCTCCCACTATGACCTTGTGTATTGGAAACTAATAAAAACAATCTGGAAAAATCATAGAATAGTTTGGGTTGTAAGGGACCTTTAAAGGTCATCTAGTCCTGTTCCTAAGAAATAAAATAAACATAATTAATTAGCCTATTTGGTGATGAATTTACTGACAGCTCAATTGTAAGGATAATTCCTTACATTTGTACTAAAAAAAGCATTGCTACTCATGTACAGCATATTCATTGCACCCCTCAGTCAAATAACCTGTAATAGTGGATTATAATCTCAAATCTTAAAATTCTACCAGACTGCTCTTCTGTAATATAAAAAAAATGAGGAAGACAGATGGGGGATGAGAGCTAGAAAAGAAGACAGGCTGGAGGACCAAGGGCACTGACTCAGTCAAATTCTTATTCACACTGTCCATCAACATGGAAATGTTAGACCAGAAAAGGGCCTGTTTTGCCCATCTCACAAGTATCATATGACTAGGAAAAAAGAAACTTTGGGAAGTGGAAGTCCATTTTGAAAATATGTAGTCAGATATTCTTCGTTTGCTAAACTGGGTCTACCCCTATAAAGTATCTCTTCTGAAATTAGCTAAAACTTCAGTCCTTTAACTGCAGAATCTGATGTTCTTTTTTCTGTGCTTCAATTTCATAATCTTCTAAAACTCTTATGGGAAGAGGTTATAGATCATCATGAAATCAAAGACAGAATGTTTTTATATTTCCATTTGCTTCTACCACACTCTTATTTTATGGAAAATAATTTTCATTACTCCTTCTTTCTTTAATTTTACTATTTATTTCTCTAAAACAAACTCAGGGAAAAAAAAAATTCCACAAAATTCTTACTTAGGAAAAGTGCCTGAAGCATCAAAGAACCACGCTTGAGAACTCACATGAAGGATGACTGTGCATTTAGGTCACTGAAACTGCAGCTAGGGAGATGAGGCAGCAGCTCCAGTTTCTTTCCTGACCTTGGGCAAGTCACTCACTTGTCTGAATGCTTCAGTCCGTCTCATTTGTAAGAAGAGGATGATAATATTCCATTAAATACAGCTTCTTCTACATCTGACTTTTTAATTGCAAATGATTTGCAACTGACTAACTCTTGATATAAGCTTATACAGCATCCAGCACAGTGCAGGCTCATCCTCAGCCTAGGTCTGTAGTTATTACCACACTACAAGAACGGATCTTAAGAACTGAAGGAACAAAAGATTTGTCACGCCTCAAAATAATGTAATAGAAAGAAGTGCTCAGGAACACAAAGATCATCATTTATGAAACTATGAGAACGCACATCATGCACGTGCAGGCACACACACAACACACAAAGGGGTCACATGGTCTGCCCAGAAATTCAAGCAAAGTGGATAAGAAATTTTAACTGTCATTAACTAACTATCAGTATACCTTCAGGGGGCTGAAACAAGTCAGGTGTAAGTCGATGAGCAACAACAGCTAATGTGGAATCGAAAAAAAAAGATCAGAGAAAATTCTACATCTACATTAAAACTCCTTTGGCTCCAGGGAATATACGCTAAAAGTACAAATCCTAGCACAATTTCATTAAGAATGTAGAGACAGATTTTTACCTGTGAAAGAGAATTGTCAATATATGTTATATAAATTTCCCTTTTTAAAGAAACTTCAGCAGAACAATCCCTATTTTTTTCGTATTGACAAATCTGACCTGCCACATATTTATACAAAGAATGTATAGAAATAGATATGTCATAACACAGGGACAACAAGTTATTCACTGAGTTGAGTAGCCTAGTGATTTAGTAGAGAAACAAGGCTGATATTCTTTAAGAAGAAATAAAGAAGCAAACTCTTTGAGGCATAAAGAAATTCTAAAGGGAATAGAGAAGGAAAATGCTACAAAGGATATGTGGCCTCCTATGACATATATAACAAATGGCCAAGCAACTTGGACTAAGAAAGACCAAGGCAGTAAGGGATTTAAGACAGAATATCATTTTTTTCCAGCAAGACTATAAAAATGTATGATAAAAAAAATCAAATGGCCTGCAATGTGAACAAGCAGTAAACACTATGAATTTTTAAAATGTATTTGAAGGATGAAAATCCTGCATGAGAACAGAGAGAGGAGAATGGCTAATTAAAACTAGCAAGCAATTGCAGTCTCTTGAGGCTGTTTCCTCAGCTTCGTTTCAGACACCCTATGTTCCTATATCTAGTACAGCAGGCAGGTTGGTCGGCATCATCAAGTCAAAGTTTTTATACTGGTAACACAGAGTGCATTTGTATCAGGCTTCAGTGTTTACACACTGCAGTCTTCCATTATAAATCAGCTGAAAAACACCATACAGTTACACTATACACATACTAGTATTCCCTCTAATCTCTGCAATGCATACAGTACCTTCCCATGAGTTACTGAAGTGTAATTTTCTGTTTGTTGCCAAACACCAATCATCTAGTTCTAAAAAATTCTCCCACTGAATTTTTCTATGAACTAATTATTTTATACCTAGTGAAGGTGGAAACAGCCAGTATGGGTAAGCTTGCAGAAATATTTTCCAACAGTGGGAAATTTTTCATTCACACATAATTTTTCAGAAATCCACCAAATTGCTAGAAATTTGCCATTCTCTCAGATGAAAATGTTTATCATTCACTAATTTGAGGGTGAGAAAAAAAAGACTGAAATTTAAAATCCCAGCTCTACTGTTTCCTTGTTTTTGTAAACGAAGGAATTCAACTATACAGCATGTCGCACATTCAGTTGGCACGAACATCATAAATATACTTGTAATACTCATATGAGTTCATCATTTTAATGTCCCAAGTATCTGAATTTTGGAGACTGTGTACTTGGGCTTCTGAATTTGAACCTATTAAAGACTTCAGTTAGGGAAAAAGGAACCCTAATTGTTGCTTCTGGCATTCATTCTGGATTTAGCTCCCTGTATTCACTAGACCACAAATGAGTATTTGAAATCGCTTAAGTTTGATCATAATAAATAAAATTTTAAAAAAAAAATCTTTCTTTTCTGGTTCCATTAACCAATCTCAGTTTTGCAGGTTGTAGCAATGAAGTTTGCACATTAAGTTCCTAGAAGCTCAATTTTCTTTTAGAAGGCGGGGAGAAAAAAAAAGAGGAGGAAAGTGGTTTCACTCAGAAAAGAAACAGCTAAATGACAGTGCCATGTACAAATGTATGCTACAAAATGCAAATTTTTTCTGGCTTGATTTGTTATTAAAAAAAAGAGGATCTCTCTTAGGCCATTTAAATAATAATGCACGATTGCTTCATGTGGTATATTTCCTACTGCCTCATTCAAAAGAGTTTGAAGTAATGAGATTTTCACAGTTATCTTTTGAAGAATATTCAGTAATTTAATGGCTGAATCCAGACATGAGTGAAGGTCCGGCAAATTGTTATGCGCTCCCTGAAATAAAAGAGAAATGGGAAATGCAAGACTTCACAGAATCAGCCCTTCATACCACATTCCCAGTCAAAAGGGAAGAAACCCCAAAAGAGTGGCATAGAGGGAGAATGTAAAACCAATTAATTAATTAATGTTAATTTATATTTCTCTCTGGAGATGTAGGTATGCCATGAAAGCAAATCACCTTAAGTACCACACACAAAGAAACAAGATTTTGGATGGCTGGGGAAGAATTGTGCGAGATCAGAGAAAAAAAGCAAAGAAAAGGTCACTCTTCAACACATCCGTGTTTAGTAAAAGTTTGGAGAAGTTAAGGTTGAAAATAGTGGCCTGAGGCCGCCAAAATTATGAAGATGGTGTGGGAAGTCCAGGCTGTCTTCTGGCTTGATTCACTGCTGTGCCGAGAAGCTTTAACCTAAGCTAAATTCAAGAGGAAACAGAATCTCTCAAAAGCTTACAGGACAGATAACTGGAAGTCTTTTATTTGCTGAAAGAAGTAGGAGGAAATCTGGCACATTTGCAATTTTTGCACGTTACTGGAGCATTCAAACACGACCTAAAAAATTTATATTCCAAGAGGAAGGTCTTTACATTGGCTTCATAATTACTGATGCCTGTAGTTAAGCATATTTAGCATTTTCTATTCAAGGTCCAGTTTTTCCTTGCAAACTGTAACAACTGAAATTTTCCAAATGGGATATTTAATTTTGGATGTTTATTGATCTGGTTTTTTTTGTCTTGTGTAAATCAGCTGAGCCATTTTTTTGGAACGAGGTCTGATGAAAAGACGCTTTGTGCATGTTAACATTGGGACAGTCTTATCTATTACTTTCATGCTTGGAAGCAGAGACCTGAATTTTTAGCAGAGGCACAAATCGCACAGAAGGAAAATCCTGTTGCCATCACATTAAACTATGCAAATCTGGCCACATTTTCAGTCTCTGAAAATATTTGCTTAGTTATAAACCCACTAGAATTTCATAGCTAATTTCTCAGCTCTATGCCTTATATCCTCACAGCTCCTTCAGTCTGAGTGGACTTTGCCTGTGTCTGATCCACAGACTGTCTTGGCCACTCTTGAGCAAACCCTGAGCCATCTCAGAGCAGTACGAACTCGGTGCATTCTTCCTTGCAGCTGTTTCTTTGAGAAGACAAATACTCGTGTCAACGAGCATCACACAGTTGGATGGAAAGCAGTCAGTTTACCTCTTCTCTACAATTAGTGTCTCCACCCTGTCCAAGGGGAAAAAGGTCAAAGCCACTCTGCACTGGGTTGCAGGAAGTGGAATTGTATATATATATATGTATACATACAATTTTTAATATGTACATTTCATATATACTGTATACACACACGTGTAAAGAGATACATAAATACGTTTGAGAATTCCATTATCAGAAACTATGTCAAAAGAATTTCTTAGGTTTGTAAAAATCGAGTTCTCCAAAAATAAAAATAGCAAAGAGAACTGCACATAGAAATTTAGCTCCCTTAGACATATAGTTTCTGGTAGAACTTCTATGTATGAACTATGTATTAAAACACAGTTGTTTTAATTTTTAAGACAAGAGTTCCACCTCATTCAGAAAATAAAGTCATAAATTCAAGTGTAGACACCTGGGGTTTGATTTGCAGACAAGCTGAACACTTACATCTGTAACTGACATCAGCAGAAAATGCAGTTTGAACACATAACATGCTACAGAAGACACATTACATTGCAAAACTAGATATTATTCCTTTCAAACTGGATTCACAATATTAGCACTCACTTTTAATCTATGCCCTAGTTCATATCACATAGGGGCCAACACTGCCTCACCTTGCAGGGGTGCCATGCTAATTAATTCACAAACAATTGTGAGTCAGCAAGATACAGCACTGAAAGCACCACACAAAAGCACTAGGAGGCTATTTTTTAATTTGTTGATGCAAGGTTTCAGTAGCACTCAGTAAATAACAGAAGAACAATGACTAGAAGAATACTGACCTGCTACTTATTCTGTAGGAACCCTGTATGCTGAAGAAAGCAAAGGTCATCTGGAATTAGGAAAGGGGTGATTTATAGTTTCACAGGTGACTTTGATCCTGGGGCTTCTAAGTGCTTGACTTGCTTGACTTTGTACTGCGAGCTTTTTTTTTTTTTTTTTAATATTAGTATAGGTTTGGGCAAGGTCAGTTTTATGTAAATTAGACTAATTTAATGTTACTGGGTGGAATTCAGACTAGAATGTAGAAAATCCCCTACAACACAGATGAAATTTAAAGGGTTCCTAGTTGTAATTAAAGGTACGCTAAATTGATACAGAAGCAAATCTGTCTGGAGGGAACATAATGACTGCCCTTGTAACGAGTCAATCCAGGCAGAGAACTGCTCAAACCCGTAACAGTGAAGTCACTTGCTCTTATAGGCAAAAAACATATGAAGGGCAACAACATATGATATATGCAGTCACCATCTCCATTTTCTTGGTTATTTCTATTCTATCAAACAGTGGTATAACTATCATTATCACTCAGAAATAATCAGAACTGTTACCACTCCTTCTAGAAGAAGTGAAGAGTAAAAAATACAGAATCTACCTTTCAGGACAAAAAAATCCATAGAAAAGGTGTGATGTTCCCTTGGTGGGCAATGTTTGTCTGAGCCTCTCCTACCATGCACAAAGAAAGTCTGCAGAGTATGTCCAGGTGAAGAATACACAGCAGCTGCCATTCAAAGCACAGAATCCAAATGGATTCAGACATCTTGCAGGGTTTGCAGATAGATAACTGAGCACTGAATTTCTTGAAGACAGGCATCCAGCACTCCCTACCTCCCATTTTAAGTGTCAAAATCATCTTTCTGGAGCTGCCCGAGTTAGTAGTTTGCTCATGATAATACAGACTAACAATAGCACAGATGAATCCTCCCTGTTCTGCTAGGTATCAACAGGAGGGAGGAAATTCCTGTGTTTGTAGTAGCAGGCATCTCCCCTTCTCAGGTTCCCAGCCAGACCTTTTGACTGCATCTCTCTCAGCTACCTGCCTGAAGCTGTTGCTGTTTGACATAGGGTCCCAGGACCCCTCTGATATAGGTCTCTAAATCATATCCCCTTGGCTGACAATTGCTGCTGCAGCCCGACAGACTTGACTCCAGCAGAGTTTTTCCTGTGGAAGACAAGAGCTGCTACTAAAAGGCCATGATGCAGAAAACAAATTCTTCAAAACAAAGTATGATTTATTTTGTCAAAAGGTGTACACCACTCAGTAAAATAGACTTAAACCAGCCAAGACCAAGGCGTATACTGTTACCACTTGGCATCCAGGTAGCTGTGATTTAACCTTGATGTCCACTGCTCTCTCAAGTACCTTGTTACAGCTGCCCCAGCCCTTGGCTCTCAATCAACCTCTAGCAGCCTATGGCAGCTGCCTCTTCCCCTCTCCACCAAGTTACAACAGTTCGGTCTTCTACCAGATCAGCGTCTTCTGATCTCCTCCTGCTCTTTCTTAGCAAGACACCCCCGCTGCTACTCTTAGGACTGCAGCTGCAACTTGCAGATATAAATACGACCACTCTGTTTGAGTATTTCTGCAGTGCCCTTTTTTTAGCCCCTTATTTTACATTTCTTGTCTGTTTTTTTCTTCTTCTCTGTTTCCCTATCTCCTTCCTACATATTTCACTTCACATGGTGGAACTCACTTTAAAGAGCCAGACAGACACTATAATCATGTAATATAGTTCAGAGGTAGAGGAATGGATGTACTGGGCAGACAGAGAAGACTGTGAACGCGTGCCTGCTCCCAAGGGATGCAGCAAGCAAATCCTGGTAACCACACAGCCCCTGCACTCAGGCCAGGGCTATTTCCATTCCTTGTGCCCCCACAGCTGGAAGCTGGGAACCTTACTACCCACCCTGAGCCCTCTTCTTCTCCCTTTCCCTCCAGGATACAGAATTCCTCTCAAAAAATAGATTAGATGTATCTTTTAAGATAAGAAGTCAAATCTTACCCTTCTCCTGTGGCGTTCACCCTACTGTAATTTCCCGTAGGAACCCTATGAAAGTGCCCTTCTCTCTACCACAGAAGCCTGTAACTATTGTAAATGTTCAGCAGAGAGGTAAAAAAGGAAAGCAACAAAACCCCAAGACACACAGCAGTGTTCAGGAGCTACCAGTCATGAAACGACATACCTATAGATCATCAAAGGAATGACTTTAGTAGTTTTGAACAGCACCTCGTCTACACTTTGGTTTTCAGATTCAGCATTCAGTGATATTGCGTCCTGTGTTAGCTAAGTCTTCTCTTATGAAGTAATTTTCACTTTCTCACAAGCCAAGGGAGTGGAGTTAGTACAGACTAAATGAAATACCACAGCATTTCTCCGTCTTTCTCAAATGTTTGCAGTGTGAAAGTCCAGAGAACAAGCTATAAACAGCAGACAGCATAGGAGGTGGGAAAAAGTGGGAAGGAGGGAGTGACTGGATGAACTCTCCATCACTGATTGAACAGGAGATTTAGATCAAATTCATTTAGATGAAATTAATATTCAGTGTTGAAATTATGTTGCTGTAATGATGATCAGAAGAAAATATTGAGAGCAATAAAACAAAATCCTAAAGAAACTGGCACTACATCAGAGACAGCATATTGACGCTATTTACTTTAATTTCTCCAGGTTTCATCCCCGTCTACATCACTGTCAACACCTCATGTAACCAAGCAAATAACTCTCAAAGAGCCAGGGAGTGCAAGCCAATGGTTGCAGCTGCCATTAGGCCTCTACATATTGTAGTAAGCAAACGTATCCACTCATTATGACCTTGATCTAACAGCCCCAGTAGCTGGCTCAAAGGCTTATTGAGTACCACATTTTAAAATGTTATTTCACAGGGAATGTTTATAGAAAGTTACATTTCTCTTACTGGTTTTCAATTATAACAAGCAAAAGACTATGGCAGAGGAGAGTGCGAAAATAAAAATGAGAACACAAAAGGAAATCAGAGGCAAGTGACTCAAAGGCAATAAGCAAACCTCTTTCAACAGTCAGGCGTGTTTTCAAAACTATTTAACAGGTCACAGATAGTAGGGGACACTTACTTGGGTCGCCTTAGCGTTATGTTAGTAAGCATCCTTTCCAATTTCATCACCGCAGAACCTGACTCTCCAAGCATACTTCCGTGCATGTAAATAACTTTAAATAAGTTACAGCAAAGTCCTGTTGGCTTATAATTCAGTCACTCCGACGAAGCTCCTCAGAGGGGCTCTTGCCACCGGGAAAGAGGACATGCTGAATCACAACTTTCATTTATTGAAAGCAACGAAGGCCAGATTTGGGCAATTGAAGGCAATAGAAAAATTCCTACCGAGTTGAGTGGACTTTGAATCTTATGCTAAGTTCTCGACAGGCGTTCGCCCTTGGCTTTAATTCAGCTGTTGTCCCCCTCCTTCAGGTGCAGTTGCCATTTGGTCAAATTAACTATTGTCAGATTCAGGAGATGGATGGGGGTTTGGATCTGGCTGTGTGGCTACCCATGTTACATTTTCATTTTATACACCTGCAGCTCCTTTTCTAATTTGAAAATTACTTTGTTATACTTAAATTGCTTTCAAAGGCAGTCTGTCCAAGCTAGCAGATGCACTAATGAGGGTTCTTTATCTTTAAAATGTGCAAAGGGTAATTTTCATTTTCCGTTTAATTTCAGAAATCTTTTAGTCCGTTATTTTTCAGTTCACATTTAATACCAGAATGAAGGGACAGAAACGTAAGAGTCTTTGTTGTAATCTTTAATGGATTAGTGGTATTGATCAAAGAGATTTGGGTGCTGATGTGAATTTGTCACTTAATCTTATAGGCATGTTTATCTATTTACCAAGAAATCGGAGTGTCAAGTTAGCAGTGGTATGAGGCCAAGGGCTGGTACTCCTGCTTCCACAGTTGGATACACTTCTTAAGGAAAGGAAATAAATGGTCAAATTATATATATCATTGTGTATTAGGGTGGGGATTGCTGTTTCTTTTTCTAACTCAGAATTTCCCTAACTTCATCTAAACAGAGCAATTTCATCAGGGATGAAGCAATGCAAGACAATATTCTGTATAAATGAAGTAACCTGTGCAGTGCATGTTAATGGGGAGAAAGGCTGCATCGCTGGGATTTCTTTCTTTTTTAATTAGATGCAATCAGTTTGACAAAAGGACATTGAGTGGTCTTGATTTTCATTTCAGAGAGATGTGATCATACTTACAATATATTTGTCAGGCAATTTGAAAAAACGCCCTGTTAGATTATTAAATTAACTCGTTGCATATATCATATTGGTAAATTAAATCTGAAGTGACCTTGAAGAAATAAAAGTTTCAAATTTAAAAAAGGGTAAGTTTTTGAAGGGAAAATAAGATTTGCTTGAAATTCACAATGTGTTTACTGCACGTCCAAAATTTCAGCTCTTCTTGCTTGCTTCTAAACCCTTTACGGAGAAAGGATTCTAGGATCTTGACTTCACTCACAGGAGGGAAAGGGAAAAAAGCATGTCAGTTGAAACACCATGTAAAATCACTGTATCTTCAACCTGCTTAAATAAGAGCAGGGTGGGGAAAAGAAGGAGCTAAGATAGGGTTACTGTATCAGCATTGTATGAGAAAGTAGAGAACAAGGGTTCTCAATTTTCGGTCCAGAGGTTCCCTTTGGATGAAAACTGGTCCATTAAACATTTAATATAGCCTTTTCTCTGCCACCAGGTTCTGTCTCTCCTCTCAGTGACTTCTCCTCCACATGAAATAATCTGTGAAACAGGTTGCTAGCCCTGCTCAGGCAGGGGGAAGGATGGCTCACTGGCAAAGGGGATCAGAAAGGCAAAGGGCATCACAGGACACGTTTGGACATTGTGTGAGGTGGAAGAGGACTTGTCCCAGCACTGGTGGGGCTAAGGAGGAGGTGGTGAGAGCTTGCCTAGAAGGCTGGGGATGGTGGGAAAATGGTCCAGTGTGGATGTCAGCAGCACAAAGGCAAATGGCAAAGAGGACTTTGGTTTCAGGGAAAGAAGATCCATGATGAAAATGGAGAAGGGAAAACATAGAAGCACTGTTTATGCAACAGGTGTTGAGATGGTCCAACATTTCTAGTCATGTGGCAGAGACAGTGGAGTAAAAGCATCATAATACTGTGAAAACCAGTGCTGAAAAGTAAACTGAATAGCCAAATGAGCCAGAAAGGATGCAAAGCACCAGTTTGAGGTGCAGACTTCTTGTAATTCGATATGATGGACAGCTATCTTCCATGAAGGGTATATTAGAAGGCTGCAAGCTGAATTCAGATGTAGCACAGGCTTTCCATTATCAAGACATTCATACAATATTTGCTCCTGGAAATTAAAGTTCATAGCATTTTGGATCACATATTTGCATATAATAACCTCTGATCTCTGTGCTCTTTCTTGCTGCCTGGTTTCTAGTTCCTACCACCAAACTCCAGTCTCAACCTGTACTTTCTATCAGTCCTGTTCCTCTACCTGAAGCTGATGCCGCTACTTATTCACAGCATCTTCCAGCTAAACTGATCTTTTCTCAAGAGATGTCACTTCTCCCGCAGACTCAGGAGGCTATAATGTTTTTTGGCACTGACATGGCTTAAATGTGTCAGCTGGGACCGATTCTGTTTCCATACACTTGAAACTTTCCTTCTGTGGGTATAATGGTTACTCAGGCATATCTGCTCTTTTTCTGCTGACAACAATTGCAGGCATTTTAAAAGCTATAGATGATAACAACAAAAGCCTGGCAGCACTGACTGGAGAGTTTTTCTGAAATACTGATATGAAGAATTCTCATCCATAACTTTGTAAGAATCACATTAACCCTGATCTTCAGGAGCCGTGTTCAGCTGTATCAAAAATATCCCACTAAAACAGACCTCCAGTTCCTTCGGGATATCCTGAGCTCAGACGTACCCTCTTCTCACTTCGGGTTAGGAAAAATGCACTTAGACCATAAACATTTGTGTACATCTCTGGTAGTATGAAGCAATGAGGCTTCTGCAACATGTGTTTCTGACTATCAGTGTAGTCTTCCACGTAGTAACACCTTTATTTTCTCTATTTAAGATAAATTTCCATAAAACTCCTCCTAGCTGCAATGAAGCAGCTCAGCAAATTTCCTTAACGGCACTAATGGTAATTCACCATTCTTTCCTTTACCTGCTCCAGGCTGGGCACAGTCTCAAGCACAGACAGAATCAGAAGAAAAAGCAAGAAGGTCTATAAAGGACATTATCACTGGAAAGAGACACTAGGATTTATAATCTGCTCTCTCTGAGCCAATGCTTCAATGCAAGTAAAGGCCCACAGCTATAAACATTCTGTCAACAGTACAATAAGAGTGGCATCCACCAGCACTTGTGGATAACTAACAGAAGTTAAGCACTTGTGTTTGATAAAATCATAATCATTGCTCACATATTTTAACAGAATAATTCCAAGGATCATGGAGAAAAGACAAACTCTTGTCATACTTTTCCCCTCATTCGGACAATGGAAGTAAGAGGAGAGGGAGCAAAGATGAGGTAAAGACCAGAAGAGTCACCAAAACAAAACCTACCCAACTAGTTCTAACCTGAAATAACAAACAACATCAAACGTTCCTGCAGAACGGAAACCCACGCATTTAGCTAGATGCACATGCCATCAGACTCAAACGCCATTTGAGTGGTGCTCCAACATACGCCGCTCTTGATGGTTTACCATTTTTTCCCCACGTGGAGGAGATTCAGGCCTGGTAACCTACAGAGCTGTCCCGCTTCTGCATAAGCAGCAGAGGTTGTTTATAAGAAATGTAAACCATTAAAAAAAGATGCTGCGGAAACTTTGGAAATGGAGCTGCTGTCAGCAGAGATTAAATTGTATACCAACAGCACGACATTTATGCACTGCTACTTAAACTGTGACAAATGGTTGCAAACATGATAGTTTCAGGATCTTTAATCTAAATGAATGGTGCTTTTAGCCTACCTCTGACTGGAATTCATTTTGGAAATAAAGAAGCATTTCCTACTCGGCTGTGTACAGAACTACCCCACCAATGACTAAAAGGGCAGGAGTCACAGCTCTGGACAGCACTACGGTGTACTGTAAGGGCTGGAACAGGCTGTCTTTATGTATTTATTCCCTTCTGAGTCCCAAGCAATGTCTGTAATGTAAATGAAGATTTTACCTGTCGACCTTATATGTTTTCAAGGAGTTTTTTCTCCTCTTTCATTTTTCTTGTTATAACAACATGCATAATGCGAGCTCATACAAGGCAGCAAAGATTACATTAAAATGTAATTTTTAAAATCACAAATATCTCAAATAGCAAGTTACTCAAAAATCATTTCCATCATTATCAGTTTAAATGTAATATTAACTACTTGAGAAAACTGATGGCATAGGTAGTTCATCCTACTTATGCCAAATTTATTCCTATACTATCCTCAGAGACTCTCAGCTGAAGGAATTAAAAGCACGATTCTTACAAACAAGTATTTACAAAGTGGTTTTTTAGTGTTTATAGTCTTGTAATACAATATTTATAAAATAATCTAATTGCAAACATTCCAAGGTGTTCTTCAGCTGATAGCATGAGAAAAAGTCACTCTTCTATCCTAATCCTACCCCCACCTCCCTGTTCTCAGTCAGTGGCTTGACTGTACCCCTTGGAGATTTTGGAATTAAAAAAAAAAAAGAAAAAAAAAAAAAAAGACACAGGAAATGATGTTAGGTGAAAAACATTTCTTCGAAAAAGAAACAACTCATCACAATTACGAAAACATGAATTTGGCATACAATCAGATGACCAGCTTCTGATGCTTGCATGAAATTTCTGCGGCAGTCCCCTTGCACAACTGCATGATTTGCAGCTGGAGGGGAGACCTGAGGTGGGGAACTGGGAGATGCACTAAGAAAAAGATCCCTTAAAGTTGCCACTTTAAACCCTGACGTTTACTCCAGCTTTTTTATCACTCCTATGTTTTTAAAAAGACAATAAAAACAATCTTCCCTGTTCAGTTTTTTTGAGGGAAAATACAATCTTTGTTCAGAAGAAATTCTTCTGATGAAATACTTAGAACAAGGTTAAAATAAAGTTAAAGCTGTTTTTAAGAGCAGGAACGCACTGCCATCTCGTGGAGTGTGTGCGGGGAGGCTGTGCAGCCAGCCAGGCTGATGCGCTGGGATGAAACACACTCCAGCCTCCGTCACCTCGGCCTCGCCGCCCCAGGAATGCCACCACCGACAGACATCATCTTTCTGTGCCCACAGCCACATGCTAAACAGCAAGCTGCTGTATCTTTGGAAATGGTAAGAATTTTCCTAAGGAAATCTATCTGACCAAGAAATATAAAAGACCTTTAAAGATACATCTAATGCAGAGATCGGGATGAAATTTGGAGTTACGCTGCCGCCAAGGCTGCCTCTGTACTGGGAGGTTTGCACCTCAGCAGCCCACTAAAGAAACCAGTCCCAGCACAGAGGCAGTTTTGACAGGGAAAGCTGGTCTATCGACTGATGTAGCGGTAACACCTGCCACCAAAAAATGCTTTCTAACGGTAAAGCATGGGTTTTGTGGCAGATGCATAGATGCTGGGGTTCCGTGGGCGCAAGGATGCCCATCGAGTCACTCCTCTGTGCAACTCTGAGCAACACAGAAGTGCTGACAGAGGTCTGCAGCACGGCCCGCAGTCATTCTGTCAACCCTGCCAGGAATTGCCTAGATATTACAGAGTATCACCCTCCTGGTTTTTTTTATCAGTGTCTGTTATTTCAATATATTAGAGCTGAGATATTCAAAGCTGCCTGAGGGTTTGGAGAATTAGATTCAAAATGTTCTAGGCAGTTCTGAAAATTCCTAAGAGAGTGATTTTACAACACTATGAGTCTGATCCTTCAATCCCTCCTTGTGTAAGGAGCGCTTACGTAGAGAAATAGCTTAAGTAGTATTGTCTTAGAGCCAAATTTTGACATTTAGCTGCTGGCCATGCCAGTAGCACATTTTTTCTCATGCTCTCCAATCTACAAGTAAACTCAGAGTGAGCAAAAGCTACCATCTTGCCTTTGGGCAAGGTGTACTCCTGGACATGCACCAAGAGAAGAGAGCCTGTAACTCAGACGTGCTGTAATTGTGAGAGATGCATTCAGCACATGTAGGTGGAAAATAGATTCCTTACAGGTTGTGTTAAAATTGGGGAAGATTTTAATTATTTTGCAGAAAAAAATATGTCTTGGTTTGTTAGCCCGGTATTGTGCTGTGGTTTTCTTGTGAGCTGTGGGCTCAAAATCCAGCAAAAGCTAACAGGCACAGAGGCAGGAAGAATGGACCCACGCATAGTACCACAACACATTCACTCTTAAAGAAAAGATGCAGCAGAGAATAAGCTGCAGCAAGTCCAAAACAAACCACCTGCTGAAGATGCAGAGACCAGCTGGGAGCAGCACCAAGGCCCCAGGACAGACAAAGGCTATGTGGATAAAAGACAAACTGACAACTGATGTCAGTCAGACCGACGGAAAGAAGGTAAAGTAACCTTACCTGTAGTTTAAAATGATGCCAGGGACAAGTGTACAGTTCAGGGGGGAGAAAATGTGTTAGCTTTTTTCCATGAATTTTCAGGGAAACAAATATGTGCAAGCATCCTGCTTGTGTGCCTGTGTCCAGCAGTCCACTCAGTAACTTTTTAATCTTTTAGGTTTAACCAAGCCTGACAGAGAGGTAGCAAGCTTGAAGGCCCTGTATTCCTAACACAATTTACCAATACAAACACTTAGACAGCAATGATGCACTTCGTACCCCCATCAAGAAAAAAGCGGCGGCAGCCTGTATCAGAGCTCAGTCAAAACAGCTCCAAAACAGGCACAAAACCATAGGAAATCAGATTTCAGGAGTTCTGATTTTGTAGGACTAATGCTTACTCTAAAGCATTTCTTTCTGTCACTAGATTTAGTGGCTGGTTTTCCTTCCCAAAGTATTTAAATTATTATATCTCAGGTGGTAAAAAGGAAATGGGGTGGAATGCTGACTTGATTTAAAAACAGGATGAGCAGTGGGATTTCATTTGGAAAGGAGCACAGAGATAGACTCATCTTTTGAAAGAAACAGTCATGAGAAAATGAAAAACAGGTCATAGCTCACCCTGAAAACATAATGCCTGCGAAAAAGTCTGGCCTGAGTAAAGGATGGAAGTAAATATTCTCCATTCATGTCTAAAATAGTGCTTCCAGGCAATTTACTCTATACCCAGTGCACCAGAATGGGTGTTCACACCCCACAAAGTAACCTTGAACAAGATGTAAAAAACACTGCGCATAAGAAGCCGACATGAGTTTCTAAAATGCCCTAAGTGTCTGAGTCGATCCAGTGAAGGGTTATGAAACGAGGAAAAGATGAGGTTCTTCCACCTCACTCCCAGCTGGTAATTGCACTCATCGTTCTTATTGTATACAGGAGACCATGGCATACTGAGTGACGGTTTATTTTGTTATGCTGGGTAGACGTGAAGAACCTAGACAGTATTGGCAAAAGTTCGGCAGGGACTTCAGCATACAAAACTCAAAGTTATGGTGAGCTCAGACCTGTGTTACTCTTCACTGAATTCACTAAAGTTTGGATGGTTGAGAGGTTCGGAGGGCTTTTGCCCATGCCTACTGCAGATTCAGTTCTCTGACAGAGTCACTGGATTTCAGTAACTCTTTTCTCTCTTTTCTTCTGCCCGTATCCACTGAAGTCTTCTCTTTAGCGCCCGCCGTTTCTCAAAACACACATGGACAAGCATCAGAGGATTGTTCTGCAACACATTTGGTAAGCTCCATAATGCTGAGATTAGAAAAGGACACTACACCAATAAAAACAAAATCCTTATAAAGCCTTTGATGAAAACATGGGGTTAGTACATTTCCTTCAATATACTTTGGCTTTTAAAATGCACTATGCCAATCACTTCTCAAGAATGATTTAAGCACGTTTGGACTAACAACTTGCCACATCTTATCAACTGATACGTATGTAACAGCGCATCGTTTTCTTAGAAACATTTCCACGCCTTGGAGAAAGTAAAACATGGATTCAAATAAGCATGGTTTCAGTTCTGCAGATCAAAACCTACCCCAGTTAGTCATACATAGCACTAAGCCACGTGATGATTCGCAAGAATCTCAGTCTGGTTTACGAACAACAAATTAACCCTGATTAATAACATGCTTGGGAAGCGGTTGGACACAGCGATTTCCCACAAAGGCAGGATCTTAATAAATCTCCCACACCCAAATATTATACACAGTTTCACTACGTTTTACCACTCACAACTTTTTATTTGTAACTGGGCGTTTGCTCTCTGTCAGCTCCCAACTCCCCTTTCCTGAGCAGGTCAGGCTTTTCAGCTCCACACAGCTAGTGTGTGCTGGAGAAATCTACTTTTGTCACTTGTGCCCATTCGAAACTGTGAATATTGTCAACGCTACGTCTGACTGTTGCAGCAGTACCCAGAGGTCCAGTCCGGTCACCATCACACTAAGTATAGTCCTTGCCTCTAAGGAGCTAATTCACAATGAATAATTTAGCTGACAAACTTAGTCTGCTTGAGAAATACCCACGAGCAGATTTCAATTTCTTCAACCATAATCATTAGTCAAAATATGCTGGAATAAAGATGAGGTGAAAGAGGTTGAGGGGAAGAAAGATGAGGGGGGGGAAAGGGGGATCATACCTGTATTTCTGGATAGCACAGCATGACTTCAGGGTCCTGATTTCTATTCCTTATACCCAATGGATGAAATTAATTTGGGCAGGAGAGAGAAAAAGCCTTTCCAGACTATGAAACTAGTTTAGATTAGAACTAAGGAACTAATACAAATTTCACCACTTTCCATTCCAAGTGCAGGATTGTCTTCTTTAATTATAGTTTTTTCCTATCATACAGAGCCACCAGAGTGCCTGTAAGGAGAGGCAGAAAATCCTACGTAGTCCCTACCCCACATGAAGAATTCTGCAACAGAAATCACACCATCCATGCGTTCAGGTGTGTGACGCAAAGGCAAACACACGCTGGGCCAGCCACAAGTTGGGAACAGCTCGCCCTGGATGTATGTCTGTCCCATGACAAAGTGCTCCTGCATTCTGGCTGAGGGTGGCCACACCTTTGCTCAGATGAAAGGTACCACCCTTAAGGGCTCTTCATGCATAATGCCCCAGCTAAGTGATTTAGGGTGACTGAAAGAGGGAGAAATTACCCGTGGCAGGAGATGTTAGTCCGCTGCTGAACTGGTTCAGACTACAGGAAGACATCAAGAGTAGGACCAAATAGTGGCACTTCCTCCTGAGTTAATGTAATGTTTTCCAAACACGTGGGATTTGTCACACTGTAGGCAAGACTGATGTATCTAAAGGAAGACTCTTGCCTCCTTTACAAAACACAAGCAGTGCAAAAATAGGAGCCTAATTCTGGGCTTGTTCTATGTCCACCAGAGTGACTATGCACTAACTGCAACCGAGCTACTGCAGAGTTACATTGATATACTCACACAAGAATATTACCTCAAACATAAAATACTTAATATCTGATCTATTTCTTATCAGATCACTTCACTGCTGCAGGTTTATGGCCTTGAGGACATGTATGCCCCTTCTTTCTCAAGTCTAATGTCTGACCTGCAATCTGAATTTCTCTAGGAAAGAAAAAGGAACTAAATAGTATTTTACTGTTAACTAGTAATTGATTCTTTTCTTCAAGTAAAATGAAGCGTTTCTTTGATTAAAAATGAGCAGGTGGCATTTCCAATATTGTATAAATGACTGAGAACCTGTTCCCTGACTCGTAATGATCATACACAAATTTTAAGACTGAACACTGAAACGTACAGTGTCCACCTTCCCTTTACTCCTTCAACACAGGAGAGCAATTTTGAATTACAAAAAAGTCTCCCCACTCCCTTCCTTCCCCTCCCTTCAACAAGTTTGGCAGCTAGTTCACTGCCACAGAAGCGAGCCCGAGTATGTGCAAGCTCTGTGCTATATTAGCACAATTTTTTGACAGGCTTCTTTATTTTCCTAAGTGTTGGAGAGGGATGTTTGTTATATTTCTTATACAGGTGAGGTTAACAGTGAATATCAGGCACAGAGATCAGTCAGAACTAAAAACATCATTTACAAATTCACATTCTAAATGTCCTTTTCGGAAAGATGACGTTTTGGGTAAATAATTGCTGAGGATTGTCTAGAAGGAAGCTTATCAACACAAGTACCTCCCAGGCAGGCAGCAGTTTAGTCTGCTAAGGACACAACTCTGTATGGAGCTGCTTCAAAGACAGAAAAGATAACTAGACAGGTCTGCCTTGGAGGCAGGTCATCAGCAAGGGGATGTCTCCTAGACAGGTACCTGTTCTTGTCTGCCTGGAAAGTGAGTTATGAGCCTTTGCACAGCACCTCTCAGGCAAGAAACTTACTCGGGTCTGCCTAGAAGGCAGGTCAGCACGCACATGTGCCTAACAGGCACACAATGATGCAAGTCTGTCTCCCCATACCTTCAAAGATCCCGAGACAAGTCAAGAATTTCATTTTAATGATTTCAGCAGAAAGCCATTATTTCCTGTAAGAAATAATTTTCAGTGCAGTTGCTGAATATGTCAAACTGCAGTTTCTTTAGCGACACAATCCTAATGCCAGATACAAGAACAGAATTCCTCTTTACAGGGTTCTGGTAGTATTCTTAATATAAAAGGAAATGTTGTTTTATAAGATTCGGCAGCAGGTTACTACAGAGAGCAAAATGTCCAAAAGAACAGGCAAGTACAACTGGAAAAAAGAAAACTGACAGCAGACACACTAAGAAATTATATGTACTCTACCCAGATGTTGGCTTACTGTTTTCTCTCCCATCAACGTAAGTAACAGCAATGATTGCAGTGGAGGTTTAGATAGAATTGGCACAAGTGATAAATTTAAATATCATTCATTTCAAAAGGATTAAAAATTTTAAAAATCCCCTATCAGCAAGGGCTTTAGCAAAGCCATAGCTTTAATCACTCGACTAGAGAGCTTTTTAATAAAGATGAAGAGCTTACTTTGCACAGAGGTGTGGTTTCAGTGCATTTGTGAATTCAGACAGCTCTCCATCAGGTACGCTCAATTCAGGATTTCAAGTTTTCTTCATTACAATATTATCTGCATTTTCACTTTATCCATGAAAGCTGAGATCACACACAAGCCAATACTTCTGGATCAGTGTTTGGATAGTGTGTGCTGCCCCAAAGTGAAGCAGAAATCTTAAAACAGAGAGCAGTTAGCAGCAGCCTGAAGTGAGAAAGAAAAAAACCTGACGTTAATCAGTAGTGGTTCATTATGTAAATGTTGTATATCTCTAAGAAAGATTCAGCGGCATCCACTGTGACGGAAGGACACTGGTTGAGACAGTGGGCCAGCAGTAGGGCGTTCCAGCCTCTTGGGGCCCCATAAGGCAGCTTGGAAGCTCTAGTTATTTTAAAAGAAATAGAAGCATGAAAAACGAGAACAAGGCTCCAAAATGTGCTGTAAAATAGACAGTAAATTGGGCACACTTCAGGCGGAAGGCAGGGCATATTCAGAAAACACAAGGCAAACAGCACTTGTTTAAACTAAAACAAAAGAGTTGGGTTTAATTAAGAGCACGAGTAAGCCACTCTTTATACCTGCACAATCTTTAAAGACTCAGGATATGGGACCCTGCACTTGTGTTATGCAGGACCACCTGGTCTGCCAACTGTCAGCAGGAATTTTAATGAGAGTGACTTATCTTTTCCAAGTTATATCCCCATAGGCACCCAAGGAAAGGTCAAATAATCTTTGTAGAGGGTTTTCTGTGTCTGAGATGGATCTTTGATGTGCAATCTGTAATATATGTAAAAGACTTGCCATATAACCATCGAGAAAAAAGTTCTATGGGTATAAAACCACAAAAAATAGAATTCATTCTTATACTTGCAGTATACATGAGACTGCTACAGTCTGCACAGCCCCCTAATCTAAATAGCTTAGTCAAACTTATTTTACAGGATCCTATCTGCATTGATGGAGCTAAAATTTTTTACCAAAAGCATAATGCTGGCATCATTCCATGTTTGTTTGGCACCATGGAATAGCCTTTTAAGCTTTCAAACTGTAAACTTTTTGTTTGCCACAATTCACCTATTATTATTAAACTGTATTATTCCAGCTCCAAAGAACCATGGTCACCAGCAGCTGTGGATTTAGGTTTCCAAAACACTCTTTTCCGTTGAAAGACACGTCTTTTAGAGAAAATTCTATTTTAAGCAGCTCACCAGGTTTTGTTTTATTTTTTCCAACTTGTGAAATTTTCTGCCTTCCCTGATGGGTTTAGTTAGTAATTGACTAAAGCAACTTTTTAGAAAACTTTCTACATCTCTGTCTAAATAAAGATAAAAATAGTATCTACCCCACTGCCTCAAATGTGAGTAAAAGGTCAGGGATGAGATGATTTTATTCTAAGCTGCCTTTCCCATACTCTGCTACTGGGACCAAAGGAGAACCTAAAACACCTCAGAGACATCTAAGGGCTGAATTAATTTTTTCAAACTGAAATAGCCCCACAGAGGTCCTCTCCAGCTGAAGATCAAGCTGAGCACCTTGTCTTGCCAGATACTCCAAACAGCCTGTGCATCCACATCTTCACTGGTATAGCCTGCTAACGCCTATTTAAATCTCTTTTAAATCTCTCAGGCTTTTTGCAAATGCTGAACTGGATTTAAGTAAGTCTCAAAATTTTAGATCTGAATCTTATACAACATGTTTGCATAAGAGTGCCCTTGTGTTATCCAGAGGGTGCCCAGGAAACAGAAGCTATTTCACAAAACAGTTCCAGCACGTCCACAGCCTTTTCTTGTGCTGGAGCAGAGCAGACAGGTACCAGGCAATGCTGGCGCTGCGTGACACTGCTGGTCGGCTGCGGCCATGCCTGGGCACGCAACTGTGTGTTAGCAGCTCCCACGTCTGCCATGCTGCAGGGGGAAGGGTGGCTCAAGTACGCCTCTTTCTCTACACGGCACTGAAAAGTTGGCTGTCTTCTTTACAACACACATTTGAAACCGAAATAGCTTTATTTTTTTATACACACACACATAGAATCATAGACTCATAAAACAGTTTTGGTTGGAAGAGACCTTCAAGATCATCAAGTCCAACCCTTGTCCTAGCTCTACCAACATGACTAAACCATGTCCCTAAGTACAACATCTACCCGTCTCTTAAACACCACCAGACATGGTGACTCCACCACCTCCCTGGGCAGGCTGTTCCAATGCCTGACAGCCCTTTCAGTAAAGAAATTTTTCCTAATATCCAGCCTGAACCTCCCCTGGTGCAGCTCAAGGCCATTTCCCCTTGTTCTATCACTTGTTACTTGGGAGAAGAGACCAACCCCCACCTCACTACAACCTCCTTTCAGGTAGTTGTAGAGAGTGATAAGGTTTCCCCTCAGCCTTCTCTTCTCCAGGCTGAACAGCCCCAGATCCCTCAGCCGCTCCTCATACAAGACATGCTCCAAATCCTTCACTAGCTTGGTAGCCCCCCCCTCTGTACCCTCTCCAGCACCTCAATGTCCTTCTTGTAGAGAGGGGCCCAAAACTGGACACAGCACTCGAGGTGCGGCCTCACCAAAGCCGAGTACAGGGGAATGATCACCTCCCCACTTCAACTTCTCTTACAAAAATTGAGACTATAAAGGAATTTCCCTTCACACCCCCCTCTAATATCAGTGTAATATTTCCAACAGCTGCCTAACACTAGCTTCCCCGTGATGTCAGTTTGGAACCAAAGGGATTGCTAACCAGTGAGGACCAGCTCTTGTATTCTGCTTTTGTAACACTGAGCAGTTATGAAGTAACCTTAAAATTTTGCCTACAGTTCAGCAATTGATTATCATTGTGATTATGCCATCAGCTACACCAGTGCAGAGACACACTAACTCGACTGGTGACAATGAAGTCAGTGCTGACTTGAACCTGAGTAACTGAAATCGAATCTGTCCTCTACTCTACTTTGAACTATGGAATCATGATCACAGGTGTCTTCCTTAACAGAAGCGTAAGCGTTCAATTGAAGCGCTAAGGAGAATAAAGTGAAGTATCTAAAGAATGTCAGATTTTGAGTATCTTCATAGAAGGACACTCAAGAAGCTACGAAGAGGGAAAGACACCATACAAACAACTTCAGTTGTGGTTATACTGCGGAAGCTCCAGTAATTATACAGTCATTTATATTTCTTTCATGGGTTTTTGGGTACCTTTGTATTTATCAGCTCTAAGCACTTGAAAGAGACTGTTGAAAATACATCCTTTAGAGTATCTACAAAATTTTGAGCAGTATAGTGCTTTTCATGGAAGGATATTGTAAAACTACAAGTACCGAAAAAAAAAAAAAGCTTGCTTTGGAAGATCTAGCAATCATGAGGAGGGGGAGATGGAACAATCAAACCACAATAAGCATTTTGAAGTGTTTGCAATAGTTGTTTCACACAAGTGGACGATTCTGCATCTCATGTTCATGTTCATTACTATGGCAGCCACGTTATTTTTTATAACTAAAATTCAATTGCATTTCTCCAGTAGCTTTCCACCTTTATTTAACAAAATAAACAAACACTGGTCTGGATGACAATTCTATGTCTATTTAATAACGTATGTTCTGCTCTTACACTTCTCCAGGACCCAGAAAACTCCAGGGAACCTAGACATTGCGAAACAGACCTAGCCAACCATTAGTCTCTGAAAAGGCAAAACCATGGAACATGGGGTAGTATGACATGACACAGGCCGACCATCACGCTGACAGCATCTGGAAGTGGACAGAAAGAGCACAAGCTGGTGGTACTTAGTCACACGGAAAGTCTAAAGAGTCCATGGCGCTTTGCTGGACGGTGCTTCAAGTCCCTTTTGTCTATAAAACCAAACAAAGCACATTTCAGCAGTGTCTATTTGAGGCATGGATTCACATGGCAAAGCACAGGACAGCGGGACAGCCCCTCCTAGCCAGCCAGCCAGCTACGTAAAGAGACACGGGCAACCACAGTTTTCATCAAAGGTCTGGATGCTCACCAACACGTGGATTTCCAAATGGATTGGCAAAGGATCTCAGCCCCCAAACTACGCATCACAGCTCAATGTTACAGACAACATTTTCCCAACCACCAACCAAGCTCGGTCAGGATGGATTTAACAAGCAATGAAATAAGGGAGCAGGCGCGGAGAACGCCGGCTGCATTCAGCTTTAACGAACACAAAAGGCTCTGCACAAATACTGCTTGCAAAACATTTTGTTTCTGAGGGCAGGTCTACCATCCTCATATCGTTTCAATTTGACAGAGAAAAGAATATGCCTTGTCATCATTCTGCTGAATGCAACCACGATCAAAAATTACTTCTGAGGCAGTTAATAACAACTTTGAGAGTATCAGCAGAATCGTGTAGAACACCACTTAGATTTGGCAAGTTTAAATGGATTTGAAATAACAGGTGAATAATATATTCAGATTTGCCTCCGTGGGCAGCCAGAACAGAGAAAAATATTGTAACACAATTTTTTTTACAAAAAATCAAGATAAACAACTCAGTTCCTTTTTGTCAAGAGTAACAGAGTGGGCGTACAAATAAAATGCAGTAGGCAGGATGTCTCTGGAGTTTAACAAGGCCTCTAGCACTCCACCACACAGAAAACTCATTAACACACTGGAGAATCATGGCACAGATCAATTCAGATGAAGAACAGAGATTGTAAGTGAAGAGATTGCAAGTGAAGAGATAAGTGTCATGCTAAATCCGGCTGGGTAGAATATCAAGAGGGGACTTCTTAGATCCCACATTAATCAACTACCAGCAGTCCAGGGCAGAGCTGGTCCTGCTCCTCCCCTACTTGGGAAATTGCACTGCGGCAGCAAACTGCTAGTTCAAAATGTGTGGAGGATATTTATTAAAATCTGGAAGGTTCTCCATCCCACCTGACACGACTTAAACACATTAAGCCTTAAATCCACCTTTCCTCCTTTAAGGTGCTCTATGCGAGTCCTCCTTTGCCAGCAAATTCTCTTGTACCGTTCCATATTTTGACTGCTCCTCAATCTTCTCTCCTTAAAATCATTCTCCTACAGAACTCGTATAGGGTAAAATGCCATTTAACAGAGTCTTAGATCAACACGTATTTTATGGCAGTCACATTTATTAAGAACTGCGATAAAATGACAACTCCATCATCCAGGTTTGTTGTGAAGGACAGAAGTAGTTGTCACAGCCAGCCAGAGTCACAGCCAGGCACATAATGAACAACATTTTGTCAAATGTATTCTCCACTGTGTGGACATTTCCAGCCATTAACTTCCTTTATTTGTTTCTCATTGTTAGACCCCTCTGGACTCTCCCTTAAATCTACCAAATGTGACTGGAACATGTCGTGAACCTCTACTTTACAAGGCAAGCGCTGCAGACGGAGTGTGCTGCTTATTAACCTGTGTACACGCAAACGGGCGTGTTGTGGACTGCTCCAGACGGGCTTGCACGGCTTTCGCACCTCGTGCCTCTTCTTCACAAGGGGGAACAGCTCACACATGCGCTCACACCACCAAAATTCAGGGTTGGTCAGTATTGCTGCCCTGTGAGGACAGGAGCCCCATAGCCACTGGAAGAATCCCCGGGCGCGGACAGCTGACCTGTGTTTTCAATGCTTGCCATGGCAGTATTTGCTAAAGCCAAAACACGAACCAGGAGGGGCTCAGAAATCTGCGCTACAGATCTGTGCTACTGTTGCCTACAACACATACCTACCTCCTCATGCGTGTGAGCACTATCGTATAAGGAAATAAATATATATATACACACGTATGTTTAATGACTTTGATTGAGAAGACAAACAACAAGGAGTATAGTCCTTCAAAACCACGGCAGGCTGCAAGAAGAGCGCCATGGTGTGAGGAAAATAGAAACAGCCATGCAAACCGAAATTTTTTTGTCTATAGGATTATGGTGTATTTCTGCTCTTGAATAAACAACGGAATCTAACTGAAGTCAGTGTGACCCGCAGGCGCAGAATTATGCTGTAAACATTCAAGTACTGTATTTTAAAGGCATTTTTGTCTCTAAATGTCTTTTTTTCTTTACAAGTGAAACAATTCTGTGTTATGCTTTCTACTGAATTGGAGACACTTTGGGGAGGCTTCTTGGCTGTGACCAGAGACATTCTGAGCCACTAATTTAGATTTGTTTCTTTTGTAATCCTCTAATTAACCAGCTCTCTTCATAGGTACAGCTTTTCCATATGGTCTTCTTCCAAAGCCTTCTTTCTTTTATGTAGTTCCTATTAACACTGGTTTTCAAAAAGTAGAAGCAAATTAAAGAAACACCAGCCACTAGACTGCAACTGTATCAGTCAGATACTTCATATTTCCAGTCTGTTGAATATTGTTGAATGCTTCCTTACAACGGAGATCAGGTATCTTTCTCCATGTAGCACAAAGGCAAATTTCAGGCAAAACCTTATCACTACACATAAAATACTGCCCACTCTTCTGCTTTACATTCATGCAGCCCCATTCTTGCTTGTTATTGGCAATTCAGCAAATTGTAAAATAACAGCAATCCTGCGTTACTGCACCTTCCTTGAGGAATATGCTCCCCCTAGCACTTGCATAAATGTTATCCCAATCAATAACCTAGTAATTAAAGTCACCAGCATTTTGGCCTTTTTACAAGTCTCCTTATCTGAAAAAAAAAACAAAAAACCAAACATTCCTTGCTCTGCTTTTTCAAACTGCCTTGGAAACAACAAGAATCATTCGGCCACCCCTTCGTCCTTAAACCCTGAATTAGCTGTTGCTGTAATGTCAGTGAAAATTGTGCTGTTTTTCTCTGCAGACACAGCATTATTTTCCTCCTGAGTATCACATTCCTTTTCTTATTCTTCTAGTTTATCAATAAGCCATAAATTCTGATTTTGATAATACCAGTACTAGTTTTGTCTCGTGGCTCTTTTTGTTCAGGGGGTTTGGGTTTGGTTTGTTTTACTTCCAGTAATGAAAAAAAAACCCAAAGAAAGTGAAATGCTAAGGACAGGAAAACACTGGTAAGTGAATGACTGTGTCTAACAATCAATTATCTGCACTGTTCAGCTACCAGAACATATCAAGGGTGAAATCCTGCTTCCTTTAAATTCAATGGGAGTTTTGTCATTGACTTCAAATGAGCTAGAATTTCACTCTAGAAATATTGTATGTGACTAAACGGGAGAAGCCTTCATGGAAGACAGTGTCAGCCTTACCTGGAACTTCACTTCTCAGAAACTATTAGCAGCAGTTCTAAGTATTGACATTCAACTTCAGAACTTTCTAAATCACTTACTTTTTAAAAGGTTGAGCAGACAGAAGATAGAGCTTTTAATACTATGGAAGGATACAGTTATACTCACATACTCCCTGGAAAACTATCACTTGCATGATTTTTAACACAGCTTTCCCCAGCATCTGATGATGAAGGGCCATGTCCTGCCCTGCACCCCAAAGGAACTCCTTTGGATCAATGGCACAGCATCCACCCGCCCTCGTATTTCTGCAGCCTTTGTTTTCAAAGTACCTCAACCTGGAGCTAAGTTTATTGTATTGATATTCCATTACGGAAATCACAAAAATCTCAAAAACATTGTCTGAAGGGATATCAAAAACTTTTCCCCCTCTCTCTTTCAAGTAACATAAATAAAAACCATGTTAAAGAGGTTCTGCTCATTAATACGCCGAGGTACGGTACAGTCGCATTTGGCTGACAGAGCTGCTTGTCCGTTTTTGCCTGCAACCTCTGCCCAAAAGGAAGGTGCCACAAACGTAAAACAGCACTTTGCTGTCCTAGCAGATGAACGCAGTGCATAGATGTGGCCCTGCCTGTTGGTACCAGCTGTATTTTGAGAGGGCATGACTCCCAGCCAAATATGTCAGAGCAGCTGTCTGCCCTAAGTGTGCGCGCCCATGATTAAAGAGACAGGACTCTGCTAATCCAGCCCTGATTCGGGAAGAAGGATTAATATTTAGACACCACCACCACCACAAACAAGCTTCTGGGACCGTAAAAAAAAACGGTCAGTCAAGGCTGCTTAATCAAGTAGAGATGATTCATTTGAGAAAACCTGCACCATGACCTTTCATGAGTTTCTGAGCGCAGGCAGGCTGTCAAATTTTTATGGAGAAAAGAGGTGTAATCGACTAGTGCTTGTGATGACCTTTTAATGAGTAAATGGCTGAGGCAGGCACACGTTCTGGACAGAATAAGGAGTTGGATTTCTATGTGCGTCTACTGCTTGCTGGGGAAGGCGGTGAAATCCACCTCCGTGCTTGTTCCGTTAATCCACTCCAATATATATATATATATATATATATCTGTATCTATATACACCGACCCATACCTGTGCCCAGCTGGAACAGTGCGCGGCAGCGCAGAATTGGCAAAAACCGTAAAAGCCTGTACACCCTGCAAAGAGACGAGGGCCGTTCACGACAGCACCGTGCCCGTGGGAGCCTCCCGGCCCCCGCAGCTCCCGCCCCAGCGGGAAGGGCCAGGACGAGGCCCCCGGGGCCCGTACACACCGCCGTCGCGGCCGTCCCCCGCGGACCCCCCCCCCCCCCCGGCAGCGGGAGGGCGGAGGAGAGGGGGATTTCCGCGGGAGCCGGTGCCGGGTCGAGCCCAGGGCCCCCTCACGGCCGCCGCGGGCGACAGGTGCGGCGGCGGCCCCCGGCTAAAAGCGGCACCCGCGCCAAGCACGACCCGCCGCGCCGCCGGCGGGACACGGGGCCGCGGCGGCCGCCGCCGCGGGCAGGGGCGATGTGGCACCTGCCGCGCATAAAAGTCATGGGGCGGCGGGGCGGCGGCAAGCGCCATGAAGGCCGGCGGGGGGGCGGCGGCGGAGGGCGCGGGGCAGCGGCGGGCGGCGGGAGCGGGCGGCGGGCGGCGGCGGCGACGGCGGGCGCGGGGAGGCGGTGGCGGTGGCGGGCGGCGGGCGGCGGCCAACGCCCGTGAGCGGGACCGCACGCACAGCGTCAACACGGCCTTCGGCGCCCTCCGCCGGCTCATCCCCACCCGGCCGGCCGACCGCCGGCTCTCCAAGGTGGAGACGCTGCGCCTGGCCTCCAGCTACATCTCGCACCTGGCCAACGTGCTGCTGCTGCACCGGCGGCAGGCCGAGGGCGCGGCGGCCGCCCAGCCCTGCCCGCCGCCCTGCCCGCCGCCCGCCGCCGCCGCGCCGCGGCCCATCTGCACCTTCTGCCTCAGCGACCAGCGGCAGCGGGTAAGGGCCGGCTCCCGAGCTTCTCCCGTCGGGCAGCGAGGGCTTGCAGGGGGGTGGTTAGCGGTCCCCACGGCGGGTTGGGGATTGCCCCAGCCGAGGGCTCAGGGGTGGCCTTGGTGTTTCCTGACCCGTGTTTTTTGTCCCTCATGCAGCGCCGAGAAGGGGAGAAGCCGCTGCCTGGTCCAGCCTTAAGCGGACGCTGAACGGGCCCGGGGGGTCTCACGCCAGGCCTGCGCTGGCTGCCCAACTGCTCGGGTAACGCCGTGTGTTTACCCTGAAGTAACGCGGTCCCAAAAGAGTGACTTTTTTAAGCCTGTGTGCTTTGTTTCACATCGCGGCAGGTTTATTCAGGGTGTTTTGCAAGTGACATTGAGCGCCGTTGAGACAGTCGCACCAGGTGCGGCAGCTATTTTAGTGCGAGAAACGTTAAACCTCAGCAGCCGAGCCCTGATCCTGGTATCTCCTAAACCTGTGTCACATGGTGAAACTCGAACTTCCAAACACACGGCGTCTCCTGTCAGGAGCATGTCCCGCCGCACGCCTTCAGCCCGGGCTGGGCCGCACGCAGCGCGGCCGCCCACTCCTCCAGCTGCACGCTCATTCTTGGGGTGGGGGGGCTGGCACCGGCTGCTGCCCCGCTCGAGAGGTTTGAACGGTGCTGGAAGATTATTTTAAGGTGTTCACAGAAAGTCGGAAAACTTCCAGTGAAGGCAGCACCGTTTGCTGTGCGCGTAGGCGCAGCAGCACTTTGACACGGGACGTAGCCAGGAGAGGCAAGTGGAGAAGCGCTGCGTAAGCAATGCTCTTTTCTTATTAACGGTGCGGGTCGTGCCAGCCCTCTAAATAGCATGGGATATTCCTAAATCTGTCTGGCAAACATGAGGTAAGGAGGGTTTCCCAAGGGCTCTCTGCATTTACCCATCACCCAGGTCGTTCCCAAATGGTCCGTGTACGTCACCGATGTCATTTATCTCCCCTCAGTTTATTAACTTGTGTACTTCTTTTTTTTTTTAGAAGTCTAAAAAGCAAATAGGCATGTTATGTTTTCAGGTTTGGACATTAATGAAGCGGCAGGCTAAAATCTTAAACCCCAGTATTGGTGGATTTTCAAAAAAATATATGGGTAGTTTGATTTTGCAATTTTTTGTACAGTTATTTATGTTTAATTAGACCTTAATTAATCTTAACTTGTTGCTTTGGGAGGCCTCTTTGGGTGCACTCTGTATTCTTTAAAAGCTTGGCAACTGAACCACTCTGAGAAGTGCTGCAAGGAATACTTGTCTCTCTTTTCCTCCCCTGCTGCCATCTGTTCCGTTCTCCCGGCCAGCCTTGCTGCTTTCGCCAGATGGGAGGACTGAAGCAGCAGCGCCGTGCTGCTCACTTCCCTCTCCCTACACAATTTTCTCGTCTTCCCCTAAATGAGTGCAAAGCAAATTCCAGCATTTATTATGAAGAACTTGGGAGGAACAAGATCTTGGGACGTTGCGGAGGCAACTTCATGTTTTTAGTTTTCCTTCTCCCCTCCCCATCACACGCTGACCACCTTTCCTTTGGCACAGTGAGGAAAAATCTGTTGTACCTACAGAACCTGCAGTTTTAAATCGTAATTGGGAAAAATATCGAAGCAAGGTTCCAGCAATTCCGCAGCATGTCAGTCTATCACTTACTAAACGCTACAGGTGGTATTTTCCTGGATTGAGAAGAGGTTTTTTTGGTTTAGAAGGTTTCCGTCATGAATTTTATTTTTTTTTTTTTAAATAGGGAACTTTAAGCTGCTGCCAGATTATGATCTTTGTTTTGCTTTGGCATTGATTCGTGAAGGTGGAACGCTGTAGATTTATACAAAGTGCCTTTTAATTTTTGTATTGTGTCAGCATGTGTGTGTGGGTGTAGATTACTACAAACTCGTCTTCTGGGCTTGCTTTAAATGAATTTGAAAAAGTTTGTCTTTTAAAAAGTTATTTCCTTTATAATTAAAGCTGATCTTACAGTTGAGCTCTACATTCTTATGAACACATTAAACCAGAGCATCTGACCTGCTTTACAGACAATTAATACTAATCTATTCATTTAGCCATACCATAGAATGGTTTGGGTTGGGAGGGACCTTAAAGATCACCTGGTTCCAACCCCCATTCAGTACAATACCCTAAAATGGCAAAAGCTAATGCTGTTTCAAACAATTTTAGGAAAAATTTGCGTTGAGTATGCTCTGAGTTTTGCAATTCATAATACAGACAATAAAATCAATTCTTTCAGCTTTCAAGATGTGACTTTATTGCGGTTTTAAGAGTTTTAAGCGTAGTTCTTGGCAAACTCAGCGTATTTGCATTTAATAGGATATCTCTATAGTTAGTAATAATTAAAGGAAATGAGTGTAAAAAAATTGAGGTCCGCTTTTGCACCATAGTATTAGCTGAAAGTTCATGACTTGAAACTCTCATGAATAATTTGCCCAATCCTACAGGGATTTGGTGTTTTCGCTTTAAATGCGAATTTACCTCCCTGGTTTTGTGTAACATTTGTACAAAATGCTTTTCAGTAACAAAAGCAGGAGCAGGCTGTTACGACTTGGCCATCTCTCCCGTTTAACGTGGCTCAGTGTAGCATTAAATTCTTCTCTCTTTGCTCAGGATAAACTGTTGAATTCAACTGGGCTTGAAGATTCTGGTATAATGCTATTATACCAGGGTTTCAATTACTAAATAATATTGGAATTTCAGTTACACTGATTGATCGTGGCAGAAATTAGGCCCCAGAGCACTGTGGCCCAAATATTCATGGTATAGACAGATAATACCTATCCAAAACAATTATGGCAGTCATTTCCCTGAGGAACAGACCCCAAGCCTGCATTTATATATATGTAACACTGTGTATTTAAATGGGGACAAGTGGGGACAGATCCTTACCTTTGCTGAAGTTTATTTATAATGTAAAACTTCTTTACCCCCAGGAGCAAAAAAAAAGATACAGGATTGAGCTGTTGATGTGCAATGGGTTTTCTATAAGCCTAGGGAAAAAGAATTTAATTTCTAGAGACACAGATTAATTGAGTGCTCAGATTTCACATATAAAGAGCTTCCTCATCATTACGTATTCTACTGAATTTTTACTGTACAAGTTTGTATGTCTTACCAGTTCTATTTTTTTAATCATTTCCTGGAGATGTGTTGTTCATGGCTTGCACAAATATATATTTATAAGCCACAATTTCAAGGGTGTCTTAAGAGTGAGTACCTTACTTGATTGTCAGGCTTTGGAATGATGCGAATTTTTCCAGAGGTGCCAAGTACCCTCTTGTTCTGCTGAAGACATTGTTTTTTTGACGTATTTGTACGTGCATTCTGTTCTGTATGTATGAACAGGGGCATGCCTAATGCCAAGCCCATCTTTGTTTGCCTGTAAACACTTGGCTACTCAAGCTACATGATGCATGAATAAAGCAGAAAAGGTGAGATATACCACCATTTGATCTTAGATCCTATTAAGTGATTGTTAAAATACTCCAGGCATGGTACTTTGTATAAGTCATTGTACTTCACCTGCTACATCACAATATAAAAACAGCATCAAGCAAAACGAATAAATCATGTTGTTTGGTTTTACTGGTTAAGTTTAAAGAAGTGTTTGAACATAGTTCTTGGTTATTTATGAATTAATCATAATGTAAGTCAAAGTACTTCCGTATGTTAGCTACTACTTTCAGTTCTGTTCTACAAAACAGAAGTTTCCTTTCTAATGCCTTGTTGGAATCCGCTTCTTTACAAAAATCTGTATTTGTTTGCAAAATGTGCTTGTATTTGCTAAAATAAACAGTATTTTTGTTACCAATTTAAACAATAAACTATGAATGCTAAGGTGGTGGTTCTCTTCTGTAGCCAGCTCAGTTAGGATACAAATATTTAATCTTTTTCTTTACCTTTTTCTAGTCTATCTGCAAAAGATTTCCGCAGCATATGCGTGTGGGTATGTACGTACATACTACAGGGCTGCCAGAACATAACACCAGTAGCTTTTGAACAATTAACCGTGGACCAGTTATGTTTGGGAGACAGCATTCTGATCCTGTAAGGTCTCCCTCTCTTTAGCACTGAGAAAGTCATGTTATTGTCTGCAGTAAAGCTTAAGGTTGAGCTAACAACCTTAAGCTTTAACAAACAAGCCACTGGTCCCTCCTGTACCCACTCTCCCTACCAAAGCTCGACACAATGAGCTTCAGGTTTCTCATGCGGCTCTGAAGAAGTGCCCTGGGTGCTCTCATGGAACCGTAGGGCTCCATCTGTGAGCTACGCGCTGCCTCGAGGCTTCTTGCCGTGCATTGAGAAGGAAAGCGGGTGGAAAGCCTGGAAAAAACAAGCGAGGGGGTTCCTCTGCTCGGGGCCTGCACAACTTTGTAAGTGTCAAGTACAGGGCGGGTTGGAGGGAGGGAAAGGATGGAGGAAGGATAGAGGGAGAGGGAAGAGGTTGATTTACCAGTGGAAGTTCAGCAGTTTCTAGCATCAGGCCAAGCAAGCCAGTACATAAGCTAAAGAGCCCATGGTATGAGCAGTCAGTGCCGTGTTTCCCCATAAGCAATTTTCTTGGAGCGTTAGGTGTTCATAACCAGAAGGATTCACAGTTCCTAAGGCAGCAAACAGGACATCACTGCAAGAAGAATGCAGTCAAGTGAGTACATTAAAACTGCCAAATTTACCCTTTGAGAAAACCTTCTAGTCTTCAAAATGATTCTCACTAACACTGCCACAATCTTCTGTCACCCTTTCTGAATGGCAAATAGTAAATAATAAATCTTTAATCATCGTACTCCCCCCTTGTATTTACTCCATATGTGACTGTATGAGCCATTTCACAGAAGCTATAAGTTAACCATAAATTAGAGTCCACTGAAAATTTGAGACACAAAAGCCTTTGATGCCATTGGTTACTAAATTCTTTCAAAATAGACTTTCATCTTCCTTCCACAAAAAATCCCAAACTGGTTTCTGTGTTTGGCCTATTGCACTGTGAGACACTATGTTGAGAGAATCTCACAAAAAAGTGTAAAACCTAAAATGTCTGTCTAAATACCGCTTTTCAAAAGAGAGTAGTAACGTAATGATAGTAAGAGGTGGTGGATAATACAAGGCTAAGAGAGAGAGTGTCTATAAAATTAGCTAAAACAAACAGCATGCTGCCAAGGCAAAAGATCTGGGGGATATGTTATACCAGGAATCCTTTGAAGGCTGAAAAAAAGTGTTTCTAAAGAATCAACACTGGGATTGTGGAGGAGGAAGAGAAAATTATTACTGGGATAAAAAATACCATAGAGTTTTGTGAAAGCTAAGAAAAAACCCATTATTTAGTAGTGAGAACGACTGAACTGGCTGCTCTGAACATACCGCTTCAAAAACTTTTTCAAAATTTGGATATACATACATAGCAAGGCAGCCCAGTGTCTTATTTCAAGTGAAATCCTTTCCCTGTTACAACGTAACCCAGAGTTTCTGAAACCTTGAAGATTCATCCCGCTTTTGAAGTCGAACAGTAACAAATACAGGCTCCCTCGGGAGAGGAAGGAGAGAAAGGGCATCGGTAAAGAAGAGTACCCAGTAGCCCACCACGGAGGATAGTCTCTGTGGTGCCAAGAGAAAGCCCAGTTCAAGCCCAGGTCAACACTTAACTCGTATGAACGCTCTAATCACTGTAACTCTCCCTCATTCTCCTGCCAGGAGTGTGTACGAGGTATATTTGGTGTTTATTTTGAGATTCCCAAGCAGCCTCTGGTGAGACGTAGATATCTCAGATCTGCAAGAACTATGGTGCCACTGGGCATGAGCTGGGCAACTAAAGGGGGTTTTGTTGTTGTTTGACTGAGTATTTAGATGTTTATCATAATTTAGTCAACTAGGAAAGGTCCTCATGGATTGCTGCGCTACAATATAGGTACCTAAATTATGCCTAATTGGAAATCAGGTTGGGTCTATGCATGCATTTCCCCCAGCAGAAGGCCAGTTTAAGGCAGTCCTTCCTCCAGCTTCTCTTTCCTGATCCTGCAGCTGTCTCACTGGAACTTTTTGTGGACCCTCTCTGAAGCCCAATGAGGTAAATCATTTATGTTAGAAAAACAACAACCACAAAAAAGACAACTCTCCCCCTGCCCCCCCCCCCCCCCCAAAAAAAAAAAAAAAGCCAACAAAAAACAAACAAAAGAAATCTAGCTCCTGCAGGGATTTGACATCCTGATACAAGTGAACTATGATGCACCAAAGAAAGCGTCCCCTGTTTCGGTGCTAGATAAAATGTCCATGTAACAAAACACTTAAGATATCAGTTGCTTTAGAAAAGCCTTATCTTCTCTCATTCATTTACTATGTTCTCATCACAGTAGCGTTGTGCGGTTTTAATTAAACATTTGGAAATTGCTATGGGTTCTTCCAAAGGAGAAGCCAATATAAATAAGACAATTACACTGAAATGGGTGATGAAATAAGTCAGTGATAAAAGTAATTCTACTTGTTATGGCATCTCTCTCTAACATCTGATTGTCTTTCCTTCACATTATTAAAATAAACCCTACTTTCCAAGCATATGTATGCAGATCATTTTTAAATGCAAAGATTACAGGAAAAGGTAATTCTTTCAAGAAGAGAATTGAGCTTGGCAGAAAGAGTAGGCATTTGTCAGGCCCAGATAAGATCAGACAGCTGTGCTGTATCCTGAAAGGGTGTCATGAAGCTAAGTTTTTCTAGGGAAATAACATCTTTGGTATGAAAAGCAGCAAACTGTAATGAAGTCTCCAAACAAACAAGTAGAGAAAACCGAAACTCTCAGAGCTCATTTTTATCTAAAATACCGACCCTGTATCAGGAGAAAAAAAATGCAGGCTGAGAGGAGGATAACATCTTTACCAAACAGTAAAAAATAAGGGATGGGAGAATCATCTCACTTTCTATTCTCAATCAAATTAATCCTTTAGATTAAAATCAAAGGTAAGAGGCAACTTCAGGAGCAATAATCACTGCAGAGAGCTGCTAGGATAGTAAGAGGTCATGGCACCTAGGACAGGCTGTGGGAAGAGGGGTGGTTAAAAGGGAGGAGTAAGAAAGCCAGGTGGAAATTTCACAGCAGTTTTGCAACAGCTGAAGGGGAAGGCAGAGCCAGGCTTTTCTAAGGGGCATACAATGAAAGGATGAGCAGCGATAATCACAAGTTGCAATAAGTAATTTTTTAATTTTTTTTATTTTTTACTTAAGAAAAACAATTCCTCACCCAGTCACGGTGAAGTACTGGAACAGGTTGTCCAGGGTGGCTGTGGAAGCCTCCTCCCTGGAGTTTCAGAACTTGACAGGGGAAGGTCCTGAGCAGTCTGGTCCAACTTTGAAGTCAGCCTTTGCTCTGAAAATGGAAGATGTACTGAATGACTTGAGAGGTCCTTTTCAACCTGATTTTTTTCTATGATTCTGTGAAATGAGCTTATGGCTCTCTGGAAAGGAAGATTTTAGAACAGAATAGTAAGAAAAACTTGAAAAATACAAGGACTTCACAGGAAAAATGTATACTTCTGGGCAGTGCCAGGATCTAATATTCCAGATGAAAATGAGGGGCATCCAGGCATGCAGATCAACAGGAAAGCAAAAAAGATTGCTGGAGAAAGGAGGAACTGAACACGCCTATAACGGGGATTTCCAAAAATAGAAACAATCAGAAGCAGGGGTCTGTTTCTATCAGAAGGGCCTCTCAGGTCCATTCTGGGCCTGAATTAGTGAAAATGTTTTAATGATTTGCTTGGATGATGGGTTAAGATTTAAATTTACAGGTGATAGCTTTGGAAGGTAGCGTTAGAATTAGAGATGAACTCAGAAATAAAAATAAAAGGAGAAATGTTCTTAAAGGGACACCCTTCAATATAGGAATGTATGTAGTACTACCCATGGATAGGAATAATCCAGCACACAAGCAAGTGATGGACAATGACAAGCAGAAAATTATTTTTGAGGTGTTGCATATCACAAATGTGACAAGCCTTTGCGAGAGAAGTAAGGATGAATACACAGGACGCGTATTTCATGTTGACCTCTTTTGGCACTATTTTCTATAGTTATTAGAACATTCCCAAGTTCTATCCGAAATGTCTGGCTGGATGGAAAATCTGTTTAAGAATTGTAACTTAAAAGAATACTATGTGTAGAGAAGTACATAGTCTTAACTACTCTGTGTGTGTGCAAATGAAATGATGGAGAAGGACTTGAGATTGTGAATGCCAAAGGAGGGAACAGTGACATAGGGTAGCTGTATCTTATTAACTAATAAAGGTCTGCCGGAGACACCTGCAGTAGTATAAAAAGAAGTTACGAGACGCTGAAACTTTCAAAGGTAACATTTAAAGAACATGCAGTGCTGCTAGTGATTGGAGCCTGAGTATATGCTAGATGCATGGATATATAGTAATCAGCATATCAGAAATGCACGGTAGAAATTTTTGCATCATGGCAAGAGGTATAACAAACTGATTTAAGATATATACATGGGAAACGGGAGCCAGGCTGCAGGGTAGTAAAGTCCTACTGTGTGCTGTTTTGTTACCACTGCAACCAATTATTTTTATTTGCCACACTGCTCAAAGAGAATCTGAGTGGAAAAGACAGGCTTTAATAACAGGTGCTGTGAAAGATAACAGTGTAAGTGAGAGTTTCTGGCTGATGTGAGAGGCAGCCTCTGGAACACTCAGTATCTACACCAGCTAGGTGCTAAGCGCTAACCTTGGACTAGCTGAGCGTAGGTCAGGGCCACTGAAGCACCAGCAGTGGCCAGCAAGGCAGACACAAAGAGAAACAAAAGCAATCCGCAGCGTTCCTGCACTGCACAAATACAGCTGAATCCAGATAGAGTCAGGATGAAAATCAAAGACTACTTTTCTGCTACATAAAGCATGTTACTGCTTATTTTAGCATCTGTAATGAGATGAAGCAGAAATAAAATGCATGTTATGGTGTGCCTGTACATTCCAGCAAATGCCGTAACGTTGCCGTGTGCTTCATTACACGAGACAATCCATTGATTGGCACATTTCAGCTGTCACTAACGTATTACAAATGAGCAGATCCTCTTCTGGGCAGAAACTATTTCTCGTGGCCATCTTGGGGTGTTCGCCTACACTCCTGTGTGGCGGCTTTCCCCAGGATGGGCAATACACAGGAAAAATGACTTAACAAATCACTACTGTTAGGAAAACAGCACCACTCTTGAAATGTTTTAATTAAGCTGGTTAAACTGTTTAATTAAACCTATTTAAAAGGCCCATTCTCATTTCCGTTATGGACTTTAAAGATCTTACAGCTTCAAAGAATATAAAGGGGTCTGAAAGTAGCCATAATGTAAATAAGAATTAGTGAACTTATTTTCACTGATGTTATTTATAGTTAGTGATCTTCTCATGTTGGCTTAATTATCATCTAACTCTAAAAGGCTATAATTTCACTCCATTACCCTCCAGATCTGATTCTCTTTCATCAGTAGTTTAACAGATGCCAAAAATAAATAAAAAAATAAAATAAAGGAAAAAGAAAGCTTAGGAATCTAAGTAATGCAGAAAATGAAGGATGTTAAAAGGCAAGGTTAGGCAATTCCTGCACCAGTGATTTGGAATTTGTTGCCCACCACCTCCATCTGCTGAAAGTTACTGCCTGTACCAGCAGAAACATACTAAATCTTGGAGGTACCACTGTTGCTGGACTGATATAACAGCTTAAACTAGATCAATAGCAGTTTCAAAGGACACATTAGACTATTAGTTGCGGCAGTTAAAGACCCAGTTACTTTTGCCAGCTCTGCTAGACACTTATTCTGCCACAGGAAAAGACATGCAGTTGGGGCAGTATCTTCTAAGACTGTACAGGCAGGAATTGCTGGAACTTACCTGTCAATGTCCAAACTCATTTGAATTTCAACAAGACTTGGCTCTTGGAGAACAAAATTAAGGTTTTATGGAAAAAAATTGCCAGTATTCAGATGCTGATTTAAAATGACAGTGCGGCATACAAGCATGCAGCTACATACATCCTGACAGATTTCTGTGCATGCCCTTCTAGACCAACTGTTGCCTGAACGGCACTAGAATTGTCCAGTGTTGAAACCAGCAGGAAAACAAGAGACCACCTCTGTGTGTTCCAAACTGAGCAAGTGATCAAACTAACGCAGAATAACGTGTAGGGGTGAACATCAGCTAAGAATTGACGATCAGAGTGCGTGACCTCTATGTGGTTGCTGCCAGTTGTCTTCCATAAAGTCGGCGAGGGAAGTATATTCCATCCCTGCTGAACAGGACGAGCCGTGCAGCCAGGCCACCGAGGGGAGGAGTCAGGAACCAAGAGGCTCTGCTCAGCATGTTTGTTCCTTTTTACAGTCCAAAGACATAGAATCGAAATACACATTTCAGTAACTTCGCTCAAAGCAGCACATTCTGCCATCTCCATCGAGAGGCTCCCTGAACTCCCAACTGCTGTTCCACAACCAAATGTCAGCAGAGCAGCTGAGCGACACGCAGGCCTGGAAGAAAAACAAAGCGCTCGGTACCGACCGGAGGAAAAATAACAAAAAAACCCTTCTGTGTGGCTACTTGATGACATATGGCACACGGTTTGAGCTTTCTTGTGAATCCCTGATAAGTCAATCTGCTACACAGAAATGGAATATTGCACCAGATAATGTCCAAGTCCCATTATTTTTCTTCAGGACTGCTACTCCATTATGCTCCCATTTGAGGCAGAAATGAAGCCTACAGCTCAGTTTGCCTCAGCATTTAAGGGTACGTTTCAGTTTCTAATAACTCTGTGTCACCTTGGAAAGTTAAAATAGTACCTCTTGTTCCGATTGTATATGAAAGTATAGCTAAAACAAATTTCATGGCACTGATTAAGTGTCATGTTCACTAAACTTTAGAATCCCATTATGGATCTTTCTGTATTGGTGTTTGCGTATGCTGCATGGCGAGTAAGAAAAATCAGGTTTCAGGTGCTTACAAGCATGACAAATAGGCACTGAAGTGGCCTTGAGCACTGTGATGTAGTAACAGAGGAAATCGAAGCATTCAGTATTCTGAGGTGCCTGAGCCCTCTACAGATGGCTCTTGGATACTTGTTAGTAATCTAGCAAAACAAACAAAAAAAACCATCCAGTTTTGTTGGTTTTTTTTTTTGTTGTTTTGGTTTTTACACTGCAAAATAAATTATTTTAATGCATGCAATATAATGTGAATAATAATAATATGGACACTACCTTGCAGCTATAACTTTAGATGTCCATCCCTAAATTAAATTCATGCAAGATTTCGCAAGTCCCTTGTACAGTGACAAACCTCCAATTTCATGAGGTTACCATGCATTTCTGTGTTAATTAGGAGCTTTGTGGAATTTAATTCAAGGTTGCTGAAAGAAAAGCTTGTGATCAGGAGTATTTTAAACTTGTGACTGACAGGAACAGCAGTGCTACAGTCTATTGCTTTAGTTGGACTACGCGTTCTGCTCATCTTCATACCCCAACACTTCATTAAATAAGTTGGTGCTTAATAACTCATTAAAAGATTGTACATATATTTGTATATGTTCATCTTTGTATAAGTCTCCATTTTGTAATTGGATGTATAATTAAAATGTAGAAATCACGTTATATGCTTTTATTTTTGTGCCTGTTTCCATCTGGCAAGAAAACCTTTGGAAAGAAATGAGTTCATAGATGAATAGATGACCTGAAAGTATTTATATATGATATAATCCATTTAGACATTCACTTTCCATGAATTAAGACAATATCAGCAGGTATCTGATAATTAGGTGCCATTAGAACATGCATAAAGATAAGTGTTAATCTGTTCTACTGAAGTGAAACTATGGAGGTTTAATATTTTTTTAACTTAAGAGCTTCTCTGGTTTAGATTTTCATATACATGCAGGTGTTACAATTCTGAAATAAAATTTAGTGTTAAAAAAATTCCCAAAAGATTAGAATGGTGATACTTCCTCCAAAGATTGTCAGACACTGAAGTCACAGCAAAAATTTCTGATTTCTTAACACAAACCTCCCTAATCTTCCAGCAAGAATAATTCTGTATATTTAAATAGAGTTGACACGAATTATTTGGTTTGTAGAGCTCATAACAGATTAGAACAACAAATTGGCTATTACTCAGGAATATACACAGGTGTGACCCTGCAAAGGTCGATAGCCAAGCACTCTGTTCAAGTATGGAAAGGTAAAAATAGACTGTGCAAGTGTAGTTTATATAAATCGGTGATGTACAGTAGGCTTCGAGGGACAATAAGAGTGAAAAAGTGTATGTAATTACCTAAAATTGAATTGACCTGTACATGAGAAAAATATGAAATATGAACAATGCCGCAGTTTTATGAAAGAAATGAAGTGGTACTTTAGCAGATTGTTGGAATTTCTACTGATTTTGTGAATAACTGTGTCCTTGATTATTTTATCTGTCTTTCCACCCATTCAGTCATCCCGGACAAATTAAATTTAATTATTGTTTAAACAGAATCTGAGCACCTCCTCAAGCAAAATGCAGCTAGCGATAGCACACCAATTCAGTAGCTCCCTGCAACAGCGCACAGAATCCATCCAAAATTAGATTGTGTCCCAGCGTGCTGCAAATCTCCACTTCGCTGGCTCTCCTTACGTTATCAGGCAAAGCCAAGACAACCAAAGTTTGGAATCAGGTGACTGTTGCTTGAATACCCTTAAAGCCAGCTCTGACATACCTACAGTGCCTTACGACCAAGCCTACAGACTGTAGAAGGGCAGGGCTTCCCCGCTGACGGCCCTCTCCTTCAGGAGCACGGAGGGAGGAAAGAGGACTGTGTTCCTCCTCACCAGGGAAGAGCTGAATTAAACTGACAGACGAAAAGTAGCACTTAGAGGATGGTTGGGTTGGCAGCAACCAGGACACCCCGATACTGCAGGTCAGTACACTAAGTGTTTCAGACTGGCTGAGGACTCAGGCAGATATCCCAGCACCAGTTATGTCTGGATCTGGTCCAAAGTGGTAAAATCAACTTTATTTTAAGATATTCTTCATGCCTCCTTTCAGTGGAAGAGGAGTTCTTTGAAATTTGACATCAGTGTTAATACAACCAAACACCATACCCAGCCATGACATTTCTATAAAGGTTGCAGAATTACAAACAGGATCTGGACTGAGCAGCTGCCTGTCATCTATGCCAGTCGTAGATGCCAGCATAGAAGACTGATTTAAAATTGCATGATGTAGTACAGTTAAAATGTACATCAAAAAGCTGAATTTATACAGGCTGGATTCATCACTAATTTTATAAGTACATCTTGTCACATTTTCCGTGCAGCTTAACCCTTTGAAAATACTAGCTATTACATGGCCAAAACCATCTTTTAGGTTTAGGAGGTTTTTAAATTCAAAATATACTTGGCACTTGTGTTTCAAGTAAAGATTAAAAGCTAGTAAAAAAAAGTTTCACACTGAGCTAAAACCACCCCAGAGTGGTGTTATAAATATGCAGAGGCTACAGGGAATAAAAACAACAAAAAAAAAAGACCATTCAGCAAAGAAAGCTGCTTCCTTTTCAGGATCAAATGTGATCTCAAGATCCAAGAGAAAAAGGTGAAAACCATCAAAAACCACACAGAATGAGAATCTGCAGCAAAATTTAGAACAAAAGTATTCTTCAGCAATATGTAAGGGAACAGGGAAACAAGCATCAGGGATGCAATAAACTGTGGTCAGGCATAAATTAAAAGTAATCCACCTGTGACTAATAAACTCTAAAAAAATGATATTTAGTTTATTGGTTCCTGCCTCTAAATCACATCGGACAGCTATGTTCTCAGTTTAAGCTTTTAGATTGAGACACCCAAGTTAGTCTCTGAGTATTCGCCAAGATGGCTCTCTGAAGCCTCAGGAGAGATGAGACAGCTAGCTGCAATGAGGTTGAAGAATGGAGGTTACTGGATCTGAAGTAAAAGTAAAGCTTGACGTTCTCAAATTGAATACATCCAATAGTCACCATCAATAAAGGCTGATAGCATGATTTGTCTAATAAATCTAAGAAATTCAGGTTTGAAAAAGAGAAAATATACTGTGTATGTTTTAAAAGGTTGGATGGAATAAGTTGGGAACTACAACTTCATTAGTCAGAACTCAATGGTATGTGAGCCTTTAGAACACAACGTGAAGGATTGAATGCAAAAAAAAAATGGAAACAAAAATAACAGTCCCCTACACTGACCGAAATGGCTCTTGCCACGCTGGTACACTTTCTCCAGAGAGAAAATAGAAAAGAAAAAAAAAGCAAACCAGAACAAAACTCTACACCTCTCTGTAAGCAAACGAGCATATGCAAGGGAGCCACCACGTTCTCTGTAATATCCCCTGTGCAGCTGTGAACGCGTGCGTTCGTGCCAGTTAATCTGCAGGGCTGTGAAGTGAGGGAAGGGAGCGCTGGCCACGGCACTGGAGTTTTCTCCAAAGACTGTAACCGCATCCTTCACATCCTCCTGGACTCTACCAGAACTGAGCAGATGGAGCCTCGCTAAGCTGCTCATTCAAACACAAATGCATAATAAAGGAATGAACATTTGACGTGATACCAAAACAGAGAAACAGGAACAGTTTTACTGAAAGTGCTTCTCACTTCAGTCTTTCTGCAGTGCTTCTAGGGGAGTGAAGGGTTCATGGCTTGAACCAGGACTAGCAGCACACAGTCAAGTCTAAGTAAACCTGATTTTCAATAAAATGAAAACCAAAACAACACAACAGCACAGTCTACTCCGCTTTTAGGTGATGCATCAGCTTCAAGCAGCCCTGCCCTTTTCTGTGTTTTTGCATCCTTGCAATTCAGGCAGAACTGATCCCTTACATCCTGCGCTATGAGGATGCCTTTCAGCTTGCTTTTGGGGTTTTTTTGAAAGGCTTGACACTTTTCATTTTCATTCCTATTCCAACTGAAATTTGGATATATTTTTCTTCCCTTTCCAGCAGTCAAACTTCAGAGAACAAATAAAATGAGGATGAAAAATTCTTCTTGCTCAGCTTCTTGGTTTAAAGATTTTTGTGCTCTCATTTCCTTTTTATTTTTTTTTAATTCTTTGAAATCTGAGGGTCAGTGGAAAATATGCCATTTAAATATCTCTTTTTCCTGAAAACATAGCAGAAATCATCCATCCCTTTGGGATAAACAAGCTGAGAGAAGACTTTCTTTTGTTCTCTTTGCCATGACTGAAGAGAAATTGCTTGCACCACTGGATTATAACTACATTTAAAGAGGTTTTCTTAACGAATGGAAAGTAGGAGTCAGATTATACAGGAAGATAGACGGGGAGAAAAGGAGATGAGATCCGCAAGAAGACTAAACTTCAAAAGAGTTTTCTCCTACTTTGTGAATATCATATTCTAATTCTGACATACGCTTCCTCCTCAGAGTAATTCTGACTGCAAACTTTTTCGTATCAGCTCTTTTGAGTTTAAGAACATTTTCACATCGTTTGTGATCTTGTGCATTCCGGCTCCTTACACGTGGCCCTGCTGTTCTGTCAGGATGCAGTCCTGTCTCATTTATTAAGTACCCTGAGGACAATATTAGTTGCAACACAGTTAGGCAAAGAAGAGAATGTGAAACAGTCTTAATTCTGAATTCCCTGACCAATCTTGTTGTTCAAATAGAAGTAAAGAGTATGGAAGAAATCCAAACAGGAGAAGGAGAACACAGTTTTCTGTGCTTATTCAAAGGATAATGATGTCCTGAGGGAACCAATAAAAGAAAATGAAATTGTATAAAGGACACCTCCAGTACATCTAGTAAATCTTGTAGGAAAACACAACAACAAAAATCAATGGTAAAAAACTATTCGCAAGGATGCTAAATAAAGCAAGCTAGGAACAAGCCCTTTTGAAATGCATATATTGTAAGCTGAGTTCTAAGACTTCAAAAATCATTATTTTTATTCCAAGTTGAAATTCAATAAAGATATTTACCCAGAGTTTACCTCTTCTTTTATGCAACCTGACTTTATATAAATTACCTGTGAAAGAGAAAACATGGCAAACCTCTTCAGCATAGTACACACAATGCAGAGTTTCTGCTCAAAAGAATTTTTGCATTTGGCCACAAGATGTAGACATGTTTAAGGTAGTCCGTGTGCTATTTTGTTCCATTTTCATGGAGAGCTACTCTGTTAAAGCTTGCTGATTTTTGTGTAACAGGAACAGCAAAACAAAAGCAGGAGTTCAGAACCACAGAGCAGCATGCTGCACCCCTTCACAAATACACCAACTACGCAAAGCACAAGAGCATTCCAAAACCAGCCTGACTATTCTGCGTAGCAGGCGTAACTCTATTTTTTATATTCTACTCATTTTAAAGGGTTAATCACATTTTCATCAAATTATAACCACAATTAACAATTTCTATTGAAACTAAGCACGGGTAAAATACAGTCTGAATGTGTTTTGCAAGAGTTTTGGAAAAAGTGGGGTATGACAGAAGTCGCTAAGTGAGCTGGAATGATGCTTGACAGAATGGCAAGAAGGAATCTCTAGCTATGCTATAAAATACATGTATTAAACACCCAACAAAACAGAAAACACACATACTGCTAGCCCAACATTTAGCACATAAACCAGCTTATATTCATTAATGAGCACAATACAACTCTCTCTGTTTTAAGAGACAAGTTCTATAAACTTCTGTAGTGCTTCGAACTCTGCAAAGTTTTTTTAACTGAATTGTTTTGAAGGAGACCTGCACACTTCAGCAGTACTTATGTTTTCAGGTAATCCAAAATTTATCTTAAAGTTCAAAGAGAGTCCAAAGTATTGGCATTTCAAGTAGCTGACTCTTAATCTGTCAAATGATATATCTTAAAAATTCCAGCAAAAGCCTGGTTTTAGAATATTTAAGGTCTGGTCATGCATTCCAGTTTATCAATACCTATGAAGCCTGGCAAACAGAGGCTGTGGTTGGAGTTCATATTAACATAGCACAAGGTCCCAAGGAAGACTTTCTGTCTCACTAAGAGCTTTAAAGATTTAACTAGAAAAATGCTAATGACATTTTAAGATTTCTCTGCACTGTACCCACATTTACCCTGAAAGAGTTTCCTGCACATTGTCACAGTTATTAAAAAAGAATGCAAATGCAGAATGTATAACGAAAGGTCCTTTTTCAGTACTACAATAAGCATCGCATTTACATTTCAGGAATTGCTGAACGGTGACAATGATAACTCTGAAATGATTTACTGCAATCGAACTTAGTGCCACTAAAATAACTCTAAAATATGCATTGCTAAAGTAAAGTACAGGAAAGGTTCAAGGAAAAAGCCCTCGGTGGTTATTCTTACTGCATTGTATTTTATAACTTAAAGATTAGCTGTATCTAAGTCTCAGAACATTTAATACTTACAGTTCCACCTTCTATTTTTCCCTTGAGGTGTGCTTTATCACATGGTGTGCAACTGAGTAGGGATGGTCTGACTGACCTCTCCCTTCTCTTAAAAGTCCAAGATGAATTCCCATTTACTATAAATGATAAAAGTTTTATGGACTAATGACAGTTTAAAATACTTTTTTTTCAACTTTTACTGCAACCCTGTCATTAAGACTAACAATCTAAAGTAGCTAAGAGAATGAGTAAGCAAGATGATTTACACAGATGATAGTGCAACGGTAAGAAGTGGAGAAAGATTCTTCGAAATTTTTTGCAGCTGAACCATTAAAAAGATTTACGCCAAGGTCTTTAAGTGAAAGGAGAGCATTGCCAAAGAGGTCTGGCAAGCTCTTCTATCAATAAAATACTCTGCCCCATAAATTTAGCCAAACCCTCAGCTTAAAACCTGATTAAAAGCTAGAAGGAACTTGCTTTGTTGCCAGAGGTAGCCCACCAACCCAGTATCCAAAGAGACTGCCTATGGAAATCAGACAGGATAGCAACACTTTTATAAAAGCTTCACCACCATTGCATCTCCAATACTTTTGCATGAAGCTATGTACAAAAATTGAGGAAATGTTTAGCATGAGAGCACACAGGTTCTAATACAGAACGAAGTTGGGTTGAAATTATTTAGGGCTAGGCACAACATTAAAACTTTATATGTGTATAACATGACTGATCTGTACCTTATGGCAAGACGTACAAAAATCTTGCCATACAGAAGACTCATAAAATACGTACCTATCCTTACGAGGTTTGGGGTTTAACTTCTTTCAGAATGTTCTTTAGTTAGAGGTAAATTTAGAACAAGCTTGTACCTTTTTCATATCCCACTTCCTCCCATTTTTGTTCATTAGAGGTAGCCTCAGGAGGCAGTAATCAGATCTGGATTCAGGTGTAAGGCAGGTTCCATCAATACTTGATTTTATGACTGTACCAGAACATACATTTGGAATTTGAAAGCAGAAGTATTTGATTCTGTTTGCAACAAAATTTCAAGGCAAAACAGCAGAAAGAAAACAGGAGGTTTTCTGTTGCTCGGTGTATCAGAGAATTATTATTTGTTTGGTGCAAAAAATGGGCTTAAGGCTGTAAAACATGAGTGTTTTGACAGTCCTTGCTTCAAGATCAGCTGTTCATGACATTTCCATCAAGTTGGATTGCAGCCTATCCAGATCTAGGGAACAGGTGCCATCTAATTTTGGTCTTCACCCCAAATCAAAAGAGTAAGGATAGACACTCATACGCCCTCACCCTGAAAGTCTGAATGAACTGACAAACTTCATACAGGGTACTCCAACAATCAAGTTCTAGTAGGAAGAAAAACAAGGAGCCAAAGTGGTGGACAAAGAAGAAAGCCTGCTGGTTCCTTGGTCTTCTTATGCTATAATAGTTCACACATCTCTGCTGCCTGAGGGCAGCAGATCGCCACCATTTAAGCATCCCTGGGCCAAATTCTTTAACCTCCAAACAGAACTGCATAGAAAGAAATCCCCAGGGATGGTAGCCAGCTTAGCTCGCTGACCACTACATACACCCAGTGCAATTTTACTCCGCAAGCCGATTCAGGACACAGCCTTGGATAACTGGTCCATCACAGCAGTTTTCATGAAAATGTTTGGCAATTTTTTCCTCTCTTTTTTTTCGGGCAGAATTTTAAGTTTTAGCAAATAAACTCACCATTTCAAATAATGAGAACCTGTCCCAGCGTTACATGCATTCATTTAAAAACATGCATTCACCTGTGCATAAGGAAGACTCTAAAGACGAATATGTCCTATAAGCAAGAAAAAGGACAGAATGTGAACTTCGTTGCAACAAAGTTTTAACTGAACACAGAGATTTTAAACTGTTTTAGGAAAATTCTTGTTTCACATTCGTCAAAAATGCCATTTATCAACCACCAACAAAGCAGATGAATCGGGCAAATCTGGGAAACAGGAGAAGATGACTTAGTGAACAAGAGGATGAGGTGTTCAGGAAGACATGATGGGAAATAAGTGGGGGCGCAGTTTGTACACATTCAAGTAGATAAGCTCCCAGCACTGGGAACAAGAGCTCACATGAGATGCTTTGGGCTGCTTGTGCCATTTTGCTCCTTAAGAGGCAGTACTTGTTTAAAAAGCTAAGAGACTCTAGATGTTTCTGCAGTTTGGAGAGGGATACCTCTTCTGCAAATGTAAATACATCAACTCACTGATGGCAGATGGTAAGCTTGGTCATAAACAGAATGATTTTACTCTCTGGTCAACATCCAGACGTATGATCAAGTTGTCAGGATTTTTATACAGGTTCCTTTTTCATGGGAATGGAGGAAGAATTGCATCTATTTCTTCATTTGTATGCAAAATATCTATGAAAATTTAACAGGCAACTTTCATAGAAACACAGTACCTTTTTTTTCCCCCCCTCTTAGCATGTTGTATAGCAGCCTGGGAAACCAAACCAGATCATGCATTGAAAAACAGTTTTCAGAAGAATTCATTAAAAGCACTGAAGAATGCTTGTTGCTTACATATTCTCCCCAGACGATGTGTTGACTGCACATACACAAGCCCTCATTCCTTACAGACCTGGTCCCAAGAGGTTGAGTGAGAGAGTTAAATGTGGTAAGACACATTACTCGTTCAAGTATGTGAAGTTAGATCGGTTCAGAGGGGATTACAAATGTCATTTTTGCTACCGAATCTCTTTCACGCTAAGTACTGTTTACTGCACGTGTTCACCCAACATTCCCCTTCGGCTGCACAATCATTAGCTTTCGGATTTGTAGAACCATTTCAATCTCAAGTATCTTACTTGAGAGAAATGCTGCATATTTCTCTTGTTTGCAGCATGTTGGGAAAGAGATGAAACTTATTCATAAAGAAATGGTTTCTTTTCTCCCACATTTTCCCCTCTGTTGTGAAAACCAGTTTGTACATACTGCGTATTGATGACTTGCGTACTGTTGTGATTTATAGCACCCGTTTCCCTCATTTTCACTGCAATTTTTTTATTCTCAGTTTTTGGGGTTTTTTTTGCCCTACTCTGTCTTTCAGTTACTGGCTTGCGTTCTATAGCGTATCAATTTAAAGAAGAGTTATGAAATCAATTTGACAGTGTTGGCTTGTATTTGCTCCTAAGTACCTATTGTGCCTTTTGCCAGTAGATGGCAGCATGTGGCTGCTTAGTGCGTACGGGCTCGGTGCAAAATGCCAAGAAACAAACTTCCAGACAGAAACAACTGGGTCTTTGTAAACCCACACTCCTGTATATTCTCTCACAGCAAAATACTGTAGTCCTGTCTCTTAGAAGTCCTTCAGGGGCTGAGTCAAAGAGTGAAGTTTTCCTTGATTCTTGTTCGGGTTTTGGTTCTGGGGGTTTTGTGGGATTTGGGGTTTTTTTTTCAAACTAATGTTTTGTAGAAAGTAAAAGATTTCTGGAAAGCAGAGATAAGCTGGACAAAGTATCCATGCCTCTTCAGAATTCTTGACCACACAAGATATTTTCCAGCTATCAAACAGTATACACACATAGGTAACCATTTCTCCCTTTCCTACCTGCATAAAATGCAGCAGCAGTATATTGATGAGTATATACCTAACAAATTAAAACTAATTAATTCCAAAATTTTACTACTGTCTTAAGTAGTTTCCATATGGTAATTTTAACAGAAACAAAACCCAAGTGAGAGGCATGCACAGATTTCAGTCATCTTAAATTCCTAATACTTTACATTTTCAAAAACAAAATGGGCTTGAGGGAAGCGGCATTGCTATTTGCACCTGCAGTCTGCGGTTTGCTCCTATGAGTAAGCAATTATAGTAAATGCTGTGGGCAGCATAACGAAAGTGTATTTTTCTCTCCCTTGTATGCAAGGCTTATTTCAATCCATGTGATGTGCTTCTTTCAGGTAAGGAAATTTAGGGTGTATTTATAACAGAGTTTTCACAGTGTATAGGCAGCCTTCTCTCTCCTATCCCTGTTAACAGAGCCTGGATATATCCTTTGCACTTTCTGGCAATATAGCAGATTAACACTATATTTGACTGGTAATTTTATAAAACTGCAAAGAATTAACAACCAGCTCACACATCTCCTTTGTCATGTTGATCCTGCAGCCATAATGATTTGGCCATTTCAAAACACGTGTTAAGGAAATAAGAATCTATTGTGGGTTGTTAGCGGTTTTTTCTTACCTGAAATGATCTTGTTGGCCGCCTTCTGTCCCTCAGAAGCAGCAAAAATTCCACTTTTTCCACATTGCAAGTAGCAGCTGCTTCAGCACTGTAGTGAAAGAAAACCCTTCTGTCAAACAATATAGTGCTTTTACGTTACAACATATCACATACACAATTGATCTTAATAAAGCAAGGCCTCAGGAGGGCCTTCTAACATGTGAAAGCATATAGATTTTTTTATAGCAGCAAGTCCGTTTGTTTTGAGCTTGTAAGTGCAGTTTGCATGGCTCCCACACCAGAGGTGTGATGGCCGGAGTGCACAGCATTGATGCAAACACTGGCTGTGAAGCCTATGCTCCTGGGGGGCTCGTGTGCTAGAGCCACAGGGTCCTCCAAGCCTCTGAGGTCTGGGCACCCAGATCAGGGCCTCTCCCTACCCAGCTCCTGCTGCCCCAGGACTCTTGGCCCCTGTCAGGAGGAGCACATGCTCCCCCAAGCTTCTCCTTACAGCTTCTTGGATTATTTAGTCTCTAAGAGTCCATCTGTCAAGGAGCAGAAGTTGAAACCAGCTGCTCATCCATGGAGAGCATCACCAGGCAATTATTGACATAGACTATCTCAAAAAGTCCAAATTTCAATATGCCTTTGAAATTCAGTGTGCTTTGAGCTGAAACAGACGAACTGCAAAGAAAGATGTAAAAATCCTTTGTAGTGCTAAGAAGCATTAATGGAGTAAAATGATGATGGGATTTAAAGACCCTCAAGGTAATGACAATTTAAATGGTAACAATTATAGTGACGAATAGCAGTAAAAGGTCTGCCTCAACCCAACACTGTAAACACAGGCAAACAGATTTTCCACTTCTCCAGCTTCTAACTCTACCCTAATGTATCCTACTCGCAACTATGGCTTCTCAGTTTCTGAGCACACCTTATATTCAGCATGGCAACTGATGACACAATTCTTTATCTCTTTGATAAATATCCTTCTCATCCTTTCTTTTTTTGTCACTTCTTATTTATGACCTCTTTTTCCTTATTCCCTTACCATTAATTTCTGTTTCCTCCCTGCCTTCTCTTTCCCAGTGTTTTATCCCCTGTTTCTTCAGGTCTTAATAAGTCTGATGTTTCAGAATATTGAGGGGAGGGAGGAATCTTCTCTGAGGTAGCATTTAACAAAGATAAGGTTAAAAGAGGGGCAACAGGATGTAATGTCATTATATATTTAAATACTGCTAATAGTGCATGAGCAGGCATGCCAGAATTCACCAGCTGTCCCCAAAGGTACGAGCCAGCTTTCTGTCTCCTCACATTATAGCAGAGCTTAACCTCTGTTGTAACATCTCAGCACAGAAAGATTATAGTATAGTATCTGCTCCGCTAGAACTGGAGCTCTAATTTATCTGCTTTTAAAAATACGTTGTTCTGTAGAGTTAGAAACATAAAGATTACATTCAATGTCACAGATAGCTAACACAGAATGAGTTTAACAGTGTTGTGGTCTTTGTTAAAACAGAGTGGATGATCTTGCCTAACACGAGAAGATTCTTCATGGATATATATATATATATATATATAAGAAAGATATATAGAGAGCTATCTATCTGTATTTATCTATATAGAGATATGTATACATAAAATATATATGTATCTAATAATATACGTATATAAATAATATTGTATATATGGATGAACTATGATACCATAAAAACTAAGCAGAATTTGGCTTAAATTTGAGTCATGCACGGGAAATAGTTCTGGACATAGAAACATGCAAGAAATTAAGCCACGATTAAGCAGAGGCATGGAGATAATTGTGCTGCCTCCAGCTAATGGAACAGCCATTGAGTTGCAGCTAATAATGTCTGATCTAGACAGTTCCAAATGTTTAGGTTAATTGGCACCTAAATGCAGTTAGAAAACAACAGATCAAAATTTATGAGAAGCCACGTCCCAACTCCCTGCCCTCACCATTACGAAGCAAATATAGGGGCTACAAATTAGAAAGAGAATGAATTTCTAGGTAAGTGTGTGGGTACGAAGGATCTGGATACTTTATTTTGGCTATGGTCATCTGGCCGTGCAACTTCTAGTGTTTGCCTTTGGCTTTTCCAGGCTACCCCATGTACCACTTTTCTTGACTGATTCAGTGTCTGGAAAGGATTTAGTCTTGTCTTGGATACCCTTCTGGGACAAAATGCTGTCTGGCAGCCTGCTGTGCCTAGATCTCCCTGTCTTCCTTCAGACCTTCAGCAAAAGCAGTATTACATCACAAAAAAGTTCTGAAATTCTTCTCAGACAAGCTGGTATTTCGTTAGGGCTTTTTGCACCCAAGAGAGATCTCGTGACTACTCACTTATAAGCATCCTTTAGCTCCACTGTATTTATAATTTGTCTGGGTTAATAGCACACACTGGGTGCGACATCTTCAGCGAGCTTCCACAGCCGTGCCAAATGCCATCAGTGGAAGATTATGGCAATGAACTGGGCTTCAGTTCCGCGATGCAACCACATTCAGTAGCTGTTCTGTTCTGATGACGTCTCCCTGACAAACACAGAAGCCCCTGGCAACAATTAACTTCAGCAAATTTTTGAAAATCTTGTTTATGTGGCTGGCTGCTGGAGGTAGGAACGTATTTCACGTATTATGCAATATGTAGGATCATAGAACGTATTGGGTTGGAAGGGACCTCTAAAGGTCATCTAGTCCAATGCCCCTACAATAAGCAGGGACATCTCTAACCAGGTCAGGTTGCTCAGAGCCCCATCAAGCCTGACCTTGAGTGTCTCCAGGGATGGGGCTTCCACTCTCTGGGCAAGTTGTTCCAGTGATCCACCACCCTCATAGTAAAGAACTTTTGCCTAACGTCCAACCTAAATCTACCCTTTTCTAGCTTAAAACCATTACCCCTTGTCCTATTCCTACAAACCCTTGTGAATAGCTCTTCTCCTTCTTTCTTACAGGCCCCTTTCAGGTATTGGAAGGTCACTATAAGGTCCGCCCGGAGCCTTCTCTTCTCCAGGCTGAACAACCCCAACTCTGTCAGCCTGTCAACATATAACCAACATCACCTAAAAGTTTACAACTGCTCCACATTAAGAAGAAAATACTTCACTCTTCCGTTTAATCCTTCATAATTTTACTGTTAAATAAAATGTCTCAGATTTCATCCAGTCTTTCATAGTGTATTTTCTAATATTGCCTGCATTAGGCAGCCCTTGCCCTTACGTAAGTTGCTGTACCTACAAAAGTATTTCACATAACTCTTTATAAAACACCTTCTCAGTTCCAACATAGTTTCAGATAAAGTATCTGTCCCTCTCATTCTTTCCTTGTATGCACCAATGCTTTGGAAATGAAGCCAAGTCACAAAAATCAGACCTAGGCTGCGAAGAGGCAGTACAGCTGAAGCCAAGAAAACCCAATAACAACTCTGTGTTATTCAGAAGTGATTCTTTATTGCGGCGCCGGGCAGCACGGGGGATGGCTCCTTCCATACGTGTGCGCCCAAGCGTTAGGATTCTTGCCTTATATTTACAGCTTTCATGTTTATTCACTACATTTCTAAGAAAAGGTTGGGTTATTCTAATTATTTAATTAACATAAGTTCCTCCCATAGTCCCACCTCAGTCCACCCAAGTTACGCCCCCCGTCGGGGGTCCTTGGTGGTCGTTGGGGATGAAGGTCCCAGTCTTCCTCAGGGTTGAACTTTTGAACGTGTCCTGCGGTGCACGCCCTGTACCGTCCTGGGTTTTTTCCAAACTGCAGGACCAGCTCTTGCTCGCTGCCCTCCCTATCTCTCCTGCTTAGTCTTCTGTGTTCCTTGAGCCCCACAGTCTGACTGGAGGATTCCACCTGGTGTCCTTCCCTTGGCGGATTCCGCTTCATTCTTATCTTTAAAGTGTTTGTTAGTTAGTCTGCAATGGATGTACGCATAACGGTTAGTACAAATTGGCCTCCCTCCCTATCTCTAAAGGCTGGTCAGCAGCACTTTTCTAAAAGCCAGTTTTCTAAAAGCCAGTTTTCTAAAAGCTAGTTAGCCATTCTTTGTTACACAGATACAGAAGCCAGCTGTGATGTAGGAGTGAAGCTCTGACTGATGAAACTACAGATGAACTTCAACAACCTCAGCACAAAAGGTCTGAAAATCTTTTTAATAACCTGGCCTCATTCTCAAGGAGAAGTAGGAATTAGAAAGGAGAAAGAATGATGTAGGCACACGATCAGCTGAGGACATAAGTCACACCCAGGCAAACCGAAGGCACGATTCAATGTGGTTCCCTCTGCAGGCAAGTTCTTGGGCACGTAAGGCTCCTGCTCTGGGTCACTTTAGGCAACTTCTGCAACGCACAAAGAGATTCTGGAAGTCGGGTACACACCATGTAAAAGTACAAACCAATTTATTATTGTCCAATACATAAAAATGATTGATAGGATTAATGAGCTACCAATCCAACGGTTGAGAAGTTCACTGCTCCAGAGATGACATCCAACCAACATTTGCCAGCCAGGCAAACCGGTGAGAAGGCTGTTTTCTGTTTGTCCTTGGGCCAGGCTGATCCTTAGTGTTGCACAGTTGCCATCCTCAGTCTCCTTGTTTTCTCCTTAGGATTGTATATCTTTCCATGTTTGTTTTTCCTTTTGAATCCTTGAGCTGCCAACTATACTTTTCTCACCATCCTTATCTCTGCAGTTTCACCTTTCCTGTTTTGCAGGGCTCTGTTCTTATGGTGGCTTTTACAGCTCTTTCTATCAGTTTAGCAGGTTTCTCAGAAGTCTAAGCTGGCGTTACACAGGCATGCTGTGTGCAAGCTGGGTCTTGGATCACAGACAGCTGAACCGCTGGGAGGAAGGTTACAGGTATGACAGGCTATTCTGGAAAAAATCTACCGACATTATCTTAGGAAGAGCCATCTCTTATTGTCAGGTGGTGTTGCTGTGAGGGAGCAGAGAGCAACAACACACACTTAATAAAATAAAAGTACCTCTTTGCATCTCATTCAACTCTGACAGAGCAGTGATAGCAGCAGAGGATTCATTGTTTAGGAGCACTGATCACACAAAAGCAGATAGAAGTACATAACAGACCTCTTCATTTGTACTAAGAAGTTAAGCAACAATAAGCCTACTTATGCCTGCAGATGGTTCAGTGCCTGTAATGTTTGGCTTGGGTTTTAATGCAGAAATATCAAAAGCTGTTAGTAGCCACGCTGAATGACCTCCTGCCTACAGTCAGTGATTTTCTTTTCACACTGCACACATAATACAGAGTGACTGATCATATTTTGAGTCTCATTAGGCTATCACAAATGGAAGGAAAAGAGGCACTCACTAACTACCTCTGCCCTGAGGAGCAATTGCAGGATAAGCCACTGTCAGCCCTCATGGATCAGAACCTGCACACTCTGGGAATGCATCAGCACAGGCAAGGTTGCTGTGTGTAACCAGACTGTCCCACATGTGCCAGATGTGACACTGCAGGAAGAACACAGGAAGAAACAAAAAGGCGTAATGGATATAACGGCCTTGCATGTGGCACTCTGTCTCTCTTGTGGGATGAAGAAATTTCCATCCCTTACTGTGTAATCACATCTAACTGCATAAACCCACTGTTTTATTAAGTTGAATAGCCAAATCAGTGTTTTCCACCCTTTCTCAGTTGGCAGGCCCTTAAAATGTTCAAATATTCCAATACTGTAAATGCAAACCAACTCATAATTAGCATTGTTTTTCCCAGTTATTCTTCTTGATCCCTGAAAAGAAATACATTCACCCCAGGACAACCCCTAGGTCAGAAAGCCACTGAACTAGACCGTTTGGCAGAAGCATGGGTCTATGCTTGGACAATACACAGGGCTGCTGAAAGGAGCTTGCAGTCAAATTAGCTAAGCGTTCTCAAAGTCCCACCAACTGCTGTGAAGAGAAGGAAAAATGACAAATACAGCAGAAATGAGCCACCTCACTACAACACTTCTGTTTTTAATGTCACAGCATCTTTCCACTCCTTACAGGAAGGTTTGTCTTGCCAAAGACATTGTATTGAGCTTTCGTATCAACAGATTTCATCTTGAATATGTTTGCCCTAGAAAATTAACTATGGTAAGTGTTTCTAGAAAACTGTTACAAATGCTGTAAGCTTGCAGAAATTGCAATCACTAAACAAAAAATCACGGTAACTTAAAAGCTTTCTGAAGTAACTTCAAGGGAGTCTATATGTGTCAGATTCCACCTGCCTAAACTTATGTCTATTGCTTTGAAATGACTGGAAGCATTGCTGCTGATGACAAAGCATTATCTGTTTGTACCAATGATTTTGACTCCTAAAATGAATTTTGAGCTGTAAGCCTTCTAACAGTGAACACATTATTGAAGATTTCTTCTTGCTACACTTAACTATTCACAGTCTGGCTACAATGTGCTTTATGTGATGTGAGAATAAGGAGGGAACTGCATGATTGCACTAAATCCCAAGCTTTCTTTTATGAATTATTTAATCCTACAAAGCATATTTCCCTCGATACATCACTTTAGTGATGATATTTGCTGATTAAAAAGTTACAGTGGTACTTGCCTCCGCTAATCATCAGATCAAAGAAGGCTGTTAGGGTTTTAATGTTGGTAACACTTTCGAAGAATATCTTCTGATTTGAGAAACCTAACTTTTCTCATCCACCTGGGCATTTTCTTTTCTTCCTCCCTCCTGATTCCACTCTCAAAAGAAAAGAAAAATTAATCTGTCCGATCTTTCTTTCTCTAATTCTGAGACTTTTAAAGATGGCAGAAGCTTTCATGGGTCTTTTCAACTTCGTCTTACAACCATAAATTTGACCGAACTCTGCAAGCAAGAAAAATGAGAGCATGATAGATTTGTCAAAGCCTCGGTGGATAAAAATGAGTGTAACGGGACATATATCTGTATATACATCTTTCTGCTGTAAGTGAAAGAAAACCTCTTCAGAGTCACCAGCAGGAACACTCCGTTCCTCATCTTCCATTCACACCAGGTTTACGGCTTTGTCTCCCTGTGAGCAGAGGGATGATGGCTCCTATTTAGTCCAGCAGTACCAGACCTGACCATATTGATCATACCCAGCGAGGCAATTTTAGACTCCTCTAACCTCAAGGCCATTGTAGACTAATTGCTACCCCACTTTCTGGAACAGAGGAATCTTAGTATGTTCCAGATCTCTCAAAGGTAATGTAACATTCACTGCTGTGTTTAAATTTTCATACAGGTATCTCTTCCCTGAGATGGGTGGAAGAGTAAAAACTGAAGTCCACACAGAACAAACTGCAGTGTGACCTTATACAGGAGGTGTTGGTATGTCACTCGAATGATTGCTGCTCTCCTTAGATAAGCCAATTGGTCTCAATATACCATTTTTAGACAGCTTGCCCCTATTGAAACAGGTTTTTCAGAGCAAGAGGCAAAGCTAAAAAGCATTGACTAGAACATGTGACAAACTTATTTGCAAACCCATGGCTGTGCCCCTGGGCATCTAGTCCAACAAACAATTTCTCCCTGCCAGGCTTCTTTTCCCCTACATTTGTTTGGATTTAAAGTACCTGGTCTCCAGACAGCACAGATTTTTCAAAAAAAAATCCCAGCAAATGAAAAACAAAAAGCAACAAAATAAAATACCTCGTTTCAGGGAAGACTCCTTAGGCCCTCTGATTTATTCCAATGATGAACAAACTGAGCACCTTCGCAGCAGGCTTTGCCACTTCTCCAAAATAACTGTGCTGGAAATCAGTCTGCCTTTCTTACTCTCTTCATCCATAGAGGGAAGCTGTTTCTCCAGAGGGTCAAAGCACAGCTTCACCCAAAGTTCCTCGGTGGTTCTGGTCTGGATTCTAAATAAAAATAAGAGGCTTGTGTTGGTTTGCCCACTCCTGGACTACCCTTCCCAAAGTACTTCCCTCCTCCCACATCAGCTATGAACCCAGCTGGGCCATGATTTAAAAGTGAGTGTAGCAAGCTGATGCTTGATCCAGGAGCTACTGTGCCTGAAAAAGGAGTAGATAAAAAAACACAGGAAAGGAGCTCTGGGGGGAAAAAAAATTTAAAAAAAAAAAAAAAAGGAGATGCTGTTTTCAGTGCTGAAAATCAGGTGCTGAAGCCCACAATCACCTTTACAGTGAAAAATAATTTCCATTTTAGATGTTAAACATGTTAAATTGTTGGGTTTTTTCCTTTTCATTTAAATTGCAAAATTTTATATTGAATGTCAAAGGAAACTTTTTATTTATGAAGCAGAAAAAAGGTACATTTAGAAGTTTGATCTCACAGATGAATGAGTAACTAACTACAGGCTGCAACGGTCTACAACATCTATAGCACATTTAGCAGCAGCAGGGCTTGGATTACAGGTTGTAATTCTTTGATCTCATAACTGTGGCACTGAGTATAGGAAATCAGTGAAACGAATTATGCTTAGCCTCCACCTCAGCTGCCTAATGACAAGCTTACAGACAGGATCTGGGAAACACAAACTCTTTCATAGTGGCATGACATGAGGATCAAAAGAAGCGTGGCCAGCAGCTCGAGGGAGGGGATTCTCCCCTTCTACCCCACTCTGGTGAGACCCCACCTGCAGGGCTGCGTTCAGCTCTGGGGCCCCCAGCACAAGACAGACATGGACCTGCTTGTGCGGGTCCAGAGGAGGCCACAAAGATGCTCAGGGTGCAGGAGCACCTCCCCTGAGAGGACAGGCTGAGGGAGTTGGGGTTGTTCAGCCTGGGGAAGAGAAGGCTCTGGGGAGACCTTAGAGCGGCTTCCAGTGCTGAAAGGGGGCTGCAGGAGAGGTGGGGAGGGACTCTTGATCAGGGAGGGGAGTGATAGGATGAGGGGTAATGGTTTCAAACTGAGAGGGGAGATTTAGATCAATGTAAGGAAGAAATTCTTCACTGTGAGGGTGGTGAGGCACTGGCACAGGTTGCCCAGAGAAGCTGTGGCTGCCCCCTCCCTGGCAGTGCTCAAGGCCAGGTTGGATGGGGCTTGGAGCAACCTGGTCTGGTGGAAGGTGTCCCTGCCCATGGCAGCGGGGTAGAACTAGGTGGTCTTTAAGGTCCCTTCCAACCCAGGTCTGTGATTCTATGAAAGCTTGAAAATTTCCTGGTTTCCCTGGGATACAAATATCTTATGAATAATTACTTTGGCATTGTGGAAGATGATAAAGAAAACAAAGAATTTGTGCTAATTTTCAGAAACAACCAATTATTTACTCAGCCTAAGAGCTTGCATTGTTTGTCAACATGCTGTAATTGTTCTGGTAACACAACACATGTTCTGGGTTTCTGTGAAGATTTTTTTATCTCCTGAGGTACCAAAGGGCACTGGGATATGTGGGGCGGTCTAGCCTGGGTAGAATAATAAAATATTAGAGTAATAAGAAATGAGGGTGACACAATCTGACAATTGCTGATAAACAATGTGAAAATGGATGCAGAGCACAATGTCTTAATCAGTGATTCAAGTCACTGCTTATTTTGAAAATGATGTAAATAAAGAGATACCCATTTTGGTCAATTTGCCCAGGGGACAAACCCACAGGGGACCTCTTTAAGGAAGAAAATATACTATTTTCTCTGTCTTTGAAACAGTTTACTTGAGCATGTTATCATTTCTCTAAGCTATTGCTAAAACTCTAAAAAACACTAAAAGTATCATATTTGTGTGGTCTTTCAGAGCTACCCAGAGTTCACCTTGATACTTAGTAAGCATGCATGCTCTACCCAGTTTTTTTCCTTACCACTCCTCATACGAAATTTGGCAGTAAAAAAACTGCACCTTTGTAGTAAGAGATTATGACTTCGAAGTGTGGTAAAAGTGAAAGTGAAGTGGATTTGGAAGCATTCACTGAACATTACTTTTTTCAATATTAAATTGATGCAGTAGCAAATTCTAAACTCGCAAGTCACAGTCATGACTTTAGCACAGCTCTATGACTTTTTTTTTTCCCCATAACATTAAGTTGGAATTTTTTTAGCAGAATTAAACAGCAAATATTTTTGTCATAGTGCAGATTTTCTTATTTGGTCTCCTGGATCAAACATAAACCGCATGGTACAGGTACGCTGGTAGGGTTTATTCATATTCTATGGGAAAAAAAAATAATAAAAAAAATAAAACTCTCAAAAAAAATCTTCGAGAATAAAACTATTTTAGAACTTAGAAACTTAGAGCTAAAGTAAACAGGGTATACACAGCATAAATGAATCTCCCAAAAGGATCCATTCTACACGATAAAATATTCCTTTGCAAGAAATGAACTGATGAAATAATATATCCATTTATGATGAGGAAAACATGTTAAAAATTCTGAAGGTGGGGAAAAAAAAACCCTGAGAGTATTAATGCAGGGACACTTTGCTCTCAAATGCTCTGATTGCTCTGTGTGAATATTTAGTATTGCAATAACTCTAGCTTGTATGATTTCTAAACCCAGTTTTATTTAATAGCTCTTTTTACTCAGTTACAGATAACTCATTTTCCTTTAAAGCATAATTTTCATCATTCCTTTTTCTTATTATTATATCTTCCAGAATCTTTTCCATGTTCCTGCTTTGACAAGTCTAGACATAGTTTATAGACTTTGGAAGTTTAACTGTTCTACTAGGTTACATCTAGTAGGTTCTAAAATAAAAAATGTGGAGAATTTGAGTAATCTTAAATTTCATACCAGGTGTAAAGCATTATTTTAAATCAGAATTATTCCGTGCCTAGAGTATCCCCTGCACTTTGACTTAAGAACATATATTGTGAGGGATACAGTAGATAAAATAGATCACTTGTTCCACCTGACACAGTTGCTCACATTGCCCCAGTTCAAGAAAGTTTCTCTGTTGAAGGTGTTTACAGATGGCTGAAGTCAATGAAGTTGGGCAGATGCTGAAATGCTTTCTTGAAAAGGACCTAAAAGTTTTGGCTTATCAAAAGGTTGTACTTGTCCATAGAATTAGATCTGGACGCGCCTTTGCATTTACTCACAGATCTGTGCTCACTGGTAAACTGTGTTATACTTCTCTTGCTTGGATTTTCAAACTTCTGTGAATATATGTAAACTCCAGGAACTCAAAAGGTGTAGTAAGTACTGGTGACTCATCTCTCTCAAATGGTTTTCAAGATCAAAAATCAAGTTAAAGGGTACAGAAGAAAAACAGCTCAATACAGTGGTCCCTCATAGCCTTCTAAAACCCAGCTTTAAATCTAAATGTGTAATGAACTCCTTTGAAGATCTGAACTGGAGTTCGTCAGTGCTACAGCACAGATCCATCACCTGAGGTAAAGCAGGAGTAGTTAATAGCAGTAGCAGACTATTATTCTCTATGTAGACTAGTCACTACAGAGAAACTACAGAGAGTCATTACAGAGAAACCCAGTACACTAACTGCACTGAGAAAAAGACTGTGTGTGTAACCCAAGTTAACCGATGTGATAGAGAATTCCAGTGGAGAGGCAATCTCTGTGCACAAGCTGAGCTTACAGGTCAACTTAAAGGCAACTGAGCACCTCAGAAAAACGCGGGAACATTGAATAAAGAGCAATGCGAAGGTAAGAGGATGGATAGCAAAGAGACAGCAAGTGCTGCTGTTAATGCAGCTGTAGAGAACAAAGTGATAATATTAAGATTTTAAAATCATGTGAAGGTCATTACATGTAGTGAAATAACAAACTAAAATATTCTGGCAGCAACGTATGGATTCTGGAAAATAGGGGGACCCGAGAGTACTGGTGCAGAATATGTGAGTTTGCCAAGTCTTGCTTGGGGAGACAATGCTGCTAATATTCCTGCATGGACTGGAGAAAAACTGGAAAAACGTAGGTATTGGAATAAAAAAAATGGGAAGCTGAAACAGCCTTAGTTGCCCAGTGTGTAGCTAGGATATTTAGAGAAGCCAATTGTAGAAAATCAACTTGTAATGATTTTTAAAAAACTTCACGTAGTTCAAGTTAAATTAATGGATAAATAAAAACAGACTTGCAACTTAGGTTCCTGATGTCTCAGTGTCAAAGCCTAACTACATAAAAATTGATCTCATATTTAAAGACAAGCACGGACCACAAAAAATGGCAAAATACTGATAATCAAAGCTAATGTGTTTATTAGCGGTCAGAAAGTGTAATAATCATAAAAATTCAGGTAAAAAAGTAGCCAAGATTCTTCAGCCTCATACGAAAGTATATGGAAATGAAAAAAACCCAAGGCACTCTCCCTTTAGGACGAAGAAAGAACTAAGGATAGCCTAAGTGTGCCCTCAAATAGATCTCCTGCTTTAGTTTTCAATATGAATGAAGATTCTGAATATTGAGGCAAATATAGCTAACACAAAGGGCAGGAGAAAATAGAAGTGGAAGTTACAACACCCACGGTAAAACCAAAGTCCAGCAGTTGATACGTTCAGACAAGCGTAGATGCAGAAGCAATGGCAGGCAGTCCTCCCTCCAGAATTCTGAAATAACCAACATGGGAAACTGCAAGTGAGGTAGAAGAGATTTGTAATAAATCTATAAAATCAGGAGTGGTATGTATGTAGAAGAGCAAATGCAATTCTTATCCCTAAGAATATGAAAGGAATAGAAACACAGTATCAGCAAACATGAGTTTTAGAAACATGTAAAGCTGCTGAAAGCAATTTACAGGAGGAAAAAAGAGGCTTGGAAACACAGGTAAATAGAAAATGGGATAAATTTGGGGTTTGGTTTGGTTTGGTTTGCTGGTTGTTTTTTTTTTTTTTTCAGAAAGGTAGATTATTCTAGGATGATGAATATTTCATTACCTGCCTTTGATTAGGTTACTAATTTTCAAGACAAATGAAATAGAGTCATCTATCAGGACTTCAATCAAAATGTGATTGGATGTCATGTGGGAAAAAATTAGATAGGCTGGAGAAGGCGATTAGGAAAAATTTGTGAAGAGGGTAAGGTATGGTTTAACAGGTTGTATTCCAGGACTGGAAAGAAATAACTAATAGGGTTCACCAGAGATTGATCTTGGGATCACTACTATTCAATCTATTAATTAGCAATTCTGGCATAAAATTTAGGACCTTGCTATTGAAATATGCTGCTGACACGGAACCAGTAGGTGGTCAGTAGTGTGAAGGATCTGGACAACATATGGGAACAACTGGAACAATAGAGAGGAAACATAATTGTGATACATCCTTGAAAAGGAAAACACACCACTGTGTATCAGTGTATTGGGTTTGTGTGGCAAAGCTTTGGTAGTGGGAGGGCTACAGGGGTGGCTTCTGTCAGAAGGTGCTAGAAGCTTCCCCTATGTCTGACAGAGACAATGCCAGCCGGCTCCAAGATGGACCCACCACTGGCCAAGGCCGAGCCCATCGGCAACGGTGGTGGTGCCTCTGGGATAACGTATTTAAGAAGGGGGAAAAAGCCCTGTGGAGCAGCGATTGCAGCCAGAGAAGACAAGAGTGAGAACATGTGAGAGAAACAACTCTGCAGAGACCAAGGTCAGTGAAGAAGGAGGGGGAGGAGTTGCTCCAGGCACCAGAGCAGAGATTCCCCTGCAACCTGTGGTGAAGACCAAGGTGAGGCAGGCTGTCCCCCTGCTGCCCATGGAGGTTAACGCTGGAGCAGATACCTGCCTACGCCCCATGGAGGACCCCACGCTGGAGCAGATGGATGCCTGAAGGAGGCCGTGACCCTGTGGGAAGCCCACGCTGGAGCAGGCTCCTGGCAGGACTTGTGACCCTGCGGGGGACCCACGCTGGAGCAGTCTGTTCCTGAAGGACTGCACCCTGTGGGAGGGACCCTCGCTGGAGCAGTTTATGAAGAAAAGCAGCCCATGGGAAGGACTCATGTTGGAGAATTTCATGGAGGACTGTCTCCCACGGGAGGGACCCCACACTGGAGCAGGGGAAGGGCGCGGGGAGTCCTCCCAGTGAGGAGAAAGGGGACGCAGGGGCAACTTGTGATGAACTGACCGCAACCCCCATTCCCTGTCCCCCTGCACTGCTAGTGGGGAGGAGGTGGGAGAACTCAGGAGTTAAACCCAGGAAGAAAAGAGGGGTGGGGGTAAGGTGTTTTTAAGATTTGGGTTTATTTCTCATAACCATTCTCTGATTCGATTGGTAATAAATTAATTTCCCCAAGCCGAGCCTGTTTTGCCCGTGACTGTAATTGCTGAGTGATCTCCTTGCCCTTATCTCAGCTCATGAGCCTTTTGTCATATTTTCTCTCCCCTGTCCAGATGCGGAGGGGAGTAACAGAGCGGCTTTGGTGGGCACCTGACATCCAGCCAGGGTCAACCCACTACAGTCAGAGAATATATTTCCAACAGAGACAGAGTAGGCATTTACGATGTTCCACAAGACTAACGACACCTAAATTCACATGTTCACCCACATTCAAAACAGAGTAACTCCAATAGGAACGGACAAAAGAAAAGTTTTACGAGACTAACACAGGAAATGGAGTGCTATTGCCTGAGAGACACTGCCCGGCTCACAAAATTAATAAAATTTGAGAGGGAATCTGCACCCTGTAACTTTTTTTGGCTACACGTTGTCAGAAGGAGGAAGAAGAGTTTTTTAAGATAACGCAGTGACTGCAAAAGGACAAGTGTGTACAAAACCAGAGAGCAAATACAGTGAATCTGTGAACTAGAAGTTAGAAGAAGGTTTTCAAATGGGGTAGGAGTGAATTTTCAGAACAGCTTCCTAATGCAGCGTGGGCCTCCCCCCGCTCCTAACCAGCTAATTTAAAGATGGATCTTGAAGAGTTTCCAAAAAGAACCTACACTTCACTGTCTGCAGTCAAGGGAGACGGACTGAATGACAGGCAGCTCTTTCCAGTCTGGTGTTCCTAATATTTGGAAAGAGTGAGGAGTCTTAGAACTAAGAAGAGCAAAGGTTGATGTCGATGGTTTAAACTGACTCAGAGGAATGAGATTTGAGAATTGAATTGAGGTTGAATGACAGTTGGGTTTAATGGTAACTACAGGGTTTGCTTGTTTGTGCTTGTAAATTACTTGATAAAGGAATAAATATTACTATTGACTTTATGCATAAGTATTAGAGATCATGTGTTAATCAGATATTTTTCACCATCTTGTAGCAGCCAAGATGGTTCAGTAGGACCCTGAGCTCTTAATTTAGTTTTTCCACAGCTGGCTCATCAACCCATTTCTAGAGAGATTAGGATTACTTCCTGCAGTATACAACCATTATTTCCTGAGATGAACCAACTATTGGTAATCATGCCTTAAAATTAGACCAGAAAATTTTCCCTTCCCCATTTAAATGACATTTGACGATCATGCTAACATGCCAACGCAATGGAATGCAAAGCTCAGGCCTTACGTTCTGTTCTTAACCAACACTACCGTGACTTTTCTGAGAAGTAATACAAATAACAATAATACTTATCTCTTACTGTGCACGGTGCTTTTCATCTTCAAAGCGCTTTACAAATATTTATTGCTAGTTAATCTGGAAAAAGTATGATTTAAGGCCAGCTTCTGATAGCTTGTGTGACAAAGTTAATGTCATTTAAATCGAGTCTGTTTGTATTTAATAGGATAGAACCACAGTACTTCAGTTTAAACACTATTGTTCCATTAAAAGCCAATTACAGAAATTCAGCTTTCCTCGAATTTATAGAGCACGGCTTTTCATTTTAAAAAAGATCTATCTAAATACTTCATCCGAATTCAGTCTTCGTAATTCTAACTAATTGCATAACAGTCTTTTCACCCAGCTGCATAATGCAATTCGTCATGAGGAAATAAAATCTTCGCGCCGCGCTTGCAGGCAGTACCGCCTGCGAGCAGGAGATAGCGCTCAAGATGTTTCCATTTGTTATAGGGACCGAGAAAGGGACCGCCACCGCCGGGCCAGCCCGGTGAACTCCTGCTACCGACCTGGTTCATCCCTCCACGCCGTGCTCAACACCAGAGCCTTGCTCGGCTCAACAGAGCGCTTCCTTACGGCTAAGCCAGCAACTTGTTCATCGTCTTGTGCAAAAATAGAATTTCAGTACCATAGAAAATATCTTTTTTTTTTTATTATTTGAGACTAAACATGAGCACAGCAGCGTTTAACTATTTTCCACCCAGGATGTGAAGACAACTTTTAGATTTAAATTCCAATAGGTAAATCCTAACATGTTTTATGCTGATCATTCTATATTAAAAATAAAATCAAATGGTAGCACCACAGGTTGAAGACCGCTAATTTAAACACTTTAAAAAGGACTTTTAAATACTGCTGCAAAAAAGTAACCACCTGGATTACATCATAATATATTGACTCCGTGACCATCACCGACTCAGTTTTTTCTCTGAATCTTTGAATCTGCTGCAAATGAACCCATTTTAGAGATGTTCAGTTTATATATGGTTTCCTTTGCTAGAGAACAAGCATCTTTTCTGAACCCAAACAAGAGAATGCGATTTTTGGCTCGATCGCATCCACACGATACATTTTATGAGACACACAGCAGCAGAGCTAAGAAAGGAACCAGTGGGACATAACAACCTAATAACCGCCATCATTTTCTGCTAAAATCACAGCTGCTCTCAAGCGCAATGAAGGGCTTGCAAAGCTGTTTCCACTGGCGAGGATTTTAGCAGCTGAAAATACAAAGGTAGTCGAAACGTAACCTGAACACACACCTATAAGAAGATGAGACAAGGAAACCGAGAATTAAGAGGAAACTAATCCGCAAATGACAGGCAGGGTTTGAAAACTGAAACCACCCCCTCCCCTACCGACCAGCAAACGCCAGTGGATTACCGACCAGCAAGCGCCAGCACTGCCAGGCTCGACGCAGGCGGATCCATCACGGGCAACGGTGCTGCCACGTCAGCCCCAGGCCGCGTGGGAGGCACGTGTGCCGAACACGGCCCGGGTTTCCGTCCAACCCCGGCCTCCTGCAACTCAAAACTTTATTTCCCTTTCCAAGTTTGCCACATTGCAAGGTTGACACTCCTGCAGCTCGAAAGCACAGGAACAAAAGTTTCAGGCTGCTCATGCCCATCTCAAAACAGTCTCTGGATGTATTCATTAATTTACGTTACTAAACGGATATAACCTCAGAATGATTTCTTTGGAGACAGATTCTCCAGCCCTCTGGGCTCCCGGCATGCTCGGGCGCCATTACCCAGGCCTCCCGTGCCCCGTGGCACCGGCAGCACCGCTCTGCCCCGCTCCCTTGCGCAGCTCCAGCCCCACACAAGGAGCCCACTTGAAGTTGACCCTGTCCCCTCGCCCGCTCGATGGGCGGCCGTCCCCAGCTGACAGCCATGTGGTGTCCCCAGGATAGGCCAAGGGGCCCGGCCAGGCAGGCAGGTGCCATGGCTGTCCCGCCATGTCTCCTCACAGCTGGGGCGAAGAAAGAAACACGTTGAGTTTCCCCACAGGGACCACGATGCCCACCGATGTGTGGGTGCCAGGGGGACAGATCCACCCGAGAGAGACGCTGCTGCAACAGTGGGTTTCCAGTGGGAGGTGAACGTTAAGTCAAGCTCTTCACCTGTCTCTCCTTTTACACCGGGGCGGGAGGCCAACAGCAGGGCCGGGCGGCGGAGGCTCCCTGAGGGAAGGCAGCGCCAGGGTCACTTCCCCCTCGGCGAAGCCAGGCTCTGGCTCCGAGGGCCGCCATTCCCCTCCAGGCAGGGCAGCGAGGGGTGGCTGCGGAGGAGGGGCCGCCGCGTCTTTAAACTTGCCGGGGAGGGCCGCCCCGCCCGGGGCACCGGGGTCTCCTCAAAGCCCGGCGGGGACGCGCCGCCCTCCCCCTCACCCCCCGCAACGGCTTCTCCTCAACTTCGGCCCGGCCGGGCGGTTCCTTCGCCCCGGCAGCACCATGGCAGGCAGCGGGGCGGCGGGCTCCGGCTGTCGGCATGTCGCCGCGCCGCTGGTCCGTGGCGGGTTGTGAGGGATCCCCCCTCTGCCCCACGGAAGGGGGGGGGGGGGGGGGGGGTGTGCCGCGGCCGCCCGACCCGGCAGCGCCGCCACCGCCGCCTCCCGCCTTCTTCTTCCCGCCTTCCCGCCTCCCGCCCGCCATGGCCGCCCGCGGAGCCGAGCGGCGCGGCGCGGAGCGGCGCGGCAGTGCCGGGGTCTCGCCGCTGCCTGCCAGCACCCCGTGAGGGGGGACAAGCGGGGCGGTGTGTCCCTGCGCTCGGTCCTGCCCCCCCCCCCCCCCCTCCTCCTCCTCCTCCTCCTCCCCGGAGCGGAGATGTGCGAGACCCGTGCGAGGGGAGTCGCCTCCTAGACCGCCAGCCAGGATGGTGCACCTGCAGCCCCTGCCCCTCGTCGTGGTCCAGGGCGTCCTCCAGCTCGTAAGTCTCCTTCCCCGCGCTGCCCCCCCCCCCCCCAGCCCCCTGCCGCAAGACTTTGGAGGAACGGGTGCCCTTCCCGCCGAGGGGGGGGTGGGGGGGGTGCGGCAGGCGCGGTCCCCTCCGGAGGCAGAGGGAGGGCTGACCCCGAGCACCCCGCACCGCATCAGCGGGCAGCCTCCCACCGCCCGACGCTTAATTTTATTTTTTTTTTTTTTTAAGCGGGTTTGCGCTTTTCCGGGCGTTTTCTGCACGGCGGGCTTGTTCGGGATGGCGGGGCGCTCAGGTGCCTGAGCAAAGAGGGGAGCCGGGGGTGCGCCGGCAGCCGGGGCGGGAGGGGGGGGGGGGGGGCGAGTACCACCGAAACTGTCCCTTCCCGAAAAGTTTTCTGCGGTCCTCAAGCGCCTCTTTTCGTGTGCGCGACACCGCGGGCCGTGTAGGCAGAGTCACCTGCGCTCGGTGACCTCCCCCGTGAGGTTCGGCTTCGCTGCGGCGGACGCGGGGGGTTTTGTTAGTTTTTGTTCCGAACTGTCACGGCCGCCTGTGTCGTGTCACCTCTTCCTCGGCGCGCAGCGGGGGGATTTGGGGACCGAGGCGGTGACGAGGCGAAAGGCGGATTTGGAACCCCCGGCGCTGGGCAGGGGAGGGAAGCGCGGGGAGGCGGCGGGGGGCGGGGGGGGGGGGGGGGCGCAGGGGCGCGGAGAGCCCCGCGTCTGCCCGACCCTCGCACCGCCCCGCTCCGGGCAGCGCTGGGGGGGAAGCACAGGGGCTTGGCGCTCGCCTGAACGGGGCGGGAGAGCTTAGAAAGAGGAAAGTTGTATTTGCCGAGGAGTTTGGCAGTCTTCGCTTTGAAAAGTATTATTAAAATTGTTATTTCGAAATTATGAGGGGGGGAGTTTTGGGTTTACTCCCGTAATTACCGCCGATTCGTGCTGCAAAAGTTATGCCTCTGATTCCCCAGCTGCCTTGTATCTGAAAGTTTGTCACTGTAGTCAATAGGGAGTGTGTAATAAACCTTGAAGGGATTAAACGCCCTTCTTAAGAACTGGAGTCTAATATTACAGCGTGAGTTGATTGATTAGTTTTTGAGGAAGCTTATGTCAAATTCTAATCCGGTTTTGGATTGTGCTTGTCGTGTAATGTTTTTTGCTCCAGCACTTTATCATAGCAATGAAGTAGCGAGCTGCAGTCCTGCGATAAGGCACACATTTCTTTCACACTCCTATCCTTCTGGACAATGAAAGGCTGTTTACATTCTTCACATTCTTGCAGCCCAGTTTCCAGCTAAACAACGCGCAGGGGTGAGAGATGGGAAAGGAAAGCAGTAAATGGATTACAAACTTGCTGAGCAGAAGGGAACTAAATAAAACCGCTCCTTCCTCACACCTACAACCTCTCTCACTCACCCCCTCCTTTTTATTTATTTTTTTTTAAATAGATATCAGAGGGATCGATTGAAACTTGTATCAACGGGGATCGGGTTTGTTACACAATGTCTTATGGATGATGGTGGGAAGTTGCTTGCTGTGGTTTTATACGCCTTGAGTGAAGGCTGACTAAAGCAGCAAAGTTGCTGTCTTAAATCGAAGAAAAATCATGCCTAGTCAGTGCAGGTTTTCAGGTGGAAGTGGCACACAGCTCACCCGGGAATATTCATTTGTTCTGCGTTCTTTACATACAAACCAGCAAAGTTTTGGAGTCAATTAGTTTTGTAGCTTATATAAATTACTTTAAATAATAAATTTAAGCAAAATGAGAATGTGTGAGATTTTTTGGGGGGAATTTTAGGTAAACTTTTCAATGCTAGTCTATTACTAAAAAGTTGTGTAAATACGTTTTGGCATGCTATTACCAGAACTTCTGTTTAACGTCTGGTTAAAGCTTCAGTTTATTATAAATTGAGTTTGGAAATATTTGATGCCGGTGGCAATGCACTGAATGTAAGTCACTGAACTACTCTTTGTTCTCTGGCCAGTATTTGGGGTGACTGGTGGCTTCCTGGAATCTAATTAGCAGTTTTAGCAGGTAGGCATCAGTGATACGAATTCTTGACTCTTTTTTGGTTTTGTTTTAACCAAAGATCGACGTGGTTAATATTACTGCAATGCTAAAGGCTCAGCATTTCAGCCAAGAAAGGAAAAAAATCTGGGTTTCAGTGTCACAATACAGCAGGATTCTAGTAACCCAGAAATGCTACATCAAACCCTTTCTGATGGTGCAATCTTAATTTTTTATGAAATCAGAGGTGCTAGAATGCAAAATGTTTTGGCACTGTGTTTTAGTGAAGGTAGAAGTACCTTTTTTTTTTTATTATTAGATTTAACTTCAAACTCTTGCTTGGCTTTCAAATACCTAAGTGTGGTATCTACTTACCTACTTTTTAAAGATGCAAAAATGTAGGATAAAAACAGTGTAAAACTTCAGAGATTTGAGAAGATGCTAAAGATTATGGCAGACAGTCTCTGAAAGCAGTTAGGTGATTGTTTATGTGCTGTATGTAATATTGTTCAGTCAGAAGTTCATGTTTAGTGCTTCCTAAATAGAGTATGAACGTATCTTTGTAGAATATTCTTGGATTATTATTTTGATTAATAGACGGTGTACCAGTATGCATGCAGTATGAGCACGTATATATTTCTTAAGCTACTTTGCATATTTGGGTACAGTAAACAGTTGGGAAACCTGCTGTTGAGTCAGGTTAAGGTGCTAACTTGCTTCTGTATTAAATGCCTTTATTTTAAAAGTCAGGTGTACCTTATGTTGTCAATATAGATCGAAACAATAATTTGCAATGCACAGTCAGTACATGTTTGGGCTGTTCTTCATATGACAAAATTGTTGCATTGTGTTATCGTTAGCAGGTACTCCTGCTCCACTATTAATTAAGCTTTTTCAATTGCCACCTAATTGCCGAATGCCCTGTTAGTGATCTCTTTGTAAATAATGGAGTTCTGTATGGTGGAAATTGAAAAGCCTGAAGTATTAGGATTATACGTTTTATGGTATGCTTGCTAGTGTTTTGTTAAGTTAGTTTTAAACACCTTAAAGACAGGGGGACTTCTGCTATTTCCCTGGGAATATTAATTGTCAATTTAAAGAAATCTTGCTTAAAAAAATAAAAAATGTTGTCAGTATCCAGTATATTCTTTTCATGGTATTAATTTACACCTTTAAAATGTCATATTTCATAACGTTGTTTAAAACAGCTTATATGGGGTCTTCAAAATCTGTGGCATTTCCCCCTTTCCTTTAAGAAAGTAGGAGGCAAAAAGAAAAATAGGGGCTGTATATAGGTTTTGAACCAAGAAGCAGAGTTTGCTTTAGCTACAGACAACTGGTATAGCCACTACTTCCCCTTGGCAGGGTATAGTTACAGACAAACACTCACAGGCAGGACCTGTGGTTCTGTAGGGTAATCGGCCACCTTAACTGTTTGTCTGTTCCTACATCTTCGCAGCTGGAAATTAAAAAAGGATTGCAGCAGCATTGCCTGGTGCCGCTAGTTAAAGTTGTATCAGCACTCCTATCAAGAAACTCTCTTCTAACACCATTGGGTAGAGTTGTCATCATGTTATAAACCCAGGAATCGGTTATTTAACAAACGCTTAAAAGCAGTTTTTCCCAGTAGTGTTTGTATAGATGAGAAATAATTAGAAAAAAAAGACAAAGTATGTTAAGATTTTTTTTTTTTCTCCTCCAAGACTGAATACAGCATTTGATGCGAGTGAAATCCAATGACAGAATATGTTTGTCTTGGACTTTTCAAGGGCTGAATTTTTTAGCTATCATGAAAACCAGTTTCTCAGACAATTAAGCCAAAATTTTTACAAAGTCTTTTTAAAACAGAGTTTAACAACTTGAGCTGAAAAGAGCATTTATAATTTGCTGTAGTACAAGACATTGCTTCATATGGAGAAGTAGCTTGAAAATGGAAAGAAAGCTGCATTTCCATTTAAAATATGTACGCCATGTGAGGTGTGGAAACAGAGGTATGTTCCTCCTGGCTACTTTAATTTTGTCTCTGTAGCCCTGCAAATGTGTGTAACATGCCCTTGCAGTGAGAATCGGAAATCGGCACCACGCAAAACTCTCAACCCTGTTTCAGAAAGGTAAATGCTTCCCTCCAGTCATCTTGAAGCGCACAGATGAAATTCCATCCCTCTTAATTTCAGGGAGATCTTTCTTATGATATGTACTGGGCCCAACATTTCATTTGGTTCATTTTGGTATTTTTCTAGATGCTGTAGGCATTGTAAGCCTACATCTCATTCTTGTGTAATAAAGTAATATAAATAACCCAAGGAACGCAGGCAGTTTGAAGTTGAAGACAGCTCAACAAATGCTGATGTCAGCAGTTTGAGGATTTATTATCCTGAAAGAGGAGTTATGTCTTAAGTTGGATGGGGCTAGGCTTAGTTTACGTAGAAGGTTAACATGCAACACGAAACTCAACTTGTCCTTAAGTCTCCTCTTTTGACCTAGGTCTGTGGAACTGGCGACTGCTATTTTTCAGTTTATTCGTAGCTTGACTGGGGCACAGAAAGGTTGTAGATCCTGTTTTAAATCTGTACAGCAAGTCTGTTTGACTGATGTCCAGTAGACCACAAGATACCCCAGGCTTTCCTAGCACAGGGCAAATAAAATCCAATACACTTTCTATCTGTAACATGGAAAGTATTTTTCTGTCATTGTGAAGTACTTTGAGAGCTACATATCAGGGATGTGCTGTAAGTACTTCTCATTACCAGTAACACAGTATAACTGGCAGGGAAGTGAAATGGAAAGATCGGTGGAGCACAGACACTAAATTGGAATGCACTGATCTGTCCCACCTTTCTGTTTTGCTTCCTCAGCCTTGGATTCTGCAAGAAGGGAACACGAGCATGGGGGTGGAAAGGGAGAAACAGAAACCACTCACTGGTCTGGACATTCAGGGCATCAGAGAGCTGCAACTCTGCTCCAGGTGCTCCAAATTCCTCCTATACTGTTGGAAATTTTAATCAACATTTCTCAAACAAAAATGTACAAGGAGAAGCAAGAGGTGCTCACCATGGTATGGCATGGGAAGAGAAGAGAGCACTGGGCAGTATCTGTCACTGGGGTGCCAGCAATCTGCAGCTTGTGATCTGTGGGCGGCGTGTTCACCTGTATTTGGCTCAAGTATTGAATAAGACATGATAATTCTTGGGCACTTCTGGTAAATAACTGCAAGAAGGGAAGATCAGTGCTAGTCTATGCTGAATGGTGTTACGACAAAACCTGTAATTCCATAGGGGTGGGTTGCATCTTCGTCAGAAACAGAGCAAGCTGTTCTGGTGCTTAGGGAAGGCTGTCGCTTGCTTTGCGTCTTTCACACGTGCTTGTTGACGTACTGAAAACAAATGCAGTGAGTTAAAATGAAGAATTTTTTGCCTTTATCACAAAATTGCTGTGATAAGTGACTATGTACTTCACAGGACAGTGCATTTGCTCTGTCAGTCTGTCTTCTAGTCTTGATTTTTGCCCTCCCCTTTAGCTCACCACTTCGCTATACCCATTATAAAGCAAAAACTGGCCTTGAAATTTTTACTAGATCAAATCTTGCAGAACTGGATCAAATCTAGCAGAACTTGAAAAGAAGAAAGGGAAAGTTCCCATTCACATAACTCTCACAAACTCATTTTGAACTTGATTTCCAAACATCCTATTTTGGGGCAGTTTTGGCCTTTCACTTCAAATCTTCAATATGCTTGTGTATATTTCCCCAACCCCATTCATTGCTCCCATTCTGCTTTCATCCTCTCAATTTCCCACCCTGTTTGTAAGCTGCAGTTTATGTGGTTTGTTTAGGTAGCTGAAGAATCAGAGTTAAAGAAAATAATGGGTGGATCTGCTAGATAGGTTCTGCCTCTGGCAGAGCATCACTACCGTTAAGTCAGTCCATGAGAGTTGTGTTTTGCACTCTTGCAGTCCCTTTCCCCCAATTTAGCACTTTTCACACTTGCAGGTTTTCTTTTTCTCTGATGCTCTATATTCATCCCATTTATCAGTTGTTGACTGGTGGTTCATGCTTCAGAAACTATGACTGTATCGTTGTAGCACTGAAAATGTGCTAGCATCTGTGCGGAGTCACGCAACAAGGTTGTGCCTGCACGTCGACTCACGCACTCGGGATACACCCTGCATTAAATGAACTGATGGAGGAGCCTCCACATAAGGCTGCAGCTCAGGAGTCTGCACCTTGCAGTAAGACTCCTCGCAGCATGGAGCACAGGCTGGAGCCCTAAGATTCACCTGCTCCCAGACTCCACGTACCAGGCACTTGGGATGCTGGAAAAGCCATGCGTCCTGTGCAGAAATACGGGAGTTGTCAGCACTCTGCCAGGTGAGCAAGAGATGGGGCAGGGTGGATGAGTTTCTGGATGAATCTCACAAAACCTAGGAGTTTTGCAGGTCAGGACTTGGAAAACAACGTTAATTCCTCTCCTGTTGGGAATCTCCTTGTGGGCTGGTGTTCTTTGTCAATTATAAGCTCAGTCACAGTTAACAACAAGGTTACTTCAGGACTGGAAGGACAAAGAAACAAATTAAGAGTGGAGAGGAAATAAAGGGCTATGAAGATGGGTCCACTGTTAAGACTAAGTAGTTTTGCCCTTGCAGCAGAGATTTCAGTGCTGGTACAATGCTCTGCTCTCCCTGGAATGGCAGCACTTACTGTAAATAGAGAATTTGAATGACTTTACTGTAATTTAAGGTAGAATTAAAGAGCTGTAAGAGCTGCAGTTCTTGAGATAGGTTTTCTCTTTGTTCCAAACGATTCGTAGTAATAGAAGGTATTATCAGCAGAAAGTGAAAATAAAAGAATAGGGAGAAATAAAAAGTAAAGCTAAGAATTTAATGTCTCTAAAATCAGGTTTTATGTGCATTGGGACCAGTTATTATTATTGTGTCATTGTAGTACAGAGTGGAGGCTCCTCTGAATGCCCTAATTCTGCTTCTCCAGATCCAGCATGTTTGGTTTATGTTTATGATGAGTTGAGAATTTTCTGAGTTTATACTACTTGGTTTTGCTGATGTATTTCTAATACCATGAATCGCCAGCATAAACACAACCTTAACTTCATCTTACTGTACCCATATCTAGGAAAATAAACCACTGTGCATAGAAATGCTTCTATACTTGTTCTGTTATCATGTAGATTTAAGGGCTTTTTATGGTTCCGATAGAGAAGGAGCTGGTTGTGCTTGAGGCTGATCTGAAGAAAAAAACCAAAACACTGGGACTGCTGAGGGAGAAGGAGGTGAGTATGAGAGAGAGGAAGATGATGGAAATAAAACAGTCCTGTGGGGAGGTGGAGTGAGCCCAAGCAGTTACTGCAGGAGGAGAGGGACAGACAGACTGACAGTAACAAGGAATATTCCCACAGTAACACCAAGTTCTGTGTGAGAGAGGCAGTGGTAGATCCTTTCTGCTGTTATTCTTCCCACTGGAGAGAATTTGGTAGTGGGATTTTTCCAACCAGCCGCTGGGTAGGGGAAAGCACAAGAGGAAGATTTGGGCTCCCTGACTTAGTCAATCTCTGTGATTGTACAAGCACAAGCAGCTGGTGATCGCCACGAGCAGCCCTGGGTACTTTTGCTGTTCTCATCCTGGGAAGGGAGGGTGGGGAACCACAAAGCTGAGCACCCCAGGAGGGTAAAATATGGGACCTTGAAGGTTTTTTCCTTTTGAGACTGCCTGGCTTTTTTCTCCTTGCAGGCACCCGCTGCCTGCTTGTTGTTCATGACATCTGGTAGGAAAGCTGGAACTGCTGTTCCCCGTGAGGCTTAGAGGGTCTCATGGCCAGTGCTTTGTTCTCGAGCCTTCAGCTGTAGCGGTTACTAGTGAGTGGCAGCCTTAACCACGCAAGGTATTCCCAAGTTGAATTTTCTCCTTACCCCAAGCAGTTGGGTGTCTCTTATGAGGATGAAACCTTCAGAGATTGTGGTACAGGAATAGATACATACCAGCAGCTTTAGGGTGCTCTATGGTTGGACTTCATGGTACTTTATAGTCAAGATGTGTTACGTGTGTGCCATCATTATTTTGGGAAACTGAAAGAACAAAGCCTGGCTCAACATAACAAAATAGAACCTCGGGGCACGTTTCTCCACTTCACCTCCAGTAGACCAGAGGAATATTCTGCATAGCTGACCCCCTCCTTCACTAGCCTATCTCGATACAGAGGCAAGGATTTTGTCAGAGGAGAAGCTGGCTTCTGTGATATGCTTGCATCTGTGGTGAAAGACCATATGCTGATTACTGTGACTTATTGTTTAGGATTTTAACCCATTACTTTACAAGTGGCACTGCACAAATTTTCCCAAGTTGAATGTTAGTGTTGTACCACATGCTTTCCTCAGATAAAATTCTAATATGTCTACATTTTTAATGCAAGAACACAATAGTTTGGTATTTTTTGTCTCCAAAAGACAAGAAAATGTATCATTAAGATTATGTTTTAAAGTGCAATAAACTGTAGGCTGCGAGTTCTAGTCATCTCAGAGCCATGTATTTGGAAACTGGGGACATTCAGGGTTTGTACTAAAGAGAATATGCGAATGACAAAGAATTAGCTTTATCCCCACCCTTAAGTTACAGTTTGAGGAGGAAAATGTGAAATATAAAAAAACCTCCTGAATATCTTTACAGTATACTTTAATATAATTTCAGGATAAGATATAATGTATTTATTTCATATACAGGGCAGAAGTTGATTTATAAGTCCATGGTCTACATGAGCACATGGAAACTCCACTGTACTCCTTGGCTCATGGGGTTCAACCGACCTGCAGTCTGGAAGTCAAATATAAGCAGCACTAGTCAGGGCCGCTAAATCTTACTGAGAGACCAGATTGACAAGGTTTAAACCTGAATAAGTCTAAACAGCCTCCAGATTTAAATGCAGGAGAAACAACTGTATGACTGCTGGTTGTAGGCCACGTACAATTGTGTTCCCATGTGTCAGGAAGTTAGTATGGTGTGTGAGAAACTACAATTATTTCACGGATTTTAATGTTTGATTTCGGGCTAATTACAAAATCCTCCTCTTGTACTTTATTCCGTAACGGGTTCGTAAAATACACTTTTAGTTTGGAGACTCCTTGGTTTAAAAGCAAAGAAAAATCTCTCTAAGTTATTCAGAAACAATAAAACCAAAAAAAATCAGGAAGCAGTATCTTAAATATGTTAGAGATGACTCTTCAGTCTTCAAATTCTTTTTTTTATGGATTAAAGCACTGTAGCAGGCGAAAAGAGCTACTGAATCTGCTCTTAACTGGCCGGCGACAGGGACATTTTCAGAGAGACATAATGTGGAGCAAGGGAGGAGCAAAGCCCCATCCTTCGGTTTCTTGAGCAAACAGTGCGAGCCAGGGGGAAGGCTGAAGTCTGTGTCGTTTTCCACTCATTAAACTAACAAAATGCTAATGAGCTTTGTGGAAAGATTCGTAGTAGATGATGTTACTTCTGTTGCTGTGGCACCACTGAAGAGCCACCGGGTGTGTTAGCCTGGGCCACTTTAAATGAGATGATTGAAACCCTTATGTGTGACAATCACTCACTAAATTGCACCTCGCTTTCTTTTAAAACAGATTAAATGTTGTCCATTGGCTAATTTCAGTTCTGTCACCATTCAAGGCAAGGAAAAGACTAATGTCAAACTCCTTATGGGGTTGGGACAAATCCTGTGATACAGCTGCAGTTGTATGCCAGATTCTGCTTCATCCTGCTGCTGAACCGCTGTGCGCTTTACAGTCATCAAATTAGTACTGGAAACATCCATTTTTGAGATAATTTTGAACCAAACTGCATGGTTTTCTGTGCTGAATGACAAATCCATCAGTCGTCTTTGCGTTCCCCCAGCTTGGGTCTGCTCACTGCTGTAAAGGGAGTTTCTGTCCCTCCAGGGAGAATTTCTAAGCTGTATGCTGCCGTGAGCTGCCTGCTTGCCTCTCTTTCTCCCTCCCTCCCTGCTCAGTTGCTCAGTTCCTCTGGAAGAAGCAGCAGCTTCCTTGCTTTCCTCTTCCTCCTGGAGATGCCCACCTGATCCAAAGCACAGTAGCCAGAAGCAGGCAGAAAGACTATCTTCCTTTCTACTGCCAAGCCTCAATTTTTCAATTTTTGGTTTTTTTAAAGCAAAACATGCTGTATTTGTATAGGAAAGAAATTAAATAGAGCCACCTTTCCAGGCTCTGTTAGCAGTCATTGGCTCACCCCTTGCTGACACCTGTCTGTCCCAAACCTCTCATAGCAGATCAGTCCAAAGGTTTTATCGGCATCGAGTCCTAGGTTGTATAATGTACTTCTAGAGCGTTTCCATTTAAAATTGGCCATTTTAAAACTTGATTGTTAAAAGGCAAAGTCTGAGTGCATATTCACTATTAAAGCAAAAGTCTGGAACGTGACGTGGGGACTGTCACACTTTTTTTTTAAGAAGCAAGTTTTACAGAACTACAGATGCTATCGGCACTGCACTTTTTAGAGAAAAAGCATATTTTTCCCATCTGACACCCTCTCCCTATCAAGGTCTTGCTGCGGCAGGAGCTCTGATGTGTAAAATTTAGATCAAGACCAAGAGATACCACAAACTGCGTTTCTACCACATCAGCATTCTGGAGGGACAGAAGGATTTTTGTTTCTTTATGCTTTCTCTCCTTCCGCTTAGAACTCAAGATCCCAGATTTGTTTTCTTCAGCAATTCTGGTGAAATCACGGCTGATGTTTTTCCTTAAAGTTCTTGAAGTTGGAGAGCCATTCTCATCCATCTCACTCTTCGAGCCACCTGTTATTTTTCTTCTCACTAAAACTCAGTATCCAGCTCCTGGCACCTGACTGAAGCTAGCTTAAAATAATACCAAGGTAGTTGAGTGTCTGACAGGAGAATAAATTCGTTGCGGAGTTAGGTTTGATTTAAAATAAATCCAATGCCTCTAAATGTAAGAATGAAAAAATATGACATACCTCATACTCAGACCCGTTTTATGGTATTCACCCCATAATCCTTTTATTCAGTTATGCATGACCTATGTATTATCAGCAGTGGACAGCCTAAGAACTAGGGAATTTAAACTCTACTTTTTATTTAACAAAACGGTTTTGTGAATATTGGATGGGATCTGTTACTCTCCTTGCTTAGACTGAAGGTTCAGTCTTGCTGTTTTTAATACTTAATGTTGAACAATGGGGGAAGGAACGAATTTAAAATAGCTAACTTTGTATTTATGATGACTAAGAATACCATTTGGCAGCAGTTTGCCTTCTGGTGAGTTTGCAATTTCTTCCAATGAATGGCTTAGTTACATTTTTGGAATAACAAGTTTAATACGGTGAAAAATACAAATATAGTATGTATTGTATCTTTCTTGGGTTTTGATGGATTAGATTGTCCAGTTCAGATTACTGGATTTTTTTTTTTTAATTGATGTCAGTAAAGCTGGTAACTGTGAAGGAGATGCAACTTTTTATTCTATTTAGATAATAAAGCTGTAGTCCTGATAACACAAACCAGTAGCCACTTAACTGACTTGTTCCATACCAGTGATATTAATATCCTTCTGTGCATTCGGGGGATAGTGAGATAAACAGGTCCGTGAGCAGGTATTAATAAAGCCTGCTCTACTATGAATATGTGCCCTATGTCCCAATTTCTGTCTTGCCCACTACAATTATTTAATAGAAATCTAATTATCCTTGAGATCACCAGCTCTGTCAGATCCGATTGAAGTGCACAGAATGGGTGAACAGTTGTTTGAGCAGGACTGACGTACAGCTGACGGGCAACAGCATCGTAGGAAGTTTGTTTTTCTTAGGAAATGGGAGAAAATAATATTTGAAACAGAAATGAGTCTGAAGGCCAAAACACACCTGCATCCCGATCAGAAGTTCACCAGGAATTCCTGGGGTGGTCACATTTCAGGGTATTGGTTGTTACTGTATAAACACATAGAGGCTACAAAAGACATTTCAAATTTTCCTTGGCTGTAATGAAAGTGTGGGCTACTGTATAATTCATTTGGTTCAGGCTCCTCTTCAAAATAATCAACTGGAAAAGGAGTAATCAGTTACAGTGGCGCAAGAAAACCTACACAAATAAAGGTGCTTATTTTTTTTTCCCCGTTTCTTCAGTTTGAGAATAACATCTTAACTAAAGATGGTCAGGAATTTTTCTATGTTTCTAGAACATTCAAAGGCGTTAAACGATAGTACAGAAGTTTTCTATGTCACGGCTCTGAATTAAACACCTGCAGTTCGCATATGGTGCCTGAGAATGACATTCAGCAAGCTCCCCACACAGAAGGAAAGGAGATACCTAGCAAGGACCCAAGAAGAAAGGAGCAGCAGCCTAAAATGTATCCCTTTTAGACACTTCAGAGCCTGCCTTGGGTTGCAAGGATGTCTTCTTTCACTTCGACTAGCAGTCTTTTTAAGGGAAGCTAGTTAGCCTAAGGTAGAACAGCTTTTAATGACTAATGAATAAATGGGTGATAATATCTGCATTCTCTCTGTGCAAATAAGTCAGTGCTTATCCCCTAATTAGGGTAGCAGAAGGGAAAGTGAGCCTGTATCTCTCAAGACAGTATCATATTTATGAAGGTAGACAGTATTCTACAGGAAGGTGATCAGTCCCTGTCCTCAAAGGGACTGAGAACTGCGTGGATCTACCTTTTGGAGGAAGAGAGAGAATAAGTAAAAAAATATTTTTTTAATTTTTTTTTTTGGTGGGGGGCAGGATATGTATGCTGAAACTCGGTGAGAGCAGAAAAGTGACTTTCTTCTCACACCTACCAGCAGATGTGCTTGCTCCTGCAAGGAGACACTGGATTAAAAAACCCTAAAAGTTAAACTAAGATCAGAAAGTGATGGAGGCATCACTGCAAGCATTTTTATCTCTTTCTGTGACCTTAGCCAAAGGTGTGTGGAACCACATCCTGGATTGGATCTTTCAGCAGAAATTGATGAAGGAATACCTAGGGTTGTATCCCGAGAGAGCCCATGCGTGGATTAGGAGCGCAGGTGCTTGATCAGACGTGCTCCAAAACAAACTAAAGGGAATTCACATTCTTAAAACATAGGGACTACTTGGGTCATGTGTCTTACAGTGTGGTTTTAGAGGTTAGAGATTTAGGACCTAGGCATCTGTTATAAACCTACGGAAAAACTGCACTTGCTGTCTCACAAGCTCTCCTTGTTCTTTTGTTGTTTTCCTTAGCAGATGGATACCAGGAAAAGCTACCCAATATCTTCCTGTGATGCAGGTTACTCATACTGAACACTTCCTAGTATTCTTCCTTAGTGTTTTTTTAGAAGGTCCCATGATAACCCCTAGGAAGTTTCCCAGCTGCAGTATTGTATTGTTTAGTAAGTTTTTCCTAACACTGTGCACAAAAGTTGTTCTAATTCCTTCCCATTATGCTCAGCTAACTCTTTTTTTCTGTCATTCTTGAGATACTTTGCTTTAGGCTGCATTATTTGCCTGTTCCTGGGGACCCTTTCCTCAAAGAACGACAGTGTTAGCATTGTGAGTCACAGCAAGTTTTGCCTCTTTATTGATCTTTTCTACTGATCATGTGTGTCTGGAGTAACTTAAGTCTTTTTTTTTCTTCCTTCTTTCCTGCTGGATTTCACAGAACATCTTAACAGAAAGGTATCCGCAGTGCTGACCCAGCTTGTTAGGGTTAAAAGATGCCGTCTAAGCACAGAAGACAACTGGGCAGTTTTGCAGGTGAAGAAAATGGGCTAGATTCAGGAGGAAGACGTTGCGTTCTGAATAATTCTCTCGGAATATTTTTTCTACATCAAACTGCAATGCTTTCACTAACATTTTTTTTTGCCAATCTCTGGGCATGCCGTCTAGGCAGATTGTTTACTTCTTTTGGACAGCAGCAGTCAGCCCACGAGGATGGGACACTGACATGCTATGTGTATAATCTGAAGAGGTGAACTACGTGACTATGCTAGCACTATGCACAAGTTAACAAGCACAACACCAGAAGGTAGGATGAGCACAGTTACAAGGTTTTGATCAGCTCTGAGCTCAGGGAGAACATTCTCGTATCTAGCCAGAAACATTACCAACCTCCCTGATGTGTTACTTCCGTCGCAAGCTCTTCAGGGGTGCCTTCTGCTTCGTGTACAGGGCTGAGCACACGTCAGTGCTCTGAGTAAATACAGTAGTGGCTGAAAAGAAAAATAACAGCAGGAATTACACATAAACAGATTGTATACCTAAAATATTTTGCTTGGCCTCTAATTTCTGATTAAAGAACTCTCCCACGAATTCCCGAGGGACACATTTCTTTGCAAGCAGTGACAACCTTTGTAGCTGTCAGTGTGTAAGAAAAGCTTCTGTTGAAAGATGCTATAAAAAAAATAAATCACATGTTCTGTTGATATAAACCTGATATTGCTTCAAAATTCCTATTCCTGTAAGAAATATTTTTGGAGTAGTCTGTAAAATAGTCCTTTTACCTGGAACCACCACCTGTTTCTCATACAAGTCATCGTCTTTAATAGATAAACTTTCCATTAAGAGCTGGGCAAGGTGCTAGTTTTTCTTGCAGTAATCAGAAATAAGAACAATAAATGTGTGGGAGAAACTCATCAATTTGGTTAGAAACATCAAGGTGCTTGCCTATCTGAAATACAGACAAATCGGTTCAGAGAAGGCTTCAAGTATAGAATTATTGACCCTGGAGGATAAGATACAGAATAACCTTCCTAGGTTGTACTTTGTCAATTTTAAGTAGAGCTTGCAAGGTGAATAGTTTAACAATCTCACTCCCCTCAGCAAAATTTTAATAGTAGGTGCATCAGAGCTTTTCCTAAAAGTTTTTTTCGTTTTATAAATTACACTGCTGTAAAAGTGTATTAATGTTCTATGCATTTACTAATGTTCTGTAAAACAGTATAAATAAGTACAACTGACTGATGTAACTCATAGAAGTATATAAATGTGTCTTTCTTTGCAGTCTGGTTGCCTATTTTCTGGTTGTGGTCTCGATTCCAGGACCAACTGGTTGAGCTCTTTCTATGGCGTGTCACAACCCTGGAAATGATGGGGTCTGCAGTGCTACACCCATGTGTAGGGTGAAAGATTAAGTCAGTAGATCATAATGAGTCTTTTTTAATCTTTGTAAATATAATACAATTCTCAAAAGTTAAATTTGAGATAAATTCTTCTTTCACATGGTGCTCATCGTATGTCTGCACTGGGATATTTTTAAGCTTATCAGGAAAAAAAAAAAAAAAAGAGTCTGTTTTCTTCAAAATTCTTTTGAGCCATCTATTCTAGAAGTGCACTGTCTTCCAGACAACCCAAATAAGAAGCAGTCCATGTCTGTCTATACTACCAAGCAAGGAAGAACATCTCATCCTGTGACATATCCAGTGTATATATATATATATATATGTATATGCAAGACAATGTCCTGGGAAGTTAGCAGATGAAAGCAGTCCTTTAAGTCTACCACACAATACAAATATGACTTTTGTTTCGAGGAACGTGTACATTTAAAACAAAGACAAAAAATTACTAAATTAATTTATATGCTGCCATTCAAGGCCTATAATTGAGATAATCAACTTTGAATTGGCTTGTTTGAAAAACAAAGCTGCTAGGAATTTTTCTTTTTAATGTCTCATACCCAGTGTTTTGGCACAAGCATTCCTCAATGAAGGAAAGACAGTGTACGGGAAGAGTGGGAGGAAGGTGGCGGCAGTGCCTTTTCTGTCATCCATGCTTGCTTAACCTGGTGAAGAAAGTCCACCCTCCCAGTGACACTATACTGCTGGCATAAACATGGGCCTTGAAGGGTAAAAGCACATTACTAAAACTGAGAGGAAGAAGCTAACTTAAATGCTCAGCACCCGTCAGTATCTGTGGAATTGAAAGTTACATTTTCATTAATATGGGAATTCTGCATGTTTAATAACACCCCTCCTTTGGATTCTTCAAACGCAACAGCAATAACATTCAATGATATATTTTAAAAATAACTTCATAATGAAATCTGAAGCAAACAAGATTGTTCAAATCATCTTCTTTGGGAAGATTAGTTTTTGGAGGTTTTATTTTGTTTATACTGTGTTTTCCAGCAAACTACGTCAAAACTTTGCAGCAATGATAGTGATTATGAAAATTTAAGCCTACAAAATCCCTCTGTGAATTCAGTCGATAGTCTTAGAGAAGAATGGGACTCTATTTGTTACTGACCTCCGGTATGACTCATTAACTGCTACCTCCTGAGCCCGAGTCCAGCTGCTTTTGTCACCCAGACAGTGGTCCACTCATCATGATAGTAACATCCCAACTTGGAGACAGAGATGCTTGGAGACTGTGTCAAAAACCTTGCTAAAGTAGATGGCATTTCGCTGCTCTCTCCTCATCCACATATCTAGTCTTTTGATAAATATTTGGCAATCAGTTTAGTTAAGCATGGTAAATTTAGTAAATCCATGGTAAATCTATGCTGGCTGTTCCCAGTCATCATCTTCCCTTCATGTGCCCAGATATGACTTTAGAAAGGATTTGCTCCATGATTTCCCTGGGGGCTGAAGTGAGTCTGAGCAGCTGGTAGTCTCCCAGATTGTTTTTAGCCTGTTTTGAAAATGGCCACTGCATTTGGTTTTTTCCTGGGTTATCGGCGACCTCCCCCAGTCTCCAAAACCTTTCAAACTTGATAGTGAACAGCCTCATAGTAACATCACCCAGCTCTCTCAGCACACTTGGTCTCTGTGGACTATGGATGGGTTCAGATTGCTCAGAGGATCCCTGACTCTGCTCTCTTCTGGGACCAACAGTAAGGATTGTGTAGGGAATAGAATCAAAGCTGCAGAGGACTTGAATTAGTTGCACTTAGCTATGCAAGAGTCAAATGCATCCCTTGGAGTTCAATACTGTATCACTGAGATAAGCACCATTGTTTGGGTTCTTTTTAGTGGTGGATGCTAAATGATTATTAAGCCAAAATTTAAACAATCATCTGCAAAGGAATAGTCATTCACAATTTTTTCTCTAAATTAACTAGAAGTTTAGGTGGTTCACTTCAAGTCTCTTTACAAGATCTAAGCTTTATTCACAAGGGCAGGCCTTGAGCTTGGTGTTCCAAAACTGCAGCAGAGAATGGCCTTGTAGAGGCAGAAGGAAATGTTCCCTGCGGGCGAGGATGCTCCTCGCAGCTGGGGGGAACAGCAATGTGTACTCTTTTGGTGACTCTGGAGCACCAGTCCTGTAAGAACTGCTTCATTCTCCCGTCTTGCTCCTCCCCGATGTAGTTTGAACACGGTCCACTTTTCCCTGAATTCTACAGCGCCAGGGTATGAGATTAAGCAAAAATTTTGAGAACAGCATTAGTGTGGGTCAGCCCCAGTTTTGCAGTAAAAACTCAAGACCAGCTTGCTTGAAATACTGATTATTATATTCTTTGCTCTGTTACATTTTAGCAATATCCACAGATATAGAAATAATATATGCTTAAGGCAGGCACGGAAAGATGATGTGTAATTCTTTGTAAATCTCATCCTTCTGAATTCAGCCAGCCTCGTATGGACAGCAACTGCAGAGGTAAAACTGCCAGCCTATGCTTCGAGTCAGACTAACAACTTTTCCTGCTGCAAAAACGATTTGCATTTTTAATCATCTGTTAGTTTGTGTCCTACATATTAAGAGCTTGTGGATAAATTATTAAATTGAGAAAATCTAGATAGGCAAATGAACCTCAATGCAATTATAACACCTGAAAATTTATCAAGTGAAGTGATATTTTTCAGCTATGGAAAGAAATTATCGTTAACCATTGTCAAGCACTTGCAGTTTTCTACCATACGGGAACTTCATTCTCCCCTCGATTTGTTAGCTGATGTAGTGACAAGCTGCGGAGAGATGACAGATTTAGCTAAGGATTTGGAGCCTGAACACCTGTGCAGTGTCATGCATTTAAAAATAGAACGTGACAACAAAGCACATCAGGCCTCTAATGTCCAAATGGAAACCACAAGGGTTTTTCCTTCAACTTTTATCCAGATAACTAGCTTTCAATCATCGCTGTCCAAGTAAAAATACAAAGCAAAAGCTGGTTTATTGAGGTCCAAAATAAACAGGAACAAATCAGAGGGGTAGGCGTAGGTGCACCAAAAATGTTCAGTAATCGCCATTTCTGTCTTCTCAGTGACGTTCTCATGGCCTGCATCTTTGAGATGCGTAGATTATTAATGTTCAGTGGCAATTTCTTCAGGAAGCACTTGCTGACGGGTTAGAAGAGGACTTTGCATACCTTGACTTCTGTATGACATACTCAACCTTCCAATGAAACTACCAAAAACCAACCAAAACATTTTTTGTTTTGTATATCTTCTCTACAGGAGAAAAAAGCATAAACCAAGGGCAGAAAGATGACAACAGCCTTGCTTGATTACTGGGTTAGCTGTGCATTTAGGCTCTCCTCATCGACAGTATTGGAAGGGAATATCTCTACTTCCCATCTCCTTTGCTAATATCCCTGAAACGTTACTCAAAACTAAAGCACGGAATCTTTTTTTTCTACAGAGGGAACTAGGTTTCCCAGTCTGTCTGAAACTCTAAGCCCGCCGCAGTCCCTGCTGGGTGCCAGTGCGCTCTGCTCTGCTCTCTAGGGTTGAGCACAGCTACCGGGCACCACCACGGGCCAGCAATGAACCCAGTCCACCCCCCTTTTCCCATTACAGAATGTTAACCTTCCAGCATGTGCTCTTTCTTCAGCAAAACCTTTGGTTTCGAAGGTCATATGTTTTTTCTTTATATTGGGTGCAATAATTTCGAGATGGGTTTTTGGCTTCTTTTCTATTGCAATCCTATTAATTGAGTTAAGGGGACGTTTATTCGGTGTTTTGGGACAACAGTTTTATGGGATTGTGTGACAGGGAATTTAGGGAGGTCCACGTTTAGCTCTTCTGTGCTCTCATTCCTACATAAGAAAACCACAAATCTACTTTAAACTCAGATAAGAATTAGCATTTTGGATGATAAAAGCTATCACACATGAATGGATTCTTAAAATCAATGAAATAAATTAGACTCCCTGTTGAGGAGCATCTGGCACCCTTAGAACCTAGTTCATATAATGATATCTCTGTTTATTAAAAAGAATTATGTAACAATATGGTTGATTTATTTCAAGATGATTGGCTTAGCAATTTAATTGGACTATGCAGTACACCAGAGCAAAAAAAATAATTTCATTAGCTCATTCATTTGTGGATGACTGGAAGCGCTGTGCAACATGCTCGGCATTAAAGGTGTGCAGCCGTTTGATCCTGCAAGGAGCTGAACCTTTTCAACTTCCACAGAAACTGTCTTGGCACCTACAGGACCATCAGCACCAAGCTGATGTTCAGGCATCGGGCCCCAGTTGAAGCCCACAGAAACCAGCAAGAAGTTTCCTTTGAATCCAAAGAGCACTCGATGACTCCTTGCAGGCAAAGGAACCTTCCTGGAGAAACGGCGAGATAAAAATGTGCCTTGAAGAATAAAGCTCATTTTCCCCCGCTGTGGCCTCTCTTTTCTCTTGAGCTGAAACTCCCACCTTCCAACTCCCAAATACTACTAACACACCAGAAAATTGGCATGCTGTATCCAAGTTTTGTATTCATCCTCGTGCAAAGTTTTATGTCCTCTGTTTCCACTTGTACATTAAAAACATGCTCTTGCAACACCATTTGACTGCTTTACATGGTTACCACCTCTCAGCTGAGACAGAACAGTAATATTATTATTATTATTATTATTATTATTATTATTGAACCTTTTAGTAACACAAAACTAACGGAGTTATTTATTGAAATGTGTTGAAATTACTTCATATCCAAATAGTATTTTCAGAATAGCATTTGACAGTGGTTCAAATAACTTTCAAGATCTCCCCGCTTTATTTCAGTTCCAAATGCAGCTTGTTGTGTCAGCCAAGAGACTGCTGTCTTGGGGGCAAATTCCACTTAAGTGGAGTTAATCACATCAGCAGAAGTTGTTTCTATACTCTAGTTTTACACCAATTTAAATAAAATTAGAGGTTTGGATGTTGATTTCTCTTGTGGTGTTAAGATACTCTGAGTCCCAGATGATTTCTTTTTCCATTTCTGCAACCGAATGCCAAACTCCCCACTTCTCTCCCACCCCCCAAAGCACACAGAAAACAAGACAAAAACCTAAATTAAAATCAGAGTAAGGATTTGACTTAAAACGTAAAAGAAGAAATAGGGCTGAAATTCCATACTTATCACACCCTGTTGTACCTAGATACTGCTGCACATCTGGTATGTGAGATAATGGACTGTTTAGAGACAGTGTTAGGAACACTGAAAATAGGAAATGAGTTTCAAGTCTTAACGCTACATTTCTTCACTACTGGGAGCAAGTAAGGCCTTGTTTTTCACTCTTTTTGTAGGTTGTGTGATTTGATTCCCTCTGTTTGCTCTGTAAATAACATAGGCATGAAGGAAATCGGAAAAGAAATGGTTCTGTAGGAAATATTTTGTGCAGCACAGCTGAGAAAGCTTTTTTAAATATGTTCTCAGACTGTATATCAAGGTTTAATTGTAGTATTAGCCACAGCAAAAAATAAGAGATGCTCTGCTGCAGCCATGAGAGGAACAATAAAAAACTTACGTGTCTTGTTCATTCATTGATCACATAATATAAATAGTTAAAACCAAAGGCAGCAGTTAGCCATTCTTGACCTGCAGCAGATTATATTCTCTCAGGACTACCTGATGTTATAATTTGCTTTTGTCACAATCACACATAGCAGTTATTTGCATGAGTCTAGCCTGTAGCTGTCAGGCAGGAGAAGTTAAATCTGCAGCCAACATGCTTTCCAGTCACTTCTTACTGAAACTCGTGGATGGCTGCATGGGTCTGACTTCTGGAAGGGAACGTTTTCCTCATACAGTCATGCAAAATGCAAGATTTTGATTACAAAACATGAACCAAGGTATAGTACATTTGGCTTTGGACTTAACATACAGGAAACCAAGTATGTCTCTAAACGTAGAACATCAGACTTTATCTGACCTTTTGGTACTACGTTCTTTCAAATTAAATGCATTCTCTGGTTTTGTGTGTGCCTGCCTGAATGCCTCGTCACCAATAGCAGGGAAGGGGAGGGTTTCCGTGACAAGCCAGGACACAGAAGAGGAGACTGGCTGTCTTCAGTGCAAAGCCTGGTATTAGTGACGCACTCCCAACGTACAGCACCAGGTGGGACGGTGCTGGGGAGGAATACAGCGAGCAGGGAAGCTGCTGGTGCGTGGCCACCCCCCTGCTCCTGAATCCAGACCTGAGCGGGAGCAGCTCTCGTACCTTGGGAAGAAAGGAACGGTGGTGGGAGCATCGCAGTCTGACTGTGAGGCCAGGAAAGCAGCATTCCAAACCAGAGAGAGGAGCAAACCAGCAGTGTAGTGACCTCTCCTCCTCCCTCCAATCTGTGCTATGTTTATCCTGTGTAATGACTATGAAGACAAGGGGAGAAAAAGCAGCTAAGTGAAGCATGCTGTTGGCACCCCGGAGAAAACCTCTCCTCCCGAGTATTGAGCAGCAATGAAGTGCACATCAAAATTGTTTAGACATTTTGATCCATATTCAGCTATCAGAATTTTGGCTGAAATTCAGCTGAGCCCTAAGCAAAGTCGAACACAAGCCACATACATCTTATCTACACTAATGAGGTGTTGCCCTTTGCTGACTGGAAGGAGATCTGCCAAGATTTTCTCTTCTGGAGCGTGATTTGGAAACACCAACTCTCCGTTCAGTGAAGTAATGTATTCAAGCTTCTTGTTCTCTGAACGTAGGTGATAACAATCCTTGTTTCTCACTGCGAGTCCAGCCATCCTGCTCTCCTCGGCGCATCACTTGTGGACAGAAGAAGCTGCTATGCCACAAACAGGAGCTGGAAGGTTCCCTGCTTCCACCCCAGCCAAGATGAACAGGGAGACCAGATTTATTTACAAATTTCTGAACCAAAATCCATAGCACGCTAGCATGCATCTACTTAGCCTAATCTGATGGTCGTGCCTGGTCCAGATTGGGTTTGCACTGGTGGGTAATCCAGGCACAGAGGGAACTGGCACGGGGCTGCGCTCCCTTCGTCCTAACCCCTGCAGCATCGCCGGTAGGTAGGACAGACAAAGCAAGCCCTTCCTAAAATGGTTTGTCACGAGCCACTGGCATTTTCATAGATATTAGAAGCTGTAATGTTATTTGATGTAATAGAGTTTATTGGCCTGATCATGGAGACCCAGATTTATAAAATCACATTTTTGTTACTGATTCAGTCATGCACATACATATTTATAGACTTTAGAAAATCTTTGTAATTGATCAAGTAGGGCAGAACATTCAATTTTAGTACAAGAGATTACTTGTCCCTGTAGAATCACCTTTCGTATCCACAGGAGGCAGTTTAAAACATTTACAACGGAGTTGCCTTTTTTCTGTGGTATGCTTATTACCAGCTTTGGCCTAGGCAGCAGTTACACGTAGATTTGTTTCCTTCTTTGATTTCCACAATCTGTATGAAAACACGCATTAGAAACAAGAAGGAATGTGTGACTTTTTAAGCCTGACTTCACTTACATATCATCAGCCCTTGCACTGTCTGTTTATCAGCTGAACTCTCATATCTCTTGTTTTAAACAGTTGTTCTTCCTAATCCAAATTTGATTGGCTTTTCAGATTACTCATGTCACTTGTTAACATTCGGTCCTAAACCCATTCACAAATTCTGGTTAGGTTTCTTATACAGGCTCAGAATTTGGCTATTTAATGAAAAGACCTTATTTCATATTAAACCCTTTCAGACAGTTAAGTGAATTAAGCAGTGACCCGTAAGTTTTATTTGCCGTTATAGATTCTCCTGAACTGCTTTTTAAAAAGTTGTGAGAACTGATTACTGTAGAGTGGCTCTTTTCAGATTAAATCTTAAATTAGCAAACTCCTTTTTGGAAGTAAATTCATTATCTGCCAGAGAGCTCAAGACTATGGTCAACTGAAAAAGATAAATCCCAGAAGAAATTTGAGCACAAAAGGAATACTTTGGTTTTGTTATCATGCATGGTCAAGTCCAGGAGCAGGGAAGAGAGTCAAAGGGGTGGTTGGCAGAGGAATGTGGATAATGTAGATGTTACCTAAACTTTCGGGAAAAAAAATTATCTGCTGTGAGTGAAGACAAACGAGTCAACAGAGCTGAGATTTCTCATTGAATGCTTATCTAAACTGACCTCATATTCAGGCCTTTCGACTTTTTGGAATCAAAGTTTTGGGACCCAGTTGGCTGTTAAAGCACGTGTATCCACTGATATTTGCATTCCAATCTGTATTATTCATGTGAACACAGGGAAAGCTTTTTAAGGTTATGCTTTTTTATGGCCTTTCCTCTAAAATACCTTTAGTATGCATCCAAAAAGAATGCTTCCTACTGTCTTGTTTCTAGGATTGTATATTTTCTAGGGTATATGTTTTAGACGTTTGTGCCTTAAAAGCAACGTGCTAGAGTCCAGTTTCCCCTACCTCCAGTCCTCCTGCAGGTGATTTATCTGCCTTTAAGGCTTGTTTCACCAACTGCAAGCACCCTGCTAGTACGGTTCTTTTATACAACCTGAAAATGTTATTCTTTACGGGAATACGTCAAATGCATCGTGGGATGAGACCAAATTAATACGTGGGGTTATGTGCACAATAATTCACAGTAAAAAAGAAAGATTGAAAGATGTAAAGATACGTTGAATGTATTCCCTTCTTGTTTAATACAGATACAGCATATGTACAGCAAATAGGTTTGAAATTCTATATTTATATTATAAATAGGTTTGAAATTATATTTTTATATGCAAACAACAGCTATTTGTATTAACTCCTACTGTGCTAGAATGTCACATTTTCATCTGATGTAAGCCTTTCTTTCTTCAGACCCTCTTTCTGTTCTTACAGTACGCGTACAAAGGTCTTGGATACTAAATATCTCTGTAAATTACTGAAAAGGAACAAGCCAGGCATGTGTTGTGACATTCTTCCAGTCGAACTAGATAGCAAACTCATCTCTTCTCCCTTGTTATATCCAGGTCATGGATTTATTACATCAGGACAGATGAGTAACCAAGCTGTAATTAAGCCGTGTTAAATCTTATATGGTGATGGGATTTCAAATTTGGACCTTTTTAAAGTGTCTCAAACCTATAACATAATTTTGGAATTAACATTTCATGTACCTAGCACTGGTCTTGAATGGGACTAATTGTGGTTTTTTTGTCTGTTTCTTTTAAAAATTGATCCAAAATGCCGAGTTTTTATATTGATATGTAGCTTTAATAGTCTGAGGAAAATGTTTCCATTTTAGAAAGGTTGTAATTTAGAGAAGATTTGACCAACTAATCTCAAACTGCTCCCCAAATCTTCAAGTGCAAACAAATTCAGGCTGAAAGGAATTCTGTTTTTCCTCTTCTTGGGGACATGAAAGATGGCTGAGTAAATTAAAAGGGATTAAAATTGGGTTTCAAGAGGACCTTGCAGTATGAAGTCACTGTTACTATACCATTATGCAGCACACAATGGCTGCAGGCGTGGCTGGCTGCTGCTAGGCAAAGGCTAATATTGTTTCACCTTAAAACTTAATAATAAGGCAGCTTCAGTCAACGATTTTTGCTTCTTTAAGGGAGTAATTCATTTAGGAAAGCAGCATGCATGCATCTGTGTAGGCAGCAATAAAATATCTCAAAGTGCCCCAATGTGCTACCTCATGCTAAGTGGTTTGAAAAGCAAAAAGATTTTAATTTAATTTAGAAAACTGCTGTGGTCTTCCACGCACACTGCAGGGACGAGAGAAGCTGTGAGCCAGCACGCCGCTGCTCCCCCGGCAGGCGTGAGGACAGGCAGCTCCCAGCCCAACTCCAGCTTCCACACCTGGCTGCGTGGTGGGGAGGAAGACAAACCTCAGCCCTGCCTTCATCCCGGATCGGTGTGATGGAGTCGTCTCTGCCCGAGCAGGCGGGAAAGGCAGCGAGAAGATGCTGCGTGGTACCCCCCCAGCAAAGGAAGGGGGGTTCAGGATGGTCCTGGGAAGGTTCTCTCCCCCGTGCTAGCCAGGCTTTTCCCAAAGGGCCTCCACTTCACTGAAAAGACATAAGGGGAGGCTCTTCTCCCCGGTGTGTGACCCTCACTCCTCCCTGCTTCTGAAGCAGCCCTGGCCCTGGCGGTTGTACCCCCACCCTCTCCAGGCAGCCTAACCCGCAACAAATGGCATTTCTTGTTGAGCAGTAGGACGCCTTTTCCTCTGTGTTGGTGGCAATCCAGCACATGCTTGTAATCCCCACGTGTTTCTATCACAAAGGTTTTGAGCAGAAAGATTTTTCTTAGCGAGATACCAAGAAAGTTCCGAGCAGCTCCCACGGTTTGCAGAGGCTTGGCTCTGACTGTCCCCATCCCGGTGCGTTAACCACAGCGCACTCGGGAGGTGGGAATTCCAGGAAGCAACATCATGCTTGAAGTAAACAACAAAATGCGTTTCCTAGAAGAAAGCTTTGAATTTGAGGTTACTGGTCATTCTGCCCCCCATCCCTGCCCAGTGAAGGACCCTTGGATACACCCACACACGTTCCTCAAATAGATTCAGGAGGGATCACCGAGAGCCACTGAATAATCCCAGTTAACAGCTTCTTTCACAGAGGGGTATTGCCCAGGGACTTGGGGTGACCACAGCTTCCCCAAGGTGTCCGTGCACCTTGTGGCAGCTGGGACCTTCGCAGGCTGAGCTCTGTGGTGTCCCTAAGCTGTGCTTAAACCGCAGCGTGGAAGGGATGCGGGTTCTGCCCAGCCAGGGACACGGCAGCTCTCCACGGGTACCACCTCGAGCCAGCTTGGCACCGCACGGCACCGCAGCCACGCAGCGTGTCCTACCATCCCTCCTGCTGGACCTTCTCTGAGCCAGAAGTAGTGCCAGCGACATAGCTGCATTTTTTTTTTTTATTCTTTAAATGGAGCATTTCCTCCCTAACCCAACAGAGAGTTATGGACCCTCTCACAAGATGCACTTAACAGTGAAAGCTAAGATAAAGTTCAGAAACTTGGAATTCGTTGCGGGTCGCTCTCCCCTCGCTACAGTTGTCTCCCATTAAAGGCAGCAGAGTTTGCAAGCACACGGTATCTTCCAGGAACGGGCTCTTTATCTCCATCACGTCAGTGACAGGTTGTTAGGAAATGCAGCCTGCAGTGAAGCAACACAAAATTCTTATGCCTTATTTAAATAATGGTGTTCATTGCCTATTAAAATGTAACTTCTTGCTTTAAAAGAGGATTAATTAAAATGTACAAGAATGCAATTCGGTTACATTTTATGCTTCAGCCCATTGCATACTTTTCATAACTCATTCCCAGAAGTAATATTCAGGGCAGCACAGCATTCTCGGCTCTGCCATTAAAAGCACAAATGACTATAAAACCTGTTCTTTCCAAAAACTTGGCTCAAGTATTGCCATTGTTAGATTTTTCCTAACATATTACTTTGGTCATTACTGTTTTGCAAGATAATTGTATCCGTGATCTAACTTTTGACAGTATCCAAAGTGGCTGAAAATAGTTTGCTGCAGCACCTTTGTCTTTTAAAGGCCATTTGGGGCTTGTTATTTTAATCCTTGTGCAGCCTGATTTATCACTTCAAACATCTGTCAGCTGTGCTTTGTCTTGAAATTGATAGTGATAGTGTTACTGATTTTTCAACAGCAGCTGTTAGAGGTTCATTAGTTAGACTCTCAAAGGGAGTAGATAACTGTAATATTTTTCTTTGTTAATCATCTCCTGCACGTTGCAATAATACAGAGCTTGAAATCTGCTAGAAATGCACAGCTTCTCTCTGTTTCTAACTTGTCAGAAGCATCCTTTTATTCATTTAATCTGGCTCAATTATTAAAACTCTCTTCTTCATAATGCAGTCAAAAAATGGAATAATGGCACGTGAGTAGGAAGATAGGAAAATCAGCCTTCGCTGTGTCATACTTAGCGCAGAGGGAGGTCACTCTGGGTCTCAGAGTTCACATCCAAATATGAATCAACGCCGAAGAGGAGATTAAGGGCTGTTCTGTAATTGATTTTTAATTTAAAATTTACAAGACATTCAAAACCTTGATGACAACTTCAGTAAAATCAGGTTAATTTCTGTTAATGCATTTTCCCTTCCATATAGAATAGTCTTAACAGCTAACTATGGCTCTTAAAACATTTCCCCCCAAAAATCCTTGCAAGCCTGCCTCCTAGCTGAGTGCCACCGTGACTCCTGCTAGGAGCTTCGAGGGACCCGAGCATCTGTGAACTCTCCTGCAGCTGAGAGCATATCAGTGCTACCGCTGGTTCAACCGGCAATGCTCACCAGCAGATAATTACAGTTTGAAATTAGTATTTTAATGAACTGATCTCAGCAAATGTAAAGCGAAATCTCCCAGGCATTAGAGAAATAAGCAGGAGGGAAAATTATTAACTGTACAGTTCAACAGACGGGTGGTCAGCAGGTGCTGACTTGGCAAAGGAGTTGAGTGTTCCTGTCCCAATGTGCGGCAAGAGGAGGCTTGTTCGGGTGTTGGTCCCGCGAGCTGCAGGACATGGTTTAGTGGGACTCGGCGGCGTTAAGTTTATGGTTGGACTCGACGATCTTAGGGGTCTTCTCCAACCTAAATGATTCTATGAGCAGCAAGTGGCACCGTGACTTCAGTGGAGATTGAGAACATCGGGAACATCTCACAAGGTTTCCAGGTGAACAGGAATGTCTTCTGAAAATAACTAAATGCCAGATCTTCACCCTGAAAGCACAAGTCTCAGTCCCACAAGACAATGTGTGTGACCATAGCACCAGTGAGGCTCAGTGCAAAATAGAGTGCAGCCTGCCTTTCAAGGGAACGTACCGCGACTCAAGAAGCACCTGGAAGTCAGTTCCTTTTTATGTGTTGTCAGAGCATGAATTGTGTTTTCTTCTGAAAGATGGACAAGTACCGTGATCTGGTTTGCATCAGGCACCATGGTCGTGCCAGGTCTAGGCAGAGGGTTGTGCAGGGAGCAGAAACCAACAGCTGGAGGCACCCGCTTGGAGAGAAATGTCCCCCACACCACAGCCTTGACATGCGCTCGGATGGCCAGGAGACACGGGCCGTTGCCAAGCAGGAACCCCCGCGCTCAGCTCAGGTTTTGTCTTCTGCCTTCCAGTTACCAGGGTTGGAAACTGTTACTGAAATAAAGGCCCATTGATTTTTGAAGTCAGAGTCTCAGCTTTTAGCCATCTGTCTTCAGAAGGCCTTCAGAAGTCCCACCTTGCTGGATTATTCCATCAGTACATCACAGACTCAATGACCTTTTTATTTTATTTGCTGAAGGACGGTTGATCTCAAACACAGTTCAAGGCACTGTGTAACCAGGTGGTGGTTCTTTTCTGTCCTGTTATGAACCAAAAATTCTTCTTGAACTTTTAATATAATTATATACTTCACATATATATATTCTAAGCTTTCTACATCTATCATAACTGAATTAGATATTTTTGTACAAGGCTTTTGTTCAGATCATTCACACAACGGTTTACATTTATGCTGTTTCTCCACCCTTCAGGAAGGGCTGGGTGCCTCATATAGAGTAAAGAGAAAAACTACTTTGTAATATCAGACGAAATTGTAGGAGTTGTTCACTACAAACTTACAAATAAGATACTTTTTTTTTCCCCCCTCGAATCTCTACTTTAGATTTAGGGGAAAAAAACCCGAACCAGTAGAAAGAGGTGAAGTCTTCAAGAGTAGAATTGGTGCACATTTTTTTGGTAAGAAGCATTTCTCAGAACAAATTTTATGTTCTCTCAGCAAAAAGGTAGATCAATTCAATGCATGGATATAATTTAAAAGCTATCTATGCTCTAAGCAATTTATCCAATTGAGGCTGGAGGGAACACTTCAGATAACCTAAAACTACTCATCAGGGTTGTGGGAAAGATGGCACATACATTCCACAAATACATTTTTGAAAAAGGAAATCTTTGCAGGCTTTTTTTAATTTCCACTCTTTTTTTCTTCTGCTGCTTCTTCCTCCCAATTTTGTTTCTTTGCTGAAGTACTGTTTTAGTAAAATACTGTTTCGCTTTCTTACACAAATTGGAGAATTTTAAAGCAATGTTTTTTTCTGTAAAATATGATACTGAGTTTGACCTATCTGTCTTGTTTAGAAATGTGCAATGAAATGGTGTCCTGAATCGGAGCTTCTCCCAACATACCCCTTCGTTTTAGATTTGTGGTTTTGTCTGTGGGTTATTTGGAGATCATCACCTCATGTTCTCATTAAAGTAAAGATTTCTACCTGTTACCTTCCGTAGCCTTTAGGTGTATACAGGTGTAGATAGGGATCTTTCTCTCTCAGATCTTTTGAGGAAAGATTGCAAAGCACCTTTCAGCGGTGCACCGTGAACCACACTTCATTAGCTTCCCGCACGCCTGCCGTGAGAGCAGAAGAGGAACTTGCCATATTATAGGATGGAAAAATAGTGCTGAGTCTCACATTGGCTTTCATGTTTCCAATTTATGTTTTCTGACTTGCCTTCTGTGTTGGTCTGAAACCCCTGAAAGGCTAAAAAACGAAAGAAAGCTTCAAGCTTACCCTTATTAAATACTCTTTTAGGTTTTTCAGTGTGTACTTGTGCTTAGCAGTATTAGTTCACTTTCAGGCAATCAGAAAGTATTAATATTGACAATTAATATTTTGATATATAGTTTTTCTCTGCCATTCCTCATTTTCTTTCTGTCATTTTCCTATTGTGCCGCTTGGACGCTCTCCCAGCGAAGCTGAAGAGCGTTGGCTTTGGAGGAAGCCCCGTCTCCAGTCACTGATAGCAGGACGTGGTACAGCAACTGTCGCTTCCCTTCTGTCGGCAGGGGTGCTAGTACAGCATCCCTCTGCAGGGGGGAATTTCTTTGTAGCACTCATTTACAAGCAGAAAATTTAATGGGCTGCGAGGTTCGATCATGAAGGCTTTTTTGTCTGCTGAAGCAGCTTGTCATTTTAGTTTTAACTACAGGAGACAGGACAAAATTGTTAAAGCAATCCAATTACATTAGCTATTGAACAGGGGATTTCTGTCCACCTTTCGCAAGTGAAAGAAAGTAGCAAGTGCTGTATGAGCCTTCAAAACTTTCCAAATTGCAACCTCCCTAACGTGACAGGGGGATTTTGAGAAGTCTGGGTATTCTGCTACTGTCCAGCTAGAGATCTGCAGCTTCCCCCTCAAAAAAAAAAGGATATCTTTGCTGAAATCAGCGTGCCGAACCCCATAGTCCTTCTTTACGATCTGTTTTACAATGAGACAGAAATCAAGCAGGTGAACTCTGAATTTCTGACTTAATTTTATCTTTGCACCAGAATATTTCGAAGAGTCTGTCATCGCCCACAGGGGAGAGAAAGCCAGTCACAACAACTAGCTGGTGTTTATTTATTCAACAGTTTAGCAAGGGAGAGGTTGTACAAGCGTAGGGAAGCGGTTTGGGTGCCTGGAGAGCAAGGGCATCCTCAGTCACAAGGTTCAGCCTCGCCTCTGCATAGTCACATCCCACCACCCCCGTTAGCACGGGTAAATGGTGCTTGGCAATTTCTGTGGAATCTCTTCCCTTACACAAAGAAATAATTAATTCCCCGCTTTTGACAAATGCATAACGAAACTGGGGTTGCTCAACTACTCAAGCTAATGGGCAGGACCTTCCATGACATTCAGGTCCTGCTTTTCGCAGTGTGCTGCTCGCACCTCTCCTTTCTTCCAGGCTGCAAACTGCGAGCACTGCTTCCAGAGCCACAGAGGACACCAAGACCCCTCTCTCGACCTCCAGCTGAGATGTCGTTTGACATTTCTGTTGGTTTTTTGCAGTTGGACAAAAGTAAATCCCTGTTCACTCTGTTCCTTCCCACCAACTCAGTGCTTGGAGGATGATATGCAACGCAGAGGGTTCACGGGCTCCCTGTGGGTCAGGCCAGGGCTGCCAGGCAGGTAATTAGCACCACCAGGACCTGGGGAGCACCATCGGCCGCCTGCAGCCCCCCGGGCTGGCTGCCCATCAGCCACCCACCAGGGAGGGGGACAGTCACCCTGAGCACTTTGAGGTCCCTCATCAACTGCACCGTAACCACAGCAGAAGAATTTGGCTCAGGAAGTAAAGCAAGCAGCCAAATACGTGGCTCCTTTATCTCAAATATTTCAGGTCATTTTTGTACTTTCTCCACAACTGGAATAAAATACAGAAGTTATTTGTATTTCTTTGGAGCTCTCTTGTAATTTTCCCAGTATGAGAGCCACATACCCTGCTGTCAGGCCCTCAGGTATTCACATACCCTTCTTAACTTAGAAAAACAATTTCTAGTAAGGAGCTTATATCGACTCCTCTATACTTAGCTAATTTAAAATACACTTTTTGAGAAAAAACCACAAACTCCAAACCATGGCAGGATGTTACACGCTGCCTACAAAGCAGAGTACACACTCAATTTTCACTTGCTGCAGCTACCGTTGTCTAATTCACATCGGCACAGGGGCTAGCGGGCTGGGAGCTGCAGCTGATTGCAAAGTCAGGAGGAGGAGGAATCCGTGCAAATTTCAGCACCTGTCTGGAAATGAAAGATTTTTGATTCAGTGCAAAGCAAATACTTGTTTCCTGGGCTAGGCTGACCTGCACAATTTCATTTTCTCAAAGGAAGTCCAAAAGCTTCCCAGCAGAATTTCTGGGAGAAGGGATGAAAAATCAAAATTTTCCAAGCGAAAACCTAGGCATGCATTTGGGCAGCTGAAGACTGAGGCATCCTTAAGGATTTCTCTTCGTGGTAGCCTAAGTTGTTGATTCGCAGCTTTCACTCCTAGCAGAAGCTGCAGTGGCAAATGAAAGATAATCCACCTTACAATTATGAAAGCACACGAGCTTTAACATCTTGAAAAATAAGGCTGTGACTAGATGGAACAAACCTGGTTCTTTTATACAGTCTTGCTGAAAGAAGATGTTGCATAATAATTCTTGAATTCTTGAATTCCTTGAAGCATTCCTGACAGCAATCACATCTGCTGCCATAAAACCCATCACGGCCTCTGCCTTTGGGAAAAACGTATTTAATAATCAGTAAAGTTCAAGCTCAGCTTGTTGTGATGAATTATTAGAACCCGCCATCATTTTTTTGCAAAAAAAAAAAAAAAAAAGGCTATAATGGAACACAATTTTATGTTTTTCCATTTAATTGATGATGGGCTGAGTTTTTATTAATCTTTCTGGGCTCCAGTGTAAGATGCTGAAAAAGCTAATATGAGATCATTGTATCTGGTTAATGTGTGTGCTTTGCAAAATTGATAAGGCCTGTCAAGACATAAATTATTTAAAATTTGATAAATGTGTTGAAATCATTGAATTTTCAAACAGACAAAGCAGAGCTATTTCTTCCCCCCTCCCCCCCGACACCTTCAAACTGAGGTTTTTTGTGCAGCCGCTCAGCGATGCTGCGTTATCCTTGCAGCACACGGCTGGTAAGGCACGGGAATTAGCACGAGGAAGCCAGAGAAGTACCCTGTGCTGCTGCAGCGGTGACACGAATATAAACCCATGAGATACAGCCTCAGGGACAGAAGGAGCAGAGAGCGAGGGGACCACCGGCAGCCTCCCCCAGCATGAGTTTTTCACTGGTGAAACGGGGGGCAGGAGGAGGTTTCTGAGTACCCCGTCCCTCCTCGCCATCGGTGGGACAAGCAGCTCACAGCAGCACCAGTGAGCGGCCGAATGGTGCTTTGGAGCTGTTTATCCCAACAGACCTATTTATTTCAGCTAATTGCCAAGAGTTTTTAAATGACTCCTGGCAGGGGTGAAGCTACAGGAATGATTGCTGGTGATTGATGAATAAGCTGGATAAAATTCCCAAAGCATCAAAACGATTAACTCTTGCACGGGTACACCTGCTTTTATTTAGCATCTTGGCCGCAGAGAAAGGCAAGCAGCAAGTTCCAGATGAACCCAAATTTATTTGGGCAAACAGAGAAAATACAGCATTTACTGACACCGGTGTCTCATCAGCGCAGGCTCATTTCTCAAAAATAGTTCACAGGGAGCGTTATTTAACCCTGTGCTGCTCTACCACGGTCAGGATCATTCATGGAAGAGAAAGGTTTTGAGGAGCAATCGCCATCTTTCAGACAAGTGCACAGGAAGAACCAACGGTTTGAAGTTTAAAACTCCATAATTGTACTTTGGTTTGAGCTGTTCTTGCGGTTAAAATAGCGAAAAAAAAACCGGCAAGGCACGTTGTGGGTTCTGTACATCATGATGGGTCCAAGATTACGTTTCTTACTGGAAAATATCTATGGTCTAATGGAAATTTCAGGGTAACTGGGTGACATTTTACAGCCTCTGTAGTATGGAAAAAGATGAGGTGATTTCTTCTCTTTGGAAATTGATGGTTTGGAGGGAATGGGAGAATGCAAGTGCAGCAGAGGAGAACTACAGCAATAGCCATCTATTTAAATGTATACTTCCCTAAGCCAGTATTTTTCAAATACCCTACTAGCAATATTTCCCACTATAGAGAAGCATTATAGTGAAATAGGAAGATGCTGAAGAAGCCATTTTTTCCAGCGCATCCTGCATTCTTTTAGCCCGGATTGTTCTGTTGCCCGGAAGTTGCTACCCAGCGCAGATAAACCGCTGAACAAAGAGCACGGGCCCATCCTTGCCAGCAGCAAAAAGCTGTCAGCAAGCGAAGGGCCTTGGCGATGCACAGAGGAAAATGAAGCGTTCGAGTTCAGTTCTCTCGTGTTGCAGCAGGCTTTATTCAAAACAGAAAAAAAACCCCTGCAGATGCACAAAAAAAAAAAGGTTTTACGTTCAAAAAGCACAAATATTATTCGCATTTCTGAACAATGCGCCCTCGTTCCTGCTCCTGCGCTGGGCACTGAGCAGAGCCAGGCAGTTCTTTGTTAGACACCTCTTTCCTGAACGCTTGCAAAACACAACAAATGGACGACCCTCGCACAGTCCCCTTCCCTGCGGCCGACTGAGCTGACAGCTCTGTCAGCCTCTGAGTCTCGCTCTTACAGTGAAATCGGTGAAACAAGGCAGCAGCAGGATGAAGCAGAGTCGAGAACGAAGGCTGTGTGACACTGGAGAATCCTCCAGTCTGCAAACTAGTTCAAAGAAGAGAAGGCAAAATTTGCTCAGGTTAAGTGTAAGGTACAACTTTCAGCAGTGGCCAGTGATTGCTCTCTAGGCCTTAAACACGAATATTGCATCCTTGTAATTCAACGTGTTAATGATTTTGTGTTCCCACATTATGAGAGTTGTTTTGTTGCCACATGAAATAGTCCGCATCCCTGTAGCTCCGGGGACGTGTTTCATCATCTTATGAGTAAACCTCCTTCGGTGTAACACACAGATATTTAAAAGTAGCAGCGGTTTAGCGTGACGCAACTCTGCAATTCCACCGTTGTGGCTTTGAAATAGTTGTGCCCTAATACCTCATCGATGTGACAAACCCACCTGGTTTTAGCATGCATTAATGCTTCCCACCCTTCAGCCACCCCGAACCTTATACCTACATATTTCTTCTTTTTATATCAGAGTCTTCTGAAAAAAAGCAGTTCAGAAAGCAATGCTCTGCTATCTCATTTGGAGTGAGAGCCCCCTGAAGAGACATACATTGAGTATTACCAGTAACACATGACTCAATGCCCTCTAGATCTCTTCATAAAAGGAGAGGGGAGAAAAGCCAAAAAGAGCCATTGCACGGATTTCAATAAACATTGCAAAAGACAAGTAGCCCAGAAGGACAATTGTGTGTGTTCCCGTGCCCTTGCCAGAGGACAGTCAGAGCTGGGTGCGGACACAAGCAAAGTTAGAACCTCCTGTGAGCCAAGGGGCTTCATTTCTATCTATTTCTCCTGAAAATTTCCAGCTGCAGTTCCCTCTGGCTCAGTTGCTGACAGCAATACCAGCTATAGGTGTCCGTGGTTTTGAGTGGTCGTTAGCATGTTAAGTAGCAGATCATTTAGCCGTGCAAACACACAGACAAAAGTTTCTGGTATTTCAGCACTGCCAGGCTCCTGGTCCCAGCTGGAATTTGGAAATGCAGCAGAAAAGCTTTTTTTTTTGTGTGTGTGTGTGTGCTTCTGAAGGCCTCAGGTCAGTTCTGGGGTGAAGGATGGGTGAACGTGTGCATCAGTTCTTGTTTCGTCTGGACAGAGTCACTTCTCCGCAGCGGGGGAGTTATTTCCCTGGCAGTGGTGATGGCCAGCTGTTCTCAGCATCACCCGGCTGATTTTGAGCTTGTGAGCGGGCTCAAAGTGGCTGAAGAACCATGCATAAACATGACATCGCTTCACCAGGAGCTTTCCATCACAGCGGAAACGATGCTTCCCCCAGCATCGTTATGACAGCGCTATTTGTGCTGGTACAGATAAGCATCTGTCACTGTTTCCATTAGAATCTCCTATTTTCCTGGGTTCATAGCTCAGCCATAAAAAACGTAGCATAGAGGCAGAAAGTTGACATACAAGGTCTCAGGATGAGCGTGATCATTGTTGTCTTCCCTCCCCCCCCCCCCCCCCTTTCCCAACTGTAGAAGAAAATAACGAATTTCTGAAGAGACACACCTGACCACTATGTTCTGATCCAGCCGTAGATTTATTTAGCAATAGTGATGGCCACCTTTCAACGTTCAAGTTGTGAATGTTACTGTGATGGCTGCCTTTCAACATTCAGTCTTAATTACTGCATTAGGGATGATCAGGAAGAGCACGCGGTAAGTGGGTTTGGGCTCTGGTTTAGAGCCTCTTGCTGGAGAACAGGCCTCAGTGAAGATTAAGGGCTTTGGAGTTTCTGATCTTTGCCAGATAATTAAATGAAAAATTGACGATTATAGAAATAACAATTAAATATTATAGAAATAACAATTAAATATTACAGCAACTGAATACTGCTAGGAACTCAAGGCATAGAAGACCCCTTTGGGATCAGCAGAGGGGGGAAGAACAAGCCCAGCATTGCGGTTTCCCTAGTGAGACAGGCAGCACAAAATCCCACCTCATGAATTCAGCATCAGCCAGCAACTGAGGAGGACGGCACGCGCTCGGGGTTTTGAGTGCTTTAGGCAAACTTCCACCCCGTAATTGTGCTGTCGTTGCTTACTGGGTAGTGAAAAACCCACCCTGTGCGGCAGCCGTGCTGGGAGCCCACCACCCCCATCCTGGCACAGCAAGATCGGTGCTGAAGTGGGAGCGGCAGCTTGGCGGGAGAAGGAGGCGGCAGCATTTTGGGGATGGGGACAGTACACCCTTGTCCTTCCTTCCTTCTGTTTTAAGCACCTGTTCTTTCTGTTCACACGTTTTGTAAGAATAATTGCAGCTGAAAAAGTTTTTCTGTGTACATTAAGATGATCCCAGACTGGCAGGGGTTGGACGGGACCTCTGGAGATCACCTAGTCCAACCTCCGCTGACGAAGCAGGCCCGCCTACAGCAGGCCGCACAGGATTGCGTCCAGGCGGGTGGTATAAGAAAGTCCTGAAGAGAACAAACCCTGAAAACACATTCTCCAGAACTCATGCTCAAGCTTGAAAGGACCTAAAAAGAAAAAGTTAGATGACAATTTCTAGCTTGTTGAAGCACAGATCTTGCTTCTGACCGCTTGAGCACATGCTCAAGTGAGCAATGAGCTCAAGTGCTGCATTTTCAACAGGCCTTCTCTCTCAGAGAGTACAGGGAGAACGTACAGGGGCAACGTGTCTCTACACCAAACTGGCAATCTGCTGTTCACTGAGACCTGCGTGTCTGACTGGGAAATCTTACACCGTTCTGTCGCTACCAGAAGTAGTTATTTGATTTCCGATTGCAAACAATTTTGTATTAGACTTAGCTTGGCCTAGTCGTGTTTCTGAAAAATGAGGAGATGTGTTCTATGGCTGGGATTGCTCAGCACTTCTTGAAGGTTAGCTGATGCTCAATACAGGCAGCTTAGCACCTGAAACCAGCACACCCAAAAATACAGTTATTTTCATGATCTGACACAAACTAAGAGCACAAACTGACACACTAAGTTTGGAAAAAATGGAACAGGCAAGACCAGAGTCAAATGTATAATAAACACGTTAGTACTCAAGTACCACACCAGAAGCAGCTGAATAAGACAGGATTTTAAAGCCTAAACTAGTCGGGAAGTTAAGTGGAGAGAAAAACAAAGGTGAATGGAAAATTCTCTGTTCCTGTTTCACTCCACCTTTTAGCAGAGGTGCCACTTTGCTGTTTGGGTTTTCCAGCGTCCTTAGGCACATTTTTCTCTAACAACTCTATAAGCGAAGGGTGTCTGCCTGCTCTCAGGCTTCACAGCCCTCAACCTGTACAGACAGATATCCATTTGTCCCAGTGGACGGCTCCTGTTGAGATTTTTGCATCTTCTGTAAGTTATTTTGAGTAAAATCCTTGAGCTTTCATAGGGCAGCAGACATTACTCATTACCGTGGTCCACCTGACAGGGCCAGTTCAGACCTTATTGGGGTAAAAATAAGTATTAATGGCTCCTTCTGCATCTCGCCATTTTTATTTTCACACTTAATATTTACAATTCTCTCTTTTTGTTTTGAAACAGGTATTTTGTGACGCTAATCAAGTCGTACAAGCCACCGACGTGCTGGACTGGGAAGACAAGGATGCTGCAGAGACGTTGGTTGACAACGTGGTCCACTCCAGGATCATCAACCCGTTACGCCTGTTTGTTAAGCCATCTCCAGTACTGAAACACGGCCAGGTGTCCTACTCAGACAGCATAGAAAACTTTTGGGATTGGTTGTCCAACATCACAGAGGTTCAGGAATCTCTCGCACGAACTAAACGCAGACCTATAGTAAAAACTGGGAAATTCAAGAAAATGTTTGGATGGGGCGACTTCCACTCTAACATCAAAACTGTTAAGCTGAACCTCCTGATCACAGGGAAAATCGTCGATCACGGCAATGGGACCTTCAGTGTTTATTTCCGACACAACTCCACAGGCCTGGGAAATGTTTCTGTCAGCCTGGTGCCACCTTCCAAGGTGGTTGAGTTTGAATCCTCTCCACAGTCAACGCTGGAGACCAAGGAATCCAAGTCCTTCAACTGCCGAATTGAGTACGAAAAAACAGACCGCGCTAAAAAAACTGCCTTGTGCAATTTCGACCCTTCCAAGATCTGCTATCAAGAGCAGACTCAAAGCCATGTCTCCTGGTTGTGTTCCAAACCATTTAAAGTTATCTGCATTTACATTGCGTTCTACAGCGTAGATTACAAACTGGTGCAAAAGGTCTGTCCTGACTACAATTACCATAGCGAGACTCCATACTTGTCCTCTGGCTGATACAGTCGTGGGTAACTGTAGAGATACAGCACCAGTCATAAAAATAAACCTTTCCATTAACCTTTTGGAGAAGAATATGTTTTCCTATCAGGTTAAAAAGTCTTTAAAAACTGTAGCCGTGTTTGTGATGTATCGTAAATAATCAAACTATTTATGTAATGATCATTTTCGTTTCAGACCGTTGCAGTTTAGCTCTCTCGTCATTAACAAGGGAACTACCAGGCAGACACGTGACAAAAATGAAACAAAATTATGTCTGTAATGAGCGTGAATCTTCAAAGTCAGCTTTTGAAGTTAGACTCGATGGCGGAGAGGTTATCTCCTGCTCGAATTGGACAGGACTTAGCAGGATCCTACTTCTTATTGGGGACTTTAGATGACGATATAAAGAACAAATGATGAAGCAGACTCCCAGCTGCTTATACACAAAATCCAAATAAGTGGCCCTCCCACTAATTCCGTAAAGAATGTTACACACAGAGCTCAAGGAGTCAAGTCCAAATACTATAAGGAAGTGCTATTTCTAGGCCAAAAAAAGGGAAAGGAATCTCCATTTCTATAAGTTGTAGTAGTTGTACGTATCCATTGAAGTGAAGAGTGAGTAGTTCTTCCTTCAGACTTCTTACCCGTGGATATGCAACGCCGTAATTACACACTGATGAGCTTTAGTTTATTAGACCCACCAGGTGTGCAGGTTTGGTGTACGTTTCTTCCTTCCCTCCTCACCACTGGTTTTGATTCTTCTCAAACGTTTACACATACCCCGGTACTAGGTTTTACGGTGATAGAGAATACACATACTTCGGAAAAAGATAATCTCTGTTTAAGTCTGAAAACGGGACAGGGGCTGGCTTCCACCTAAAGGAAGCAGTCGGCTCGCCCTCCAGCCCTCCTCGCGCCGTAGGGCAGGAAGGGAAGCACCTCACGCCGTGAGGACGCCACACCCATGGCACACGCTTTCCGCTTAAGGCCACCCAGCTGCCTGCCTTGGCGTGGCGTTGCGGACGTCGAGTCAAAATAGAAGCGACGACAAATAAAGACGACCGCAACAATCGAGGCCCCTTCCCCTCAAAGCAGATTCCCAACGACATTCAGCCAGGCTTTCCCCCCGCCCAGCACCGCATCGCTCCACCGCAGCCAGTTACAAGAAGGGAGGGTCCAGCTGCCGGACAGACGTTCTCCCAAACCACCGTCAGCTCCAGCAACGCAGCTTCAACCATCCGCCCCCTGCGCTTCCCCTGGGTATTGATTTTGCTGCTGCTGCCGCCCGTTCGCTGCCACAGTTCTTTGTGACGCTTCCCTGTCACGGGTGCTGTGGAAGAAGCGCTTTTTATTGCCTCCAATCAAACGTACACGCAGCCTAAATAAAGCATTATTAAAATCCTCTGTTCAAGTGGTGTGCGCCCGGACAAACGACTGACAGCTCAGAAAGACTCACTCATGAGATTAATTCTGATTTCCTTGGTAAAATCTCATACAAAAAAACCCCAAAATTTCTGTTACAAATGTACTATGAGTAACTGGCTAATTTGTTTTTCTCTTTAGGTGACAAATTTAAACGTGTTGTTTAGTTTGATCAATAATCTGAATGTTTTCCTTCATCTTCCTTCATACACAGTCTCTCCTGGTCTAAATGATGTTTTTTAGTTTGTCAATTACTGTTGATTCCTACGAGATGGTCTACTTTGTATTCTGTATAGCGTGTCCTCGTTCTGGCTGTATATAAGCTCGGATTTATTGCTAGGAGTCCAGTGGTCGGTGCTTTTGTAACTTAGCTGTAAGCCATGATTTTATTGCCATGTATTTTTACTCAGCACTGTAGGCAATTAAAAGGAAACCCTACATGCTATTACTGTAGAGTATGTGGAAATCATGTATGTATATACACTTAAATATGTGTACATATACAGAATATATGTGTACATGTATTTGTATGTAAATAAAGAGAGTTTGCTAAATCTGGCACTTGCTTGTGGCATACCTGATTTTATTTAAAATGCTACTTTGGGTCTTCAAAACTCGGGCACTGCAACACGTCACTGAACATTTTTCCCCAGCTGGAGTTTGTTGTTCTAGCAGATATTTAAGCACGCGCTGCAGCGAGCCGTGCTACGAGCCCGGGCAGAATAGGTCCAGCAGCATTTAGCCGTGTCTGAGAAATGCAGTGCGCGTTTCGCCGAAGACGACGGTGACCTGCTCAGCAATTGTGCGAGGCACGTTGAGAGTGAAGGGGTTGGTCAGCCTCAATTAGGAAAGACACGTCGGCTCCTCCCAGGCAGGAACGCGCTGGGAGACGCGGCCCTCAGCCCTGGCTCAGAGTTCCTCATCAAAACAGGAGCCGGATCCTCCCCCCCGGCGCAGACGTCCTCTCGCTGCGGCACAGCCCCAGCCCGGGCGGAGGTTTCCAGACCTCAGGAAGACACAAACCAGAGCCTTGAGCGAACGGACACGGCTCTGGAAACACCCGGAGGGCCCGGACCACCTGGGGATTCACACGGAAAGGCGGTTACGAATCAAGGGACAAGTGTTTTAACAGGTTTGACCCCTGAGCTCCTTGAACACTGAGAAGACACACATCCAGCTGGCGCCTTGTGACTGGAGACAACTCCCAGGCTCGTCAAGCAAGGCCCAGGCTGGTGCCGCGCCACGGGAGCAGCGCAGCGGAGAAACGGAGCCCACGACAGCAGGAGGAGAGGGTCAACCCAGGCCATGTCAGCGCTGGCACCCAGCTGCTACCCCCCGGCAGAGCATGCGGAGGAGCTGTTGTCCCTCACCCCTAAGGCCTCCCCCGGAGTTTTCCTGCCCCTAGCCACACAGGAGCAACCACCACCCAACTCCTCGGCTCCCGCCGCGCCTACCGAACACAAAGCAGCTTGGCGAAAGCCAAAGCTTGCTGGAAGACGAGGGCACAGCGGGTTGGGCACCCAGGGGAAGCGGCCTTCGGGGGCTTGGCCGTGGCTTTCACATAGCCCAAACGTCCTCCCAGGGAGAAGCGAACCCTCGGCAGCAGCCCCGAGGCTGGGGTGACGGGAGGAGCTGGCACCGCTGCCCTCCCACCAAGCCCCGGCACAGGGGCTGGAGCAGGAGCAGGAGGGAGCCTTGATACCAAAACCCATCATGCCAGAGAGCTCACCACCACGCTTTTTCCAGTCACAAGCCTTTAAAAATCAGCTTAAAAGCATTCCAGGTTCGGGGTTTTTTAGATCAATTTTGAGAAAGTCACTGTAAAATAAGCACTTACAATCTTATTGCAGTCAAAATCAGATGTAGAAGAAACTATTCACACCTGGCCAAGTAAGCAAAATACAACCCAATGAGCCAAAGGCAGTGACAGACTTCATTAGGTCAAATTTCACGCTGCCCATGTAAACAGAACTGAATTTGATTTCATTTCACACAGAACAGGCCATATTTAAAAAAAAAAAACGACAACATTTTCCTGTGTAACTGGTAACTATTTTAGACAAGTTTCAAATTTCAATGATTGTTCCTCTCACAACTTATTCACAGGATTTTAAAATAAAAATTTGGAAGATAAAATACCAATTTTTGAAAGCGTCCCACGTGGGCAATGACGACTTAATACCACAGCGACTTAATCTAAAAGCTTTTAATATACAAACTTTAATTTAATCCAAATCTCCACAGTGTCATTTTGCACGTGTTTATGTCAACACAAATATGTATTTAAACTCCTTGCTAAGCACCCTTCCTCCTGTTCTCCCCATCCTGGGGATACACACATAATAAAATCCCAACCAAAGGCCAATCCGCGGCACACACCTAAACATCAGCTCTTTTCCTTCAGACAGCCCTCCGTGCGGTGCTGCGGGAACCACGCCGGTCAGGAGTTCCTTTTCTTAATCATTTCAACTCGAACAGGGAAGTAACTTAGTTTGGTTTTTCTTTTCCCCTCAGGAATTTCATCCTTTGGATCCTCAGCCTTTTCATCCCCTCATACCCCGAGCCGCTGGTCGGATCCTGCCACGAGCTCCTCGGCCTCTCGCTCATCGCAGCGCCAGCGATGTCGGGCCGTGACCCGGGGCTCTGCCCCCGCTCTCCCAACCCCTTACCCCGAGGGGCCGCACGGTGCTGCAGCGGCGAGCGAGACAGAACAAAGCAAAAAGCTGAGCCGTGTTTGCTGCGAGCTCCCTGGGGTTGGTTCTCTCTTTTCAGGGAGAATTTACCAGGCAGCGCTGAAAGGGCAAACCCCTGAATCACCCTGATGCCACTGCAAACACTCACAGCGAGCAGGCAAAGGCGTTCAGTACAAACCAGCATCCCGTGCTGCCTTTTTTTTTTTTTTTTTTCCCTAAATTGTAATTCATGGACATTAGATTTTGCTATTTGTTTTATGCTCCGTTGACCAGCACAATCTGGATAATGTTTTATTTATAGTATAATAATGATTTGTCATTACCACGGTCCCTATTCAAATATGCACAGTTGAAAAGACAATAACAAGCTGCATATACTAAGTAGCTCAATGAAACACACATCAATCATGTAGATTTTTAGCTGTAGGGTGTCTTGTTTGAAAAACTAGACTTTGCCATTCCCGTCTCTCTTGTGAGCACCTCTTGCACGTGTCCGTCAGAAGCAGCTTCCTTCTTTGCTTCGAAACTAGCAACCAAAGTGACATTTCTCATGTACTGGCAGCTCACACCAAAACCGTACTTGGAGGGCAGCCCAGAAAGCCGATCGCATCCTCGGCTGCATCCAGAGCAGCGTGGCCAGCAGGTTGAGGGAGGGGATTCTGCCCCTCTACCCCACTCTGGTGAGACCCCACCTGCAGGGCTGCGTTCAGCTCTGGGGCCCCCAGCACAAGAAAAACATGGAGCTGCTTGTGCGGGTCCAGAGGAGGCCACGAAGCTGATCAAGGGCTGCAGGGAGTGATAGGACAAGGGGTAACGGTTCCAAACTGAAAGAGGGGAGATTTAGAGTAGATATGAGGAAGAAATTCTTCACTGTGAGGGTGATGAGGCACTGGCACAGGTTGCCCAGAGAGGCTGTGGCTGCCCCCTCCCTGGCAGTGCTCAAGGCCAGGCTGGATGGGGCTGGGAGCAACCTGGTCTGGTGGAAGGTGTCCCTGCCCATGGCAGCGGGGTGGGAACTAGATGGTCTTTAAGGGCCCTTCCAACCCAACTCAGTCTATGGTTCTATGATACTGCCTGTACTGTATTTGTCTCCAACAAAAAACTAGGAATTAATGTAATCCACTCACAGGTTTACAAAACCAAAATCATAAATTTATATCACATCCCTGGTGGATTCAGGTGTCTGGAGTTGGTGAACAGAAGATAAACCACGTGGCAGCAGGCCGCTCCCCATTGCCTACGTAGCCCAGCCAGCTGCACGTGCAAGGAACACACCCGCTCCACAGCGGAGGGATCCGAGGGACTGGTTTTACAGGTGAATTGTTAATAAACATCCCACTTCAGTCAAACCCCACCTCCCACAGCTCTGGGGAACCTGTTCAGATCTGCAGTCAGGAGGGATGGAAACTAAACGGAGTCCGCTGGACGCTGCCGGCAGCACCTTCCTGCCAAGACTGCTGCGACCGACCCCGTCACACAGCTCTCCAGCCCCAAATACCCACGGGCTGTCAGGCCGAAGCAAGCTTCCAGTTGTTGGTATCCTCAAGCAAGAACCCCAGCGATCTAGACTTAATTTTGAAGGGAAAAAAAAAAAAATTAAAAAACTGCTTTTCCAAAGATGTAATTCAGTCTCCAACTCAGCACAAATCCAGCACCAGCTGCAGCCCAATTAAAAAGCAATTATATTAATGGGAAAAGAGTTTACTCAGGGAAGAAAAAAATTCTCCTGACAAACAAGTGGTAGGGTTTTAAAACAAAACTCCAAAAGAAATATCAGCACCTTCCTAGTCAACGGTAATAAAACAGCCAAGCGGGTCAGACAGACTGTATTTCTCTCACTGCAGTCTGTCCTCAAGTCAGAACAGAGAAAAAAAAAAAAAAAACACAACTAGTTTGGGGTCTTTGTAATGTATTTTCTTCATTTTATGAAAAAATGAACCTCTGCGATCCCTCACGCAGACAGGGGAAGCTGAATTACGCTGAGGGTTCGGCGATGAAGAGCATTTCTCTGCCCCAGTCAAACGGCTCAACCACCTTTCCCAACCACAAGGTGTAACGCCAGAAGCACAGAGCTGGCACCGAGCGAGACCGGGGTCTCCCTCGGCTCGTCACAGGCAGGACCCGGGGGTCTCGCCCAAAGCTGGGCCGTGGGAGCAGGGCACAGCACACCGCGGGACGCAGCCCGACCGCGGCACGGCCACAGCGAGGGAGCAACTCCGCAAGATCTGCTGCGGGAACGTTTTGTCAGACATCCCACCGCTCCCCTTGCCCCTCTCGCTTTCACTGTCACGGGGAAACAAGACCACTTTATCGCCAGCCTGCTCCCAGACCGGCATCTCCCATTTCAGTCATCATCCTGCACATCTGCCCTTGGCAGCTACACATCTTAGCCCCTTCGGATGCAAATCCTGTTTCTTTATTCTCTTGCCTCATTCCCAGACAGTACGTGGCTCTTTCATCATTATGCAGTCAATTAAGCTTTGGCTACCTTATCTTAACAGCTCCAAATAAGCTGGTGATCCTCCTGAAAGGTGATACATTATAATTGGTTCCAAATCGGCAAGAAAGAGAATAGTGAAACATGAGACTGTGAGGTTATTTGAATTAGTTAAAAATGGCCAAAAAAAAAAACCCAGTTGAATATATCAAGGTGTTTGCTTAGATCTTCCAGTATCGGTCAGGTTTGTATCACCTTACAGCCAGCGTCACCTCCCCAGAAACAAGACTTGGGACCTTTTGTTCCAGAGATCCTACGGATGGCAGCGCCGCCGCCAGCTGCTCCCAAAGGCAGGTGATGATCCAGCTCCACCGCGCTCACTAGCGCTCAGCCACGTCGGGGGAGAGGGTGAAGGGCACCGAAACCCGGCACAGGGCACGTTTCGGGTTTTAGGGGTTTTATCAGGGTGCGCAGCGATCACACCCCCCCCCCCCCTTCCATCCACATTTCAGAAACCCCTGATGAAAAGCAACTGACCCCGAGCTCGTCTAGAGAATGACCAAGGCATTTCCTCACAGAAAAGCACTTGGGGCTCTCCACCCCAGACCAGAAGCCCCTGCTGGCACACAGCTGTGGCTCCCCGCCGCGCGCGCTGACCCCCGTGGGCACAGGAGACCCACCCTGCAGGAGGGGGCCCCGCTCCCGAGGGCCCCGCTCCCGAGGGCCCCGCTCCCGAGGGCCCCGCTCCCGAGGGCCCCGCTCCGGGTATCCCTCAGCGACATGGCCACAGCAGCGTCACCCACTCCAGTGACTTCTCTAACAACTCACAGTATTCCCTTGCAGTCTCTTTAAAAAAGAAATAAAAATTAAAAAAGATCAGTTCAGGTTTTCAAAACGTGTCAAGCTGATTTAACTCGAACACGAGCACATGTGTTTCGTCTTAGTTCAAGAACTGATCAGCGAGGAGCCTTCAGTCTATTCTAAGCCACCGGTACTGACACTCTTCCACCACCTCTTCTCTTCAGGAGTGGCTGAAGCACGTGCTGCAGTGGCAGGTGGTGCTGAGCAGATGCTAACCTGGGACCCCAGCACAGAATATGTAACACAGATTTCTGAGCAGGTAAACCAAAGGATTAAAAATATTTCAAGTTGCCATACTGAAGACGATAAGCAAGCCTATTTATTATATAGTCCTTAAGACTACTTAATTCCAATCCATTTCTCATGTCAGATAGATTTAACTGAAGCATTTCTGACTTCAATCACCCAAGATTTGGATTAGCCGAAGTACCCTGGGGAAACAAGACGCCCGCTCACCCGAGCTTCCTGGAGGCGATGCCATACGGGGCAGTTGCTCTGTCCCAAGGGAACATCCTCTCCCCCCCACCTCCCTCCAAAGTCCAACACACCACAAACACTAGACCCACAGCGCTTGGCCACAGCCAAGTACCAACGGCAGCCCGGAGCCATCCATCAGCTCCGCCAAGCTCATCGGTGTGTCAGGACGTTACGGGACACTTCTATTTGGCAAAAGGAGGGGAGACATACATTTTTGACTCACCACGGCAGTTATCTTTAAACCAAGCACAGCCCCTTATTTAAAACACGAGTATTGAATCCTGTTGCCAGAAGCAGATTAATTGCAGCTTCCAGGAAAAAACTCTGAGCTTATTTCACATTGACTTTTATTCCCACTTGAATTAAGTTCCTTATGTTACACCGACTCATTTGAATTTTTTGAATTGGTTTTGCATAGTATCATTTACTGATGTACTATCTTTAATTACATAACACACATACACTCTCCAACTGCATTATTAATGAAAGTGTTTTTAATTAAATGGCTCTCAGCATAATATTCAGTCATTAATTTCACATGCTCAGGATGTGGAGAGATTCTATTCTGATGGTCTGGGGAAACTTTGTACTTTCGATGAGGGATACTTCCAAAGTGATAGTTTCAGAGTGAAGTTGAAAATCATTATGAGCACTGAATTACCCTCTCAGCAGCTGGTACCGCAGTTCTGCTCTACTGGGTATTATCTATTCTTCAGCTCAAGTGCTCCTTTTGCTCTGCCGTGCTTCACCACGGGTAATTTTAAAATGCCTCTCGCTGGATTCACATATATTCCACAGCAAATAATATTGGAGTTATCTTGTCGGAACAATTTACACTTGGACAATGGCACTAAGGCTGCACCCTCCTTCCTAACTATGTCACCACCTGCCTCCACTCTTAAACTTCCAGGGCTCTCTGAAGTGAGTGGGAACGCTCTCAGGGATTGGGGTGTTTTTTTGCCCATCCACCAAATGGAGGCACAGACCCACACACACACCTCGATGCAGGCATTGCTTAAGCTTCCTTAACATTCACCTGCTCCAAAGATTGACGATTATGGCCACGAGACAAGAGAACAGCATTAAAACTTTTTTTTTTCCATACTAGCTCAAATTTACTATTGCCTCACCCAAGGCAAGCAGACCTCCAGCCCAGCCTGAGAAAGAAGGCCCACCTAAGGAGCCCTGTACAAGTTTTTTCCTACCACAAAGGATTCATTTTCATCGCTGTTCATGCCTTCTATTTACTGATTAAAAAGAAATACCACAAAATTATAGGACAGAAATTTCCAGGAAGACTTTGGAAGTCTTGGAAGTAATTTTTCTGTCTTTCTAGAAGAGCTCACAGGAATTTTTGCCCTTCTAGAAGAGCATTAGCGTAACAAGACTGCACAGTCTGTACATGTTTGACCTGTGAATTTCGTGGCACGTTTGTCCATCTTCCACAGAGGCAACTGCAAACAAACCAGTTTTCTGCTAGGACTGTTCCTGGGACTCTCTGTCATTCGGTCTCTAGTCTCGAGGCAATTAACTCTTACCCACACAAAGTCCCAGACTTTTTGAGCAACAAAGTCCTTCCCAAAAAAACTGTCCTCTACTCTCTTAGGTTTAAAAGCCTTCTTCCTAGTGCAGGCGGAGAGCAGCAGCTCTTGCCCACCCCATTCTCCTCAAAGCACAGCAGCCTGGATTACATCTTACTGCTGGTCCCTCTCCACTTCAGCTCAACCTCCTGCTGCAAGGCTCACACTTTAGTATCCCCCTCTCTGCTAGTCCCGCCCTACAGCTGCTGCCCTCTTTGAGCTCCAGGCTGGCCCTTCCGGCCCTGCTCCTGTAGCCTAACTGCGGCGAGATACCTGCCACGAGCTCTCACAGCCTCCCCCCTCCCTTCAGCTGAGCAAAGAACACCTTGTGGAGGAGACAGCAGACCCGGAGGGTATACATGAGAATAAACGCTCAGAAACCTTCTGTCAGTAAGACGAAATCAATCCCTTACTTGGGAACCAAAAAGCCCGACAGGACTTCAGCTGGTTAAGTTCAAAGCCTCGTTAAAAAAAAAAAAAAATCACAGCGAGACTCAGCTCAGAGGCACCACGCGCCAGCGGGCTGACTGGAGGCAAGCCGTGGGGGCAGACCACAGCTAGCCACGGGCTAGCAGCGGCAGAACCTGTTTTTACGAAGCCTCACCATCAAAGATGATTGCTTGGCAGGGTTTTAATGGAAGGGGAAAGAAAAAGGGTGAACGCAAAATAATTTAATAAAAATCTGCTATGTCAAAAAGATACTACACACAGACCTCCACTGCATTTAAAATGGCTTTTAGAGAAGTAACTAATATTTTTATACGACAGGACTACTGATAATATATGCCCACATTCCCAGCATTTCATGTCTACATAAAACATTGCACCGTAATGAAGATAATTGAAAGTATGACTTTCATCAATATTTAATTAGCATTTGGTGCTAACTCATTACTTCGGCACAATTAATTTGACATCTTGCTGCACGGCCTGCACAGATTTCCTTCTAGGGTGTTGTTCTATTGGTGGGACCTAAGTAACACTAGACATGTGCACCTTCCCTGGGGCTCCTAGAGGACTATGAAAGATGGAGAATATGACTGACATTTTAATCTACTGCAGGACACGAAGGCATAATGCTGCAGCTCAAAATACGCACGTGTATTTGGCTAATGCAACTTTGTAATAAAGGAAATATTCTACTAAGCGATCATTTTCAGAAAGCAAATGGTACTGCCATCACACCTGCCTTTTCCTCCCTGGATGAGGCACCCAGCCATAATTCAGTAAATCAAACCAGCAGGGCCTTTTGTTAGCAATTGGAAACCTCTGTAACTAACAATTTTAAAATTATTCCCCGTAAACGTGCAGAAAACCTCTCCAGAAAAAGTGGATCTTCAGATGATCACAGAATACGAGATGCCTCGTGATGACTGGGAGGTACCGCACAAGAGCGGGCGGGCAAAGGACAAAAGATGCTCCGCAGTCATCTTGTCAGTCAGTCCAACTTACAAAATTACTTGGAGAGATTTTTAGCAGCAGACTTAATGCAAAGGGCACAGTTTTCTTCCTACATCCTTAGAGCAGCTCCCCCCACCCAGAGGAGACCACTCACAGCTGGTACGTGGGGTACGGCCGGGGAGAAGGCCGGACAGCCGGGGAGAAGGCCGGCCGACAGCCTCGACTGAAGGAAGTTCAAAACCCGCTGCTTACACTCCCAGATGTTAAACGAAGTGCTTGGCCAGCCCCCGAGCGTGCTGCACGCAGGGGGTTTCTGAAATACCTGGAGCCAACACGGAGCCCGTCCCCAGAGCCGAAAGCAGCCACCCGCGTGCTCGGCCCGCACCTCACCGAGCGCTCGCCAAAGCCAAGCGGCTCCCGGTGGTAAAACGTACGACAGGGCTTCCAACAGCGTCGCAGCACATTCAGAACTGTCATTTATGGGAAGTTTGACCGGTTCTAAGCCATCTTAACAGCTGGCCACGCCCCCAAAATCTGAGATTGCTCTGATCATCGTTTTCCTACGCCTCAAACATCCAAACGAAACGTCTAACCGCCGTAATGAGCGTCACGAATTACGAACCGGCACCAACAGCTCTAAGTGGGAAGTTTTAAGATCTGCTTCAAGAGCTGCTTTCCTTCACTTTGCACACACTCACTTCTTTTTATTAAACACAATTCCCTCCAGCTGACCAAGTCTGGGAATCCTCCTCACCTCTACCTTTTCAAACGTTTTTAAAGGAAAATGGTTCTTTTTTAATGACTTTCAAGTGAAGGCAAATCTAACGAACACATCCTAGAACTTTGTTACTTTCGACAACCCGTAAGACAATGCTCACGTCTAGGTGCTAATGTAGCAACATATTTAAAGCACAAGTAATTGCTCTTTAACACTCAAAAATGTTTCTCAGCCGGCTTGGAAGCGTCCTTTTGCAGGCTCTTGCACGTGGTTTTGCTCAAATCCCTTTACCGCGCTCCAGAAGGACACTCATCACGTCAGCCCACAGTTCCTGGGCGAGGACCAAAGAATGAACCTGTTCCCCTCCGAATTATTGCTGCAGCTCTTCCCCCGTGCAGTTACGGCAGCTCTGCCACACCACACACCTGCTCAGAAACAGGCTGTTGACCACGGCACTCACCACAGAGCCAGAATCTGTTTCTTGGTGTCATTTCTCTTCACCTACTCCCTTAGCGGCTGTTACCCAGAGTGGGAGAAAAAAAAAAAGTTCTGCAAGGTGCCAACAGGCAAGAGCAGCACTGGGCCTGAGCGTGGAGGCGGCACCAAGCCCTGCCAGCTCAAACTCGGTGGAAATAAAAGCACTCGCCTCCACTTGCTTGTCAGTTATGGGATGAATCCTCCGTTTCAAATATCTGACAAAGAAAAAAATCCCAAACATAAGCAAGCTGCAATCGCCTCTTCCTTCTTCTGGTTTGCAGAAGACCTTCCCACCGATGACTGCTCGTATGCGAGAATCAGGTGGGAACCACCCCTGAAATCCTCGGGGGCATTTCTGCCGGGTGTGCGCGCGCGGATGCGCTCGCAGTTGGGTGTGCTTCAAGGAAATCAGTCCTGAATGCACGGAGCTTGTAACCAAGCCAGTAGTATGTTCAGCTGCAAAGCCATCGACGCTTGCAGCGTGCTCAAATACATTTATATTAAATTTAGAGAACTGGTAAGAAAAAAAACAAGCATTTTACTGGTGGAAAAAAGTACTGAGGTGACAGCTGAAGTAGCTGAAGAGCACACGAAGCCAGTTCTGACACACAAAGTTTAGCCTTGTAAGAAGTAAAGATTACAAAATTATGCCAGCACTACTGATGGTTCATCGACAGGAATCTCTACGCACAGCTAAATCTTGTTTTCATTACTGATGTGGTGTCTGTGGCACCGAACATCGCTGAGCCAGCCCTGGGTTTTGTGTTTGTTCTTAAAGAATGAAAAAAACCACTGATGCCATGGAAAACTTCTTTCCATCTTTGTAATTCATGCTAAAACACAAACAAGGATTATTGTTACAGACAGTCTCAGCGCAACAGCACCTTCCTCTACATGTTTTTATCGGGAGGAATCAGGAACAAACGTTTACTTTGCTCTCTGCAAACAAGCAACGAGGGAAGATTATGGACTTGCTCATAGCACTGACTCAAAGTAAATACAGTGACTGTTCGCAGAATGACTACGACCAAGAGTGCAGAGATGATTATTTATCACACAAAGTGAGCCCAACTTAGAAATGCTCTTGGTTTCATACTACATGGAGCATCCTCAACAGCTGATTATTTTATACTCTTTTTAAAGAATAAAACTAAACCTTTCACATTCCTCCTCTTAACAGAAATTCATGAAATACCTGCACTTTTTACCTCTTTGTTTCTTTTTCTAACTGCCCAGAATATCACCTCACTGGTGAAAACCACAGCCACCTGCTCAGTGTGTACCTTGGTTGCTTAGTCCCTGTCTTGACACCTCCTGAACACCCACACTAACAGTTTTTTCAGGGTAATTCTTCCAGAGAGCCAGTTTCAATATTCTGCTTAAGCACTCTGATTAAAATTTGTGCAGAATATTCAGAGGTGGATATAACCAGGGCACACTGCCCCCGTAAACACCATATATTTAAACAAGCGGCAAGACAACTCAAATGAAATATCTGTTGATTAAAAAAAAAGTAGTTGAAACTGCAAGCACTTGATTTCTTTGATAAAGTATGTCTAAAGAAGTAGCCTTTTCGTAGCTACCCAAAGAGATGCTAATTTCAGACATACAGACCCTGCAACTCCCGCAGGCTCCCAGAGCTCGCACAGACCGATTCCTACGCTCCTGCTAATTCCTGCCGTCACCTCCATCAGCACCACAAACACCACCAGTTTAGGAGGCCTGAACCAGTAACGAGCAGGACCCATCCCCGTGTCTATGCCCAAAAGCTTGTACAAGTTCTACCCACCGTGAATTATCCTAATAAGCACCTGAGCTAGAACCAAAGGGTAGTTTGGGCAAGATCTAAAGCCGAATGCAAATACGTAACATTTCAGCCCAGACCTTCGCGCGATACCTGTCTATACATCAGTCACACTGACTTGGTTGGTTTTGCAAGGCTTCTTCTTGCCTTCGTTATAGCCTCAAGGTATTTTTCCTGCATTAGCAGCTTAAAGCATCTCCTTTGCACAGAATCTGTTCAGCCGATTATCCTGCCAAATACTAAGTTCTATTTCTTCAAGTTGAATCTATTTCCTGCCAATCTATTACGAAGTTTTATCCTACCGCCCTTTTTTCCGCTACTGAGAAAATACTTTTGTTTGATCTCACTTCTTCCCTCTGGATGAGCATTTGTATCAGAAGAGACAAGACTAAGCAGAAACCAAAATTGCCCCCCCTTTTTTTTTTTTTAGACTCAAGGGTCAGGTACCTGCAGCAGAGCAGCAGGGAAAGCTTGAGCTCCTATACTGACCAAAAAAACCCCAATGGTTTTCAAAACCTCATGCTACTGGTTTTAAACACAAAACTCATACGATGATCTATTTGGATAAATCCCTCCATGTGTGCATGTTAGGAGTAGGACAAAACTGAATGACAATGCGAAGGAGGAATATAGAAACTCTAAAAATTAAAACCCCCCAACCTCCGAAGAGCAGATGCCCTACGGGATTTACCCAGCCTTGCCACCTTGTAGAGCTAAACGTTTCCAAAGCTGATGTAGGCTCACGGGTGAGTCGAGGCTCCTGACGACACCTTCGCATCCCTACGCTCCCTGCCAACCTGCTGAAGGGCAGCTGGGAAGAAACCGCTTTACAGAGGAGATCCGAGACCTGGCTTACGCCCAGATTATCCCTCATGGAAAAAGCACATTGAACTGATACATCTACTGTATTCTCCCTGTTCAACTGAGAACACAAAACTGAAAAACCCCAACACCCCAAAGAAACAACAGACAAACCTGGCTCACCCACATGCACAAACCTACATTTTTTTAGCAACACTGGAGCCTGAATATGCAAATTATAAGAATGTGTTAATTATCATTAATCATTCCTTCACAAAGACTAGAACTAATTGGAGAAATAATTTGAGAAAATTGAAGTACATGACAGAAAGCATTAAGATTCATTACGTTTCAATTCTCTGGTCTGCCAGCTTGTCAGAAGTAGATGCCTGCTATTCTAGCACTACTGGCGAAACACTTTGTATTTTCCTAATCCAGTGCACAATTTAACCCCTCTTATGGTTTGTTCTGAGATTAACGACATCTGACATGACAGGTTTGTTGTTAACAAGGCGCTGTTACAGAGATGTTTGTATCTCCATTTCTTTTAATCGGGGAAACTGAACTTGCTGAAATTTCATTATAAAGCATTTGCAGATTCACTAGATATTTTGTATTTATTTATATTATTTGAGAGGTGCCAGCACACATTCTAAAACAACACGAAAACAAGGCATTTGAAGAAAAAGCTACAATTCAAAAGGATATCCGCACCGCTCCAGACCCACACCTCACAAATTCACCTTGAACGGAAAAGCCAATAAATACGCAACGAGTTCTGGGCGGTTTTTGTCCTGTTGGTTACAGCAAAGAGCATCTGAATATCTAGAAAGTAACAGCAAAGAGGTAGCTCAGAAGCCTGTCTGGAGGTAGACACAGATGCCCCAGCAATCTAAACCAAAGAGCTTTAAGTGCAGCTGCACTTTGGGCAACCAACGGGGCAGCCAGCCCCAGCGAGCACACCCTGCACGCTCCCCCCCCGTGCCCGTCCTTACAACGGCGGCACAGAAAGAGACAAACAAAATTTATGTCGCTCTGTTTGCTGCCCTGGGGTCACCCCCCTGGGGGCAGTCGGACTGGTCTAGACTCTCGGTCCCGCCGTAAGGGAGAAATGAAGTCTCAGCAGGGTAAGAACTCCTACACGAGCGCCTCCCGTAGGAACGGCCCATCCGCAAGATCTGACAGGGACAAGTGCAAAATTTATCGGACCTATTTTTTCTCTTTTTAGAACATGCAGTGGGGGCTTTATGGAGAACATCACAGCTCTTAATCCGGGGATGGCACAACTACCTGAGCAAGACTTAGTCTTGCTGGCCACAGTAGGTAAACGTTTTAGTGTTGTACTTCGTCAGCAAGTAGGTGGTTTGTTTCAGTATTTCAAGACTTTATAAACTTAAAGCAGCTGGGTTAGAAAATCGTGTACATAAAATTAATTTTCAAGCTTAAAGTTACCAACTTAAAAATGGAAAATTTAGACCGTTTCCTTGGCCCTTCAGGTTAAGACAGGAGGTCAGCCTGCAGTTAAAGCTCCTATGTTTTAAGAAGTCACCCTATTAGAATTGTTTTGCATATGCTTCAAAATTTACCACCTAAATGGCTCAGTCAACTATGCAGCGAGAAATGTGGGAAGTCAAACCCCCAAACTGCTCAAGATGCAGCACAAATTGCCTCCATTCTGATCAGCAGCGCCGAGTCTGACATGGTACGACTTATTTTCTACGCGACTATCGCTGCCAACACATGAAACATGCCTAAGTTCGGCAAAGCGCAGATTTTCACTCATTATATACCTACCCTCGATTGAAATACAGTACCTGCACAAAAATCTCGTTATGCTCCAAACTCTGCTAAGAAGGCAAGACAAAAACGTTAAGTGTCAGGTAATGTTTCCAGAGGAAGCCCAATCCGCGCTCTGCTTTACAGGACGATCATCACCTACTGCTACAGCTCTAAGTCTCCTTCAAACTACTTCAGCTGAGAACTCAAAACACTCTTGGCAGCTTCTCTATAAGCCAAGGCCGAGCAAATTCTGCAAAAGCATTTCTTCCCTCCCAAGTCTCAATCACAAGCTCATTTATGTTATTTATACTTGACTTAGGAGAAACCCAATTTCACACTTAAAGCATCAACTTCACATACTGTTTAAAGTATAACTTAGTTGACAACCACCGGAATGCCATCTCTATTCCAAAGCACTCGTGAATTGTCACAGCTGAGTCTGGGGTCTTTTTGTGCCTAGATGCCGTGCTTGGAGTGGAAAAAGCAAGTCCTTTGCATCGTACATGTGAATCGCTTCATTCGACTTCTGCACTTGTTTTTCTTCCAGCTTTCTCCGAGAGAACAAAGAAGGAATCTTCAAAATCCACGACAATAAAAACAGGCTGCTCTAGTGGAAAATTAACAAGAAGTTTGCAGAAAGATAAACTGTTCAAAACTACTAACAGCAATTGACAGCAATTCCTCTGTTACCGTGTAACACAATGTTAGGGGCAAAGTTGTTTGTGTATAATCGAAGTAGTTTGATCATTAATATAATTTACTTACTAAACATGGCAAATAAAATTTGTAGTGGAATGGGTAATACTCTGACTTAAACAGCAATTGTAACAGAAGTCATCTAAACCATAGACTAACATTAATATTAAAAGCTTATATTCTTCCATATAGAACATAGCTAAACTTACCGAATTCTTTATTCAGTAAAACTAAGTTTGGCAAGATCCTAGAATAAATCAGAATTTCTCACAGTAAAGACACAAGGTGTCACGATTAGTCAATAACAACTGCGAATTTTGGAGAAGCGGCTCAAAGACACACTTTAATCCCATTTCTCACCCGTGACTGCTCAGGCTGCACTTTGAAATACTTCCCTTCTAGCGGCAGGAACCGGGACTGCCAAAGCTGGCACTACTTGGTAGGACAAACTATGCCGTCAGTGTACGGCAGGTCTGTAGTGAGAGAGGCTTTTCACTCATAACAGCGCCTCTTACCAATCGAGATTCAGCATTCAGGCTTTCCCCTTTTAAAGAAAGGGAAGGACAAACATTGGACTTCAAACAAGAAGTCTCAGAAAGGCACTCAAGAAAAAGTTACTAGTAATATTTTAGTTAAATCAAGAATCAGATAGATTGACACCGTAAATGAACGGAAGCATTCAATTAAAAGGAGGAAAAGCTTTATTCACGTGCCCAGTTTCCACACAAAAGATTATCAGAATTCGTTTTAGAAGGCAAATAGGTGCTTTTTTTTTTTAATCAATGCTAACTGAATCCATTTTGCCAAATAACAAAGAAAATTTTTGTATGACGACAAGATAAACATCTCAGAAGAAAAATGACTTCAGAAAGACCAAGGATAAAAACATAGCCTTCTCAAAAAAGAACAACAAAGTTTAATATTCTCAGTTCAAAAATTCAGACTTGCACAAATAATTCTGGTTACCAGCCACATTTCCCTGCAGGCTACTGAAACCGCCTGCGAAGGTGCAAGTTATGCCATCGCTGACACGAGCCCCACGAGGAACTTTAAGCTGCGTCACCGCAGAGTAATTTAAGGGACGTATGTTTTAACCAAACACAGAGAATTCCGCACGTGCCTACGCACAGAAGAGCAGCGTGCTACGCTGAGACACCCCAGACAGCCCGTGAGGCCGCTCTCTATCCTTACTCCTTACCCACGTCACCTTAGGGAGAACTGCAGGGGTCGACTGTGCCACCTTCTCGCGGCAGCCGAGGCACCACCGCACCGGTAACGGCGTGCGTTCAGAGGCCTGCGGCACTTCTCATGAAGTAACTTACCTTGGCAGCGCCCTTTTCTGGAGCTTGGAACGTCCACAGTGAAAGACACAAAGCAGCACACCAGCTGTCCTACGCGTCTTTGCAAAATACCTATAAACCTACTAAACCTGAACCACACAGGAACTACACACCCAGGTTACCTTTACGGACCCCTCCTCCTGTAGCAAACACAAGCAACGCTGCTGTCGGATGTGGTTGTTGTAAACCTACACTCCGTGGCGGGCAAAACAAAAGACAGTTTTCAATAGCTGTGGAAAAAGAAACCACGTCTCTTAGAAACCATGAAGACCATCTTCATTACCACGGGATCAACGCTCCTTCCCAGGGAGCATCGGTTCTGACCGAGCCTGTGTCAAGGCAGCCATTTCTCAGGCAGGCAAGTTAAAAGCTGTTCAGAGGTCCAAGTTATTTGAAAGTGTCAAAATAGAAAAAAAAATCACAAAGTTAGTGGCAATCAGAGCAAGACTGCAATACGATCCTCCCCAAAAAAGGTTTCCAAAAGGACAGCTGTATGTTTCACACCAGACTGACTGACAGTGCTGGTAAAACACCCTTCTCAACAGAGAGAAGCAAAGGTAGCTATTGTGAATGTATGCAGGAAAAAAAAAACAAATGCAAGCCACACAGACACATTCTGTATAAGTAACAACTTTATTGTAACTTGATGTGCTGAAACGCAAAAATATTTTCAGCAACAAGGTACAAAAAGTATTTCACCATTAACATCAGCTGATAAAAAAAGGCTGGATGGTTTGATACAACTGTTTACATATCCGAATTCTCTTAATCATTTCCACCCCAAAACAGGTCTAGAGTCATTTCACTGGTTTAATTTCTAAAATAGGACTCATTGATCGTAAGCCTTCAAAAACCAGGTTACAAATACGGTGAAGTTCCTTGCAAAACACTTGAAATAGTGAATTCCCTTTACAAACGTAGTCCATTTACTGTAAGCAGAAGCCAAGTTATGAGACTATGTCAGTGTCTTGCTAGCTAAGGAGCTAAGCTCTGCACTAAATACGCTATCAACACCAGACAAAGAGGGCAGTTACCAATCCACTTGTCAATTACAAAAAAAAAAATAAATCAATTAAGCTTAGGAACTTTAACCAACTGCAAAATTCAACAAAAGTCAAGAATATTTCAGGTAGTAATACCTCACATTTGCAATTCACTGGTTTTCATGAAACACAGTTTCAAATACTGCACATCGTTTCATTCTCCCAAGGGAGAAACCTTGCCATGAGGATTTCAAAGGAACATAATCTCCATGTAGGTCTCCTACTGACCTTCTGTGCAAAGGTGAATTTTATACTAAATACTCAATGTTTAGAAAAATGTCAGACCTAGAGTAACTTGTAAAATTAACTTTGTGTCCATGATTATCACATTTTGACATAAGACACTTGTCTTGTAACAGCAAGTATTTTCACATTTTCACAAAAATGTACCATTACTCAACTTGTATCTGTAATAACTTATTTCACTTATTTTGTGCAGTTTCTACCTCAGTGAAACTGAAGGAAGCAAGAATCAACATGCAACAGAGCTCAAATGGGTAATTTGTAACTTTTCCATCTCAACTGTGTATCAAATAGCATCCTCCTTCACCTTTAAAAACACCTTTCAAAAAGATCTTGTATCCTGTTAAATCTTCCCTTCATTACAACAGCTTCCTAAAAAGGCACAATGTGTTCATACTTCTGCATGCAGTAAATGGACTAGAAAACAAGGATTATTTATTGAAGCATCTTCCACCCAAAGCATCTCCTTAGGAGAGGTTCAAATGGAAAAAAAAAAATATATATATATAATACATAATAGCATTTTAACAGCAAATTGAGTCCTTATTTTTAGAAAGTCATTCTTGACAAAAAACACCACACAGTCACACACACACACACGCGCACGCACACGCACAGGACACATGCAGGGTTCTCCCCAGAAAAGTATGGAAGCGGTGGTTCACATATATCCAAGGGAGTAGTGTTGGCAAGCCAAAACATGGCACCTTCATACATTATATTCCTAATCTGTATGTAAAACTAAGGATAAAAAAAAAAAAACCAAACAACAAACCCTAAGATTTCAGCCTGAAAAAAACCTGTCCATTGTATTAGATAGTTTTAGATCTGCTGCACTTAGAACTGACAACTGAGGTTTTGAAGGGCAAGCTCTTGGGATGTGAGGAACGAGAACAAGCTACCGAATCCGAAGGAGAAGGCTGTAATTACCAGCTATCCCACTCCAGTGAGAACACTGCATGTAGTTAGAGGTGAGTAATTAGTGCACTCACTTAAGAATACAGCGACTGCTTTACCTTCTTCTTCAGAGCTGACAAAATTGAAAACATAATAAATAAAACCAGATCTGAACAGCTCCATTATCGTGGGTGGGTTTTTTTTTCCTGTTAGTGTAATGTATGGTGTGCACCGCCTGACTCGAAAAGTGGACGCTCTAGGATGCAGGCAATACTACAGCACAGTGTCTGACTTTCTTTTGGTACAAAGTGTGCTATTAAGCTTCTAAAAACAGTTTTTGTAAGAGTCCTTAAGCTTTCCGTTCGATTACTGTATGTCGTTACTTTAGAACAAGCTGAAATGGACAATCACTACAGCATTAAATATTCAAGTCACTTTGTATGTTAGAGCTGCAAGTTTTACCGAGGATGGGTACGATGATCTATAGCTCGACGCACTACACACTGCAGCAAAAACATCGCTATTTTGGAGGGAACAATTCCCTTTATGCCTTACTGTGAAGAATGCTTAATGAGGCCTTATTTTAGATAAATATTTGAAAATTGATAAAAGGATAAATCTCTGTAAATATATCATTTGATGCCTTATGTACTATTACAGTTTCTGATTTTACACTTCATCCATCATCAAGATCTAGTCAGAAGGTAAGAAGAAAACGCATGTTTAGAGGTTATTTTAGTCTTCAAAACCGGACTGGGCATTTTTTCCAATTTACCTTTGCTAACGGTTTACTAGATGCTGAAGTACAAAACTATATACTCTTTCCTCTAAAAAATTTCGTTCAGAGCAATTCAGATGAATCTTAACGAAATGAGGATGGAGATCGATTTTAAGACAGTAAACAATCTGAAATTCTTCCTCTCTCCTCCCTGCATAACGTTTTTAATAGGCAAACTCAAACCCTTATGCAAATGTGTTTATAAATTAGGTGAGATCTCCTCCCATGCCCCACTGCTAAACCCAAGTCTTCCCAAAAAAGAAATATAGCATATTATCACTACTACAGTAAACTCAACGCAAGAACTCAGGAAACGTTTAGAGTGTGCACTACCGCAGACTTTTCCTCCCAATTGTAAACAAAGCTATCAAACACTGAGGATGTTGATATTAAAGCTAAGGTTCATATAATAAAGAACTGGCCCATGACAAGCAGTTTACAAATGTTTCATCCTTTTCACATTATGCAGAATTTCAATACCATCCACAATGCTAGTACAATAACTGAAATGCAAGACTGAGCAAGTCTCTGCTTGCAAATACCATCTGACATTTCAGGGAAATATTCCTCTTGATGCGTACATAACCTCCTTAGGTGGGAAGGGAAGCTGTGCACAGACATCGAGACGGGAAACATCCCTTCAAAATTTTACCATTCACATGCCTTTTTCAAATAAGCGAAAATATTCTGTTACTTAAATACGAAAGCTTGCAATAGCCACCTTCAATGGAGTCTTAAAAAGACATGCCTTTCTTTTCTAACAAAACTAAATCCCATGTGGCTGTGGGCATCTTAAAATGTATCTAAAAAGTTAAGCCACAATTACCTGTACCTCATTAATTCATCAAAAGCAAAATATATATGTACCACACAACATACAAAAGTTACACGTTAAAAGTGCATATTCAGAATCCATTTGGCCCATTTCTTCAATTTACATTTGGTCACTCTATGCATCCTTTCCTCTTCTATGTAACCATACACGTGGGATATATTCTTTTCATATACAATACTACTCTGTTTTCACATTGAACTCTCTTACCTCTCGTTCAGTTCTGCATTAAATGTAAACTAACGATGGACCATAAAGAAACACAAGACGACGTTTATTCTGTGTTTCTTTCTACCGTTTGGACAGCTTTGACACACACACACAATAAGCATTACAAACTGTAATGAAAATACATTTTTGGGCCAAACCATTGCATATTTGCCCCCACAATGAAAAATAAATTATGTTCAAAGCAGTATATTGCCATAAATAGCCTGTAGGCATTTGCCGAAGGTGAACAGCCTCTCCCTATACTTAGCGCTTGTCCGGGGTACATTATGCGCCTCCGGTTCAAGCGCTTTTAAGGAGAGGCTAGTTAAAACCTTCCAGTTAGCACAGGACCAAACTATAATAATTCTTTTTTTTTCTTCTGAAAATAATGGAAGATCCCTTTCAAAAATTAATCTTCAGTTATCAACTTTACTGCATTATGGAGCTAGTGCAATCCTGCAGAGCCTAGTCAAAAAGACAAGGCACATTAAAAAATAATAATAAAAAAATCAAGATACATTAGACTATATGGACTAGAGAGTCATCGAAGATAATTTAAGGCCTTTCAGTGAATTAGAGTAATCAGTCTAATTTAAAGCTGAGGATTAAACCATAAATTATCCATCTGAAAAGCAAACAATAGGCTTTTTCAGCTTCTGTTCTGTGGACAAGGATAACAAAAACTCTCGTTATGGTTTGTGAAAACACCTCTGGACATGGAGGAGCAGAGTCAATTCAATTTCTCTAAAGTTCATGGAAGATTTCATGACTGTTTTAGCCGTTTGCGTGGAATGCCAAACTGTGGACACTGTGCAGATGCTAGTGCGCGAAAGGCCTCTGCTACTAAGTGAGGGTGGGAGTGGATCATGGACTTCCAGCCCGCTGTTTCCATTATGTCTGTTGCTTGGCTGAAAACAGAAGTAGTAAGAACAGTCACACAATTTAACAAACCAAAAGGCACAAATGCACAGGGGAGAAGAGCAGGCAAGGCAGAACGACTGCACAAGAGCAGCTCAGCATTATGAGACAACAGACATTACGAACGCCAGTAAAGATGCCATGGGAAAGGAAGGAGCAAATTGCAGCTTGGGTATGTTGAAATCACCACATGTAGGACACAGGGTGCTTATTCTGCTCTACTCAGCACCAGCAAGACCTCAGCTAGAGAACTGCGTCTAATACTGGGCACCGTGTTAAGATAACCATCTTGAAATTGCTCAGGGAAAACAATAAAAATAACAGGAAAACTAGAAGAAAATGATGAGGTCTAGTGTAGAGATGAAAAGGGAAGACATGATAATCTCATTACACAGAAGAAGGGCATGCTCAATTTGGGGAGAGAAAAGGACAACAAGATGAATCAGCTGAACCTGCAGCAAAAGTGATGTAGCTCATACACTAGAAAAAGCCATGAAGACAGATCAGCTGGCTGACTACAGAACCCTCCATGGAGAGCTCACAGGTTCAGTACCAGTGCAGCATACTTGAGAACATTCCCTCTTTCTTCACCACAACATCATAGACTACATTCAGAATGGCTTTCAATGGCCAGTGTTGATTTTTAACTAACACAGAAACAACAATGGATTTCAGCAAGTATCATATTGACTCCCAGGAGATTAAAAACTATCTATTTACTCAATGTACGTATTTTCTTTTTTGTGAAATAATATAGAACAAAAGCACAAAATTCACTCTGCCCCTAAAGAGTATTACACCGGTTGGGATCCATGCCACATCGACTCAGGATAAATTTGTAATTTGGAGCCCACAGCTTATGCATCAGTCCCAAGTTTCCATTGCCCTGCATCTTCAAAAGCCTCTCACGAGCACCCTCACGCTGTTTCAGAAGTGCTGTCAAGCATAAAGATCGCAGCTGACCTCTACACGATACAACCTCTAAAAAACCTTTTGCAGATTTCTAATGCAAGCCTTTAATCTTCTGCTGCAAGTCAGTAGAGGTAAGTGCCTTGAGAAACAATATCAAAGTTCAGACTCCCTGGTGCCCAGAGTCAGTAAATTAAGCCAGGCCCTCTCACATTACTTCCCTGACTTGTTGGAGATGCTTTAGCTGAAGCAAAGACAACCAGCATCTTTACTGGCAGTTATCCCACACAGAAGTCAGCTCAGTAAGTTCCAAATCACTTAAGAAGGAACACACGAGCTAGATTACACTGTTATGTATTCTGACTTATCTTTATTAGTTTTTCAACCAGTTATTTTACTATTAACCTTCTATCACCACCTTCCTTTTCCACATCATGCTCAATAATTAGGCCTGCGAAGACTTTGTATTTCAAAGGAAAACCACTAAGTTTAAAGTAACTGGTACAACACAGCTTTTAACATCTCTGGTGATCGTGACAGTAAGAAATAAGTGCTCTGCTGTCCTTTTACTGTTTCAGCCTACCTACACTGGCTATTCTGAAGCTGGCTGTCTTCTATTCCATAATTCACTTGAGCTGTTCTAAATATATGCTGCAATCAGTCCTACAGCCTGAGCCGCATATTCTCAACCTATTTCCAGCGTAGGCACGAGCATGGACAGGGTCAGCCAGATCAGAGGAGCCTGACTGACTGGTGGTGTGGCCTCAAGAGTACTGGTGCTGGCATGCGGGAAGGTGCACAAACGTGTTGCTGAAGGCAAAAAGAGCAACTGCCCTCCTTTCTTTGGAGATACTGCAGGCTCAGAGCGACCTAAGCAAGTCTTGAAACCACACTGGGGTTTGTCACTCCTCCAGGCACAAACCTGGTTAGTCAAGAGAATGGTTTCCTTTATAAAGGTTGCTGCCACCATCTCTCAGCACCGATATGTCCCTAGGAGAGGAACGAAAACCAGCTATGGTTACGATCTGACACTGGAGGGCAGTTAACTCTGTCACTTAAAGGGGAAGGCACAATCATGGCTGGGGTAGCATCCGCTGAATCCTACTTTACTTACAGTCAGTGACTGGCCTCAGTAGGGTGGAAATGAAGGAACAGTTCTTAAGATCTGCAGTCTATTTAGCAGTGTTTGTACAGAACATCGTGAGGCAGGGAAACTTACTTGCTATTCCAGTTTTTCCCATCTTTACACCCAAGTTGTCTAAGAACACTGCACCTGTAAGAGAGAACTGTGCTAATATTGAAAAGGTACACAAAGCATAACACAAATATATTTAGAGTCTCATAAATATTACTTGCCTGTTAATAAAGTCTATTGCTTGTGCTTTTAACTGTTCAGCGCTGTGCAAATCTGCGAGGATAAGAATGTCAGCAACATTTTCTACCGAGAGGTTACTACAGAGTGCTTCCTCACACATGACCTTCAGCCGTTCCAGTGCATACTGATAAAAGAAAAAACTACACTAATCATTCTTCAAACTCATTCTTTCTACCGTTATCTCGACAGTTTTTAAGACAGTTCCAGTCCTGAAAATGCTTGGTGCCTCCCAAGCTTAACATCAAACTGCTTCCAAACAGGCAATTCAAAATTCAATACACTGAAGAGTCCTCAAATGGCAAGACATGCAGTAGGTTTGACACAAAGCGACCAGATGCTTTACTGGGAGAACTTTTATTAAAACAACAAAAATAATTCATTCAGAAGTTTTCATTTTCCTTCAGTTTGGTCAGGGAGGAAGAGCAAGAAACAGCCACGGGCTCTTTATCACAGTCATCATTAGACAGGTTTACATCTCAAAGCAAGGGGCAAGAAATTATATAATGGGGAGTTTCACAAAACTGTCCAAGGGAAATTACATTCGCCTGTTGGAAACCAGCTTGTTCCAAGTTTAGCCCCATCTCTGAATTTCTTAATTTCTTCCATACCTTTGACACAGCCTACCAGAAAATGGACGCAGAATAACTGCATTCCCACACCATTTTTTGCGTGAATAAACTGTGCAGCTTTCTTGAAAGATGCCATAGTCTGACAGGTTTCATTCAGCTGTACATATTTCTACTGAGATCTTACCCATCCCATTTAGTTTAGCACCCTTCAGATACAGTTTTCAAGTCTGAAAAGAATTTTAGACACATAAGTGGTGCATATTCAAGTTGCCACTCATACATTTGTATTAGTAACCGTCTTATGCAATGAAGAAATGCCACTTAAGTCAAATTATTGGGCTAACATCTATATTTCCAGACCCACGCATTTTTATTTCTGTTTTATTACTATAGTACTCAGGATACCTCTATTTAGAGTAAAGGAGTATCAATTATAACAAATCTGTACTGACCATGTACGTACAGCGGTGTAATGCCTTTGGTAATATGCAGAACACTCATTTTTAGATTCTTTCACATTCAGAGGGAACAGCAGAAAGTTTCTAGCAGTTTTTAACTGTTACAAAAAGCTATAGGGACCTCCTAGCTCACCATTTTTATTTGCTGGTATTGCAGACAATCATAACTGTACCTTATAATATTCTCTACATCTATCAATTATGCCCTAAATAAAAGCCAGCATTCATAAAATAACACTATTTCACCTTCCTGCTTGGGTGTGCTGAAATTTGACAAAACACCATCAGCTTTGGAAGATGAAATGCCGGCAATGAGAGGTGAAAAGAGTAAGAGTGGTAAGTCACCAAAGCCATGGCAGTGCCAGGTCAAGAGATCTTAGAAAAAAACCAAAAGCCCCTAAAAAACCCCAAAAACAAAACAAACAAAAAAAAACCCAGTACACATTAAATTGCCAGAAAAAAAAATTATAATTGTTTCTTGAAATCAACTACTGGGATGACTTACCTTAAATGACATATATTAGGACTGTTTATGAGAACAGGCAGCTTTCACCACGGATACGATTGCACAACCACTTCAGAAATTGCAAAGGTAGTTTAAGAAACTGCCATACTCGGCTGAGACTGAAGAAGTTTCAGATTACACACACTGAAGTAAATATTTTCTGGATTCTAAACTACTTATGCCTCAGGGAAAGACAATTGTGTGTCCTCTGAGGACAGCTAACTAAAATGTCAATTCAAGCTGTAAAGCAGTGAATTAAAAAACCAAGGTATCAGGTCAAGCTTCTAAAGAGTTAGAAAACTGTAAATTATGATATGAAAGGGAATAATCTCCGCTTAATTGCTGTGCTGCTATAAGTCCCCTCATCTCAAAAATCATAGTAGAAAAAGTATTTCAGAGTGACAATTTAAAGAGTAGGCAACAGCCCGATACAGAAGAGATGAAAGATTAGAACTATAAGATTTGTAGGGAAAACAAAAAGATGGAAGTTCTGAAGTAGCAGTACTTTAGGGAGTGTAGTTAATTCAAACTTTTGTATAAATCCTCTTCAAAACCACAAAGATCTAGGATATGTTTCATTCAAGACCAGTTTTCTAAATCATATTAATTGTCCCCAATTTCTAAAAAAAAATTTATAGTAAGTATAATTAATATCTGAAACTTTATATATATTTACCAGCCTTCTACTGCTAAAAAAGTCTATTCTTTCCCATCTTTCTCCATTTCTTGTGAGATTTGTTTCTTGTATTTAAAAAAATAAAATCAAAATACATATCAATCTGAAATAAAGATTATTATTTTTTAGAAGAACATTCCAGAAGCAAACATCAGGTTTGATAAATTAGGAGTCAATCACTTACTTTGTCTGCAGCTGCCAACAAATTGTCGGCCATTTTTTCAAGGTTTGGTGCTTTTCCTGTGTAAATGAATCTCATCATTTCTTTAAAAACTTCAGGGTCTACATCATTTATTTCTACACGGTTCTGGTAAAGAAGAAGAATCAATAAAAGCCTCTGGAATTTAGCTACAACTTCAAAGTGAACATATCAAATATCATCTGCATGCACACAAGTTTTCACTTGCCATCCATCAGACAAAATCCTTACAAATTTAAGTTAACATTCAACAATATTAAGCAGAAAGTAATCAAAATCAGTAGCTCAAAGTCAGGTAGAAATAATTCGAAAAAGCTTTGGCAATAAAAAGTAATTGCAGCTTTTTTTCTAGAAGTGTCTGACTCTGGACTCTATTGTGCAGGCTGTACACAAAAATCAAGGCACAGTTTCAAGAATATTTAAAAGCGCTGCTGAGTTTCCAACACGACAATGATGTACTTGGAATGTCAGAAGCCAGAGCAGCAGACAGAACGAAGGGAGCCATTTTTGGCTCGACTTAAATTGAGTCAACACAGCCTACATTTAGTTCTCAGAATCCAAAAAGCAAACAAAGAAGCATATCTAACTGACATCAAGTAGCTGAAGACTGTCCTAATAAAACCGTGGCATTGCCTGCTTGACCCCATCCCCTAATAGCATTCCCTATAAGCAACTTGCAAAGAAAACTATGTCAAAGATGTAGACACAAGCGTCAGGCTTTTGAGTGGAGTACAAAAACCACAGGCTATCAGCTCACGGGATGGGTGTGTTCTGGTTTCCTGTGCGCTGAACGACATACACTATTTTTCAGGAGTAGGGCTGCACTGGAGATTCACTCCTAAAGGCCAGAAATCCCAATAAAATGCTTCCAATACTCCAAATCTACCTGTGAAAGTTTCTAGATTGGAGAAGTGCAGGGAAGAAAAACGGCACATTTGTGAAACTCAACTGTATGTTACAGCACCATACTGACCCGATTTATTTGTTCACACAAGCGGCACCATTGCAGCCTCCAAGCCTAAGCGACGATCACCTCTTACAACCCTTTAGTGAGCTGATCAGTTCCTTGCCTTTTCATGGATTCTGACTATAAGCAACCCATTTTAGATATTCTTCTTCATGAAAGACACAAACAACTCCTCGCTGTGGGAGAGATATTAAGTGCATAAAAGCAGAAGCAGCTCTCCGTGCTGATTAAGTAACTATCCATCCAAAACACTTACACAGGTCAAGTGCCTGCAGAAACAGTGAATGAAAAGGAGTGCTTCGCTGCCTCAGGGATTAATTTGAGCCATAATCCACCTGTTGCTTCTGTGTGTCCCAGCTACCACACAAAATAACACACTAAACCAAAACCTTAGTTAAGTCAATCAGCTTATGCGAAGGCATAAACCAGAGCAAAAAGGGGCAGAGATTACTAGGTCAATTACATCAGTAGCTAATGTTAAAAAAACCCGATCTAGGGCAGATAAGATATTTGAAAGAACAAATCCTCCAGAACCTCTCCACAGTCAGCCCTATCTGCTCTTTCTACACCAAGAAACTCCTGCAGAACTCACCAGGAGAGCGTTCAGTAGTAGCTCCTCCACACACACACACCCCATCATGTAGTACTCATCTTCCTCAGTTTGCAATACTTCCAGTTTTCCACAATGTACAAGTGTTTACACGTAAAGTTTTCACTAAGGCTTACCTTTTTGCTTTCCTCCATTTCATGTTCAAACATTGCATTAAAAACTGGAGATCGTGCTGCAGCAAGAAAAAGTAAATGTTAAATATAATCAAATTTTAAACTTCTAGCAATTATAATTACAAAAAAAAATAGCAATACAAAAGTAGAAAGTACCTGCAAGGACAGATTTATGAGCTTTGAATTCTTGTCCTCCTACATAAAAACTGCAATCTGTAAATCTTGTTGTTTCCCAGAGATTCCCTAAATCTTCTGCTAGTCGACATTCAGGTACCTTCAAAGTGTTTGTATTAGACTGTCCTGATATATTTACTGAGTCTTGGACCACGCTTACCTAACAGAAAATCACAGCAAGACAACTCCTTCATAACTGAATGCCAATAATAATTAAATTACAGTACCTATTGCTAAAAGTTCAACAATTGCAAAGCAAACCCAGTGGCGTTTCTGGCATTAGGCCAGAACCATAAACTAATGCTTTACAGTTTACTTTTAAGTAATATAAAACAAATACAGCTTTACTTAGAGACTCTAACACCGTGTATTTATCCAACCAAAACAAAAAGAAAGAGCACAATACCACATGCCACCCAACAGAAATGCCAAAGTAAGTAAGTCAAGGACAGATATGGCTCTTGGGATACCAGTGGGATCAAAACCAAAAGTTAAAGCTATTTCAGAGGAAAAGTAACAGTTCAACACTCTTCACACATTTAAGTAAAATATATACAATATAAAAATCTAAACAGATCTTCAGAATCACAAGGTCACAGAAAAGTTTTGTAAGAATAATCCATAGAAATTTTTAATATATTCCTAGTTTTAATTACAGTAAGTTAATACTTAACCTGCAATGCAATAATGCAACCTAAGTGCAAGTAACATAGTTTCTTCATTATTTCATTTTACTGTGTCCAGCTGAGGCAGGAATCATGAGTGACTGTCTTCCAAACAAGATTAAAGCCATTATTTTAGAAATGTTAAGTCAATGAAATACAAGATGCAGTAGGTAAGTAACGTCAATAATGAAATGCATGCTCACACAATGTCATTTTTGTACAGAACTAGTTAAGAAAACTGTGAAATACATGCATCTGAAGTGAATATATTGCCATCGTTCCCCATGTTTAAGTCTTTCACATAAGCAGTAAACAGGACAGTAGCATTCTTAATTGCTTTTTTCGGATATCTTTGCATACTAAGTCCTTTCCATCAGTATGTTGGGAAAACAGAAGAGCTCAGCAGGTTTTACTTCTGTTGTCTGAGAGCAGACACCTCAACAAAACCTTCATAAAGGAGCCATACTACAACGTCTTGATCACTACATCTCCCAAATACAGAAAACCAGGATTATACATTCAGAGAAAACACTGATACTGTTAGATCAGTGCATTGTTTGATTTCCAGAAGCACAGCATCTGGAATAAATCTGGCATAAAGCAAAAATAGCACAACTAAGCTTCACAGAAAGTCAGAGCACCGCAAACCAAACTCCAGATCAGAAGAGGATGATCCAATTAAAACAGCAGCTTGGGGATCTGAATCATTGCCTAATTCCCTGTTTCATCCCATACCCCCTTGTGATTATAAGAAATTCCTTTATATTCTTCTGCCTTTTAAAGGAAGAAAAATACCCCAAAGCACTGAAAAATTTCACTTTCACAAAAAGACTATGCATTTACAACACTGAAAAAAGTCCATAGAGCTATCGCGTACTCTATTTCACAGTTTTCATGCACACAGAGTCTCAGCTTAGCAAATCTAGTCTTCTGTTGCCAAAGGAGAGTTCTGCTTCTCCAGAGACTTGACCCAAAGCTTATGATCCAAGTTGTCCGCACAGCATCCTCGTTACCTACAGACAGTGCCTGGGAAGGTCACCTACACCTTCTTTGTGTGCACTTAAACCGACCTCTGATGCTCCAAGCTTCTATTTTAAAATGGTTTCTAATATATACGGATAGTTGTGCCACACAACAATTTGCTACGAGCCATCCTTTTAAGCTAGAACCCGAGCAAAATTTGAATTCAAGTCTCCTACATCTGAGTGGCCTGGCACGTATTGTCTGTAGACAGTAACAATTTTAAAGATTCTAAATGCAAACACTTATAGGGGTCTGACATTTCATCTCTCACTTGTCCAGATGGTATGCTTAAAATAAAGTGCCTTTTTTTTTTTAATTTATTTGAATCAAGCTGAAATCAAATCAAGTTAATCCCACATAACTACTGAAAACCCATCTTAGGTTAAAAGTGACTGTTCTATGATTGTCTCAACACCTGATACAAAGCTTTATTTCAGGCACCTTAGAGTTGTGCTTACGCAATCACTCGTAAGAGTGAAGGTATTTCTTCACTAAACTGCAGGATGACGAGAAGATGCTACAATTAATGGCAAACAGCCTATCTTAAAGAGGAGCAGCAATCTAGCCAGGATTTCCAGGTACTCCACACGGTCTGATTTACTTCACTTTGCAAGAAGCTATCCAACGCTGTGCAGCTTTTGCACAGCACACATTCTTTAGGGGCACAGGTCCTGTGTGCATTGCACACCCTCGCGTGCAAGGGTACATAAAAATGGATAAACTAGGACTTGAACAAATTCTCTGTGCGATGACGGTTAACACCGATGATGTGGATCGTCTTCTCGGGTTTGAATCCGTGGAGGTCTAATAGTAAAGATCGTACAAGTGACACTCTAGACTACTCTCTCAACCGAAGCTGAGAGTAAGAGATCTGCCAAAGCACTCACTAGGAGAAACATCCCTGCAGGGAGTCTACTATTCTGTTCGCAAATGAAAAGACTTGCAAGGCTTCAGTTATTTCAGATTACATGGAAAGTGAGAACTGAGCGAAACAGAGATTGGTTTGCTTAAAAAAAATAAAATCATGAAGTTGTATTAAACAATAGGTCACTTGCCAGTGGCAACACCAGACTCTGCAACATATTTAACCCAACAACCTTTCAGCTTCCAATCCAAGGACTATCCAACTGATCTTGAGAACATCCAGCAACACAGAAAGAATATCTTTGCTGCCCAGGAAGACCACATAACCCTTCTGCAACCCCACAGGGAGAAAAGAAGAGCCAACCAGCACAACTGATACTCAGTGACCTGCTATTCTGGTAAGTTTTATCAAGCCAAGCGCAACATAGCTTCAAGAAGTGGTAAGTCAGTCTTCCAACTAGGATACAAGTAGGAAGGCAAACACAGAAATTAGAACTTACAGTTAGGACAAAAACCTTCAGACTTGTCTATAAAAACAGATCCTTCAAACATTTCTAATGACAGCTGAAGAGCTAGAAGAACACATTAGAATAAACACATTTTAAAATTATTTGGATTTGCAATTTTTTTTTTTTGCTTTAGCCTGAAACAAGCCAGAATTTGTTTTAACATGCTCACTGTGCACAACTAAATGCTGTGCTTCCTTCAGCATTTATAACCAGGGTAGGTCAAACACTTCACAAAAGCCACTCACACTAAAACACTGAGAAGTTTTATAGGGAAACACAGTTATATTTAAAGGTTAGCATCAAAATTTTAACAACAGTGCTTCTCTCTGGAAAATTCAGTATTTTTAATTTTTTTTTTTTTAAAACAAACTTTATCTCTAAAATTAGATAGTGACCTATTTCCAAAACCAAAAGCTATTTTTAAGAGTTGTTCATTTACATCAAAGTATTCGTTATAAGGAAAGCTTAAATTGAGAAAACACTCAAAAGTATCTTTACAGAACCATAGAACACTTGTTACACCTGCTTTTATCACCCAAATAATTGTACTCAAAACAAATTTATCATGCAGCTAATTTAACTTGTCTAAGTGAAAATAAGATGCACTATATTTGCAATATCTAGTCTCAGGGGGCGCATTTCAATTATTCTTCCTACACAGCATAATGACACATAATTAAATCCTAATCTTGCCAAGACAATTTTACACATTTCCTGTAAATACACAGATCAAAGCAAACCTATTAGCAGTTAGAGCATTTATCGTCCTCCTAAGTCACTAATCACTTTATGGCAAAGATAACCAGCCAATGTATATTTAACATAGGCTGTACTTAACGCTGCAACTTTCTCTAGTTTCCATTTTTAACACCGAGTGTTTTACTCAATTTTAATACGATAATTTAAGTTACCAATATAACTGATATTATAAAAGTGACCCATAATACATCGGGAAGTTTATATGAAATTTATATGACATCTCTCAATATCAATTCTCAGTATTAAACAGTCCTTCTACAGGATACTTGCATTTGTTCAGAAAACAAAATGTAACAATTACTATAAAAATAAAGTGTTTCATTTACTGGAAAGGCCGGTTCATTGGCTAAAGCCATCAATTATGATTACAGAAATACAGATTCTGACAATCAGGTTTCATTTTTTTTATAATGCGAACCAGCATGCAGACATTTCCTTTTGCTTATCCAGTGAAAAACAATTCTGTAATTCCAAATACAACTTTTTCAAATAAAGTGACCTCAGTAAAACAGTACTTCTACAGACAGCATGTATCAGCACAAATAATTCTACAGTTCATCTAACGTAATCCTGGCCGTCAGTATCATGGAGAAGCCCAATAGTCTGATCAATTCAGACTTATTCTACACTTCAGTATACATGTATCAAAAAAGACGACAAAACACAATGCAGACAAAGCAAGTATATGTGTATTTTACCATATTTATAGTTTACAGAAGACAACTTTTATAGCATATTACTGTTTAAATCAACATAAACTTCCATTTATTAGAGCAGAAAACATTTTATTTAAAAGTGTACCTCTTAAAAACCTATACCCACCTCACAAAATAATGTAAGCTTGTCATCTGGTAGAAGGCCATTAGCTTCATCTAGTAAAAAATCTCTTCGGATAAATTTCTTAAAACCCCAGTCCTTGCCTTGCACAAATCGATATGCTCTTTGGCTTTCTGATTAAAAAAAAAAAAAAAGAAAAGAGTTATGTACTAATAAAGCAAGTTAAATAAAAATATTAACAAATAACACCACCTAAATTCTCTATTAACACTGTAAATCAAAAAATGAATCAATTTAACACATTTGGATCACGCGTCACATTTTTAGAAAACCCACAACTGATGACAACATTTTAAAAAGTTTTAATAGTGTTATTTTATAAAGCATTTGGTAGAACTTAGTAGAGCACAATTTGCAATTCAAACCATATCATCTCCTTCGATGTTATCCTAGGCACCATCCAGCAAGAGAGGAGTTTTTCAGTTCATGTTTAAGAATGCCAATGTGTCAAAACAGAAGTTGTTCACAGGGAAGTACCATTACAATGAATTTGTCACCACAAATGCATTCTGACAACACTTCTGCAGTTGTCATAACAATCTGTTTCGACTTCTTCCTGAAACGGAAAATTTTGTTCCACAGGTCGAAATTATTTTGAAATACAGCGAAACCATTAAGAAAGCAAAACAGAAATAAAAGCTTTCAATTAACAATCATTTCTTCCGTCACAAAAAGATATTATTTTTATTTACCTTTTAGCCATAGTTACGAGATTTTTTTTTTTAATCCATCAGGCCTGCTGTGACCACACAACCCGTTTTTTCCAGTTCTAATGTTCACAGCCCACAAAAGGGTTCCCAAGGTGATACTAGCGCAAACATATGTAATTTAGTAAGATTTTTTTTTTCAGTAAGCTATTTTACATGGCAGGTTCACTGTGAGGTGGCCACTTGTTCCACAAACGGAACCAGAGGAAAGAGCACCCTCTGCTTTTACATGGAACTAAAACATGGGAAAGATTATTTGGAAATGGCTTTGAGAACGTATGTGGAATAAACTGTATTCTGAATTATATTTAGAAAAATCATTCAAAATGAAGACAGCAAGAATGCTTCTGAAATAAGTCCACGAGGAGGGGAGGAATCTCAAGAAGAGTTCTCTAAGATAGAACTTTCCTTTCATTCCAAAAAAGCTGGGCAAGAAATGCCACCATTTCATGGGCTGCATGGACAGATACTTTAGCCTTCTGGAGAGCAATTTAGAAGTCGGAAGTTTGTTAGAAAAGCAAAGCATTTTTCATGACAGAATCCAAAACAACAACAAAAAAACCATCCAAAATAATAACACATCAGGAAAAGTCAGACTTCTCTATGCTAGTTAACTTGGTAGCATCACTGAAACAGATGACCATGGAACACACTGCCTATGTTAGAAAACACACGCGTATAACACATCCTTCTCACTGCCAATACCCGGAAAAATGGTATTCCTAACAGTTTTTCACTAGAACTAGATCAAGAAAAACATGTTGTCCAGGTTTTGATTGTATTTAATACAATGAAGAACCACCCAGGAACTGACAACACAGGAGCTGTCTCTATCCCTGCCACCTTATCACACCCACATACTCAAACAAAACACCCTTCCCCACGCAGAGCACAGCAGCAGAGGGAAATGCACTTACTGAAGCGCAGTGTGGGCTTTGAGGGCGACAGAACAAACCTAGAACACTCTTCACATTTTTAAATCTTTACGCCAAGGAAGAAAAATTGCCATTTGAAAAAGTATTGTTTAGGGTTTTTTGGCATCTGGACTAGTGTTCTCACATTTTTACCAACTTGGCAAAAACCTCACAACAAACCTCAGGAAATTGAATGAAAAAATAAGTATCAGAAAGTAACATTTAACAGAAGGTTCAAAAATTTCTCCTCTAGATTCAGCCCAATTCTTTATTCTGCAGGCTTAGATTTTGCTGTTATCAGCAACAACCAGCGTTAACCCTCTGAAACGATCAGTAGTAATTTAAATATATAAAAGCACAAAAATAAAGCAGCAGTAAAGTGTATATGTATTTTTCTTCTTTCTAAAGTTAAAATGTTAGTTTGTTACCTATTTTATACACAGCTTCATCACTTGAAGCAGCAGTCTATGCATGAATTATCAATTTACAAAGGACATCTAAAGTTGGGCATCATTATATTGTATAAATAAAAACAGAGCATCTCCAGAAGCAGATGGTAAATGGCTGGAAAGTCCAAGAAATAAGATTTCTGTTGGTAATTTCCCAAAATGAAAATATGTTTATAATTCCTGTAGTGCCAAATACAGGATAGCTACTGTTGCAGAAACTGAAGGCACATCTACTCATCGGATTTGAGGGTTTTAGTACCTTGTGATTTTTATCATTTAAAGCAACACTTGGCAAAGAATCTTCAGGAGCATCTCTCTGAAGTGCCTGCAAACTCACGCACGCAGCGTGGGGAAAAAAAAGAGGGGGAATTGGGAGTTCTGCGTGCAGTTGCAGGGCTAGGATATCCTTGGCCTGAGAGACCCGGTGGAACAGCTCACGCCCTGGAGCGCTGCAGTGGATGGCTACAGGCTCTTTAGGGAGGCCAGGCCAGGAAGGCGAGGTGAGGGAGCTGCCCTTCACAGGAGAACCGCAGGAACGTGCGGAGCTCTGCCTTGCGACAGAACGACGGGCCGGCTGGGAGTTTATGGGTCGGGATCAGCGGGCAGGCCCACGTGAGCAATGGTGTGCTCGGTGTCTGCTACAGACCCGCTGCTCAGGAAGAAAGAGGTGACCAGCAATCGGGGTCCTGGCGGACAAGAAATGAACAAGTGCCACCAATGAACCTGAAAGGCAAAAAGAGGACCAGCAGCATCTAGTGAAACACAAGAACAGGTTGCCCAGGTGAGTTGTGGAGCGTCCATCCTTGGAGATATTCAAAGCATAACAAGTCCCAAGCAAACTGCTCTAGTTGGCCCTGCTTTCAGCAGGGCATTTGGACTAGGCAACCTCCAGAGGTCCCTTGCAACCTCCACTACTCTGTGACTCTACCATTATCTCAAAATACCTTTTGAAGCGCACACTGCAGTTCCATTTAATTACATACACCAACCCGCTACCGGACTGGAAAACTGTCTCAAGCCAAAAGCCACAGTCCACCAAACGTACAGAAGTTTAGCTTTGTTCGTATAAGCTCCAGAACCAGGAGGCTTGCAGGGACTGAAGCAGCCACTCCATCAGTGGAGAGCATAAACAGAGTGAAATACATACATCTACTTACCTTCCAAAGAGTCCAACCACTTAATTTTTAGATTTGAACTCAGTTTTGCGGATTTACTTTAAAGATTACAAGTGGGCCTAGTTACGTAAGGAGAAAGTAGCGTGCACTTTGGGTATGAGTACTAGAGAACTACAGATTTTTTCCAAGAAATTCAGAACTTGCAACAAAACAGACCCTGCAGGATCTCTTAAGTCCTGGAGCAGGAGGAGGGGAAAAAAAAACATAGACAGATTCTTCATATACAGGACTAGCAACAGCACAAACTCAGTGCAGACCAGCATTAAATGACATATTTTGATGAGAACTCCAGCTTTCCCAAAAAGTGCTTCCAATAAAGGTTGTGCTTATTAGTCTGAAACTGAGCCATACATTTTTCATATTAAGAAGGCAATTAAATCAAATCACCAGTTATTTCAAAGTCTTTAATTCCTTGGGCACATGGCTCATGTTTTTAAACTGATTACAGTGTAAATCAAATGAAATGGACCAAAACATTGTAAAGGAGTGTCTTAAACAACCGTGCATGTTTATCCTAATTAACTATGGAAATCAAACACTTACTTCCACTGTAGCTAGAAACAAGCAAATACATCCCTACTAACAGGAAGCAAGAATAACCTGCTAGAAAAGCTAAGTGACAAGAATCTGGAGTGACGGCAGTCAGTAATGCACCGTAGTTTATACTGCTCAGGATAGAATTAACATAGCTCAGTGATCACATATGTGTGAAACACGAACAAGACTTTTAATTAAGTTTCTGAAAGGATATTAAAAAAGGTATTTTAAAGTTTATCTCAATATTAAATTCTGTTCTCGACTGAAATTACAACAGTGATTTTTTCCAGGATGTTCTCACAAATCCACACGCAATACATTAAGATCCCCTTACCCATTGCTTTTGTTTCTTCTCTTTTAGCATTCAGCAGGGAAAATTTGAATTTTGCTCTGACTTCACTTTTTGGACAACTGACTAAAAGCAAATATAATGACAGGTAGTCTTTGCTTTCATCGTCTAATCCCTTTGGATTTACTCTCAGGCACCTGAAAGAAATGCAGAAATCTTACATTTAAATCATACCCAGAATAAATTCAGAAATATTTTTATAAGACACAATGACGCATGCTACCAAAACAAGTGTTTCCCTTATGACTGTTGAAACTTTGAAATTAGAACCAATCCGTACCTAGCGTAAAACTTAAGAAATGTCAAAGTTTTAATATTTATTTGCAATTTAGCTTTGCAACTTTTACAAGAGAAAAAAAAAACCAAAACAAACCAGTTGGTAGAATAAAGACCTTACCACTTCATTTTGTCATTTGGCCCTGATGAAAAGGTAGAACTCTTTAAAACTTCACCCATTTCTTCTCGGCAAAAACTGAAGTTATTAATGGTCCACATGTAGGAAAATTTTACTACTTTAACCTGAACAAAAGATGTAGAAAATTTCAATAAAATTTAACTTACGCAACCATTAACTATGAGAACTAGTTAACATTGTCAGCATAACTCAGTAATTTTAGTTTTGTTTTTTTTTTAATTATGACTAGAAAATAAAGCCATTGGAATTTAGGTAGATTACCTGTGTGTAACACCAGCTTTCAGCCACAGGTCCACTGGACATCTCCCCAGGAGGAGGTGGGGTGGGAACCCTTGACATTGCCACTTATTGCAGGTTTATAGTATCAAGACAGAACTCCAAACTTCAGCAATTCTCCTAAAAAAAAAAATGTAATTCATATATTTTGTTCACCCTATAAGTGCGCAAAAAAATAATCCATATTTTCATAGACTTATTACTGTGTTTACTAAATGATGCATCTGGAAATTAAACTTGAAAAGAGGACAGTGGTTTTGCTATTTAGACAAGCTAGGCGTCACACATCGGTGACCACTCAAAATCTGCAGGCTGAATCCTCATGCAATATTTCATAAAAGCAAGCGCCCATGCATCACACAATACCTCTAAGGACATTATTTCAACATCACCTCTGCAGATTACCACCTTGATCACTCCAGTCATGTTATAACTTTCTTCAGGGTCTTCTCCTTTGATTTGGGGAGTCGCCAGGGCCCTGTGAGCACTCAGTTCTTAGTACCCAAGCATTAGTTGTCCACACAGGATCAGACAGTGGTGAAAGAGCACCTAGCCACCTGGGAGCAGACCAGGTTCAAACAACCCTGGGCTTTCTCAAGGGAGGGTAAGAAATTAAACTTGCATTTAAAGTAGTATTTTCATCAACACCTTTCATAGCTGCCTTGTATCTTTAAGGCCAACAGGTTCTACTAAAGAACTATAATCACCACAACAACATACTCAGTCCCTACCCAAGCACAAAGGTGAAGAACAGTTTAAGTCAACTCGCCAACTCTGAAGAACTTTCTAACAGCAAATAAAGCAATTTGGTTATGGATTATCACCTAACAGAGCACTACAGTTTCTCCTGCCTATCAGAAATGGAGTCAACATGCCTAGATTCATCACACCCAGCTACCGACACGTAGTTAGTCAGCCTACTGGCACTACCATTGTACACAGCTAATGAAAGAAGGTGGGCCTGTCAGAGGGGAGCTCTGGGTTACCGGGTTGACTCTCCTTGAAGCAGGGTTTGCTGTCATCTTCAGACAGGTTCCTGCCAGAAGCACAGCTTCTCACTTAAGCAGCTCCATTAAGTTGCTAAAAAGAAGCGAAATGAACCCTGATCAAAGTCCCAATTGTTTCTGCCATGAAACATTCTCTCTCTTACTACAGAAAGTTTCTGTAAACATACCTTGCTATCGCTAAGGCAAGACCAGAAGACTACAGTCTTTCTGCAACACTTGAGTACTTCAGCATATAGGTCTTTTTACTTATGACAGAACAGCACTAATTGTCTTCCTCAAAAGATGTGATTACACACCACCACTCACGTTGGAACTCTTCCTTCAGGGATAGGCAACACTTAGAAACAAGGTTTTATGCAAACATTGTTAAGAAAACACTGCAAGACCCCACACAATTCAGTCCGAATGTGAACAAGTTTATTATTCCTACAGGAAGAAAAATTTTCTGCAAATCGCTGTGATCCTTGATGAAGGCTTTCCCTCCTGCCTTTCCAGTACCTCTTCTCACTCACTTACGATATGAATTAGCCCGTCCACATTAAAGCCTGCTGACATGGGAATCGCTCTGAATCACAAATGTATAAAACCTTCAAAACAAATCTAATTCTCAGTTTACATCAGATGGGGAAGCAAATGCTACAGCAGAGATCCATTAAGGGATCTGATTTAAGATATTTACTATGACAGGATGAAAGAAAATAATCACTGAGGAGCTCTGCTGCAAGATACGTATCACTGAGACATTCAAGTGTAATCACAAATACAATTCAGCTGCCTCTCATAAGTGACTTTTCTTTGAAAATAAAACAGGTATTTAATTATGGCATTCTTCAATACTTAATTAGCTCTTCCGTAAATGAAAACTGGTAACAAACAGCCACCCTAAATGCCAGATAATGGAACTTGTTTGCCCCACTATGCAGGAATCACATGTATTGTAGAAGCTGTGTTTAGACAAATTTTGTTAACACGTTACAGGTCTACAATTTGTTTGGCTTCTCTGTACAGAACCACCCAGAGTAAAATTCCTGGGAAGGATACATGTGAACATCCCTCTTTCATAAAGCAAATACTAGTACTCATATTACTATTATTTCTGGAAGCACATCCTGTTCAATGGCAACAACTGAAGCTGTTACCCAAATACGGGATGGATTTTATGTAGAACAATATCCTGAAAGTGTTAGAACATCTTACCTCAGCCTTACTGAACCTGTTTGCTCTTCTTCAGTTCTCCAAAGCTAAAACCAAGAAGAAATACAGCCCATTCCTTATTCTGTCATTTGCATGAGACACACAGAACTGCCTCAGCTCTAATCTGATCCTCAGTTCTTTCAGTCCATTACACCAGTCAGCTTCCAGTAACCATGAAGGAGCAGCAGATTTGAGACAAGTCTGCTCTGAAAGGGTCTCTAAATTGAAAATAACTGCTGTACACTATCCTCTTCAGAAAGTCCCCAGTGACCTTAAGCCAGCTACCAGTAGTTATCTGCCCCCTCCTGTCTCACAGCTAAATCAGCCAATTCACTGAGAATTTAACTCTAAGCAAAGGCGGTTATTTTCAATTATTTTCAGATCCATCTGCTGCCTTGTCTCTGTACCTGTTCTACTCAGGGCATTCGTACTTCAGAGGCTGCTTCTTCCTGCTGCACAGCTTTTATTATTTATTTCTGGTTCTGACAGAAGCCATGATTTTACATAAGTACACTTCTCAGATCCTTCTGAATAGCTTCAGCTTTTTGTAAAGTTTCCCATTACAGCATTAGGACCAGACAACTGATTTTCACAATACATCTTTGAGGAACAGATTTGTATCTCACTTCTTTTGGCATGGATTTACTAAGCCCATCAAATTTTTACATTGAGAAAACTGGGAGAAAGCATTAACTTTGAACAGCTTGATATCATACTGGGAGCCTGTGTTGCGGAACAAACTCGTATTTTTTAACATGCCTGGACTCATAATTTAAAAAAAAAAAAAAGAAACCAACCAACAGCAAACTGAACAATGGAGAACGAATAAACAGAGCAACAGATGCTCCATTAAGACACACCAAAAGACTGCTAGAGAACAGCAGAGAAACAGTTTAGCAGTACTGCTGATCTGCCCCTCACTTAACCGATTAACCAGGGTGGGGATGTGGGGGTATTTACCAAAACTACAAGGCAAAAGAGAACACAAGCTTCAAAGATGTTATGAAGTGTTAGAGGTGTTTGGGGAAGGATTTTTTCAGTCCCCAGCTGACATCCAGACCAAGTAGGCCACCGCATGCCTTACCCGCTTGGTGCGGCCACCGACTGTTACCAGAGCAAAGTGGATCTCACAAGGGCAGACTGAAGGCGAGAGGGAAGACGCACCTACACAGTCACCCTTTGCTCTACATACTGTACTCTGCCTGGGGAGAAGACTAAATACAACTTCGAAGAAAAAGTTTATGAATCATTGATTAGCCACTGTCATCAGCTCTGACAAAAAGGTTTTTCAAGTACCAAACCCTCATCACAGCCTATTAGATCAAATGGTTGGGAACAGATGGAGCTGTACTTCACAAAACCAGTCAGAGAATGACTGGGCAGAATTACATCAATGAAGTGCAGGAAGACAGGCCTGTTATCTGCAGGATGAAACAACTTAGAGGGACAATTTTCATGCTAGAACTTGCATTTGTTCCTCTGCAGGCTATCATGAACAAAGCACCAGAGGTGACAGGACATTATCAGGTAAGACCTCAGAGTTTTCAGGCAGTGCGTGCCTGTCTGGACACGGTTTAACAAACCAGTCAGTGTGGCCACCTAGTCAGGCAGAAGTCTCTGACCATCAGAGGAAACATGCACTGAGAATGGTAAAACAAGTTTTAATGGATGAGGGCAAAAGCAGTTTTTGGCTTTCAAAAGGGAAATGAGATGCACTTTAAAGGGCATCAAGTACCTTGGTTGGCTGGTTGGTTTTTATAATGAAGTGATATACCCACACTGAATGTGGTGCAGCAGTCAGTGATGACTTTACTCAGTTTGTTTTCATTGTCTTACTTCACAAGACAGAAGAAAAGCTCAAAGGTATTTTCTTTAACCTGTACTCCCAGACCCCAAACATAGGGCTTATCACTTCTACTGGTCTCTTAAGGAAGGTGTTGGTTTCACCCGCTGATCACTCTGCCAAACAGACCAGTCTGTTAAATCAGGACCTTCACAGAGCAGAGCTGAGTACTACTTGTAGAGCAGCAGTCGCCAAGTAGGCAGAGATAACATTAAAAGAAGGGATTTCTCAAAGCAAATTTTATTTAGGAATCAACTGAAGTACTCTCCTAGTCAAACAAATACTTGTGTTAAACTTCAAGCCATCTGAAGTTGATTATCACTAACTACCTCCACACACTGTAAAAAAAAAAAAAGCATGGGCTACCCTCCATAAAACACACTTACACTAAGTTTCATCAAAATCTGTATCAGCTCTCGATTTCCCTAACTTTCAGAAAGAGATCTAAAGATTCAAAGCTACTTCATACATCAATATACACAAATTTCAAACCTCATATCTTGCTTCCCTTCCCAGAAACTGAGTATTTGTCAACATTATTTTAAATAAAGTTACTTTTCAACCTCTAGGAGCTAGACAAGAACACATTCCCAGTCTCTTACATCTTGTGTTGGAATCATCTCAACTTTTTCACTGAAAAAACTACTAGCTCATTAAGAAAGTACCACATGCATATGAACACACAAAGAAGAATTTTCTACTCCCCCAATAATAAACCCGCAAAACACTTCAGAAACCTGTCTGCAGAATTGCCCTAAGTGTTAACATGATCTTTTGCCAGCTGTCACATCTAAGAGTAGAAACTGGTACAACAACTATACCCTAATAGTTCCTTCAGAGTAATAACAGTGTAACAGGTGCATACAAGCAGGTGTGCACCTTAACCAGTGATACAGCAGCGTCTTATCTTTATATTTCAGTAAGGTATTACAGTCAACAAATTACTGGCAGGAATGGCTAAACAAACTGTCTTCTGCAAGGTATCCTACACACCACGGAAGTCAAATCCAGCCTGCCAGAACCCAACCCACATATTGGCTCACCAAGCACATCAGTGACCCTGTCCTGCTCCCTCAAGAGCAAGGAGGAAAGCGGGTTGTGAATCAGACGATCAGCCCTCTGCTGACCCTCTTCTCTCTGCTACCCCTTCTTTCCAGGGCTTGAGCCTCCAGGATCAAACTGTTTCCCTCCTGCACTGGCCGTATTTTGGCACATCACAGGACTTCCAACATCCCATCACACGATACAGCTGAACATGAGTGACTCTGGCACGGCATTGACTTATTCCTGAGTCCTGTCCAGAAACCCAGTAACAAAGCAGCACTTAACAGTAACGTCGTGGTGCTCTTCCAAACCATGGCTGCACAGAGGAGCCTGTCCTGAGACATCAAACATCTCTATACAACAAACTACTTCAAGCATTTAACAGCCAATGTAAAAGTTAAAGTAACTTACTAAGAGTGACCGATATCAATACCATTTAGCAGTCTCTAAGGAAAGCTTATCAATGACCATGGCAATAAATCCCATGGGCATGTATTTCCTATTCCATTTGAATGGTGACAGTCTTTTCCTGAACAGGACTGAACTTTTCATGAAATGCAAACCTGTTACGAATTAACTTTTTTCTCCCCCTTTGGAAACACTGATATTTCATCACTGGCTGAAATAACAGTTCACCTTCTGAAGGTTAATTGGCAAATTACACCCTGTTCCTCCAACATTTGTATTCCTAGTAAACACCTAATTCAGAAACCAACTATAGTTTGTCTAATTGTACAGCCAAAACTTGGGTTTTTTTAAAAATCTGAGGTGAATAAGCCTTCCATTCAATAAAATTAGTTTCCAAAAACCCATTCAAAATAAACACGCTCTAGCTACAGATACTGATTTCATTTCCTCTCACTAAATGATCACCAGCGAATAAAGTATTATATAGCATTAGATAAGTAATATACAAGTATTACATTATATATAATACTATCAGTACTTGTTATTCAAGAAATTCATTTTTAAATTACTGAGGAGGCAAATTCTTGGGAAAAATATTGAATTGCTTTAAGGTTCACTGTCTTATCAGTTCTTGTGCAAGAGAGAATATATACATGAAGCTTAAGATGGAGGAAACAAACCAGATCAAAATGGTTAAGTCTGAAGGGAAAGAAACAGTAGCATGAAACTCCTGTGGCTGATTGGCTTCAATGCTACTCAAGTCCACAGAGACATTACCTTTCTAGCCAAATCTCAAGAGACTTAAAAAATACCCAGCTGAAGAGAGAAATTTACCTTTTTTTCTGTTTAAGAGTTCGTCTTGTAAGACAATTATGCTTACAAAAATTCGTAAGACTTTACTAGTAGAAAAAAAAAATCTGAACTTTCTAAAAGATAGGACCATTTCCTAATTAGCAGGATTTGTGTCTCTTCAAAATTGATCTTATTGAAAGAATTGCTGTGTATTTCCTATATAGCTAACTATTAAACTAAATTTTCTGCTGGATGATACGCCACACAGTAACAGACATTTGAAAGGTGTATTAAGTTGAGGCCATTTTCCAACTTGTTTAGTATCATCAGACCCAAGACAGACCTAGAAAATTTAGATACAGTGTTCAGTATTTATTGAATTTAATCCCTATCTATCACTGCAACACTTGAATGAACAGTATTACTAATATTTAAACAATTGTAGTCATATATATCCACCCCACTAAGCTAGAAAAACTACAGGTTGAGTAGATACTACATTTTACATTATTTGTAGTACTTCTAACAAACAAAATGTTTCCTTTTCAGGGAAAGCAGAAGGGAACACCAGTTGGGCTATGCCCAGCAAAACCCTATGACACTGAAGAAGAGAGATTTCTGTCATAGTTAAAAAGAAGATGGTTTGGGTTTTTTTGAACAGAGTATTAAAAAAAAATATGCTGATTTAAGTATATGTTTGCTTTGGAACCACACAATAGCAACCAAGTTTACACAAACCTAAACCGGCTTTGGGGCTCAAATCATAAGCTCTGGATGCTCCTATGTGCTTCAAGCTTAAGATCTTGCCCTTGTCACCCACCAGCTCTGCTGGAAGCTACCGCCCAGCCAGGAGAGGCGCACACACACACACTTCAGCACCCATACCACGAGCCAATTCACAACCCTCTCCACAGTTCTCCAGTGAGAAAAAAATACCACCCTGGACTGGACCATGACAGCTGAGAAACTACATATACATCCCCTGTCACCCCTGCTCCAGGGACAGTAAAACTCCAGCAGAGACAAGGCAGGCAGTTGGGGTCAGAGACATCTTAAAATAGCTGCAACTAAGACTCAAGAATTTAAGAGCACATCCTCAAGGTGGCTCCAGCAGAGATGCCCCAGTAGGGTGTCTACATTCAGCCTGTACCCCAGGCTAAACTGGAACAGTCGCTCTATCACCCAATGACCCCTCACCAGCCAAGGAGGGGAATCAGGAAAAAGGAGAGCAGACCCACGGGCAGAAGTGAAACAGATCTAATGAAAACACCACCAATACCAACAGAGATACACTCAGCCAAATGAATATCTACTCATGACAACCAACTGGAAAGCACTCCTCAGCAGAAGCCAGAGGAGCAGGAGGAACCTCAACAGGAACCCCACAGGAGCTCCCCTTCCTCAGCAAACCTTCCCCCTGTATAATGACCATGAGATTATGGTACAGGCTACCCCTGTAGCTCACTCAGGTCAGCTGCCCTGGCTGACTCAAACTGCTAACGGCCTGCCCAGCATGGCTGGGCTGGGACTCTGTCCCAGCCAGACCAGGACACAAGGCAAAACCCAGCACATGCAAAATGCCCAGCCTTCCAGAAGGCTGGTGCTGCAGCTGTAACTGGTAACACTGAAGTCAGCAGCTCACAATTATCAAAATCATACTAGTAGTTGTAAAAACTGTAAAACTGAGTACATGTAGTTTTCATGCTTTTTCTTTCCTACGCCAAGCCTTTGAAAAATAAAGTTGAAATTTACCTCAGCTGAGAGAAAACCTAGTGCCCAGCAGAGCTTGAACTGTAACTGCCTAGTTTACAACAGGCAAGCTTATTAACAAAAAACCCTCAGCATTAGCCTTGGATTATTTTTCTGTAATGTAGGAAGCCCACTGTACTCCTTATTAGATAACCTAGACCATTCCCTACAGGGGTCATCTACACATTTCCCTGGAGAAGAAATGCAAGATTATTTCTTACAGTATATTTCAATTTCATTGCCCAGTCTAGTTTTATGGGACCCAAAAGATGGGTATTTCCACCACGATTCATCTTCGGAAGCTATTCTATTCGAATAACCTATTGCTGTTGCTTTTTTCCCCTGGTATACAGCCAAAGCAATCTTTTCCCCTCCTTAGTTTCACTCCATTACTCTTACTCAAACAAATCATTGGCATGTAAAAGTATATTAAACGAAGACATTTCTTCCCTAAATACTTCAGTTACACACAATCAAGAGTTCACCAAATTGAAAATGCTAATTCTTTACTTCCATTTCTGTACATGAAACAGTAATATCCGTATTATCCAACAGAAAGTTGACTTCAATTGTAACCAAAAAAAATATCTTTCTCCAGAAGATTCACAGTTAGTTTGGAGTGTTTACTTTTGGTTGACTTTTTAAATTCCTAAGATTCGTGAAAAGCTCTGGAGTCTCCTCTCTGGAGACAGGTGCTTTTGTTTGCTGCAGAGAAGTTGTACAGAGCAACAGCAGCACAAGGCTCTCCTCATTAACCTCTGCAGATCGTTATCACCTGGGAAGTTCACACTGAAACGGTACAACTGCTTCCAGCAGCCAAAAGCTCATACTCACAGATGTTATCGGGAGGGGGTTGTGAGCATTCATTTGTTGCCTTGTTACCTACCATGGCAAACAGTGGACACATTTGTGCTCACAGCTGTATCTTCATGGAAATTTTGTGAGGCACAGCTCATCTCAGGCCTGGTGTATGCCTCGTACCAAACCAGTCACAGAGTATTAACACTTTGTGCAAAAAAAACAATTTATAAGCTAGGAAATTGAGGAAAAAAACCTACACATGATTCCCAAACCCCAAAACTCAATTCTGCCAGCGGATCAAACTGCATTCAATGCTAGTTCACCCAAATAGTCTTGAAACTGAACTAACTTCAATGGACTGGGCATTAGACTTCATCCACCACAGCTGATTAGACAACATCCCAGGAACAACAGGTAGGTCAAGAGGTAGAGCTGCACACTCACTTGCTTTGGTGAATATGAAGTAGAAATCTCCGAAAGCGTAGCTATATGAAGAGCTGCTGAAAGCCATCAGGGCAAGCAAAACTTGACATTTCAGTCTTGGACTGCAACTAAACAGGTTCACACCCACAGAGACAAAAGAGAAAATCCCAAAAGTTCACAGAATATTTCAAATTGGAAGGGACTCATAAGGATCAGAGTCCCACTCCCTACTTCAGTCCAACAGAGACTGGTTTCTGAAGTTCAAAGACAAGTACACAATCTCTCTTATTCTACTGTTTCAAAAACATCCAGATACTAGCTGTTTTGCCTATACTTTTGGATTTAAGAACAAACCCAAAATAATCTGCTTAAGATCCATTTTCCACAACCAAAGAGATTCAAACCTTTGCAGTTTCCTATGACTTCTCCCACTTACAGCACAGTCTTACTTGTTCAAGACAGAAGAAAATTTTCTTTAGACAGAAAAGCTGAGCAAACTCAGCAGTCATAGATTTTAAAATTATGGATTTGAAAGAGTAAGTCCCAAGACCAAAAGTAGTATTTGCCTTTTTTCCTCACGAAGGTTATTTCTTTAAAACTAGTTTAAGCATTAGAAGATTTCTATAGCTTTCAGCTTCCACCGAAACATCTGATGCCTCACAAGAAAAAGACTACTCAGCAATAATCACTTCTTGCTATGCCACACCAAGCTATGCTGCTTCTCCAGCAGTTGAGACTGCAGAGCTCGCTGCTCTGATTTGCAGCCTTGGACTGCTTACCCACCATGAGAGTGAAAGGGAGCAGGGGATGGTGCAGCTTACTCCACATCAGGCTCCCCTGCTACAAGTCTTTCTCCAAAACGCTAACACAGCACCTGCTCACTTGACAAAACCTATGCAAATTCTTTGAGGGTTAGAACTGAGCCCTAAGACTATATTCAAAACCTGGCAGACTTTGAGAGAGAAATGCTGTTTTGCTAAAAGCCCTAGTTACCAAGGTGTGAGCGTGTAAAAATTTGCTCACACCTTGTTGAATAAGACGTTTGCTCACTTCCCCCGGCACAGTCTCCTTATGCCAACACTTTGTTCCTCTACAGGTTGATTGTTTTGCTGAAGTTTAAAAACACCAGCAAGGCAAACACAACACAAACAGGCTGGTGTAGAGTTGCTGGGGTGGCCTAACTAATCCGGGCACAGTAAAGCAGATTTCAGCTTGACAAAAGCAACAGGGGTGATAAAAGGCAGCAAGTCTACCAGGCCAAACTCTCTTCATAAGCTGCTTCAGCTGCCTTCAAGAGGCCTTTGCCAGCACCACACTCCACAAACCACTACACCATGAACTGGTACTGCAACCAGCTGCCTTACCGCCAGGAGCCGTGCCTCCAGACAGCGTGCTGCACGGGCAATCACCCACAGACATCGACGCTTCAACAAGCCAAATATCCCTCCTTGCTTTGCTGATGTCTGCACTGGGTTTGTGGGGCAAGGTTTTGGTAGCGGGGGGTTACAGGAGTGGCTTCTGTGAGAAGCTGCTGGGAGTTTCCCCTATGTCCGACACAGCTTGCGAAGTCCTCCACGGGTTATGGTAAGTAACCAGATTTGTTTTCATCCTCAGTGCTGTCAAACAAGGCAGACCAAAACCCAAGGCAAGTCTGCTGCTTTTTGCCTCGGTCCACATGAGACATAACCCCACCATGAATCATCCTGATGAGGCCACCTCGTTAAACGTGGCGCAGTGCAATGCCTGCGGGGCAGCCACTGAAAATTGCTTTCACAAAAAAGAAAAAAATAAACAGAAGGAAAAATGCGAGTTGATATCAGGAAATCAAGAAGTCTGCTAACACCAAGTATGAGCCTGCCTTCACAAGTGACTCTGAAAACCTCTGTGAAGGCTTAGACACTATAATTTATCAGTTGCCCAGACTAACATTTGATGATGCTACTGCCATATATTTTTTTCTCTCGTCACTCAGTGAGCGGAGTCTCACAACTGTTGGAGAGGATGACACATTTCTAAACACAACTGGTATTTAAATTATTCAAAGTTATCCCTGGCCTGTAAAACAATATTCAAAACTACTGACTACAGAACAAAGGTTGATGTTGATGGATAATCTTATTAATGTAACTGGATACAAATTTTATCACATACAAATTTTGGGTAGGCTACTGCCTATGCAAGCTTTTCTTCTATTTACATCATGCTTTCCCTCATCCTTTTTTTTTTAAAAAAAAAAAAAAAAAAAGAGAACAACCACACTTCAGGAGAAAACTATTGATAAGGCATCTTTTGCCATAAGCAAGACAGGAACTCCCCTAATCGGAAGCCTCTCATGGGATGTAATAGTATTAATTCAAGTCTTCTAGATATATTTATTGTATTTTTTTTTCCTCAGATCAACCACCTGCCCAGTGTGTTTTGCAAAACTTGCAAACATTTATCCATGTAAACTTATTCAGTATAAGAAGTTTCCATTTCTTATAAACTGTATCACCCACTGCAACACAAATACTCTTCTGCTGCTATTTTTAAAAGGTTGTTTGCTATATGCACATAAGTAAGAAGCAAAAATCTACCTTGACACATTCTGCAGGGAGATTAAAAAAACCCTGAAACTAGATTTCACATATTCTGTTCCTCTGAAACCACCATGTGCCAAAGGCCTAAGAGTAAGAATGCACCAACTTTGACAGTCAGCACAGCAATGTATTACAGTGACCTACAATTACACTGGAAACCAAATGGACTGAAATTTGGGTAACATTTCCCAAACTGAAGTAGTATGACTCGAATCTTTAAATGAGTTCACACAGACCGTAAGCAGAACTTCCCAAACGTGTGAAAAACACACCTAAAAATAGGTACAAATCCAGAGGTATGCAAATGATGCCGTTAACTTCACATATACCACCGACAACACATTAATTGAAATGACTGTATTTTGTCCTCTGCTACAGGAACAGTTATTCAATTTGATATGTAATTATCCGTGTGACCACTAGTACATATGATGCTCATAAAAAGGAGTTACAAGTTTAATATTTTCATTATATATTGCTCCACCCCAGAAGCTGAAGCAAACTGTATTAGGCATTTGTTATCTAAATTCATTACAAAACAGTTCTGATTTTATCTTCAAGAGTTTCTATCACAAAGAAACAAGTGACTCTGAAATTGAACTCAGTTAGCAAGGAATCCATCAGCTTTAAAATTTAAGAAAAATTGCCACCAAAGAGTGCTGTTTTGTTGCTGAGGTAATGTCTACAGATTAAGTAATTTAAAGCCCTATTGTGTTAAATGCTGCAGACAGTATACAAGTGTCTCCTCTAAAGAATTTTAAGAAATTCTTAGCCAACTAATCCAATTCATTAGGTTAATACATTAAGCACTCAAAGCAACAAACGACTTATTTAGATTTTATTTCAACTTAAACCAGTGATTTTTCACTTAAACTCCACGTATTGAAAACGGCTGTCCTTCACAGGCTACAGGCCATGCTGATGGAGAAAACAGATCCATCAATTAGAAACTGAATATGAATAAAGAAAGCCAGGAAAATTAAAACTTTTGGGAAAAGTAGTTTTCCAAAGAAAAAAGTTAACATGGAACAGAGAACTAGAAAGTATGACACCAGAGGAGAAAGTTATACCAGCTATTCCTCAGGCCAGAATGAGTTCTGCACCTACACCTAAATTCAGTTGTTCAGGAAGCAACAACCAATGCAAATAACCCAAACCCTTTCAGAGACACCCAAGTCTAATTAATTTTCCGAACATTTAATACACAAGAAATCAAGTGCAAGTCATCGCTCCCCCCCCCTTCGTCTCCATTCATAACCCTACTTATGAATTGATTTTGCAAGTGACTTGACCAACTGGTAAGTGAGCTCTCGGGAGGGGATAAACATTAAAGGAACAACCAGGAAGGAGTCAGAGAGAAAGCCTGGCTCCCAAGTTTCACCCAGTAATCCTCTCCGAGGCACAACAGAGGTAGGTACAACAATAAGAGGTTCCCACCCCATGAACTCTGGAAGTTTCCCAACTGCTGGAGACATTTACTCCATAAACAGGAGCACTGCCTACGCCACGAGCTACTCTGTTGCATTCTTCCTGGCACACAATTGCTCTCCTTTCTCTACAGCAGCCAGTTAAGTTGCACATCAAATGATAATTCACCTTTGAACTACTTAAGAAGTCAAGTCACAATATAGTGCAAAGAGCAAATGTCACACGAACGAAGATGGATAGAACTGGCACAGACTGTTCGCTACTCAACTGATAAGGCATCACTAATTAAAGGCTAAGCAGCTGCCTACTCTAAAGCAATCCTACAGCAAGAGTACAATCAAACTAGAGCTTCAAATAATGCTCATCAGTTAAGTGAGCTGAGATCCAAAATTTAATTTTTAAAAAAATGGTCTCAAAAACCCTTCACAGACACACAAGAAGTCATCTTGCAAGTGCTCACAAAACCCACCAGCTTCATTCCATAAGTTTAGCAACAAAATCAAGGGAGAGCATGCTAGATATTTCTAATGCTTAAAAAAAAAATGTTACCAGGACATACAGCAGCCTCTTTTATAGAGGAGAGAAGTCAACACAGAAATTCTTCTCCCCATTCCCCTAACATTCAATTTTACATGAAGTCCACTTTGACATCACTTAGTCCATCTTTAATCTCTGAAGCAGCAGCACGGAAAAGAAACTAGCTTTTTTCACTGAAGCAACTGTCAAATTCTGGAAATAACATACAACATTTGTTTTATGTCACTTATTTTTGATGATTTCCACATAAAGAAAAAGGTAAGTGACCAATGAAAAGTGGCAACGTGTAGCATTTCTCACAAAAATCGCACGATAAATGACTTATGGGAGATATGAGGCGGTATCACAGATAAGTAATCTAATTCAAGGAATTTGTGCATGTGAACTTTCTAGATTATTCCATGACAATGAGTTTCTGAATCAGCTGAAAGAGTATCTCACTTTCCACTACATATCCTAAATGCTATATGCAAACACTGATCACAACAATGCTGACAGACACATGCACGCTTGCAAAGTGATTCCTTGTAAACAACATAAACCCCTTCATAGCTGGCAAAGAATACTTTTAAACCAGGTTAACAAAAACCACATCGGAAAGCTATTAAACTTGGGCAAAACGGAATCAAGAGAGTTGAGGGTTTTTTCTGTTCAAGCTCGTTCCAATGCTCCTGCCAAAATTCAGCCCCACCACACAAGCCAAACAGCTAGAGCATTACCAAAAAACTGACACATTTATGCAAAACGTACAGGCTCTATGACATAGCACGCACACTACGTAAGAAACCCACTGAACTAGAGCAAGTGACCACCCTCTACGACATCTAAACTGACACTATGAAAATACCTCCAGCCCTCACACAGCTGCAGCAATCCCAAGTTCTGAGCACAAACCGAGGAGAGATTTCCTACTTCCATTTGAAGGGAAGCTCCAACTGGAGTGCTTTGGGTATGGGTGGGACAAGAAACAGAAACAAAGTGCCACAAGAACATAAACTGGAAAGCTTCTCAAGAAGTCAAAGCAAGGAAGACATCTCTTGCGACAGCCATGCATTTTGCAGAGAGAGGAAAGGGAACCAAGAGCCAAGGTACTAAAGCCTCTCGAAGAGCGCGTCTCTGATATGACGGAGCAGGCATCAGGCAACCGCTGAGGCAAGGGCCTTTATTTTATCCCCAAAACGCAGGGCCCAGGACACACGTGAGAAAACACAGAGCCTGTCTGGCTATCCAACTGTTCTTCCTCCTCAGCCTGACGACCTCTGCGGTCAGGAGAGGGCTGCATGGCCCTCCAACTTCACTATGCCAGTAGGTTTTTGAAACTATGTAATTCACATAACTTAATATATCACAATTTTATCGTATTAACATACATCGCTTTGCTGTCCTATCATTAGCTGTGTGGCGCATCTGCTGGTTTGATGGAGATGGTTAAGGAAACACTAACTGTGACTCTTAAGAAGACAAAGTGTTTTAACCTAAGTAATGAAGGAAAAGCTAAAAAAGAAGTGGGAAGGAAACAACAGACGCTGTTCAAAGCCTTCATGTTCTGATCCAGGGCACAGTATTTTGCAGATCACAGGATTTTATAATTACAAGTACCAGGTTACTGCTTTTAATGAGTGCTAACAATCTCATTTAGATTTCCTTACTCTTGACCGTGTTTCCCTAAATACACAGGAAGGAGAAAGGGCAGCTTGCCGTAGGCTGCTTTTTGCAAGACAGAAATGCCTGTAAGGAGCCTACGAGCCTGTCAAAAATCCATGAGAAAAAAAATACCGCAAATATCCACCTGTCATCAACAGGGAGGGGGAAAACCCAACCACCCAACACCAACATGGGATGGGGCAGTTTTGTTACACAAGACACACAGAAGCCTACTTCTGAGCATACCCCAGAACCCGGAAACAAATTCAACAGGACAAATTTCTAATTACCACCATTTCTACAAGGGCCTAAGATGTAAAGAGAAAAAAGTGAACAGATAAGGTAGAGAGGTGAAGTGACTGTGTATGAAAGAGTGGGAAAACAACAAACGCAGACAGAAAACCACAGAAGAACGAATAAGAAGAGAAGTCAATGAGATCTAGATGGAAGTCTTAACTATACTACCTGCTGCTGTGCCCAGCTATTTCTTTTCCACTTCAGCTTACACTGTTAAAGACAACTGCTTCCATTATCTCTCCTGTGTATTTATGTTTAGGTGCTCTCAAAGGCACAAAAATTAACAGATAAACACCAAATATAGAAAAAAAAGAGAGAAAAAAAGTAGTCTAATACTAAGTGATTTCGACTGAACATGCAAGAACTGCAAGCAGTATGCACTGACAGTTGAAATCGGTGCTCAGGCCAGAAAAAAAAAAACTTGGTGGCTTTTCAAATTCATTTTATATTTGTCTATAGCATGTACAAGTTTTTAATAGCAACAAGTAGCTCACAACGCCTATGCAAGTTCAGAATGCAATTCTTTATTTTCACAGACAGTTTAAAAGCAGACTGCAACATACCCAAAGTTAAAAGTTTGGCAGAAAGCTGTTTCAAGGCAATATAACACCAAGGATATTTCTGGATATTTAAAGTCTCAGGTTTTCAGAAGAGAGTTAAAAGGAGTTTCTGGTGATGCACCAAACCCTGCCATGTTTGCAGCTTTATATACAAAAGGCATATTGTTTAAAAATTATTTTCCTTTTCCTGAGCAAATATCTATTTACAGAGTGGGGGGGAATACCATGCGGCAGACACACGCTGGAAATCCTTCACAGACATTTACATTTGTCCTTGTCACACATCCCAGAAGGCCCAGAGAGGGAAGCCAGGTAAAATACTTTCAGTGACTGCTAAGTGTCCCTCTGAGAAGGGATTTTTATTTCCAGAAAAAATAAAATTTTTAGTAAAAACTGAAAAACGACTAAAAAATTTCTTTTTTTTTTAAAGAGTTAAACAAAATGCCCTGGCAGTCATACAAATGGCTCAGCTTCAGCACTGCTGTGGTGCAAATTCCTCTAACCATATGGGATAGCTATCAAAATAACGCGTTCTGCAGGACCGATAAGAATAAGGAATGACCCAGCTTGACTCTCACAGATTGTTCTTCCCGGCAGAAGGTTAGAAACAATTCTTTTTGTTCAAATATTATTTTTCTAATTCTTAACACCATTTTAGAAAACAAGTTAAGATTAGCTACACAAAGCAAATCTACATTTCCAAATAAACTGTTGATCTTAGTATACTGGAGTTAAAAAAAAAAAAATAGAGCGAACTCATCAATAGCACTCATGTTGTTTTCTTTGTTTTTTACCGGTTTTTATGCTCCTTCTCAACCACTACTGCTCTCAGACAGCCTTAATATGATGCAAATTCCACCGGACTCCAGTATCAGCAGATGACATCATCAGGTGAAAACCAGCGTTAGTCAACTCCACTTCCTGACCACGTCTAAAATGGTGCGCGCAGCACAGATGAATCAAGCACGAAGCTTTCCAACACCATTCCCTTGCTGCCACAGCATCCCCAAAAGTTTGCCACGGGCCGAGGCAGGGAGCCAAAACCCCGATTTTTTTTTTTTTTTTTCCCCGAGAAGATGAGAACTTCCCAGGACAAACCGCCGCACCGCAGGTCAGGACAGCGAGAGGATACGCGGAAAACAACACGTTAGGGACGGTTCGGGACGACGGCCTCCCGCAGCCGCAAGCACTCCTGCCAGGGCCTGCACGGGCCCATCGCGGAGCGCGTCGTGCCCACGGTATGGATTACATACGTGGAAACACCACCGGTCCCAGCCTCTCCGGGGGGTGCGTGCCGGGCCAGCACCGGCTCCCAGGGCGAGGAGGCTTCGCTAGAGCAAAAGAGACGCGAGAAGCGGGGGCGGGAGCGGCCTTGCCCGCAGCACCGCGGCCCGCCGCTCGCTCTCGGCCTCCCCGCCGCCCGAGGGAAGGACCCCGCAGGCCGCTGCCCTGGGCAGGGGGACCCGGGCCGGCCCCGCCCCGCCAGCACGGGCGAGCACAACAAAGGCCTTTCCCCTCCCCACACAAACACCCCCACACACCGCCGCCCCCTCCGGCCCGGGGCGGTACGTACCGGAGCGCGGCGCTGGCTGGGCGGCGCGGCGGGTCTCATACTGCCGAGACGGGGGAAGGTGTGACGGTCACCGGTGCCCGGCGGGAGGCGGAAGCGGCGAGGCCGGGCGGTGGCGGAGCCGCATCGCTGCCCGCGCCGAGACCCGCCGCCGCCGCCGCCGCCCCTCCCTCACGCTCGGCACCTCGCGGCTCCCGTACGGCCCCGCTGCCGCCGCTCCTGCCGCCGCTGCCGCCGCCGCCGCCGCACTTCCGGGCAGGGAGGGGTCACGCCGCCGCGCGCCCCGCCGCTTCCATCCGGGCCTTCGCGCGCGGCCCCGCCCCCTTCCCCCCGCGGCGCCCAGGGCGGGGCCGGGGCGGGGAGGCGGGGGCGGCGCGGCGGGTTCGCGGCTGAGGGGTGAGGGGGCGGCCGGAGCTGGGGGGGCGGCCGCCAGCCCCGAGTGGCACCGGGGCGGGGGGGGGGGAGTGGTTGCGGGCAGGCGTGGGGTGTCCGTGGGGTGACCACCGGGTGTCCGGTGGCCTCTGAGGGGGCTCCGAGTGAGGAAGGGGCCGGGCTGTGCCGCGGCGCGGGAGCGCAGGGGTTGGTCGTGTGAGCTTTCGGTGGGGTCGGCGGTGCCCCCCTGGAGTAAGTGCCCAGGCCTCAGCCCCGCTTACTGACTGGTTGACGCTGCGGGGCGGACGAGGGGCTTCTGAAAACTCCTTTTTTAGGTTTTTTGGGGTTTTTTTTCCAGATGAAGATAACCTGACCGGGACACAGGTGGGCTCCATCTGCTATGGGGCATCAGGACCTGACAAGAACCAGCCCTCCGTGACTGCTCCCCCAGCTGCCGTGCCGATATTGCGTTCTCGGCATCTTACCCGACGCGCCGATCTGCTCCCCGCTGGCACTGGCGTGGGCCCCGAGTCCTTCCCTCACCAGCTCCCTGCCTGGGCCGCTTCGGTTCCCTCCCACATGTGTTCAACCACCCAACAGTTTTGAGACTTGTCGGTCAGATCTGTTCCCTTTAGCCCAGGTGGAATGAATTGCTCTAAATCATTGGCGTTATCTTCCTAGTTGCTTCTGAAAATAAATGGTAATTGCAAATTCCATATACACCACTGCAGACTTCTTTGCGGAGGGTTGGAAACGCAACTTAAGCAATGTGTTTTCTTTTTCTAAGGGCTGGGGCTTTAAGGAAAATGCTATCTATGGAGACAATTAAGACTCTGTGACACCTTAATTGCCACCCTTAAGAATAGGCACTAAGAATAAGTACACGCAGCATTGTGCTGCATAAGGATACTCAAGCTAGGAAGGTCTCCGACTCAATACAGCTGCACTAGTGAGGCACAGTGCCCTGGACAATTCATCCTGCAGAGAAAACTGCACTGGCAGGGCCGTACTGCCTTTGGTATTACTAGTTCGCTCAGAGCTACTTCAGGAACCCATCCAACATTGCACTGTATTTTCGGGTGGCTCAGGGTTTGTTTGTTTGGAGTCTTTTTCATACCAGTCCTGGAAGAAACAGCCTTACAGCCAGGACTTTTTCACTGAACAGGATGCTTCGAGGAGGACCACGCTGTTACCTTTGTGTGGCCCATCAGTCAGAAGCAAACGCAGTAGACCTTTGGCAGTTGTATGAGACACAAGTAGAACACAGACGATCACAATTCTTGGTACTGTGAGCTGAATAGTTCGGTGCTTGGAGACGCTGCTGCAAATGGGAAGTGAAAAATCCGTTCTTTCGCAAGACAGGATGCCGTCTTTGCTACTGGGAATCGGGTGCATTCCTAGTTCTAACTGGAAAGTCTGTAATGGGAACGTTAAGTTTTAAGCAGAGTAATTTAGCACGTAGGAGAATCTTCGTATATAGTAACTACCTACCGTCTCCCTTAAATCCCACTCCAGAGAAAGTCTGCAAAGATGGATCACTAAGCTGAGAAAAAACACATGCGTATTTGTCAGCAGACAAAAGGTGAGATTACAGCTCATGCATCCCTTGGGCTGCAAAGCTCTTTTGCTCGCCCTCAGATATGTAATATTCTTGTGTGTGTGGGCAGATGCCACAGAAGGGCACGTAAATGGTTGCCAAGCAAAGTAACTAGCACTTTCCAGATCTGGAGTCTCCAGTTGGTTTTAACAGAAGTTTAATTTATTTTCCTGTACTTTTTATCCACTGCTCAGTCCTATTCCCCCTTAGATTCCCATTTTTGTACCCTGAGTTTGTTTCTCCTCTCAGTGCTAAATTAAAGTGCACCATATAGTGCCAGCCTTTTGTGTCACATTCAGGTGAAACATTGTCACATCAGGATGCATCGGTATTATTTGCATTATGACAGCACTTAGTGGGTCAATTGAGATAAGTGGCTCTTTATGCCAGACATTTTACAAAACATACGAGACAAATGTAGAGCTTGTGATTGAATTAGGACAGAAAATGGTAGAGAAAAACAAGACAGGGTGAAATGACTAAGCACAGGTGCAGCACCAAGATTCTGGCAGAGACCCGAGGGAGGACCAGACTTCCCCGGGCCCAAAGTGAATGCCCTAGATTGTACTTTCTCAAACTAAGCAGGTGGCCCCACAAGAATACGCACTTAGAATATATACCACTTTCTGGCAGAAACTTGGTGGTATTTATACTTTCCAAAGCTTTTCAGGGAAAGGTGCTGTGTGAGTTTATTGTCTAAAAAGAGATTAAAGCCCAAAGAAGAAAAACACTCTTGTAGACATTCTTTCCTCACAGCTTACACTGGGACAGAGCAATGTTTCCACTGCACTGTGGTGCTGCCGTCCTTCGTTAGTAAGTCCTCAGAACAGAATAAAACAGAACAGAATAGAATATTTCTCTTGGAAGAGACCTACAATGATCATCTAATCCAACTGATGATATTCCTCTACTACAGTCAATCTGGATCCCTTCTTGAGGGCTGACTTTTTCAAACACTTTACCTAACAATTCTTAGGGGTTTCTTTATAGAATAATTTTACTTAAGAATGCTCCTAGAAAGAATAAGAAAGCATAATACCATAGAGTTATAAAATTATTAGTATTTGGAGATTTTAAGTGCTCCAGTCTGGGCAGACAACACAGTCTTTCCTCTTTCCAGGGTGATCAAGTTTTGGGCTGTTGGGACTTTCACCTTAGATAAACCCTTCAAAATACAAATTCTGTCTGCTGTATATTAAACATCAGATTTCCTGTGCTTCTATTTGAAAGAGAGAATTTATTCTAGGTTATTGACCAGATTTCCTCACCCTTGTTTTGTGATATGAACTGTCTGAATTCAGCTGCTGCACATGATGATAACTCTCAGAGCATGTAAAATAGATTGTTTTCAGTATTGGGCATATGAGCAGTCCCACAGATTTAAGGGAAGCAGTTGCAGATGTAAACGTGCATTTAAACGATGTGCAAGATGAAGTTACAAGTGGAAGTCATTCTCTGCCCAATAGGTAGCCACATTTCAATGGTGAAATTATATATCCTAATTACAGATTCATTATAAACCTCTTTGAGGTCTTTTTGGTGAAAGGAGGGATTATACCCATATGCACACATGCGTAAGCACATTGCTGCAATATGTTTTCAAGATTCACAGCAGGATTATGTCACTAAAATGAGCTTTTTGAAAGATATTCAAGAGAAGAATATTAATTTCATCTGTTTTTTAATCAGGTTGATTATGTTTATTAACTTATGCTAGAAAAATCACTGGAAAACGACCCAAGATACTGTTAGTGTCACATGCTTTCTGCTTTTCTTTCCTGTCTGTGTCCAATTGAGAGCACTTTCTGGAAGAATCATGATAAATCCATAATATCTTACTTTATTCTATCTACTCTAATTACTTACAAAGAGCAAGTAGATAACATTGCAAATGTGCTGCCAAGATGTATGGGTGATTTTGCATTACGTAAACGCAAAGCCTGATCTAGCCAATGTAAGTCACAATTTTATGGACAGTTTTAAAAGTATGTAAAATTTCAGCAGGGAAGTTTTTAGTCTTTTATAGTACAGTGGCTTTGGAATTGGAATTACTTTTTGGAATTTGAAGTTCCAGGGTATTAAGGCATTACTCAGTCTAGATTGACTTTTCTGCCTTAACTTCTTTTTATTTTTTCCTTCTAGATCTTCTTCCTGAAAAGGAAAATAATAAAATCTGTTAAGCTGCAACAAACAACTCATTTCTTACAAGTTAGTAATACAGCTCTAAAATTATTCAGCAATGTTTCAGCAGAATGGGTCTTCACTTGAAAAGGTCGTTTTGAAACCAGCACTCTTCGCTGTAAAATTTATGCTAGTTTTGGCAGAAAGATTTTAGCAAAGATGCAGTTTCTTCTGAGGGAGGAGGGTGAGACTGTATGAATAAACAGTGTTCCCGTGGCTGTAGTAGAGAGCCTACCAGCATTGCATGAGTCAGGTTCAAGTGTCTGTTTTTCCTGATTCAGTGAGAGTTTTGATCCCCTGTCTTTCACATCACAGATAAAACCTTAACCACCAAGCTACTGGCTGAGATGCAATTTCAATCTTCCCTGTTCTTGCCTGTTTAGACTTTGTATAAACAAACATTCATTTTGGCAGTGGCTTGAACCTGGGACTTCCAATCTTTGCCTGAGCTCAGCAGCTGTTCTGTGTGAGCTTCTCTTTCTTCTTTCATTAAAAAAAAATAAATAAACAAACACTTAAAAGATTTTCATGCAAAGCGTGAAATGGGAAAACATTTGAGTTGTCTAACTTTCACAAGACAGGCAAATGTTTCCCACATAGTTTTAGTCAGCTTTGCAACACATTTTAGTTCAAGGGAAGCTTATAAGTTAATAGCGTTTAAAAAGAATTATTAAATAGAATTTGCTTTGTATTGTCATGTTCCTTTCTCTCAGTTTGTCTTTCTGTGCTTGCTCTGTTCACGGTTACATCTTAAAATAGATAGTAAGGACTTCAAAGCAGGTGTCATATCTTCCTATGGGTATTCCTTTAGTGCACAATGGCAGAAAACTCACTGGAGACTGGTTGCAGCCCTACATGACATTAATTTTTCTGCAGAACGGTGGGCTGCAGATTGCTGACCATCTTTGGTTAGTTCCTCCTCAGTGTTCTCTAACACATCATTACCAGTTTCTTGTCCAAGAAATCCCCAGATTCCTTTCAGTCATCCACCCCTACAAATCTTCCACTTTTTTCCTTATTTTTCCTTCACGCATGTATAAGTTGTTGAATTCATTCACAGAACTATGACTGTACAGCTCTGCGCCCTGTCCCGGGTTCTTTCTCCTTTACTCTTCACTGCCATTGCAGTGTCATTGAGGATCACAAAGAAGATGGCAAACCAAAAAGTGGTGTTTGCTATGATCAATAAGCTGCACACCTGACAGCTACTACTGCTTCCAAGTTCGTGTTCCCTGCTGCAATCACGACACGTTTACAGGGCTTTCAAATTAAACAGCCCTTTCCCCTCCATGTACATGTGTACGATGAGATTTTTTTTTTCATCACGAGAAGTGATAGGCAGTCTAAATAGAGGAATCGGTACTGCTGGCTGTGTCTACAATTAAAAACAAGAACTACAACAGCCATTGTGCTTTGCTCAGATTTCTTTAGAAATATAGTTTCCCAGGCTGTAACTTGGAAACTAAATACGTTCCTGGATGTGGCAAATTTTTTATCATAGTCTCTAGTGGGAAAGATCTTTTTTTTTTTGAGGAAATTTAATAGATTCTTTTCAGATCTTGCTAAAGGATGAGAAAGCCTCTTTTAAGCTCTTTGCAAATCGGCATTCCTCTCCCAAAGAAAAGTAAAATTAAATCCTGTATTTTTAAATGTAATGCCGAATCTTTCCTCCTCTGCTCCCTTCTGCTCCCCAAAAAGCAATGAAACACAGAGGCGTACCCTTCTACAGGCTTTTTGGTTCAGAGAGTGTGGAAACTTCTTTTTATACCAGAAAGCAACAGTAAAGAGCAAATTTTGCTTTGTGGCTTATACTCATAAATTTGATAACGAAGCCAAATGCATAGTCTTTTCCTCATTTCAATACCAAGTAACTTTTAAAATAACTTTAAAAGTCACTTTCATAGAGGGAAGAACAAGCATGAAGTTCTGAATTTTATGTGGGCCCCAAACATCATCATTTATACATTCAGACAAAACCAGCATCTGAACATAATTCAGTTGGCTCAGAGAGGATACAAATAGATTCACACAAGAATCAATAGGTTCTTCACTGAATGAAGATCAAGTTGCTAAGGCACATTTAGAGGGGAAAAACCACACCTCAATCCAGAATGTAAGGAACAGAAGTTCTTTTGAACTTTATTGCCTGTTTTGTTTTGAGATTCTGTGATGTTGCCTCTTGAAATGGCCTCCTGCTTCCTAGCTGATAAACAAAGTCCTTAATTATACTACTATTTCAGCATCGATATTCCCCAAATTCTCCTGAGTTTTGTGACAGGACTTGGCTTAGTTGCCTCTATGCACAGTAAAAACCCAGTATTTCATCTAACTTAGCCTTTCGCAGGCCTGAGCTCTTCTGTCATACTTTGCAAACCTAACATTTTTAGCATGGAGCACTAAATATATAACTTTTGATAATGACTAAAATCAACCAGCCCTGTCTTTTCAGTAAATGCCTGTTTTTACACCTGCCAAATGTACAGGACAGGTAACTAGATATTTACTGATTTTTGCACAGTTGATATAATTTACCCATGGATTTATGAGGTACACATACAATTGCCTATTTTGATCAATTATGCACATTTCATTAAAAAATTCTTGTATTTTTCTTGTTATCTTTTTTTTCCCCTATAGTGCAAATTTTTGTAGGAAATATTACATTTGGAAAAAATGGATTTGGGTAGAAATATTAAATTAAAAGCTCATGCTTTTATGTTTTATACCTAAGTTGACGTCTGTTCATTAAGAGGGTTACTCAATCCCTAAATGAAACATGCTTTTACTATGTATCAAACAGCATTTTTTTTTTGCCATAAATTACTTCTTTTCATTTTTTCATACTTTTTCAGAGAGATGCAAACATTCTGCTGGCTGTTTTTCCTAATTTTTCAATCTCACCATCTCCCTGAAATCATCATTTATACAACTTTAGTCACCATCATTAGCTATAATTGATCTGGTCTTTATAAAGTTTAAGTAGTTAAAATGTAAGGGTGCAGCTATCCTCCAAACAAAGTTAATTTAAAAGTGTGCTCGACCATGTACACTGCATAATAACCAATACTTATATATGTATATAATAATATATGTGTATAATAGTAGTCAAAGTTCCCCAGGCAATAAGTATGAGTTTATATTGGAAAATCTTCTAAGCAGAATCATTCCTGTGTTCTGCTCTAAAGATATGGGCTCACTGAATTTCACCTCTAAGAAATATTGGAGATTTGTATAATAAGTGATTCACTGTTCATTATGAACAGAAGTAAGGATATATAACGTATCCTGAATATCAGAGAAAATGAAAAAATCCTTTCAGGGTTGTGAGAAGGATATCGATACAAATGCTAAATGCCAAGCTGAGAATTCAGAACAGCCTCAGATGATTTCTAATAGAGTTATGCTTGATATTTGAAATTTTGATATAGCCAACTTTTTCATTTTAAGACAGTACAGGGGTTTCTTATCTAGTTTTGTTTATTTTGGCATCTATTTAGATTTAACACCTTTTTACATATCAGTATGTTCTTTAAGTACTGTAGTTCTTGTTCGCACAGATTTTGCACTGTTGATGTTTTCATTTAGTTCCTTTCTCCCTGCTGGCAAGCATTTTGTGTCTCAAGACATATTATGATTCATATGCTGAATAGCTTCCTTTTTCTCTGGGATTTGAGAGACCAGAATGGAAGTATCCTATTCCTAGACCAAAACCTCAGATGAATAATGTAGTATGACTAGAGTGTATCACTCAGTGATGGAGATGTTCTGTCTGCGTAGAGAGCTTAAAACTGCTGGTCAGGAAAAGGTAGATCAAGGCAAACAGTGGTCTTCTGAGTGGTATTTTCTCTGGCATAAGAAATACATAGTGATAAAACAGTGTTAGAATCATTTTGCAATGATTGGATGGAAACTTCGTTTGAGATTTTAGCTTTCAACTGCTTTACCAAATTTACATAACACAAATGCTAATTGATGAAGAAAATTATACAGTAAACTCTCATGCATATTATGCTTAGACAAGGTCAAAATCCTACTTTTATCAAAAGGTGAAAGTAGCTTCTTTTTTTTAAAACAGTCTATTGACACCATTGATTTGGACGGATGTGAGGTTTTCAGTAATTATACGTCATGATACAGCGTATTTGCCTATGGGGTTTGTTCTGTATCTATTCATTAAAAAAGAATTTTCCATAGTTTTCACATAAATATGTTAAAAGCCCAGTTTTCTTGCAACTCAGAGTTGCTTAATTTCTTTTGACTCTTTCTTGGTTTATACTTTGACTACTTTACATTAAATACTTGAAGTTTAGAATCTTATCTTTTCATGTGGCTGTTTTACGCCTGAGTATCTCTGTTGATTTCAACAGAATTATCCATAGTGGTATAGAAGCCAGTTCAGTAATGGTCATATCTGAAAAGCAGAAATTCACTGGAACAATTGCAACATACTGTATTTACATTCAGAAAATGTAAATAGTAGTACCCTAGTGAGTCCTGGTCATGAAGACCAGATAGCTACCAGACCTGACAGATATCTTGCCCTTCAGTAGTTGCATAATTCGGAACTGGAATGTTATATGTCCTTTGAATTTTAGTATTTCAAGGTGTTTTTACAAGCATATAAGGTAGTTAATTAAAAAGAAAAAAGTTAAAGATGTTCATCCTGGATAGCTATCTCGAATTGCCTTTAAGTGCCGACAAAAACTTGAAGATCATAGAATCACAGAATCATAGGCTAGTTTGGGTTTGAAAGGACTTTTAAGGGCCATCTAGGCCAGCCCCCCTGCAGTGAGCAGGGACATCTTTAGCTGGATCAGGTTGCTCAGAGCCCCGTCCAGCCTGACCTGGAATGTTTCCAGGGATGGGGCTTCTACCACCTCTCTGGGCAGCCTGTGCCAGTGTTTCACCACCTGCATTGTAAAAAAATTCTTCCTTACATCCAGTCTAAATCCCCCTTCCTTTAGTTTGAAACCATTACTCCTTGTCCTGTCACAACAGGCCCTGCTAAAAGGATTGCCCCCACCTTTCCTGTAGTCTCCCTTAAAGTACTGGAAAGCTGCTATAAGGTCTTCTCGGAGCCTTCTCTTCTCCAGGCTGAACAACCCCAACTCTCTCAGCCTTTTCTCATAGGAGAGGAATGTGTGATGAAGTGTGCTATCTCAAAGTCATTAGTCAGTGGCAATCATGGCTGAAAGTCTAAAAAATATCTTCTAAGAACACAGTCAAAGATCAGATTTGTCACCTAAAACATCTATTTGGTCCTGCAAATTTTAAGATAACAGAAAATGAGAGCAGCATCTCCTCAAAATGAAGAGATTCAAAGGAAGCCGTGATCTCATAAACGTAGAATAGCTTGAGGCTGTCCAAGGTTCTCTGAGTCATATCTCCCTAATGGTAATTTTAAGGTCACTGCTGAATACAGTCAGTTTATTTTGAGAAGCAAGAAACAATACCTGGCAAGAAAAGAAACAGAGATCAATTGGCACAATGCATAACTCTAGTTCAGTTACTCAAAGTGCCTTTCAAATACTTTTGATTTGTAGCTTTGCTATTCTGTTGTTCTATAAATCTGTTGTAATTTTTCATCCGGTACTCTGTGAAGGGGTCCGTGAATTCCATAGCATCTGGATAGAGAATGATTTCGTTTTAGTACTTTGATCAGTCATTGTTTGACAAAGCTTCATCAACCGTTACCAAGATTAGTTTCTTCTACATCCTATCATCAGTGTGGCTTCTCTGAAACATCTTTTGAGCACCTGTATGGAAGTGATTAGTTTGCATGAAGAGGGGAAAAAAGCAAAGCAAAAAGCTCAAAACACACTGGAGGAAAACCTCCCATCTACAATTTCAAAGAGAATGTGTCTGTCACCTATGCTGAAAGTTTGTGGTGATATGTTTTGATTAATATAAAGGAACCTACAGAAGTAGATGCTTTCCAAAATGTTGTTTCTAGTCCTGAGAAAAGAACTTGTCTATCCAAGTTAAGAAAAGCAGAAATAAATAGGATTAACCTGCAGAATGCAGGCTACAGAATTTCATTAGATAATTCTTGTGTCAAGCCTGGTAACACTTCACCAAAATCATGTATTGCTAATACGTACATCAGTATTTATTTCAAAGATTTTATGCAAGGAAAAGACCTTTCACATATGTTAGTACCTTGGAGTTACAGGCTAACTCAAAGCCTAGAAGTGTGGGGGAAGTTTTGTGTTAGTATGATATCTTTGTCGGAACAGCTGCATAGAAAGTGAGGAAAAATAAATCTTTGTCTATAGAAATTACTTCCATAGATGTGTCTGAGAAAGCAGAAAGCCTAAAGAAAACCTAAATCTAATGACAAGACTTTTTCACTGGATGTACTACACGTGTACACACGTGCGGATAAAGAACATTTCCAGGCAGTGAAGGCAAACCATTGATATAGAAGGAAGTTCAATATCAAGAGAAGTTTGAGCTGGTGCCAGAATGAATGCTGTAATGCTTTTTAATATGTTTTAAGTAAAAGTTTGCCCACATTGTTTTAAGAAATGTGTATGTATCCATCTGCAGAAAACCAGCTCTCTAGGAAGCAGTTCTATCGTAAAAAATCTGTTCCTGCCTTTAATGGAACTATGTAAGTTCTCACCTTCTGACGTGGAACAGAAGGATCCACACCCTCTGAATACTTCCAGCTACTAGTTTTCTAGGCATGTGGTCCTGTCCAGTGAGTTTAGACATCCCTGGCTTCTTCCCTTGTGAGCTCAGCACTGCCTTCCTTCGGTCTAAGGAAGGACTGTTGACACTGAGCCCTGAAGCTGACACAGAACTGTGCTTTCACTCCATCACTACTATCTGCCTTTACTCCATCAGTACTATCTTCTTCAGGTAAATTGACTTTCCAAATGTCTGACATGAAAGCTCACTCTAGGCAAACTTTAAGTAATCATCCAAGATATGATGAAGATAAGTAATTTCGAAGACATTAGAGAATCCTAGCTATTAACAGCAGGATCTCTTTTCCAGTGAAGGGAAAGAATTCCCTTCTACTTGCCAATGGTTTATCTCAGTTAATATTACCTTTCACTTGCTTCTAGTTCCTTGACTACTCATGTGTGTAGAGGGGGATAGGTCTTATCTCATAACTGTGTGTACTTTGTCTCAAATGCTTTTACCCAAGCTGGGAGTTTGGCTCTTTTCTACCTAAATAAAAAATCACAAGAGGACTAGAACAACAAGTTCATAAGAGTTTCTTATCAGCGGCAAATATATTTACTTACAAAAAATGTGGATGATTACATTGTGTTTCTGTTGGCTTATTTAAAAAGATGTCTATCAATGTTTTTCTTTGAAATAAATAGAAAACTTTTACATTCAGTTAGCCTCTTTATCAGAGTATTTCAGTTATTGAATAGTCAGTATGACTTGTTCTTCTCTCTGTGCACTGAATAACAGAGTACAACTATGCAACAGGGCATTCTGAAAAAGTGTATAAGAAAAGTGGAGGTTTGTGCAAACACATTTGTGCAGACAAGGGATGCCTCTGAGGACTTGACCCCAGGACTTCAGAGTATAGAACTGCCAGAACGGTTCCTGGGAGCAGTTAGGGACAATGCTGAAAGAGAAAAACCTGTCCTCCTGATAGTATGACATTTTAGTTCGTAGCAAAGTTGCAGTTATATATTATGGCATGCTGGTTAATAAAGCCTTAATTAGCTCTTTTTAGACCCAGGCAACCTTAGAAGTGTAGGGCCTGTTTGTACACCATTGCTGACCATTGTGCCTTACCTGAAAGAAAGCAAATTAAGCATGGTGTTAGTGCTAGCCGTGACGATAAGGCTTCAGTTGAGCGGAATAATGGCTGAAAACCTGCAGCATTTAAACCTTTTCTAATTCATATGCTATAAGGAATCTTTCATGCAAGTAAAATGCATTGGATACCACTTATATGAGAAGCACAAGTTGCAAGAGAGAAGAGTGTAGAGGAGACAGCACAAATCCGTATGCACGTGACTCAGACACTTGCCACAGTTCTAGGATTTCTGTAAGTAGCAGATAAAGAAGAATTTGATTGTAAAGCTTGAGCTGTTACTATTCAGCGCTCCCTGGATGAAACCTACAATATGGCAGAAAATGCAATTAACAAGACAAAAATGCAACACCTACAGAGAGGTCATCTGGTCACCCGGATATCCAGACCAAAGAGAACTTGCATGATATCAGAAACAAGAATTAAATCTTACCATAAACTGACCTGACCATGAAAACAATGAAGATAAAATTGATGTTTTCCTTTTTCTTTTTTTTTTCTTTTCTTTCTTTTTCTTGTTGCTTTTTACTTTTTTTCTTTCTGTGCTTTCCCATTGAGAAGCATGGTCATAAAATGATTGACACTGTTACTAGGAATAACTCCTGAATACTGGAATGGGTGATAAGTGTCTGATGAGAACTGTGACCTGAGACAGAATGAGGCTGTAGAGTGAAAAGGTTCAAAACATTAATAGCCATTAGTGCAGAACAAATACAAAAGTTCAAGGTAAAGGCACGGGGAAGTAGAATAGGCAGACACTATCTGAGAAAGCAGACATTGCAATTCAGTGTAGAGAAAAGAGACAAAAGGCATGAAGGAAAATGCTTGGGCTAAGATATTACTGAGAGTTGCGTGCTCAAAGGAAGTATCCCAGGGTTTGTTCCCAAAAGGATATGAAAGTCGAAGCACGTGTGAGCACGTATATAGTTACCAAGAAAGAACACAAGTTTTGTGACAGGACTGTCCCCAAGGTTCTCCATGTGCACAGTTACGATCCAGAAAAAGCTGACTTCTATTTTTGCCACTCTGCTAGAAGACCACTAGCAACTTTGGTTCTGGCTGACTGGTAGAGCTGCAGCCTTATTCCAGCAACGCTGATAAGCAACTGATATGTGACCATGAGAAAAGAACTTCAGCATTGTGAGACCAGTGGACTGGCTATCAGAAAAATTCCTCACAAGATGATACGTTGTTCCCTGCATGTTTTACCAACAGGCACAGAAATACCCTACCTTCTAAGAAAACGGCCTCCTGACACAGCTGAGGAAATGCCAGATGAGCCATCAGCTTGACCCACCATAGAAAAGTTTCATTTTTCCTAAAATCAAATTACATGATTTCATCTTTTTTTTTTCCTATTTTTTCTTTTATTTTAAAGTGACTTTTAAAATGTTTCCTAGTGAAAAGACAAAGCTAAACAATTGTATAACATAGATGCAGAATGTTTCTAATATTCCAAAACATGTTGACTTCTCTCATTACCTGCCATTTTTTTTTAGACATTCCTAGAAAAAATTGACTTGAAACCACAAATAACTTTGGTTTTGTTCAGTATTTTGGCAAATAAATAAGTATTTGGCCAAGGGAATCAAGGAACATGTGCCACAATAATGAAAATATGTGCTTTGATAGTGAGTAGCAGGAATAATTCACTGCTCTGGAATGAGGAACTGATTCCACTTTCAACATGAGAGGCAGGACAAAGCCTGGGTTTACAAAGCTAGGAGAACCAGAGAGTTTGCAAGTCCTCTGTTTTGAATGTTTATGAAAACAAAGCTCTCTGTGAGTTACTGTGTTAGTTTCACACCTCGCATTTTTACAAACCCCCAGTCTCTGTTCTAACAAAATCTCGCAAGTGACACAATTATAAAAGTAGACTGACAAACATTAAAACTGGCAGGACGTAAAATGTTCTCAGTTTAGTAGCTTGGATATAAACTAAAAGCTAAGAAGACAGCGCATGTTTCTGTACTTGAAAAACTTCCCCCAGAATCTTCTTGCAGGGACAGCTTGAAAAGATAAATTGTACTGGAGTTTTTCAATCTGTCACAGTAGAGGACAGCTTCTGAGCTGTAGAGAGATGCCTTCAAATGAATCATATATCATTTTATCTGAGAATTTATAAACCTTTCTAGTTCAGTTGGTTTTTTTCTCTCTCTTCAAATATCTGAAATGCACCATCCAACTCTAATCCAAGTGCACACTACCAAAGCAAGTATATTAATCCAAACTCCAGGCTGAAGATGATAGCCCATACTGTATGAGGCTGGAATCCAGGCCCAGTGGATTTCATTAAAAAAAAAAAATACCGTGCAGATGAGAGGTTGTTGTCTCTTGCAGGAAGAAAGAGTACGTTTAGGAACCTACACAACAGGTTAGTTTTAAGGCTAATGAAAGTCTCTACCGACCTCAGACTTAAAATATGTGGATTTTACCTGGGAGTTTTTCCTGTTTATGAGAAGTCTGCATCAGTGCACAAGAACTGATTAAATCTCATCATGCTCTGACATGATGCGCATAAAATTGAAAAAGAACACAGTATTGTCTGATCAAATGGTTCGGTATAAACATAACTTCCTTGGTGGTTGCCTATTCAGTACTCATCTATGATCATCTGTAGGGCTGTACTTTCCTACAAACTCTGTTCTGGCGTGTTGTCATGAGTAATAGCATTTACATTTTGGTAAAGTGCTTAAAAATGTCCATTTTACAACTCAGTTTCTTGTGATTTCTTTTGTCAGGAACTATGCTAACTACAGGTTTTATTTTCTTTTCCTTGAGGAAGATTCATATATATTATTTTTCAGTTAAGCGGTTTGATTAACTGAATCACTAAGACTTTCTGTGAAGTAAGTGAATAACGGTAGTCGTGTTTTATAAATGGGGAAGCTGAAGAAGAGAGAAGGAAAGTGACTTTCGTGGTGAGAGGTACTGACAGTGGCAAGGCTGGGAACAGAAACCAGAGGTCTTTACTAACAGTTCCACTCTAATCGGTGGAGACCACTGTTCGACGGGTGACATCCCCACATCCCCACACAGAGCTACATAAAAAAAAACTTCACCAGAGCAAAATCAAGCATTCCTAAGATATGAAATGACAAACTAAGGACACTTATGTAACTTCCAGTTACAGTCTATATGCGCCTGTTCTAGCCTACATCTCTCTACCACTCTGTTTCTCCCCCTATTCCAGTCAATGTTGAGCATCATATTTTTCCACAGATACCGAGTACTATATAGTTGCCTGATTCCAGTTCAGCTGTGTGAGCCTTTCCTATCCCAGAGTGCTACAGCCCATTCAGAGCAGCTGTAATAAGAAAGTATAAATAGATTTATTTAAAAGCACTGGCTGATGCAGGGTCCCATCACAACCCTTCCCTAATATTCCTTACTTTTCAGTAACTTACTTTTATTTTTAAAGTCATTATCCTTGTGATTTTGCACAGATAGTATGACAAGCGATGCATTAAGTCACCTTTAGAAGTTTCATGCAATTTTATTGCAAAATAGTGGAGGGTGATACTTTGGCAGTGTTTTGGAGAAAATAAAAAAACCCGCAGATCTTCATTCTGTTTCTTTTGAATTTTCAAAAATTGAAAGAAAGTTCAAGAAATGGACACATAAAATTCAGCAAATTATCAAAAGTATTCAAAGAAATTGTAATTAGAGTGAGAGCGTAGAAAGCCTGTAATGCCTTAAGGTAAAGGAAATGTGTGGTGGAGTTGTTGTGATGGTGTGCAACACACCATCTCTCCTTTGGGATGATGTTGTAGTAAATTAGGATTTTGAACTCCTAATACCAGATCAGAAAAAAAGTCTTGTGTTCCACCTGCAAACCACCATCTTGCACAAACTTCATTTGCTAGTTAAGATGCTGTCTGTCTTCACGTCGTAGTAGAAAACCACTGTAAACACTATCGTTGGTCTGGATAATTCAACAGGAGTGCAGTTGCATCCATGGCTGATGTGGATCAGATTTACATGGCAAAGTGGTTTGATACTGGTGTTCATGGTTTGCAGAGTCACGGCTTGAGTCAGAACCATCAGAATGAAAGAATCCCAATGTCATCACTTCTTTCACGATGGTGAAAGTATCATCTAGACATGATTCTGCTTCCATTCCCTTTCTGGCTCATATCTTTGACTTGTCCATGAAGACTGTTTTGAATATGACCCTTGGTTATTTCTTAGGCCATCTAGGTATCTGGCTGTTCCCAGTTGTTGGTCTGTGCTTCATAGAATCATAGAGTCATAGAATGGTTTGGGTTGGAAGGGGCCTCAAAGATCATCTAGTTCCAACCCCCTGCCATGGCAGGGACACCTCCCACTAGACCAGTTTGCTCAAGGCTCTGTCCAACCTGGTCTTGAACACTTCCAGGGGTGGAGCATCCACAGCTTCCTTAGGCAACCTGTTCCAGTGTCTCACCACCCTCAGGGTGAAGAACTTCTTCCTTCTATCTAGTCTAAACCTGCCCTCTCCCAGCTTCCGACCATTACCCCTCGTCCTGTCACTGCAGGCCCTTGTAAAAAGTCCCTCCCCAGCCTTCTCGTAGACACCCATCAGGTACTGGAAGGCCGCTGTAAGGTCTCCCAAGAGCCTTCTCTTTTCCAGGATGAACAAGCCCAACTCTGTCAGCCTGTCCTTGTAGGAAAGGTGTTCCAACCCTCTGACCATCTCAGTAGCCCTCCTCTGGACTTGCTCCAACAGCTCCATATCTTTCTTGTGTTGGGGGCTCCAGAGCTGGATGCAATATTCCAGGTGGGGTCTCACGAGGGCAGAGCAGAGTTCTTGCTCCTCTGTTCTCAGTCTCATTCTCAAAGGACATACTATGCTTGTTCGTTCTGCCTCCGGTATAAGACCATTCCTGGTCAAAAACGTGTGTGCCGATAGGATCGTTATTCAAGGTGACAGGAAGATTCAAATTCCTTATATTGGTGATAGGCAAATAAGAAGTCTGTAGATTGCTAAGGACATTCTCTGATTGTGTTTAAAGTTATAGTTAGAAGAGTTACTTCCTGAGCTCTTACCCCATCTGCTCTTGGGCAGACCTAGGTGTTTCTTTTAAAACTATACTCTTGCAAACTTTACACCAGGCAGCAAGCAGAGCTTACCAGCATGTTATTTTGAGGAACCCCACGTAGCAGCTCATTATTGTTTGGGGGTGGGTGGTGAGCTGAGTTGTGCAGAAAAGCTGCATGAAATTAGCTAAGACATTAAATAAGAAGTTTCAGCCCAGAGTGAGATTTTTATGCCTGCATTATAAACCTCCTGTAATAGAAACTGTAATGGAAATTCAAACACACTATTAATTGTGGCAGTGCCAGCACATTAATATGAGTAAGATTTTCTAAAGGTATATACTAAGCAATTTCAGTTCTTTTTACTTGCTTCATTAGAACTGAATTTTCGTAGATACATTTTCAATAAACGCGTGTGCTGATTTAAGACCTCCTGTATTGGAGTCAGTCACCTCTGCCAAGGCTCAGAAAGCACTACATTCCTAATGCCGCCAGGGTTGTACTGCTGTAACACGCTCCGCTATGCCTTTGGCTTTCTACGATCTTCATCTGACCTGTGGTATATCCATGCTGACTGTTCTTACCCTCAAGGAAATGAAGTGAGATTAAGGCTTCTAAGGGTATAAAGTTTTGAAAATTAATCTCATAGTCCTGAGGCCTCTTGGCTGTTTTAGAAAATGGTACAAGTCTGCTGGTCGTGATATTTTGTTCCATTGACAAAACTGTTTTGAGGAAATGCTGAAACTTCTCCTTTGAGAAGGGCAGTTTCAGTTGTTCTTGGTCAATGAAAGTTTCCCTGAAATTTCAGATCCACACGGAGAGAACCAATCCAGTATTATCCATGGCGTGGCGGCTCTGTCACACAGCGAGAGAAGCAGGCTGGCTTAAGGCCCTTCTCTGCCTGGTTCAGATCAAGGATTTGAGTCTCAGTTGAGACTCTTTTGTCATAGCACTCACTTCACCTTGTCTAATTTTTTTTTTCTTATTTACGTGAACTAGAACAGTTCTTAGGAAAGATACTGAAAAAAGGAAATGAGGATTGACTTTTAATTTAAAAAAATCTTTGCGTAGGAACTATTTTAACCCAGATCTCATTCTCCAGGAGTCGATTGAGTGAAGTTCATAATACACACATAGGTATGTTAGCCAGAAATCAAGGCAAAAAACAGAGAAGGCTTAACCTAAAGTGATAGTCCTAAACACATTTACAAAGGGCAAACAGCAGAATTTTAGACTTAATTAAGAACTGTGTCTATGAAAGTGATTCTTGTCATTGGGAGAAGAGAACAATTTAGTTTCCATGAAGAATCGTCCACACTGGGTACTTTTGAGTCGTGCATAAGGTAATAAGGTTGTTTTGTTCCATTACTGGTTCTCCTCTGTTCTCACTATGCCAAGCCTCTGCAGATGCTACTGTAAACAGAAAATTTTGTTAATCACTGTAGAAGTGCTTGCCACTATATAGCTGGCTGCTTAGGTATATTTGAGGAACAGGCACCTCTGCCAGAAACAACAGAGTAAAAAAATATGTATCAGCATAAATGGTTCTCTATTTTTCCTGAATATTCATATTCTCGTGAGAAGTATTTCCACAGACTTCCTTTAAAGGAATGAAGTGCTTGGAAAGGCTAGGGAGACAAAAAACATTTCCTCTGACTAAGCATCCCTAAATCATTAAACGTCGTTTTCAGAATACACAAAAATACCAGCTACTTCGTTTGACTTGTTCCATAATGTATTGTTTTACTTGCCAACCTGTTCTTTCCTTAGCTTCTCTGGAAAAGCTATTTCCATTCTGAAGTCAGTTGCAGAAAAATTAAGGAATCCCATCAATGGAATAAAAAGAACTACCAACTTTATAACAGATGAAATGAGACTATCATAAAAAGAAAACCTTTTCTCTTTCGTGTTTGTTCGTGTTTCATTCTATGTTGTTATTAAGGTGAATCCAGAACAACGCTTATTTCTGTCTGTCCAGGAGCAATATGTGAGACAGTAACTTCTCACTATTTCTAGCTGCTGGGTACCTACCACACCACATGTAGCATTTTGAGTGCCAGATGGTTTTTCTCAAGAAATCTGAAGACCGAAAGTAAAAACTGTGCTTTATAGCTACTGGGCTACTGGGCTACCAGAATCAGTAAAGCTATTCCAATATACACAAGCTGAGGATCTGGCCTGGAAGAAGCAGTGGTGTTCACCAGTACAAAAGCACTGTTAGGATGCATTTATAGTGGCACCAGATATGCTCCCTCTGCTTTGTTTATTGCTTGTTTTCTCTGCACTGAAATCATGGAGCTTTTTTCTTAACTGCTATTCATTACAATTCTCTGCTGGAAAAATACCAGTAATTTAAAGGTTAATAGAATGCTGATGTCATTGTAATGAGAACAGAGGAAAAACATTTCTGTAATTACTGTTAATGCTTTTTTTGCTCTTCAACCAATAAGACACGGCCCCCAGTCTGAGACGGAAGGTGGGTGTAGAGATCTGTGTGAGCGAGAATTTGTGACAGGGTGATCAGACTAGTGCAGAAACGATGCCTGAGTCACTTTGGAGCATGTAGGAAATTGGTCGTTAAGCAGCCCACCCAGGAAAAATAGAAGCCGAAATGTCAAGGATGAGCACGTCATAAAGATGTAGCTTATGGAACTGGCTAGCCTGAAAAAAATTCAAGACATGCAGTTAATCAAAATTCATTTTTTGATTTTCACTATGCTGCATTACAAATAAACCCGTTACTTTAGGAGGTTTACATTTTAAAAAACAGAGAGTGATGCTGCAGAGCTGTCCATACAAAGGAGCCTGTGATAGTGACCCCCGGGACAGGCTGATTGCACCCGGGTCGGTGTTCCTAAAGCCGTCGGTTGGGGCTGTGCCTGGTCACATGCACCAGCAGCTTCCCGTGGAGTGAGTTAGTGCCTTGAAGTGCACGATGAGATCTCCGTTCTGCCTCACTAGGTGGGAACGGGTGTTTTGGAGCTCAGTGGATTCGCTGTGAGTAGCTGAGCTTGGGAGGTTTTCTGTTCTGCCGATGGGAGACCTCTGCCTGAACGGCTGGAGAAGACCCCCAGCTGCGCTACTCTGGGGTACCCCAGGGTGGAAATACAAATCTCTCCTGCTGATTATTATTACATCCAGATAAGGGGTCCAGCTACCTTTATGTGACCTGGCCAGCAGCAGTTTATCAGTAAGAACAATCCTTACTACCCAGCGGGGTGCCCTTATTGAATGAAGGGACATAAGGCCATGTCCTGGCTGCCCTGTGCTCTGCAGGTTGTTGGCCCCCCTGGCAGGGCTGGGAGAACACAGCGTGTGTCAGACCAACCTCCATTGCCTTGCTTTCAGTGCCTAGATTCACTCTTGGTTTAAACTAAGATATCAGGCTATGTGTGAAGTCAGAAGTTTTGCTGTGAGAGGGGGAATACAGCTGTGTGATAAAGTGTCCCAGCCACAACTTATTTGATACGTGAACACATCTCAAATCCCTTATTGCCCATAATGACTATATCTTTCTCAGCTGAACTGTTCAGCATGTTTTCATTTCTTTCTTTGAAAGAAGGATTTACTTTCAAAATCTGTTAAATTATAAATCTTGCCATTTTGACTTCAGATTCTCAGGTTTCTGAGCTCCCACTTTTCACTACCTGTAGTTTGTCCTGTGTGGCTGACCTGATCACGATGGAGATTTCTGTATCTTGAGGAACTCGTATTTTTGGATAACTGTTTATACAGATCTTACTGGTCAGTCGTACTATTTTAGTCTAGTCCACTTGTTTCCTTTCTGGATTATAGGTGCTTCTAATTAGTCAATTGAAGTATGCTTAAGAAGTCTCTAAGCTGGGCCTAAACACTTTAATTCACATACTTTTGCCTTTTGGGAACTTTTAATGGCTGCCTTCATCCTATAAGTTTATTTCTTCTATTTTTCTAGTTTCTAACATGGCTTTTTTGCAGATCATAATCTTAATTATAGATTGTGGTCAGCAAGACTTGCTGGCTGTGGCCTGTGCTGCTTCAACAGCTTCCTTGACTCTATCTGTTATATTTGTACAAAGCCATAATACGGACTTTCATTATTAGTGTATAGCAAAGTTTTCACAGGACAGTATATTCTTATAATGTATAGACATACTTTTTTGCTATTTTTTTTAATGTCGATGGAAATTAAATTCGTAGCTATTCAAATTTCTGTAATGTTGAGGATCATAAAAAGCAAATCATTTCTGTATTGTAGAAGTTGTTGCAAGAAATGTCAAGAAATTCCTTCACATGTCTTCCAAATGGCTGGTTTATTTGCAGGCACCTGAAGTCACACACTTCTGGGACTGATCCCCTTGATTTCCTTCAGCATTGAATATATTTTTTCTGCACCATTTAATTTTTATGTAAGCGTATGTATATGTATTGAACGGACAGAAGTTCAAAACTGGTGTGTTTTTACTAGAGAAAGTGTTTGCTTGTACACACCTAAGACCTTACCAAAAAAAACATCTACAAAAAGCCATACGAGTTTTTTTACCTTTAATGGAGTTGCATTGGCACAATTACTGATGAAATCCTACCCACTGACGGATCCAGAAATCATCAGGCTACCACTGTGCAAGCTGGTGCAGCGACAGGGCAGAGTGCAGTGTGGTGGAGACGTACGAACTTCCCTCTTTAAAGCAGTGTAGCACTGCTAGCGTGGCCCTGGGCTGAGGCTAATTAGCTCTGTCCTGCAGAGCTGGCTCATTCAGTAGTAGCTCAGGAATCTCTGTGTCCTGTGGTATTGTACAGTGCAGACATGCCCTAAGAAACTAATCAATGAAGAGTAGAAAAGAAGAATAAATTTTGCTATTGCTATTTTTACTATCAAATATTTCCCGGATTCCCTTTGGTAGGCCCGTTGTTAGTCACCTCATAGCTTGCACGTGTCACAGTAGATGTGGGTTTGTAAAAAGGAGTTTGCAAAAAAATAGCTGCATGTTTCAGTTCAGAGCTGGCATCCCCTGGAGGAGCTTGGAATGAGAGAAGCAGCGAGTGCAGGTGAAGGTCAGAAACACTGGAGAGAAGCTGGATGATGTGATAATAGACAGGAGCAGAAAATAGTAAAAGTTTCATTGCAAAGGGAACAAGCATGCTAGATTAGGAGGAAGATAAATAGGCCTTTGAAACTTCAAATCTTCTCCTTTCCAATTTAACATATGAAAGTGAATTATATCTGAATGCTTATGGGGATCTAAAACTGAAAAATAGCCAAGGTTCTTTTCTGACTTGTTTTCAATGTTCCAGTAGCTCAGTTTTCACTTTGAAACACAAGTGGGAAGCAAAATTCCCATAATGTGATCTGTACCTTTTAGAAAGGCATGTCCTCCAGAGATAATTGTTACAACAGCAAGTATTCCTTTCTTGTGTCTTCACTGCAGTGATCAGGACTCTTGTACAGACTCAGAATGTTGTACCGAACTGTGATTTTAATGATTTGGAATAGCAGATAGTTTAGCTGTACTAAGGCAAAGGTAATACTGAAATTGCATCCCTGAGTATATATTTCTCTACTACTTTTAAGTAGACTAAACTATTTGATTTTTATCTGGTGTTGTGTCTGTAGTCTGCATTAAATTTTGATAGTGGTTAAAAATCTGAGATCTTCATAGTCTCAGGCCTTTTTCATATAGGCCAAGCTGATTAAGAAGAATTCTAACATCTGAAGACTTAGTGTAAATTTATTATCTCTAATTCTTTTTAATCTCTTTTGACTGAGTGTAACATGGAGTATGGACCAAATAGGCTAGACGTTTCAAACAAAACAGAAATTAGAGGAGTTTTACCTCTTTTGTAGATCCAAGAGTTCTTGACAATTCAGGTAATAAATGCATGGGAGAATGAGGGATATCCTTTTTGTCTGAACAAAACTTGTGTCTTCAGAAACCAGGAATCCTGCCCCTCAGTTAACTGTAATTGCTGTAATTCAGTGCAAATATTAAATCACTTCAGTACAGTGGGAAGATCACCGTTCAAAAGGTGGTTCATCCCCTCACTGTCAGCTACAGTTTCCAGCTCCAGGTTTTTCTAGCTGTTACTTGTGTTTAGACGACATCAGACTAAATTGAAACTAATCATAGGCATGCAATGTGGCAAATCTGCTTGACCAGGAATTAGTCTGCACTCCCTCTTCTCATAAGACTAGGTCTTAACACTGTGCTCGTTCATCCAGACTTTTCCTCTGGTCAACAAGGTGAGCAATGCTGCTAACCTCAGTGTTTGTCTCAAAGCCAACGCATAACAAGGCTGCCAGGGGAGTCAGATATGGACTGGTTGCAGAAACTGGAACTGTCATGTTAGACAATCAGCAGTGTTCGCATTGCTATAAAACTTAAAGAAGCGTTGGCCAAGCAGAGATTGTCCTGGCAGGCAGCATTTTCAGAGGACCTGTGGTTTGCTCAGAAGGTTGGCTTCTTCTAGCTCCAGGTGAGCAACCCTTGGAGAATGCTTATTTATATTGTGTATGGAGCTCCAGAGAAAGGTTATGATCTTTGTGAAGGCCATCTCTCTACAAGTAAGCATGGTAGCAAGCTGCCTGACCGACAGTGGTAGTTATTAAAATAATAAATTCCCAACCTTCTCCAGGAGGACCTGTGCATGCTTCAGAGCGATAGTTTGCCAGTGAGTTGGAAGCTATGATATTGGTGACTAAGAGCTCTTAGGCCTTGTTGAATCTTTCTTTAACATACATTTTTCCTCCTCTTATTTCTGTTGTCCCCTGCTGCTTGTTCCCCTTACTCTCCTAACCCCAGATTTGCGAAGACACAGTGACAATATGCAGCTAGCGGTTCTTTGTCAAGTCCTTTAAAACAATGCGTACGTATCTTGTTCTTTTTATGAGGTGTTTTATTTTAATTTGGTACAGTATGGAAAACAGTGGGTAAGGTACAGAACCCATATTGACTGACATAAACGTCTTAAAGGAGAATCTGATGTGGATTTAATGCACATGTTGATGGAAAACAGCATTTCATTTTCTCAAATTCGAAGCTAATGGCATGGAACACTCAAGGACATTTAAAACAATGAGATAGTTTCGTAAAAGAAATTGCATGAGTTAAATCACCAAATACCTTTAAAGCCAATAACTGTTCATTATTGCTCCTCCTCTGAACCTGTGAATAACATTTTTGCTTCATTTTTAAACGCCCATACCGCAAGATTATTTCAGCAGCTTCATGTTCAGATTTTATCTAGCAGCAAGAGGGATAATTTGCCCACACAAGCTTTGCGGTTTCATGGTGAGTAAGAATAGTAATATGATAATCATTTTGCTACTGCAATTAAAGGTGAAAATTATTTCTTTTAAATTTGCAAATATTTTTGGTAGATACTGGGCGTAAACTTACAGACAGCTGTATAATCACTTCAAGAATCTAAACTAATTTTCAAAGGTCAAAGTACTAGCATAAAGAAGGAATGAGATGTAATGTACTTAGTTTCTATAATACTTGCTTTCATAAGACTTGCCAACAGCTCTGGTATTGTAATGAGGAGAATTGTCGAAATAGGCAAAAAGATTCTGTACCTTTTATTGTAATCTGCAATTTATCTTTGTAAATATTTTTACATGCACATTTGTTAAATGCAATAGTCACTCCAGCTGAAATTATTTTCTCCTTTACCTTTTCCCACATGTCTAAGCACCTAAGGAAAAATGTGTTTTCATATGTTTCCGTTTCATTTCCCCTGTCTTAGCACAATAGATACACAGTATTTTTCATGCAGAAACTCACAAAGCTCTTAGTAATTTATTAAAAAAACCCCACAACAGGAATATGGTACAAAGTAGAGGAAAATTTAGCAAAAAAATGAGATAAAAACCTGCTGACAATGTTTCTGCTATGAAGTGATGCCTTCTGTGCATTTGCCTTGCCAAATGACTGCTCTGTTTGCGTGTGCTGGCTTTTGCCTCTTTAGACAAAAAATACTGCTCTGGTGGTATTAATAGTGCAGCCAAATGGTTTAATTGCAGGAAGGGACAAGAAGTTTTCTTGTAATTGGATAAGACTATCTGTCCCTTACTGAAACTTTAGCTTGTGGCCATTTATAACCTTCCTATTTTCAGCTGAAACCTGAATCCTTGTTCTTTACATGGAGAATGCTGCTTTCTGTTAATATTATCCTATAATTGAGAGGAGGGGGTCTGTTGTTGAGTGTGTAATTATGGATCAGTATCAGGCCTCTAAATTTCTCAGGGACACATTCACTTCTATCAAATTCTTTCCTGAAAATCCCGAGTGTGTTCAGTAGCCCTGTAGATCCCCTGACATGACTTAGGTGACTAACAGCGATCCATAGACCACACTTTGTGATCCACTACCTGAAACCATACAAAATGCAAACATTAGTAGGAATTCCTATCACAGCTGTATTACATTGTTCAGTACTGCATATCATGCTGTTTCTTGATCCCAGTTTAAGAGCATTTTCTTATCTATAAAATAGTAGTAGAAAAGGTAAGTACAACCGCTATACTTGGAATGAATATTTTACTCCACAGCATGGCTGTTAACACTGAGAAAAAAAATTAAAGAGCTATTTCATATTTTTCATGGCACCAGTGGATGTTTGTTTCCACACTTTTCACTGCAGGGAAATGTTTCTTTCCTACTGTATATTAGCTTGTATCTGATTATAAAAAAATATTTTTGAATTTATATTCCTAGTGTGCTTAATTATTATATAACAAAGGTTCAGTGTATGTCATGAAATTGCAACCTCTTTCTCTCCTCACTTTAGTGCAGCTGAGAAGGGGCAATTAAGCTGAGAAAATAAATGTGTTATTTCACAAGGAACTGCAGCAGCCTGAAATGCCCTTTATTCACAATCTCATAACTGAAATAAATTTTTATTCGGTGAGGTTGTATTAGGTTCACGCCATGACTCTATATCATACTGAAGACTCCTTGTCAGTAGAGATAGCTGTTGTGTAAATATTCTTCAGTTTTAAGACAGGGAGAAAAGGACAAACCCAGAATCAAATCCTGTTAAATGGCTTCATGTTGTTAATTAAGGCATGAGGATGGTAGCTAGTTACAGATTTCGATGGATGCAGTGCATAATTTGTATTTTGCCTATGGTATAGCATGAAGTAAGAGAGCTTATTGCAGGACCTAAGTATTATACACATGAAGCTGGCTGGTCCTTTCTTTTAGTAGCAATTCTGTCATTACTTTTCTTATGCAAAATTGTACAGTTTACCCAAAATGAGTTTTAACTTGAATTGAAACAGCTTCTCAGGTACAGATTTGCTTTACCCATCCCTTTCATTCTCTTCTTGTGTATGTGGTGGGCTGTGGGTTTTTTTCAGTGACACTTGGCTACCTCTGTCACTAGGCATTTAACCTTTTTTTTTGAAAATAGATGTGTGAGAAGGCCTTTCGTGAGCTGGCAGCGCTTGCTTTCAAAACTCAGTGAGTTCCCAGGCATACAAGCCCTCTGCAAGATTAATTCAAGTCAATAGGGGATTTAAAAGTGAAAGGGGAGAAAAATCAGGTCAGCAAGAAATATGAATAGAATGATTAAATCAGTGGGAAATGCTGTGGTAAAAGACAGAGGATTCCAATTCCAGTTATTATAGATTGGGAGGCTGAGATGCTTAATAGCAAGGAAGGAGAGTATTGCTTGAGAATTGGATTGAATTGGCAGAGTACATCCAATCAGTCTTCTTCTAATAGAATGGTTGAATATGTAATATAACATGATAAAAGTGTTTGGTCTCTCTGCTTTTTAATAAGACTACTGTGAACATAGCTCTAGAGGAAAAGATCATTTGTGTTTCCTCTCACCAAAGGGATGAAGTATCTAAGTACACATTTGATACTGTCTGGTTTTATGGTTTCTGTTTTAAAATAACGCTGACAAAATCTGGTGGACCTAGTTCATCATGTCCTATTCAGGAAGGGCAAGATTATGTCCTGATCTGATGGTCAGTGCTAAGAGTCCGTATCATCAGTTACGCATTGGTCTAACTATCTTTCAAATGATGGTTTGCTCTCTTTTAAGTCCTAGCTTTTACAGCAATAAAAACATTCTCAGCTGCACTGAAAATGGGTACCGACAGGAAGGAGTGTGATTTAGGCCTCCTAGAAAGAGATAAAGTTGAAATTAAAGTCTTAGCTTCTCTTGAAACCTGCTCATGAGCAGTATCCAGTCTTACTAAAGTGTGCCATCATGTGGGTTTGGGATCATGAGAGGCAGATATTCCCTGGGGTTTTGTCATCTCCAGATGAGATAAATATTCTGGGCCTGTGACTGACTTGTTACAGACATGCACAAAACGACAAACACAACGAACCCCAAACTTCGTTGGGGAATCTGGTCACTACTTCAGTATAAATATTCAACAGTAGGACATGAGACAGACTTTTTCACTATGGCATTATGTATGCACCCAGCATGATGGCATTTTAATTCTGTTGAATTCTGTACTGTCACCCTGTAGAAACAAGAGATTAAAAAGTCCATGCCAGCCTGTACATTCCCCATGCTGCATGGAAGAAAAGCTATCTGAAGTAACTGAGGGCGCAGAAGGAACAGAGGACGCCTGGATGAAAGTTTGATGACAAAGGTACACATATCCTGAAGATCTGACTTGTATCACCGTCGTCTGAGACTTCAGAGTGCTGCTCAGCAGAGTGCGAACCGATGACATGCTGTTTACTCCTCCTCATGCTAACTCCCTGCGTGGGCATGATTTGTGTGTGTGTATGGAAGTGGACTCAGTTGTCGTCACTGCATGGGGGGGTGAGTGCAGAACAGCCGGACATCCAGAAATTTGTGGCCCAGCTTATTGTACGTTAACTTCCTTATGTAGAGAGACCCTTCCCTAATCAAACTGAAGTCACCATAAGTGTGCATGGAGAGGTTTCATAAAGTTAAACAAGCCAGAATAAAACAAGTTAACTTTTCCCTTTGTCCCTCTGTAGGTAAGCCCTAAATATCTTTACCATTTTTCCAACAGCCTTCACAAATCCTTCGTGAGTCCAGTTTCCTGATGTCAGAACAGGACTGGGATCTGCAACCCACATCAAAGTTAACTTGTGGGATTTTTCTTTGCTTTGCTTTTCATAGTTATGGATGCTAAGCTTCGATAATGTGCTTAGCGCTGTAAGAGGCAGTAAAAATGATAGTTCCTGGCCCAAGGAATGTGCAGTCTAACAATAGACAGACAGCGCAAACTGTGCTGGGAGACCTGGGGAAGGTACTTCTTAGAGAAATGTTTCATTTTTTAAATAATGATTGCCTGACAACATTTACATTAACATTGGTTAGTATTCATGGCTTCAAGATGAGAGTTTAGGGAAGGGATTTGGCTTCTGCAGATTTTATTCTACCACATGCAGAGGGATCAGATCACTCGGCCATTGATGCTATAGTCATATACGTTCCTGCCTTACTTTTCTTTTCATGTGGTTTTTTGAGCTTGCTTGTCGATCTGTGCTCCTTACGTTTTGCACACCAACAGGCTAGTCACAAGTGCAGAGGAGTTTACATCCTGCCAAATGCGTAATTAGTGCGGTACTCTGGGCACTTCATTGCATACTAAGGGAGTTTCGCTGGCCTTACATTGATGTCAGATATTGCTGTACCACAAAATCATCTCCAAGAAAATAAGCTTCTTTAGTCTCTGGTTTTTAGTAAGTCCTTCAAAGTAAAATTGATATATTTGGGCTCTTACTCCCTCTTTCTTAGTTATGTGGATATGTGTAGGATTAAAACTTTATTAGTGATCTTCTCTCTTCTAGTTAAATAAGTATCTTTATTTTTTGAAGGGACATTGTTATTGGTAGCAAAAGGTGTCTGAAGTCAAAAGGAAAAAGCTTTCAAGCGCAGTAACAGTGCAAATTGGGAAGCTGTTTTGGAGCTGATTTGGGGACAGAATACAGATAAGGAAATAATTTGTCATGTGCTTAACTTTTATTTGGAAGAGGTTTAAGGGCATGGTATCTCAAATCTGGGTCATGCAGTAAAAGTGAAAAAAATTGACATGAGACCCAAGTGAAGTCAATGAAATTCCCACATTAGGAACTGGAAGAGGCCTGAAAAAGAAAACAAAAGGGTCTTTGGGGTAAAGCTGATGATTACAACATACTTCCCTTTGCTCTAATTCTTCTGCCCTATTTGAGCTTTTGTTTCAGGTACAGGTTCTGTGCTTGCCTATATTTTAGCCTTGATTCTAGAAGCAGCTGAAAGCTCATTGTTTTCCGTTGCACACATGTGAGGAATCAGTTCTCAGCACATAGTGACTGGTTTTATTTTGATTGCTCTAAAGAAAAGGGATCTCCCATTTAGAGTGGTGATGCAGTCTTTTCCTAAGCCTGATGGGACACGTCCAGTCCAAGCTCTAACAAAAGAATGTGTTGTTTAAGTGACAAATCAGTAGATTTATAGCTTTACTCAGATGGCAGCAATTACTGTAGTAAAGATTGGTCATAATTGGTTTGAGAATATTAATTATCAATTTCTCCTCAGTCTATTTACTCTGAAACAGCCACTAACCACTGATAATGACCAATTTCTCATGGACTGGTTTGTATTACCATTCTTTCCTGTGTTACTGCCGTTGCCTTAGGCCTCACCTGCACTGGGTGGCTTCAACCAGTAACACTCTCGCTCTTTTGCAAGAGGTTCTGTAACTCATCTGCTCTGAGTTCAGAGAGTCCTCACAGAGACTGGTTTTACCTGCAGATGTTATGCAGTGTTGTAAATGAGTGTTTTGTTGTCTCCTCTGCAGTGGTCATTTACAGCGCACTGTGGGATGCCTCCTGGGATTGTGAAATCCTTAGCATCAATTCACCTAGTCCTCCGCATCCCACCAAACTTAGTTTCCCAAACTTGGCATTTGTTTTAAGCTTGTGTATTGTCTTCTCTTTAAAAGAAGAAAGTAGTGCCTGTATAGTTACCTTTTTTTCTAATAATCCAAACTGCACTTTCTTGTGATTTCTGACTTGTTTTTCAGCAGAAATGGCAATTCCTGGGAGGTTTTGTTTCTAGCTACTTAGCTCTGGAAGCAGACAAGCAGACAATTGAATTTAATTAAAGATGAGTGTGTTCTGATGATGTGACATGCCGGCTTTGCCCAACACCACTGGCAGCACACACGTTGCCCCAGCTGCACACCTGCCTGGTCTGAAACAGGGCAGTCTGCTGGTCAGAGCACCCTTTTTGACCAGGTTCTGGCTCCAATGCCAACAAGTCTCAGCTTGATGTGTTTCATCTCGGTGTGCCTGTGAGCATCTCAGGAGAGGTTTGCAGGCTCTGACTTGTCGATCACTAAAGCTATCCTAACCTTCTGTTGTCAGGCAGCACAGACTGCTCGGCAGAGTTGAGCTGGCCGCGTTTGTTCCATGGATTGCACACTGCTGTACACGTTCAAGCCAGGCACCAGCAGCCCGTTCTCAAGAGTGGGTGGCAAAGCTTTGTCAACAGAGGGCAAAGAGAAAAAAAATAACATAATGTGGGAACGGAGCTGGTGGCTCAGCTGTGCTAAAACGAATCACCAATTCAAGTTCAGTCCTTCATTTTCAAGCTGGCAGGGGCAATGAGTGCTGATAAGGCAACACACTCAGCTGGTGCAAATGTGCCTCATTTCGCTGTATCTCAGCTGCTCTCCGGAGTGAGGCACATCCAACTTCCCGTGACTGGACTGATGATTCAGTGTGAGAGTTTTGTGGGTTATGATGAAAGGGGAAGTCCAAGGCTGTGAGAAAGAGAGGCGGAATCTTCATTTTTGGAGAGGGGCAGGGAGGACAGATTTTGAGATGTGGTAATCGAAAACAGAAGGGAAAAACATACTTTGCTGTGACAAAATGTTGCTCTTCACTGCTCTTCATTTGTGAGCTTTCATTTGAGAAAAAATTGAGAGATGAGATTCACAAAGGGGCTTATATATAGGTTGTGTCTTTACTAAATGTATACTGTTGTTGACAAAGCTTTTTATTTCATGTGAAAAAAGTAAACAATTTTCAACCAATTTTCAACAATTTATAACAAGCCAAATTCAGCATGAGAACAGATCACTGTAGCTGCTAAAACTTTGCCATGTATATCCACAGAGTCAAGAGCTAGTAGTGTGAAAAATGCGTATTATGTGGTTTTCTTATCTCTTGAAAACTGACAGGATAATAAAGATATCAAGTACTTTTCTGAAGTAATTGTCAAAGTTTAAATCTCACAGTGGCAGTTAGGGATATCATAATTAACTAGAAAAACATATATGTCTCTATGTATTGACTCTTCAAAGTGTTCTGTTACAGTTTGACAATCGTTTGAGCATATTGGGTAACGGGGTTTGGACCCTCAGTCTCCATGGTCACACCAAAGCAGAAACCAGCAGGAGGTTAGAGAGCTTACAGTGTTGCAAGTGAAGGCAAATAGTTTACAGCTGAGAGCTGTTTGTTGCACTGAACATTTTATTTTCCTTAATTCAGAGGTCATAAAATGGCACAGCAGATAAAACATTTGCTGTGTATAAAAGATTAAGTTAGAGGCTGTGGTGGGGGTCAGTCTGAAACACATGTGCATGAAAGGCATTCTTGGTGGTAGCAGTAATCAGTTTTTCCTCTCTGATTCTGGTGATCCTTACAAGCTTGCCTGAACGTTCTGTGGGAGAGAAAAGAGCTCCGTTGATGCGGAGCTGCTAGAAGCATGTCCCGGAGCTTTCCAGATCATCTAGAGCTGTAGTTACTAATGAGTTGTTGTCTTCTCTTCCTTGTCTTTGACTTGCAGCCCCTGCCAAAAACATCAACCTCATAATCTCAGTTTGCTTGCAAAGCTATAAGGTTTTGCTTGTTACTCCACCCCAGAATGGTTGTGGTGAAGCAAAGTGGTCAGCACAAATTGTTATCTGGGTGTGCTTTGTTTTAACCTGCTGACATTAGCGAAGATTCAAATAATCCAGTAAAGCTTCCAGCAGACCACCACTCGTAGTTTAAGAAATCACATTTAAATGATTCATAAGCTATTGCCCTGTTGTATGGTTTTCAGCAACAAGTTGGTAGAACTGTTAGCATGGCTACATATTCTACTGGGCAGCTGGTCTCCGAAATTTTTGGAGGCTGACTGTGCAGATGGACCCAGAGAAGACGGAGCAGCTTCTGTGCCCAGAGGACATCAACTTTTGATGTCCGAAACCTCTCCGTTCCCACCATTACATTTCTATAGTGAATTCCAGGATCCAAAATTGAACACTCAGACTCTCCGCTGCGTAACCGCTTCCACTGAAATTCCATTTGGTTCTGCAAAGTGTGTGTATGTGTGCATGTACACATGTGCTATGCACCTGAAAGACACGTGGCTATAAGAGATTTGCCTTTTTAAAAGCAGTTGCCATCATCCAGAGAAATGAAAGGTGCTGATTTTACAGCGTTAAGCTGTCCTGCTGAATGGAGGAATGGAAACATGGCATGAATCCGTGAAAAGCTGGAAAGTTTACAAAGGAATGATCCCACAGCTTCTAGCAACAGCAGCTGTGCTGTGACATACAGACTGATGTACCAGTTGTCTGATCAATAGGTTTTACTTCTAGGACTATTATTTCTTGGCAGCCAACCTAATGTAATTACGTATGTTTTCCTGCAACAAGCAAACACTCTATGTGGCTGAGGAAACAGCTGCAGTGCATTGAAGAGCTCGTTTGCATAAATATGAAAGTATAGTCACAGAATTACAAAATTACATATTGTGTAGGGTTACGTTTTAACAGCAAGGATTATAAATACCTATAGGGATTTTAAATACCTATAATGCCTTTTTTATTTAAATTGAATTAATATTTAGCCATTTTGAGCATTGAAAGACAGTTTGTCATCTGGCTATTTAGAAGTGTGGCTGTTTACATTAAAAATAACTTTGAATATGACTCTGAACTGGAGATCTTCACGTCTTCCCTTATTTTCTATTTCGAGCTGCTCTTCAGAGCTGCGGAGGCATGGGGAAACCTTCAAAAAGGATTGCCAAGATAAAATTTCCCTCATTTCTTTCAAACTTAAAGTAGGAGCTTTTTTTAAAAAAAAATTCATAGATAAGTTTCTGAAGCAACCTAGTAAAACCTCTTGCATGAACTACATAACACAGAAGCTAAATCCCAGGTGGCAAATAATATGCAGGCTGTTAATATATGACCAGGGATATTTACTGAGTAGTTACATGAACTGCTTCCAGAAAAGACCTGGTGATAGCACAAGCATTTGTGAGGATGTGTGTCAAAACGAACAGATTTGGTAGAGCAAAACTTGAAAGGTTTGTTTCAGTCCCTCGTCTGCTTCACTTTGTGACTGTAAAAGTGCTTGTGCCCTACAAGAGAGATATGCAAACCAGAAAAGGAAGGCTAAAAATGTGGAGGATATGGAGACAGCATCAGTCTATACTGCCCTAAATTATATGTGGAAATACAGCATCACACTGGGACAGCTTGGCAGAGACGCCTTATGAAGAGATTGCAGCTCAAGTGGTCTTTAGCCCAATGTTTTAAAAGAAACTTGGTACCAATTCTGAGTTACCACAAGACAAGGAGGCTGTAAGCTGCACACATATCTGCAGTGGGAACAGAAACCTTTCAGAACAGGGCACCGTAGGCTGCTGGGGCTGACAATCACGAGACCAACCCTCTCTGCTTATGTATCCAGAGCCCTGTGTGTTCACAGCACAGTACAATGCTGTCATAGTGCAGTGGGTCCAGCTGAAGCTTTAGGTGCTCTCCCCGTAGAAATGTGTGGTTTTGGTTTCTTGGGTGGTTTTATGCCGATTTGATTGACAGATTCAGTTGTGCAGTTTGTTCAGCTCTTCATGAAGTAAGAACAGAAGAATGCTCCAAGTGTCATGACAGCACGGTGAAATGAACTCTAACTCATCTACTCATGATATTTCAAAACATGTTGCCACATTTTCCTCCAGTTGTTCATTTTGCCCATCTGCTGGATGCTGCATTTCTTGCTGGCAACAGAAAAATTGGCCTCAGTGTCCAGACGTTTTTTTTCTGAGTTGGTTTCTAGACTTGGCACTGAAGCAGCTCAGGAGTATGAACATGATCTGTTGAATGATACCGCAGTTCTGAGAGCTTGCTGATCTCAAAGAGGAAGCCCTACTTCTGCCCCTGCCTCTTGGTTTCATCCTTTTCCTTCTACCAGCCTTTGGGAACAGATCTAACATTAACCGGAAAGAAAATTGTCAGGGTTTTTGCTAAAGCAGCATGAGTTCAGTGACGGGAGAGCACAGCGAGAAGCAGAGGAATAAGAAGGAAGAGGGAGGGTACCAACCCTCCTGTGGGCGAGTTGTCAGACTAGCCTATTCAGATTACTAACTCTGCAACATGTCCCCACTGTCACCTCCAGCAAGAAGATGGTAACCCAAATCAGAGGAAGGAGTTGTGTAAAGCTCTCAAAGCCATCCTTAGCTTTTCTGACAGCAAATTGTTGTAGCTATTGAATGATACGTTTGCATTGGCACTTTGGGCTTCGAGGAGATAAACTCTTAACAGTCAGCTAATACGTTCTGTTACCTTGGGAAGAAGGCGTTGGACCTCATAGCAGTACATACTCTGTTTTGAGCAGGGCAAAGTGGATCACAGGAATCCTACTTCTGCTTGAAGAAAACAGTAGAGAGAAAACGGCATGCTTTGGGACCTGAGGTTGTTAGTCTGTGTTTCCATACTAGCTACCTAGCACGCTGGATGTGTGCCTGAGGATGCTGTGGTCAAGAGCAGGCAGACACAGATGAGTTCTGCCTGGCATCTGAAGTGCTGGGAATACAAGCTGCTTTGATTTGGAAGGTGTCTAGATGTGTTAGGGCGGACGTGCAAGACTGAGAAAATGAAGTCTAACTTCTTTGTGTGGAGGCCTGTGAAGTGGCTGATGAGCCCATTCCGTGTGGAGCGTTTGAGGAGCTTGTCGGTAATCTCCAGAAAGTGTTATATGTAGTCACCATAAAAGGCAATGTGAAAATGTGGTGGTGAGACCAGGCTGAGAGGAGAGACTGGAAGGAACTCAGATCATGCTTCATATGAGCTGCCAATTGCCCTGAAAGGGTTACAGGTTTGGTGGTAAAGCACTCTTATAGTGAAAGCTCCCAATTTCTCTTTCAGAACAGTTGAAGAGACTCTTTCTGGCTTTGTGTCTGAAACTGAAGAGATAATAGTGATAGGCTAACGAAAAATTGAATGCTTTCTTGGGTCAGTTTTTTTGGTTTCATTTGAAAATTGTAAACGTTTGATCACACAACCTGCTTTTCTTATGTCACTGCAAATATAAAGGGATTACAATTATGCTTAATCCCACTGAAGTAAATGAGTTTTTAATACTCAGATTTAACAGGAGGAGAGTCTGGCTTCTAGAGAAATCCAAAGTGAAGCTAAAATGCTAGCAGTGGTGGAACAGATAGTTGGATGAGGCCAATTTTTCTGCTGAGGGAGAATGTAAGAGGCTGAATGGTATAGGAAGTGCTGATAGGAAGACTAGTTATCAGGGCAATAAAGAAAATATTTGAATATAATCCTTACTGACCATGAATCTTGAGCAGTGGAGACATTTCATAGTCTTTTTTTCCAAGTTTAGATTGGAAGTTAGAATTAGAGGTGAGTTGTGTAGTTATCAAAGCCTTTTTATTAGCAAAATGATTTATTTGTATTTTAAAAGCCTTTTAAACATGTACTTATGGAAAATGCTTGATTTGGAGGCAAAACAGGCTTAGAATATTCATAGAATGATGGTACTCTGTAATCTCCTTCTCTGAGCACAGAAACTACACAGCTGCAATAACATAAAGAAAGGTGAAGAAATGCATGGGATGAGGGAGATTAGGAACTTTTTAACCTGGCTTTGCTGCTAAGAAAGGGTAAGGCTGCAGATCCGCATCAGCTGAAGTCCATCAGTTCTGGGGCGTGCCCTCCCACCCGTATACTCCTTACCTCTTTCTTTGTGCCAGCAGTGATGCACAGGAAGTTGATTCATCTAAAATTTCTTGTGTCAAAAGAAAGGAGCTTAAGGCGTGATGGAGGTTAGCATGTGAGTATGTGATGAGCAAACTTGTTTCCTTGAAATACTGTTGATACCTCTGAAACGACAGGCGCATGAGGCAATCAGTGGAGCTTCTGACTATTTCCTTGGATCCAAACTGATTCTTTATCATTGTGTGAATTACTGACCCAGTGTGAGCTTGCTCCGCTGGTACAAATTGCTTAAAAACAATATTGACAAGTCAGCTCTCCACTGGCAGGCTTGAGCCTAGATCAAATTCCACCTCGCTTTCCCAACCCTGCATGAAGCGGGTCAACCGTAGAACATACAAACTCTGTCATGTATGGCTTTGGCAGATGTGGACCCGTGTGCCAACATGCGATCCGGGGCAGACTTGTCCTGCTGGGTAATGAGGGAGGGCTCAGAGCCGGTGCTCATTTCTCGTGGAAGAAAGGCAGAGACTGCTGTTCGCATGGCAGAAAGCCTCTTCCTCCACTCGCTGTGTCAGCAGAGCCGCCTGGTGGAGACGCAGCATTATGTATATGCTGCAAATCTATATATAAATATATATACGTATGTGATGCAGCAGGAGTTTCTCTGCTGGCCATGCCTGCACAGGCACTGCTGCTTGTGTTGCACAGAGGCTTTTCCTGGCAGGCTCGGCTGTAGTCAGGTGCCAATGCGACATGAGGCCATGGCTGGACAACCACTGCAAAATCAGCTGTTGCAATCGAGGGTTACAGCCTCCTTGTTTTAAAAGTGCTGTCTGCATGGCTCAAACTGATTAAAGACTCTAAACTTACCTATATTCACACTGAGCCATGTTGGGGAGGGAAGAGTGTGTTAAAGGGTTTATATTTGTGTCTTTAACACCGTCAGGAAGCACGTACAAAGCTTCCTGATCCTTATATGCTTGCCTTGATGCTTAAGTTCCTTCAGGACTTGATAGAATTTCAGAGTGAAAAGGTTTCCTTGAATTTTGCTGTCTTTTTCAGAGGCGTTGGACTGGGAGCAATGCTTCTGTGAATGACCTGCTTGTGTGTCTCAGTGTGATTTTCAGGGTTGAGAAGGGTTAGTGGTTACTGAAAATTGCTGGTTTAGAATGGCAAGTTACTGGGATGAGTTGGAAACATGCAGAAGGGTCCAGTTTTGGGTTTGGGCTGAAGCAGATAGACTGGAACCAGTAGGTATTTATAATAAACTAAAAAGAACTATTCTGGAAAAGTAAGAGACCAATAAAAAGATGTGGAATTACAAAAAAAAAAAAAAAAAAAAAAAAAAAGAAGTGGTAAATATGAGAAATGTGAGTTGAAATTGGATGTATCAAAGGTATATGAAATAGCACTACTTAATATAATGCCAATAAGTTAGTGTAGACAAATCAAATGTGCATGTAATGAGGAAAGATGAGTAAAGTAGTAGCAATTCTCTTGTTGCTCAAAAAGGGGAGCAGAAATCTGTATATGTATTCAAAGAGCATTAATCTATTCAGTATGCCTCCTGGGTACTCTTACAGCTCTTACAAGCTGCAGGAAAGGGTATCTGGCTTCAGAAGAGGATACTTGTGCTTTTCAGACTATCTTGCTGAGACGAATAAACAAATAGGGCCGGGAGTATGGAAATGATAGGTTGGTAGGGTCTATTTGGAATTTAAACAAGTGTATTACTCAGTATGGAAAGACTGTCTGAGAATTGATGAAACCCTGTGGACTTACTATAAAGATTGGATGATGAAAGAATGATAATGCATGGGAGAACCGAAGCTGAAAAGGCACGCCAGTTAAAAGTGAGGCTGGAAATGCAACAGGATTGTGTCTTGTTCTCCAAGTTGTTTGAAATTCTCAAACATAAGCTTCTTAACACTTGCTGGAAGAAGACATGCTAAAGATTACCAGCCTGAAGGTATTAGGGTATGCAAGGCATTAGGAATGGTAATTACCATGACCTCATACATAAATAATCATTTAATAACACAGCTGATTTCTGCAGCCTTAACAGTGTGCTGTCAGTGTAGAAAATACAAGAAGAACATTTCTTGAAGCAGGAAATGCCTTCAATCTAAGAACCTATAAAGGAAGGAAGCATTGAAAAACAAAAAAACCCAAACATTACCATGTTCCATTAAAAGGCAGTGAAGCTGAGCAAGAGAGGCCGAATAAGAACCTGTAGGCAGGTTTTCAGATTTTGCAAATGTGAAATTGTAAGCTCCTAAACAGAGCAGGCCAGGGTTTTGATGATGCTGGAAAATATCAGCTCCCACTGGATCAGTACATTTCTGATGCCTTTTCAGGTCAGCTGATTTCTAATTATGTTCCAAAATATGAACACAAAATGCTGATTTTAGACATATTTGTGTTTGAAAAGAGGGACTTTATCCATACAATTACTTAAAATGTCTGTTTTGTTATCTTGTTTATTACTCTGCTGTCTGAAATCTCATCAATTTTCTGGTTAACATAAATTCTGGCAGTGTTTCCAGAGCTCAATATAAACTGTACAACATCTCTGTTCAGTAAGGTGTGTAATAACTGGTAATTCACTGTGCAGTTTGACAATAATTATTCATAGGTTTAGCATTTGCAACTTGATAGCCTACTTTAACAATATTGTTAAAAAGGTTCTAAAATAAACAAATCTGTAACTAGGCAATCATAATGAATTTACACCGTGTGTGATAAGTACGTTTAATTTTTAATTTAAATGTAACTCCAGTAGGAGTACCTCTGAAATCATTAATGGAAAGGCAACGAAAAGTCATGAATGCTATTAATTGTGACTAGGTAACTATTTTTAGTCTCTGTTCCCCACTACCACAGAAGACTTGCATTTAAAAAAAAAGAAATGTTTTTTGCACATGGATCCTAGATCCTTGGTACAGACTTCTACAGGCAGAGATATTTTTAAAGGGGCAGTGCATATCCAGTTAAAACAAGAATTTAACACTTGATTAAAATATGTAGATTTTGCTTTTTAATATACAATTTTCTCAATTGCATAGGATGCAGTTGACAGAAGACTTAAACAATGAAGTACTGTGAAAAACAGAAGTTTACATGCCTACACTGAAATTTTTCATCTTTTCTCACCCAACATTTAAGAAGTGGGTTTTCTGAGGGCGGTATTAAGCTAGAAATGAATTATCCAAAGGTGTGGGTTTGTGGGGAGAGTTGCTGTTGTTTTTTAAACAAAAGACGAGGTGTGCGTAAACACATTCTCACCCTACCCTGTGAGCAGGTGCAATTAAATGAATTAAGTTAATGAGATATAGAATTATGTAGTTGGGCCAAATCTAGTAATAGTAATTTCAGAATTTGTTTCCATAACCTTTTGCTGTATTTTAACTCTCACATATTACTGAGAGGCCACCAGGAAGGTTGGTGACTATTCTGTTCGATCCATTTTGTTTCAGAGCTCAAATCATGAATGTCTGTTTAACATTGTACATGAATTTCCCTGAGTTTCCTTGTAGGACAGTAAGCTTTTCGAAGAGCTTACATCATACTATTGTTCTATAGGAGTCTTCTTCTTTTTTCTGAGAACACTGTTTTGTGTGTTGAAATGTAACTTCTTTATGGTTTCCCTTGTTCACTGAATTTTCCAATTAGTGTCCACATCAGCTGAAGCCTGCAAGGATTCTCTGTGAATTACAGTGTCATGTTGAACTGCAGCAGTTATGAAGGTGCTGTGTCAGAAGATACGAAGCAGCTTTCCCAAGTATACATCTGCAATTGCATTTACTTTGAAACTTGAAATAAAACTTGAAATTGAGGTTTTCTTAGAGCTTTTTTCTAATCTGTGTTTTTCATTCTCCTTTCTTTTTGTTTGAGGATCAATAATATATATTGTGCCCAGAGGGTACATTTGTTTGTGTTACAGAACATCTCATGAGCCGTCATTTCCGAGCTGCTGGACTGCAAAGCCAGGCTGAGCAGATTCTCTGGTTTTGTTTTTAAATGTCGCTGTCTTCATTTCAGGTTTGGGGGTTTGTTTTGTTTTGTTTTGTTTTGCTTTCTAATGTCTTGATAGCTAGCTTTGTCTTTGTAAGTGTCTCTTCATTCATTTAGTATTTCAGTATAATTTTCTACATAATAATTGAAGGGCTATACTCCTCTCACTCCTTCCAGACAGAGAAATCCTGTAATATGATTTGGGGTATTAGAAGGTAGGCTGTTAAATAAATCACTGAAGGGGCTGGATGACTGCATGTGATCAGTGGCTTATGAGTGACTCCAAAACTAATTACATCTGATCGTTGCTTTTACTCCTGCTGGCTTGGTAGGCACTGGGTCAGTCCGCATAAAGGAACAGAGTGAAGCCTCTGCACTTCTTCAGGATGTGACAGGACCACCACCATTGTAATCGTCCGGTAGAAAGGGGGCAGTCGGATAGTCCTCATAGTCCTCAGTACCCAAGTGACAGCTGGAAGACCTTGAGGTGAGGAAGACTCAGCTTTGTCTGATTGTATGTGAGCCTTCCACTCCAGGATAACTGACACACCTAAAAGGAGGACAGAGGGGTCCCTAAGGGGGTCTATCCGTCTTTGTGATTTCTGCAGTCCAGTTTAGATGAGTCACACCAAATAGGTCCCGAGGCAGATACTGCATTCAGATGTCTCACCTTTCTCTTCAGCTGCATATCATGGCCATGCAAGTGGTCTTTGTCCTCTGTGGTCTTCTGAGGCTGAGGTTTCCATCTGATTTCCAGAGGCTGTTCCTGTGGGCCGGACATGACATTTGTGAACCCGTTAGCTTATTCTACCCTGATTCAGGGATTCTATACTTCTTGTAATCCCATTATGTTCATAGTTGCACTGAGTCTTTATCCTGTGCTTCACTGAGGCAGCAGTAGATCAGAGGCAACCTACAAGCAGCAGACAGCAGCAGAGGGAGTTCCAGCTCCCTTTAGAAAAGCACAGAAGGTTGCCTCCTTCTTCTTTAACAGTATTTCACCTACACTGGGTGTCAGTCACAATACGAGTACTCTTGAAATGGTGTTTGAGGGTGGTTACTACTAAATCAGATCAGTCACTGCTATCATTCTATCAGTTCTAAAGTCATGAATGCGACTAGTAATGTCAATAATAAATTGTTCATTCATTTCAGAAGTGCTAAATCAATTTTGTTGCTATTACCTTTCAGAGGTGAAAAAGCTAAATCTGCCTTCAAATACAAAACTACAGAGTGTTAATTTGGATTCTAACTAGGATCCTTTGTTTTATCTTGTATTAGTAATTGATTACAGGGAAAAATTAATAGCATTCTTGACTCCAATCCAAATCCTTCTTAATTAGAGATGGCTATATGATTTGACACAACTGGGAGAGAATGGGAAGAGGGGTAAGTGATAAAAGTGGGAAACTCTGAGAGCTGATCTTCTTCTGCCAGGTTTCTGTTCTTCCAGATCTGTTTTAGAAGGTCCTGTCCCCTGCTGTTTGCGTGGGCCTGTTCTAACCATGGAGGGCAGAAACCCTCAACAGTGAGTGAATTGGGAGTGAAAGGCTTGTGACAGTGAGAAGTTCTTTCAATACTAATAAAAAGCTAAACTGATTCTTGTACTGGAAATAGTAAAAGAGTCAATACGTTAACCCTGACTTTTATCCTTCGTAACCTGGATAATGGATAATGCACCTGGGGAGGAAAAACCCCATGCACCAGTACAGGTTGGAAGTTGACATGCTAGAGAGCAGCTCTGTGGAGAAGGACCTGGGAGTTCCAGTGGACAGAAAGTTAACTGTGAGCCAGCAATGTGCCCTTGTGGCCGAGAAGGCCGATGGTATCCTGGGGTACCTTAAGAAGAGTGTGGCCAGCACGTTGAGTGAGGTCATCCTCCCACTTGACTCTGCCCTGGTGAGGCCACATCTGGAGTACTGTGTCCAGTTCTGGGCCTCCCAGTTCGAAAGGATAGGGAACTACTGGAGAGAGTCCAGTGGAGAGCTACTAAGGTGATGAGGGGACTGGAGCATCTCCCCTACAAGGAAATGCTGAGAGACCTGGGGCTCTGGGGCCTGGAGAAAAGGAGACTGAGAGGGGACCTTATCAATGCTTGTAAATATCTAAAGGGTGGGTGTCAAGAGGACGGGGCCAGGCTCTTCTCAGTGGTGCCCAGTGACAGGACAAGGGGCAACGGGCACAAACTGGAGCACAGGAAGTTCTGTGTGTACGTGAGGAAAAACTTCTGAGGGTGGCAGAGCACTGGAACGGGCTGCCCAGGAAGGTGGTGGAGTCTCCTTCCCTGGAGAGATTCAAAACCCACCTGGATGCAGTCCTGTGTGACCCGCTGTAGGTGACCCTGCTTTGGCAGGGGGTTGGACTAGGTCATCTCCAGAGGTCCCTTCCAACCCCTGCCAGTCTGTGAGTCTGTCATTCTGTAATAATGGATCCTTTTTGAGAACTATCTTAACTTTGAATCCAGCTTGATTTAAACTGCGAGCTGTATCGAACTTTTCTAAAATACTACTCAAACCAGCTGGATTTTGTTGGGGGGTGGGGGAAGAGTCATTATCTGAAGACGTGTTCTTAATACAAACCGCTGTTTGATTGAAGTGAGTGGAGCTGAACAGATCCCACTTTAAAGGCAAGTCTAGTTATCAATTTCCTGTAGACCACTTCCTTAGCCTGAGAGTACTCTTGTATTCTTTCCTTCCACCCTGAAATCATAATAAGTTTGACAGCTGCTATAGAACTCAGCTGTTAATTACCAGAGGCTGGAAAACTACTTCTCTCTGTCAACAGAGTGATTGCCAAAATAGTTGTAACACTCTTTTTCCTTTAGCATCTAAACTTGAATGTGTATGGTATTCAATGACAGCAGGCTGTGACTCTGGAGTTCACTCTGGTGTTTGATTCAGTCAGGTCTTGGACTTAGTGTGAACCAAGCTTAATTTTTAAATTGAGTTTGTATTTAAAAGGCTGAAAATCGCAATTAAATTATTGCATTCAAGTTTCTCCAGTAAAGTGGTTTCTAATATCTGAACATCATACTTGCTATATTTATAATATTTAACTATTTCTGAACTTGAAATAGTTCTATTCCTTCCAAGTTCAGAAATTATTTCAGACATTTGTGTCATTTTGCTTTTTTCTTGGCTTTGAATAGCAGCAGTTGATGAGAAAACATGGAACGTCAGAAGAGCAAAAACATTTTTGTCACCAATCAGCAGCATTTCAATTTAAGGGGATGTTTGTGGCTTATAACGTACTCCACTATGACTTGTGATTGATGGAGGCTGTTTTAATAGAAATTGGAACAGGCTGTCCAGGGAGGTGGTGGAGTCACCATCCCTGGAGGTGTTCAAAAATCATAGGTGTGGTGCTTAGGGACATGGTTCAGTAGTGGGCTTGGGAGTGTTAGGATAATGGTTGGACCTGATGATCTTAAAGGTCTTTTCCAACAAAAATGATTCTGTGATTCTATAAATAAGAGAAAGTAAGAGATATGGTGATTTTACCCAGTGATATTTTTTAAAGAAAATTTGGAAAAATATATTTAAGCGAATAGAATTAAGTCTGTGCTCAAATAATTTCTGCGGAAATGAGGTAAAACTACTTTAGGATATTTAGCATGTAAAAGAATTTTATTCTTGTAGCAATGCTAAAAATACAGCCAGTGTCATGTTCCTGTTCTTGGCAAGTTTTTGACCTCAGTGTTTTAATCAGATGCAAAAACTTTTCTGTAACCTTGCATCTGAAACACTTTTCTTTTAAACATGTGTTGCAGTGTAACAACCCAAGAGTATGTGAGGAGGGAGCGAGGTAAGCAAGAAATTTATTTGGTGGAATAGTCATAGAATTAGCTAGACAGAAAATTTACTATTGATTTGAGCAGGTCTGGCTTTGGACATACCTAAAGTAGACAGTTGCCTGGGGCAGAAAATCACAGCTTTAAGCTGGGGAAGTGGATTTTGCTGTAGGCCTGACTTGGATTGGCTCATCAGTGGCAGAAGGATAGGTCCTCTGGGCACACTTCTCCCTGACTAGCTCTGGATACCGAAAATAAATGACCTTTTTTGTCCCAAAATCACGCGGTCCATGTGCTACCATGACTAAGATCTGCATCCCCCTGCAGTAGTCTCCCCTCCTGGAGGGAGGCTAGGAAGGGAAGGAGCCCTAGAGCAGGAATATTCACTCATTTTCTTCTACTTTTCTAAGAATCCCAGGGAGAAAAACTACTTCACAAAGACTAGCTTGTTGATTGATTTTGAACCTACCCACAGCACAGTGACTTAAGTTGCAAAGTGGGAAACAATATTTTTCCAAAACAGACTATATATGCTACCTCATGCTATATCTCTTTTTTTTATCGTCAGATCACGAGTTCTAGTAAGGATCTGAAAGAAATGCCCATTCTTCACAGTTGTTCAGTCTTAAGGAAACCCTCCCTTGTCACTATGCAGAAAACTTACCAAAGATAAGATGAGTTTTGAGAACACAAAAATCTTGGTATGTATGAGTGAGAAGCCTGTCTGCAATGGCTTGGGATAGGGATTTTAAGCCTGGATCTGTTTTGTTGCAGAACTGTTTTTATAGCTAAGCTTGCATGTGGAACTTGTCCTAATAGGTCATGCTCTCTGTTAACGTCTCTAGTCTTGTTCTGTTGTACGAGTCTTTGCAATTCAAAATTGTGAAGGTAAGGAATGAAATAAGCTCACATCAAAGCTGTTCTTTCATCTGTCTATTTTGACTCTCAAAGATGAGTCAGAGGACACCGGCACATATACTTAAATCAGATCCACTGTTGTGAATGCATTTGGACCATCCATTAGAGAAAAAGATTCCATAAAGGAGGCTGACAAACTAGCCAGGCACCTGATTAGGCACAGAATAATTTCAATGGCTAATCACACGACTGAATCCTTTCTTGATTACATTTCAGTTTTGTATCAGCTAATCATGAAACCAGAAAATACACTAATGGATGCTGTTTTCTTACAGCACCTGTTCACAGGTACAATTGCTGTAATTTGGGAAGAAGAAGGGAGGGGGCAGCACTAATTTCCTAATCAAGAGCTGAGACGAGTAGCAAGCTCTAATATTCTTAATGCAATAGGTCGTTTTTCTCTAGAAGGAAGCTGTAACTGTTCCAGGACTTAGAGATAAGTCAGAAGTGGGATGCTGGGATCGCTTCACCCACATCTCATAGTGCACATTTTTTACACATATGTAAAGAGATCATTTGAATTTTGCTAACAGATATATGTTGTTCCTCACAAAACCTTCTGTATCACATGGTGAAAAGAGATCTTCTTGGGACATTCTTAAGAAAGTGAGACAATTCGACCTTTCTCCAACCCCTCAGGTCTCTTTCCATACTCACTGCTCAGCAGATATTACCAGGGGCAAGAAAGGTCCCTGCAGAAAAACAGAAAAAGTTTGTAGCGTGTGTGTTTGCACATATTTTGGTATCCCTGGATTCTCAGATTTGGTCTCAGGTATAAAGATCACAACTTATCCTATGGGGGAGACACTTCTGAATGCTCACCACCAAGGTCTCTGACTTAAGATATAATAAAAATCCTTAGCCACTATTGCAGTGCTTGAAGGAAATCCCATTGTGTTACAGGATAGTACGGAAAGCAGCAGTCCCTGCCCCAGAGAGTTTACTGTGTAAAACTGTACGTGTTCTTTTCATATTAAAATGTAACAAAGGGGAAATGTTGGAGGAAGAAAGGGAGATGAAGAACACTGGGTTCTGCTTTTAAGATATCCTGGAACTGACAGTTCTTTGTTGTATGCAGATGAGAGTTTTAGTACTAAGTTACGAACAAGATCTGACACCTACTTTCACAGTGAATCCCACAAAGCAAAACAATTCTTGAAGTTTTTATTTGCTACACTGCCTCTGGTAAAATATCTCGTGAGAAACAGGCTGAAATAAGAGTTGGGCTCTGATTGCTGAAAAGTAGGTCCTACCCTTACAGGAAGCTAGCCTTCTGCTGCTGTATAGCCTCAGTTTCACTAGTGTCAGGAGCGCTACGCTGAGCTTGGGCTAGTATGTGTTAGGCTGAAACTATTGCTAACAGAGCACAGTACCTACAGGAATGGCTTTAAAACATCTGCCAATCAATACTGCCTAGTTCTTTGAAGCACTCTGAGTTTAATGCTGCTTACCTACACAGTAAGTGTCTCTGAAGTCTAAGTAGAGAAAATAGAGAGACCACAGGCAGCTGGATTAGTAGTATTAAGCCACGGTCAATCTACTGCATGCATTTTAATAGCTTTTGCGAAAGTGGAGCACTAAATTCTCTGCTGTGTAAATCAGTATAGATCTATTGAAATTGCCAGAACTGTGCTGATTTATACAGGCTGAGGACTGTCCCCAAGACTTCCAGCAACAGCGGTTTTAAATTGTTGGGTTTGATCTGTCTTTTGAAATACTAAGCCACCACATGGATCGCATTTAAATCATCAATGCTGATCAATATGTGAGATATATCATAAATCTTTCCTAAACAGCACTCAGCTGAATTTCCCTTATTGACTTAAAATACATTCATCCTGAGTCTTCTTGAACTTTTCATATGAGCTCCTAAGCTGTAGGAAAATAAAGTCTTTGAAAAGGCAAACATAGATAAACACTTCATTAGAAAGGTACGGTGTTACCATTTGTCGTTTCATTGCTCATATGAAATCTATGTCTAAAAAAAATTTTTAAAAAACCCCACAAAACTGCACCATATGAAGTGCCTAAAATTATTTGAGGGTGAAAACTGAGTTGCTAGAATCACATCTGGTGTTGTGTTTAGGATTTCTTCCTACTTCTTGGCTTAAAAGAAGGGAACCAAGGGCCCATCCTGCAGAGAATAGAACACTTTTTCAGATGTGCTGAGTAAACATCTGACCCCTTTCAGAGGAATTAAGGATTTCCTAATACCTCAGAGCAGATGCTTGGTGTTTCTCAGGATCTCTGCATAGTTGTGTTCACCATCATAAGCAGTTTTTTTATTTACGACATGAGCTAGAGGTTAAGAAAATATGATAGAATTTTACTATAAAAACAGTAATGATATTCTGGAGGAATTTTAGATGTCTAGGAAGGAAAGTGTTTCTTTCCATGCTGTCTTAACTCGTAGTCTTCCCTTCATATTTCTGGCTTACTTATACCTTAGGTGTGGTATTTTGCCTCTTTTCTTGCCTGTGTACCTGAGGGCACCATCTTCTTGCTATGCAGATCGCTGCTTCTCACAGTCATGCATCCTGAACACCATACTTCTTCAGTGCTCTTCTCCCTGTCCTTTTATCTCTGGATGTCTCTTGTCATGATGCTCTGACCATTGCACTAGCACTAATAATTTAACTTCTCCTAGAACTCCCTCATCCTTCACCAATAGCAGGAATATTTTCCCAGGCGTGATTTTTGAGGTCATTGTTGTCACTCTGTTTCAATTCATCTCCTCCATTTCTTTCAGGAGGAACTGAAGAAATAATTTCTGCACTTGATTTCTTAGGGATTCTTGAAAAAGCAGAGGAAGGAAAGGAATAAGGCAGCTGATCGACTGGTTGACTTGGTTTACCTTCTCTCCCCTTCATCTTGTGCATTAACAGAGAAACAGGAAGCAACAGGAGAAAGGAATGATTGCTAATTACAGATTCAAAAGGATATGATGACCATGAGCACCCTCAGTTACATACTTGCTCTGCTGGCATGCTGACTGAATAATTTGTTTTACCCAGAACCTAGCAAATGGCAGTCATGGACCAGAACCCCCTCTACTAGCTGCTCTGTTAATGAAAGAAAAAAAATGTAGAAGACGGTCACCACTACCACAGCTTACATCCAAAGTATAAGACAGGAGACAACAGATGGAGATGGACAGATGGTGAAGTGCAAAGAAACTACGGAACAGTTGATAAGCATGAAGGCAAACGGTATCAGCATACCAGCTGCCTAACATTTGTCCATTAGAGATGTCAAGCCAAGCAATGGTATAAGAATGGTTTTGAAGGATAATGGGGTAGCTCTCTAGATGGTTGGGGAAAAGACATCCCAAGTGGGGATGGCAGCAGGGAATAGTTTGTCTGGAAACCCTGATAACAGACAGTGGAGTCAGGAGGTGTCGGCTCCAGTGAGAGTTAGGCTATGAAAGGCATGAAAATGAGAGCAAGTAACTTCTGTTTAATGTGACCAAGAAGTGGGACCTGTGAAGAGATGAAAAATAGAGGGGTAGCAGGGTCACAGCAAGAAGCATGAAGTCTTATTGAGTAGATACAAATGAGGTAAGACTTCCTCTTACAAGATCAAAACAAAAAAAAAATTGAAATAATTGCTGAAAGCTGTAATGTGCATGATTTTTAGCATATTATTAGAAAGAAAAGGCAGTTTCACAGTTCTTGTATAGAAAGGATTAGCAAGGCTTTGACACATCTTAGGCTTCCCTTTGCCATGTTTGAGTGACAGGCAAAAAACATCACAAGGGTCAAGAAAAGGAGTAGCAGGGTCCCATCTGCTGGAGTAAGGAGGCTAACAGCAACATTTTAGTCATCCTTATTGTAACATAATAGCTAAACATTTGTAAGGAGATGTCAGGGAGAGAGGCTAAGATGCCATTATGGACTGCTAGGGACAAGTACAAACTGGAGAGGTGGTGTCTGTGCTACGTGGATGGCAGTCCGTATAAAGAGATCATTCGAATTGTGCTACCCAGAGAGAAGGAAAAAGGGACCAAGGCCGGGTGTTAGGGAAACCCTTTGAAGAAGCCGGAGTCCCAAGAAGAATGACCCTTTAAGTGACACACTGAGTGAACAGAAGGCAGTGATGGATGTTGGTGGAGGGCAAGATTTCATGAAATGTGGTAACTTACTTTGTAGTTGGCTAAGAAGTCAGGAAACTCCCTTGATGGTTAAATGGCTCCATTGGGAGAACCTGGCCTTACACAGATAATGTGGGTTGTTTTTTGTTGGTTTTTAATTCTCCATGGTATTTTTCTTTTTTTATGAGACACTGCATAGCAGTTACTCCATTTAACTGCAGCTGCTCACCCTTCTCAGAGGTGTTTTGAGAGTGGAATAGATTAAGGATTTAAACACAGGTGATAGCAGCATTGCTTAGAATGAGCAGAAATGTAATATTTATAACACAAGCATATTGGCCTTTGGGTGGATAAGTGGTTCGTAAAATTCAGTGCAGAATAATGTGAAGTAATGTAGCCAATTACTAAAAGAATAAGCATGAAGATTGCAGTCTAAATAGGAACACAACATGGAATTCATATTAAGAAAAGAACCTAGAAGGGACTGCAGATAATAGAGTAAACCATTAGCACTATTTCCTGGTAACAATAACAAAAATGAAGAAGAACAAACAAGTTTCTGAAATATAGCTCTGGCAGGGTGGTGTATAAAAACGCAGAAATTATTCTGGCATGCTACTAGTCTCATTAGAAAACAGTGCTTAGTTTTAGCCACTTCACTGCAGGAAGACATGGAAAAGGTGTGGCAGGGGGAAATCCAAGATGATTTGGTAACCAAGACACGATTTATGAAGGAAGTTTGGACATAATTCGTGTCTGTAGCTAAGGAAAGGGAGATTAAGGGAAGATTCTTGCACAAGTACGCAAGATCCTGAACGAATCAGAATGGATCAGTGCTAAAATATGGTTGTTATGGTCATACGCAAACTTAAAACAAGAGGTCTTGGGTTAATGTTAGTAAAGAAAATACAAGCAGATTTTCAAACAGGAGAAGACAGAGCTTTATGCAAATGATGGAAAGGGAAATAACTTGATATCAACTCACCTGAGAAACGTTTGAGGAACTGACTATAAATGTGTAGAAGGGATTAATAAAATTCTTCATTTTAGTTTTTAAAGGAATAAATCATGAACCAAGTATTAGTTCTTAAATTGGCTACATACTGATGAAGAAACCCCCATACGATAGATACAAACAGATCTGTCAGCTGAGCACTTAAGATTGCAATTTCCCGGAGGCAGAGTTTTGCTCTCAGCTACCCAAAAAATAAGTTGGCCTGTCTCTCAAAGGAGACAATAATATATAAAATCTACAACAATGTATCAGGTTCTAAATTCATTACAGCTACAAATGTTCCCAGTAAAAAACCCTGGATTTCCTTGTACGGATTGCTTTTTTAAAAATGAATCAGGTTGGAGCTTTTTTTTTTGAGATCTATGGGGAAAACTGTCCAGGATACGGGACCTGAAGACCAGAATAAATTTAAATATACATGGCACTTCTGATCATCTTGATGTCATTTCTTCAGTTTAGTCCCTCAGGTAATAGGGCGCTGGTAGGCTTGTACAAATACCTTCAGCTGACTAGAGGTATGAGATTTTGTTTGTTCCCAGACCTGCACTTTGCTCAGATTACCTTCTCTGTTGATTTACAGTGAGCCTGAGCATCGTCCTGCAAGAAGGGGAGGGAGTCTGTATGCATGGACACCTTTTCCATAGAGAAGAATGATGCAGCCCCACCATACCACTGCTCTACCTCTTCCCCTGGTCCAGCTCCGAGCTTTTATTCTAATTAAGTGAATTTGGTGGTGGACAGAGGAAGGTGGTCTGAAAAGGTGTAGGAGAGTGGTAGAGGCAGTGATGTGTACCACCTCAGAGTTTCTGATGGAACAAGTACAGTCAGACTTCCCTATATTCCTTCAGCAAATGGGATGGTTGGCTCTCTCCTTCTGGCCAAAGGCGTTGCTAGATAAATACACTGACATACTAGTGACATGCAGATCCTACCATGAGTGAAGACAGGAAAGCCAGTAGTATGAATAAATTTTAGAAGAAATGATAGAATGTTTTGAGTAAAATGTGTAACCGAGATTGAATATTTTTTAGAGGACAAGTTTTTGGCAGAAGATGATTAAGATATTCTAGATCTGAATTTAATAATCTGGTATCAAAAGTCTATGCACTGGTGGTTTGCATCCATTAAGGTAAATTTAGGATGAATGCAAGAAAATCGAAGGTATTACCCTGTAGTGAATTCACGTGAGAGGAGCCCACAGTAATTCTGTTAACTCTTGCTGATGTGATATATCCCACTCACTTCAATGGGCAGATAAACCTCATGAATAAAGGTCTGCAGGAATTATCCCAACAGACTTCCTTAAATGCTTTCAAGCTTTTCCTCTCAAGCTGGTGAAAGTTTTGTTTCAATTACTGCCTGCACTATTTAGCCTGGAGGTTCAGATGCAGCTAAAGAAACAGATTTTAGCACTTGTATTAGTATTATGGTGAAATGTGTGGTTACTATTCAGCCTCTGGACATGAAAACACTGGACTGTGCTCTATGCAGTCAGCGTTTTGCACAGATAGTAGTGGTGACAGTGAATTTGCATGGGAATGCTTGGAATGCTTGCATATAAGTCTTCACAGCAGTCTCACCGACCTGGAACTTGTTGTCATTTTATTTTATTGGTAATGGGGCAGGCAATTTTTTTTTCTGAAAACAGGAGTAGGTTGTTAAAGATTAAAAGTGAAATTAAGATGCCTTATTAAAAAAAGCAAAGTGGTAATCTCCATTTATAGAAGAAAAATGTTGGGTAGGTCTTTGCAGCTTCATGTCTATTTTTTTGCTTGGTTGTCTGGATTTGGACAGTAATGTCTGCAGGACAGGAACAGATCAAACACCAGGAGGGAATTCTTCAATCACATCTGCAAAGGTGTGACTTCAAATGAAACTACAGGTGTCCAAATATTTTTGTAGCATATATTCTAGTGCACGGAAGCACCACCATAAACTTCTAATTTTTTAAAAGCCGTAAGCCCGCTTTACTGCTGTAGCTGTGGAGACTAAAGTCTTTTACAGACACCTACTTGCAAGTGAAAGAGAGTGTTTCAGCATTTGGCTCCCACTCAGCCCTGAAGGGCTGCCTTCCTATCTTCTCTTCTTTGTTGACACTGCCAAGAATTGGACCATTTACACTGATGCTTTTGTTTACTTGAAGTGGTTGTATTTCCCAGCCAAGTGCTGTCAACAAGCAGACGAGTTAGGCTCCTGCTATTTAGTGAAGCTCACTTACCTCCTTGGCAGGCATGTGTCTGGACCTAGCTCTAACGAGCAAGTCACACTTCTTCTGCGTGTGATCCCAAAGATCTACCAGTGAATGAGGCGCTGCCTGTGGTGCCTGAGGCTTAGGCAGACGAGGCTACTGCTGTTTGCTTTCCCCTTGCGACTGGGATCTTGACACGGACTCTCAGTTCTCAGCACTGGTACAAAGCCTTGGTGATGCTGGGCAAGTCAAGAGAACTTTTCAGTGTGATTATCAATCGAATGCATTTAGTGACAACTACTTACATCACATGCTTTTTCTGAAGCATATTTTTCGTTCACAGATTTAAAAAAAAAATCTTTGATGTTTTGGGGGGGATTTGTTACCAAATAACTGTGATGTGCTGTTTTTATTAAGATTATGAAATTCTCGTATTCTCCATGTTCTTTAGCAACCTTATGCAGGATATGTGCTGGTTAATTAAATGTGAAATATACACTAAAACTTTTTTTTCCCGTGCAGTAAGATAATAAGATGTTACATTACTCACGGGTCCAATTTTAAATTTAAATATAACTTCATTTAATTTTACTTTGCAATCAGGTAAATTAATGAGAGAGAATCAAAACAATATGCTGTAATTACATTTCGAAATTATTCCTTCTGTCCTTCAAGAGTGTTCTTTCTGTTTAAGGTACTGAAATTTGGTGTCTAAATATAAATTGCAGTAACATCTGGTACTAATTGCTGGTTTAAATAATATAGACAGATCTTCAGGCATTTCATGCTTTTGAAAGGAGGCTTTTAGTAGGATGTTCTGAGTCAAAGGTTATAAAAAATTTCATACCACTAAAAATAGCTAATATTCCCCTCGTGTTCTAGATCTAAATGATCTACATAAAAGATTTTGCATACTAAAGTATAGTTGTTTCAACTCACTTTATTTGGAAAGAAGAACCAGTTTGTATGCCTTTTACACCTGCTGTTCATTGGTACACACGAACATACTGCAGGAGAATGTTAGAACAGTTTATTTCTAGACTCAAAAATCTAGATTTCATCCTCAAGATATCTGATTTTCAGCACAGACCCTTGTGCTTCCAAAATTATGTATTTGAAGTCTTCTATTCGCGTGCACTTTGTTAATTATTTTCCCAGCAAAAGAAGTCGGTTAGACAAATAGATCGACACCAATGCTAAAATGACTTTGGTGACTAGCAAATGAGCCATGCTCCAAAAACTAATCCTGCAAACTCTTTGATGTATTCATAAAAACAACAGATATATTTGAGGAAAATAATCAGTGCTCTTATTGCTTCTCAGCTTTCTGAATCTTCCTACTGAAACGCCTTCATATGTTTTGGAATAAATTGTGTAAAAAGAACTGAGTGAGAGTGCTTCACCCCTTCTGTGGATGGTTGCCTATGTGGAAAGCAGATGTGAAGAGTTACTGATTCACAACAGAGTTACACGTCCAGTGCAGTGACTCTCGCAGGCTTATCATTCTCAATTGGCCAGGTCTCCTCAAACATCAGTGGCAAGATGAAAGGAAACTTTGACACCCGTTTTGTGTGGATCCTTGTCAGGGCCCTGAGGGTACTCATAGGCCGTTATGGCTTGTCTCTCCTGGGATCTCACCCCTGGTCCTGCCCCTGGACCCAGCAGCTCCATTTGAGAAAGGTCGTTGCCTGAGCTACAGTTTGAGTGTGTCTCTTACCAGTCCTGCCTTCTGGATGGAGCTTGGACCCACACTGTAGGCAACTCATCTCATGGATGGATGTCTCCGATGTATACTGTACCTTGTCTCCAGCCTTGTCTTTGGCCCTTTGGACTTTGGAACCTTGTCTCCAGTCCTGTCCCTGGCCCTGCCTCCTTTCATTGGATTCCCTGGGTGGACCCTGGATCTGGTTTATCGCTTGTCTGGGTCTGTTGATGGACCCTATTACCAGCTCCTGGCTCTGACACCATGGTCAGATCACGTAGGCCTGTGTCCCTGTAGGACAGTTGTAGCAAGAAGTGTGTCACTGATAACAGAACCACTTATGATTATGAGAACAGCAATCTTCAACAGCAGGAAGGGTTCAGCCAGCCCTGTGTCTTGTTAATTAACACTGATTGTTGATGATAATGAAAGAATATAGCAACTAGGTGACAGTAAGGTGACACTACATTCTGCAGGTTTGTGATCAGTGATAACTTCCTCTGTCAGCAGACACTAATTTTGTCCATCTATCCTCTCCCACTCCGTGAATCTATCTAATCCGTTTAGGGAGATAGAACCTTTGGTTGTCTCAGTCTGACACCTGCTGCTCTCATCTGACATTCCCTAGATCTTACACTGGAGGACACACACAACAACCATTCCCTTCTCAGCTCAAACGGCTCCATTTGTCTCCTCACTCTTCTGGAGCTGAACCTAGTGGATCTGACTCTTCTCATTCACACTGGAGTTGTTCTACCTAATCATGCTGACAGCCAAGGTGCTTCAGATTTGGGGTTTGATCCAGAAAAGAATTTAAGCATATGCAAAACTCTAAAAATGTTAGGAACTCTCCAAATTTGAGAATTAATCCCGTCTATATAACTACTTTCCCTCCTTTTAATATGGGAAGGCTCGGGTGAAAATGTGGATGTATAGCTGAGAAGGGATTGAGTTTTGTGATCGTTCTGCCCTTTACAAGGCATGAGTTAGTTTGCTTCTAATCTGTTCAGCCACCTGTATAAAAGAGCTATGAATTCAACCTCATAGAGCCCACACGACCTACAAATGATTCATTGTCGCAGTCAGTAACGTTTATTAGTATTCTTGAAAGAATCTCCTCCCTCGCCATCCCACTGACCCCAGGCCACCTTCATGCAAGCCTGCACTCCATTTATTGTCAGAAATTCTGAGAAACAAGTCTAAACAAAACAAGTTATGACCTGATCTCAAGTTATGACCTGATCTCTCACTGGTCTGTTCCTCACCTTTTCCACTTAGGCACAGGGATGAATTTGAAAACTGGAGGGAATTATGAAATGCAGTAATAGTGCCTCATGCACCAAAAAGTCATAAACTGATCAACGGCAGAAAACACTTCAGCCCTGGTACAGAAATAAATGCACTGGTCCAGATGCTACATGCACTTTGGCTCATTGGCCTTAGACGCTGTGAGATTTTCCGCTCTCTATTATGGAAAACTCTTCCAAGCCTGTCTGGCAGTAGCTCAGATCAAGTATAATTTTTCTTTTCATAGCCAAAATGTAACATCTGACATCTACAGATTGGACATTCAAGAGAGAAGCTTGTACTATCCAATATGAAAATACTGACATGAGGTATCAGTTGTGATAAAAAATAATAGCTCAGCATCCCACACGGTGGAGGGGAATACCTTCAGCTTTCCAACAGCAAATCGCTCTCTTAGAAACTAGCCAACCATCACTAATTAGTTCCTGAGCTGTACTGATAGCTACATGATCACTCTGAATCATGCAAGAGCAGCAGACACTAAATCATTTATACCTACAGTCAAATGTCTGCAGTCAAATAAACTAGACCTGCTGTCCAACAGCTTTTAGAGAAGCCTCGCACTGGTAAGGAACAGTCAAATCAATTACAGTGGACCCTCTTTCATGATTTCTCTTTTAGTTTAGAAGTAGAGACAAGTCTTAGCTACTTATGGGATCTTTGTCCATTTTACCACAGTTAAGTAGGAGCAGAGTAAGGAAGGATATAAATTTGAGAGGGAAACTTAAGTTCTGAACTTAAGGGGACCTTAAGAGATCAAAAGTCTTTTTAGCCCTGACACTGGAGCATTGAAACACCACAGGCACCAACATGAGGAAAAACTACTTTGAGGATGGCAGAGCACTGGAACAGGCTGTCCAAAGAGTTTGTGGTGTCTCTTCCTCTGGAGATGTTCGAAACCTGCCTGGACACAATTCTGTGCGACCTGCTTTAGGTGAACCTGCTTTAGCAGGGGAGTTGGACTAGATGATCTCCAGAGGCCCCTTCTAACCCCTGCCAGTCTGTGATTCTGTGATTTTGGAGGCTGCATTTTTTAAAAAGATCTACCTGTGGTCAATCCATGAGAAATCTGACCAATTTTCCCAAATCTTGGATGACTGCATCTAAGGCAGGGGTGTCCTTTTGTTTTGTTAGGTTTGATGAAACTTTCCTGAGACAGTCTATCATGAATGAGGCTTGTAGTTTTTAAATGGCACAGCAAGTTTGTTCCCTTACAAAAGCCCAGGTATATGTGACAGTTCTTGTTAGAAAACAGCAGGTGTGGTGAATTTGAAATATATAAATATTTAAACATGTAAATATAAAAATAGAAATACAGAAATGTAGAAATAAAGCCATTCTGAAATAATTGCTTCCTGTAGGGTTTGCTGGGAATGCCGTTCGGGAAGCATCTCATCTTTCCCTATTGTCTGGAAGATGGGCTTGCAGGTGTTTATAGATTTGTAATTGCATCTGCAAATCCACCAGTTGTAGTGGTGGTGGTGGTGGTGCTGATTATTAAGAAATCTCTGACGGAATCTGTAATTGTGCTGAAATTTAATACAGCAGCAAATAAACTACAGATGCAGAATGAAAGAGCTTGTGAGGGAATGAGAAGAATTTGCATGTCATATGTAGCCACTGTTACCACCAGCTGGTTTCTATCAAATTTCCACAGGCTGTTACTTACCAGGTTAAGCACCTTAGGAGGACTGTGATTCTAGTGAGGATCCTTTTCATCTTCAGGCTTCGGAGTAAAACCCGGATCATCAGAGGAGTTAGAAAAAAATCACCTTCTTTTGCTTCCACTCATCATTTAACAAGACACCAAAAGGTGTATGATAGTTTTACATCTCCCTTTAAAATGTACAATTCTAATCAGAAGCAGAACTGAGAGATACAAGGATAAATACTGTATTCCAGTAGCATGGGCCAGTTCCCTGCTGTGGTCATCTAAATTCAGAGAGATGTGATGGCTCCTTTTTAGGAGTTAGGAAATCATGATGATTTCTGCCTTGCTAAATTTCATGGGGAAGCTGCTAAATTATATATCTACCTTCTCTGGTTATTTCCAGTAAGATAAAAGACTATGAAAAAAAGAAGGATAAAATAAATTACAGGTAGCAATTAATAACTAAAAAAAAATCATATCAGTTTTTAAATGTTCAGCCACCTGTTTCTGTGTTTGGTTTTGATACCTTTTAGTTTGAAATCTAACTGTTTGGACATTAGCATTCCTGTGATTCTTATTGGCTATCTGACAATCATTCAAGTCCTGTTTTATTTTTAATGCTTCTTGTGTTATGCTCTGTTGATACTGTATTGTTTCAGTTGTGGTTTTTTCTGCTTCTGCACAGGGAATATAGATTATCGTATTGCTTCATTGGATCCTAGAAAGGTCTGTCTTTTATGATTACTGAAAATCAGTATACAGAGTCGAAAATGGCTCTGCATATTTCAAAACAGTAATTTCAGTCACTGGAGCTATGGTAATGAATGTTGGTGGTTTGAATGCTCTGATAAAGATAACATCACTGCTTCAGGATACACAAATCATCATGTATTCCCATGTAGTGGCAGGAAGGAAGCAGCCACTGGTTTTATCTTTTTTTTTTTTTTCTTTTTTGTACGTTTGAGAAAAGTAAGGAGAATCCTGATCTTAAGGGCCATATTGGTTTAGATCACTAAAACCTTGGCATCAGCAAGATTAAGTGCTTAAACCACATTAAAGCCACTGAAATCTAAGCTCATGCATAACTTGAGAGCATAAAAGTTTTCTTGGATTGGTGACTTTGTGAATAAATTATTTTAGAAGACAGTTGAAGATGCTTAAATTTACACTCAGTTGTCCATTTTCTTGTTGCTGCCTTGCACTTTCTGTGCTATTATTTTAGTTCTTTGTATGACCCACTCTAGTTTTCTTGATATCCAAGCCTCTGTGAAGACCTAGACATCATTCACAGAGATATTTCTGTAAATTTTTAAGTTCATTCTTTCAACAGTCATTTAAGCCCCAGTTTAATTTTTAGCAAATGCTTCCATCTCGTTGAACTCAATGCAACTTTAAGCACACGGTTAAGCTAAGCAGTACTGGTTACTGTTTTCTTAAGCTGGGGGTTTAGGCTGTGGGGATATGTCTTCTGGGAGTAACTTTTGTCGTTTACCATTTTCTGGTGCCTGGTGGTGCACCACTTCCTCATGACCATCTCATGTGTGTTCAAGGAGGAAGCTCAGAAGGTGAATACATCGGACAGGGAGGTCGTGGTGAGCAAAGTTGGTGCAGGCTGGGATCAATGCAGCCTGCACAGCTGCATCTGGAAGGCAACGTAAGATCATAACTGCAGTGTTCTGCCTTGCAAAGAGTAATAAAAGGCTTTGATATTGACTAATCAAGACAGTTTTTCGGAACTGAAAGTGGATCTGTACTTTGTGTTTCCAAGAGGTTGAGGGACTGCTGGATGCCAGATTTTGGTCTGGTTGGTTTCTGGAGGGCTGTGCTAGGTGCAGGCCCAAGATGTGGGCTTTGCAAACATCCCTACAAACTGAAAACAAGTTTGGATCTAAGGATTTCAATATAATTAAGATTTGAGCACCATGTGAGTTTCTTGCTGTGAGGAGGTTTATTCAGCTGCTTTGAGCAGGTCAAGATTTAAATGCCACTTTTCATGTTATCTCGTATATTTGACCTTCCACAACTTGTATTTCAAAGAAATGTCTTTCAAAATACATCTTTCAAGTGCAGTAACACTTGTATCAAATTCATCTGAAGCTTATGTTGCCCTGGAGGCTGACTGAAATGTGGGTCAAGTCTGACATCAAGTGGTCAGATGCATCCATTCCCAATGGGACTATTAACGTAGTGCTGCTCCTGGTGTCTTATAAGAAGAACCTCTCCCTCCACTTTTTCTTTCCATGTTTTTCCTTCTGTTAACATGATTTCTCAGTGCTCTTCCTACTTTGTTTTTGACTGACATCATGGAGTATCATTGCTCACAGATATGTGAAGAATCATATTAGTCTTGATTATGTATTGCAGCTGCTGAATCTCTCAGCAGAATGATGGGATCGTGTAAATAAACTCTTCTTGACATGGCAGTGCATGTAAGGCCTTTACACACTCTGCTTTGTGTCCCCAGTATATTCTATCAAGATCTATGTCTTTTTAAAAACACTCCTAGCCCTTGAAAGACCAAGTCCTCCATCTGTGCAGGCTTTGAGGTTTCTCAATAACTTCAAGAGCACACACATTGCTTCCTGTTGTTAAAACACATTGCAAACACTAATTCCATTCTCATTGTTCCACTGAAGAGACTTAATAAAAGTATTCTTTCCATGATACAGGAGAGGAAGAGGGGAGAGGGACCAGAGAGAATTTAAGTCTTTGACCTGACACCTTAAGTTTTCCTAAGTGCCTGTCTCAGGTTCAGTCCTCTGGCATACTGAGGTGCTACCTTCATGTTTTAATGGTATTTGTACCCATATTAACTCAGGAGCGGCTCAGGAATACAACGTTCATGTACAGTTCCTAGTGCTCTCTTCCTCCAGGGTCAGGAGTTACCCTTCGGTGGCCAGAGGAACATTTTTCGTCTCTCTTCTCAGTGATCCACAGGCTCAGCCCATTCAAACAACAAATGACAGGTCATAAGTTGTACAATATAAACTTTTGATCTGCGCAATTGATTCATTTTTTACTGGAACCTTAGTGTGTTTGTGTACCCTCTGCATAAAACAAATAGTCCAAAGATCAGCATTTCTGCATGCCTTGTAACTGACTCAGCAGTGCAAATACAAACTTTCAATTTCTCCCATAAATGCCACCGCTTGGTAAGATAAGCCATCGTGTTTGTGCCTCTGGGCCTCTAAACTACTTATTCACAGGTGGGCACCGTTGTTTCAATTAATCTCAGAGGTAAATTGATTCATTTCAGAGTCTTTCCTTCTGGTGCAAGTTTGGCTTTTTAGTCTGGAACAGTAGTTTCAGAGGGACTTTAAGCTGGCATAAACCAGAACTGCTGTCAAAAAAAATACAGCCCTTCCCCTGGTTCAGCATGGCTGCTTTTGCACCTCCACAGTGAACTGGGTTGGGGAATTGTTACAGGGAAAAAACAAGCTCAAAAAACACCAACAAAACCCCCCCATTCCATTGTAATTTAATTCCATGCTTAATGCTGGTTTCATCCTCTGTGAGCAGAGCTCCCTGCTTGAACTGTTTCTGATAAAAAATACTTTCTGTGTGAGGTAAATGATCTCTGTTATGTTCCCAGTACGTTACCTGTCTGGGCAGCCCAGATCTCTGAGAAGAATGGGTGTGTGGTGTCTTTGGTTTAAAAGTCCTGTAGTCTGTTTGCCTGGGAATAGTTCAAAACCAAAGTGAACTACATGACTGAGCTCCGTGTTTAAAAAACAGTGCTGTAATTTATTTTTTTTTTTAAATAGGCTCCATGTTAATGTATTTGGATATGTTTCGGTTGCCATCGATCTAATTTTGAGTTCATTGTCTTTAGTCTTCTATAATGTCACTGCCTGGATATAGCCGTGGTGAATCCACGAAATGTTAAATGCATACTTGTACATATATTTTCATGGATGGCTCCTACTAAAAATTAATTACTACAATAATTATTCCAATTTAGAACTGTTTCTGTTTACATAATGTGTGATTTGTACTGAATCATGCTATCACTGAAGTCCCGAATCATCCTATGACGAGTCCCAACACTAGTCTTAGGATCCATACAACACTAAGAAGACGGCAGCCTTTACCCTAAAAGCTGTCATTTTAAGACAGATGGGAAGGATACAGGATTCAAGCAAGTGACCACAGAAGACAGAGTTCAAAGTATCTCCTCAAAATATTTTCAGATCACTTTTCAAGTTATAAGCCACAGGGGGCATGAAATGACATGGCTGCAAATTCAGTTCTGGGCAAAAATAAGTTCAGAGTAAACCTCCTTTCTTTTACAACTCTATTATGTCCATCTATTTCTAATAAAATATTTCTACCGAGTCCTGCAGTAGGCATTTTAACCAGATACAGAATTCTTTTATTTCATAAAGCGTAGACACTGCAGAAAATGTACTGAATGGTATTGAACATTTTGAAAAGACTCTTTTGCAAGGCACCTATTGATGCTAAACTGATGGGTGCACTGAGGCTCACCATAGGAAATAAACTCAGTGGCCAAATGGCAGAGCTATGGCAAGCTACATCTTACAAGCTTTGAAAGGAATTTTGGCCAGAGTTCACAATTGTAGAGTTTATTGTGGCTTTTACAAAATGTACAGTAATTTTAGACAAATCTGTGCATTTTTGTACTGAACAGACTATTCAGCATAAGTGTGTGCATTTTTAGCAAAACAAATCATTCTCTTGTTTAAAAACAAAAACAAAACACTACATATGTTGCAGAACTATATTTGCCATTCTTTATTTTAAAGTCATACACAAATGGTTTGTTCTGCTCTGATTAGCTTATTAGTTACTGTTGGATCTGAAAGGCAGTTTTGGGGCATTGTCTGTCAACTTAGTAGAAATTAGGACAGTGAGTGCCTTCAATAGTCTTTGTTCATTAAACCATATCTCTGCAGATGTTCAGTGTTTTAATATTTCTTTAGCTGTTCTGAAGCATCCTCATTTTTTCAACTAATGAGAAATGTGTGACTTTGTATATTGTTCATGGAGTCATTTATTGAAGATGCAAAAGAAGTAGGCCTGTTACTCAAAGACTGACACCTTTCCTCTGAATATATTATACTTGTAAGTGCTATCAAATATTTGCAAGCCCTCTAAGAGTAAGATGAGTGAGTTTAAATGATCTATAGAATTTTTTGCTCTCAGGAGAGCCCGGTGAGTATCTTCTTGCAAACCAAGGAATTATTAGTGCCGTGGGGAATTCAGCTGTAGCCAGCTGTGCTTTTTGTGTGAGGAAGGGTTCTTACGCAGCTTCCCACTGCCAGTTTTTAGCTTAAATTACTATAGGTGTTTACCAAAGTTAGTATACCCTGCATCTGCAGACAGCTAATGAAAGGGCAGGTTGTGTCTCCTGGTTTAAACCTCTGATATCTTTGAGTCAGAACTCCTAACTGAATGGCAGACTGGGTGCTGTTGTAAATGAAAAGCTTTCTCTTAGTGGTGAAGCCAACAGATAGTTCTGACTGACACTGTGCTCTCGTCACTAGCAGAAATGCTGTACTTGTTTAGAAATTAGAGCAAAGACAGTTGTACATACTTGAAATGCAGTTTGGAGTAATGGGCCTGGCTGGGGATGACAAAGGAGACTTCTAGTTGATTAGCCAACGAAACGCACTTTATCTGCTTCTTTTTCTTGAGCTTTCTGTTGAACTGATCAACAAGGTGCTAGTGCTACTTCTTAAGACTAATTTCTTCTTCAAATCATGCACATCATTAGTCAACAGGATGGATGGAAAAGTGGTGAGGCAGTTGTTTGTGCTTCTAAATAGATAACCATTATGCATGTAACTGTATTTTGTATAGATCTCGTATTAACTCCAGTTTCTGTATTTTACTTTAGCTACTTCCAATTTGGTTAGAGATTTGCATATGCATAGGTACTGCTCTTCTTTCTGGCTAATCTAGTGTGCAAATGTGTATGAAATTCAGAAGTCCATTTTCATCAGCCTTACCCATTTTCACCCAGTCTTATCTTGAACATACAAGCAATAAGAAAGAAAAAAAAATATAATACCTTTGAAATATGTAGAATTAGCTGTTTATAAAAGGAAAGGTCATGTTTTATCTTGCTGCATACTGTCATGTATTGTCTGTACTTGCATATGAAAACCTACTGCAGTGAAAATTAAGATAACATTACAATGTGTAAAAATGTTGGTTGGTAGTAATATAACTGGCTACTGGTACAACATGCTCTTTATGAAAACATAACATAGACATAGGTTGATAGTACAAAGAAAGGGGCAGTTGCAGTAGTTCAGTATATTAAAAATGATAGCATATCAGATATGGCAATTACACTAGCCATCAATCTTCAATAGTTTGTGAAGAATACCGCTAAAATGCAGTGAAGCTTTATAAGATTCGTGATCACAGAGTGTAAAATATAACAGATGCTACAATATTTAGATGCCTGCTGGCATTTACTTTTACCCTACACAGCTCATTTCAGTTATATGAAAATTTTATGTGCTCTGTAACCTCACTGAAATAGAAAACATATTTATAAAGAAAGCACAATGGAACATAGTGTTTTCAATATAGACAATACTTGATCTGTTTAATAAGATAAAAAAGGGAGAAAATGGCCAGTTAGATTAACTTACTATTAGTTTATTACTAAATTACTGTTAATACAGAAGCTTTCATACATGTGATGTCTTCTAATCTGGAGTCTCTGCCAGATATGTATCACTCAGAACTGGTTGGAGAGTCCATGCAGCTGTTGTTCAGTGCATGTTGAAGTCTTACGGGGGTGATCACTGGAAGTCAAAACTAATGAAATGAGACAGGAAAAGAAAGTTCTTTCAGACTGCTATTCCTTTCAGCTGGGAAGCACAACAGACAGCTTGCTTTGTGAACTGTGAATCTTACGTAATAGCTGCTGAGGATGCTGTAATCTCTTGCAAGACTGAAGATTACTGGAGGACTGTGAAATCGGGGCCTAGATATACTTACTAATTAATACTGTCTTTTGGAAGGATGCCTAGAAGCACCTCTTGGTATCAAGCTGTGTAAGTCGCCATGCTTCTGCCTTTGTAGGCGACTGTGTTTCATTTCATCACATCTCTATATTATTTACCTTTTCCTGGCTTCCCCTGAGGCTACTGTATTACAAACATTTAATAGCTGAGTGTGTCTGATGTAATTCTGGTAATCACTGAACTTGTTGTACTAAAAAATAAATGAATTAAGGTCAAAGACATCCTCTCTAACCTGAGAAGTGCTCCCAGTTCTTGACCTTGTAGATGTCTGTCACAATGTTTGATCAGGAGGAACAATTCACTCAACCCAGACTTCCAAAGGGACACAAAGATTTGTAAGAGCATTTGAACTGGCAGTTTGTCCATATGGCATTTGGCTTGGTTCCTTTTCAGTTTTAGGTTTCATGAACTGGTTTCCCATGTGGTAACCTGGCAAGTCTACAAGTGTTGGGCCTGTAGGAAACCAAAAGGCTCTGGCTGTTTTTCAGGAAGGGATTATAACACAGCCCTGTTCAAAAAACCACAGTAACTCTCGTGTAGCTGTAAGTTACTCTTTTTATCAATAATATCTTGATATTGTAAAGAGGAGTCTGACTGTTACTGAGGTTAGTGTCCGAAATTGTTCTTATTCAAAAAATTTGACCTTTCACCAGCACTGCTTACAACATTTAGACCATCTGTATTTCATCTTTTGCAGCAGCTTACTGTTTATGGTTCCTGTTTACAAATGAGAAACCTTGACACACGTGGAACCAAAATGGTTTTTTTCTTTCCTATACTAGTCCACAAATTGTAATATAGCAGAAAGCATGTCACACTGAGTGAGTCACCTGGAAACAAGATATCCTTGGGCTTTTGAGGATAGTTCTCCTTTGAGCTTGAGTTCCTTGAGCTTTAAAGAGCCACATCAGAGACTTTTCCTTCCTGTACAGGTTTAGGGTACTCTATTTTGCTGCAAATTGATAACACTCATGGTAAACCAAGCTACACTATTGCTATTCATCCAAGCTGCACGTTCTGTAAATCAAAACAGTATCTTGAAGTGATGTTGCAGAAGTGGTTAAAAGCAATTTTGTGGTCAAACTTAATATCTGTCTCGCCTGCCCTATACATACAAACAGCACAAGCGTTTAACCACAGCTAAATCTGCTAAATCTGAGGTCTGGCTTTTCTGTTGCAAAGCAAAGAGCTGTTTTCTAGCCTCAAAAACCATGCTAGGAAGTTAGCAAGCAGTACAATTCCATTTTGTGCTCCGGCAAAATCAAACAAATTGTGTCCAGCTCAAGGTCGCAAAGCATCTCAGTTTCCCTTTGAGATGACTGAAGTTGGTTCTATACATGTCAGACAATGTTGGACAGTGTATTCATTATAGTAATTTTGAAATGCAATCTAAGCTTATTTGAAAATACAGGTGTTTAAACAGTTGTTTGTGCTTAAAATATATTTTTATCATAGAGTTAGCATTGAAATTGGTGAAGCCTTTGATGTAAGTGAACGAGGAGTGTAGATAAGCAAACTGACTCAGAGAACTTTAATCTGTAGTATTTCTTGTTGAATTAAAAGTATTCTCAAAATGCAGACAGTTATATGAAATACACGAAAATTTTATTTTTTTTAATAGCCAGAGAATCAAAGTTAATATCAGAACTCACACCATTTCACCTGGCGTATGAGAAATACAATTATGCACAGAGATATAACATCTGTCAGGGCTGTCAAATGTCTTTCACTCATCTCTGGTGACTGCAGTGTGTTTGATGGCTGCGGTACACCTGGTCAGATGGGACTGACACACTTCTGCCTGCAGTTTCTAGAGGCCACTGCGGCTTCAGGCTGGTGGGATGTCGTCTTCGGCCCTCCTATGGTTGCTGTCCCTGGTGCTCCATCCAAGCGGTGATTTGCCCAGGTGGCACTGGCAGCAGCAGCAGCAGATGGCGAGGCAGGTGGTGGTCACACAAGTTGGAGAAGCATTTTGATATTCTTCCCAGGCACCCCAGTTCCTTCACCAGAGCCTTGTCAGTGAAGGTGAAGGAGAATTTGATCCTTGCCCTCCAAACAATCCCAGCTCCAGGGGGGTTCTCCCTCCCAGCAAGCAAGCGATGTCCTTATCGTCTTGACTCACCCGTCTCCTCTCTGCTCAAACTACAACCACATGCAGCTCACAAAACCCATCAGCTTCCTTACTACAGCTAGCTATGACTAGTTGTATGAACTAGTAGCTACTAGCAGTTGTTGTATGGGTAAGTAGCTGTGAGTGACTTACGAGCCTCACTGCTACCAATTTTTAAGATCCCTCAGGCTGATGAGTGAGATATCATATCCATCTCTTTAGCCCTTGGGCTTCTTCCATTTCCCCAGTCCAGCCCCAAAGCCTCAGGATCTCTCTCGACTTAGCCATTTGCCTAACCTCTGGAAACCTCTTGCTTGGTAGCTGTGCTGAAAGGAAAGGTACAGCTGCAGGGGAACTAATGCAGTATGTAGTGCTTTAATTCTGGATCTGCCAGTCTGGTCCCCTGAGCATCTTTCCATTGACTTCAGTGGGTTTCGTACGAGTCCTTTATTCAGATAATATGCTGGAGTAAATCTGTTACTCAGAGGTCACATCCCAAGAGTCAGAGTTTGCCCTGCTTCACATTCCATGACAAATCCGTTCTGAATCCTTTTATTACTAATAATAGACAGCAAATTCTGATCTCAGGGTTCTTGGGGTAGAGTCAGTGATACCTATGTAATTTAAATCAAGCCTGCTCTCACAGGTCTAAGTGACTTCTAAAGATTTTATCAGTGCAATTTCCCTGTGCAGCTGGGCAAGCTAGCGCGTAATTAGAGATAAGAGCCAAGAACCTTAGAAGTGCAAGAAGTGTAACTAACCTTTGCTAATGAAGGATATAATGCAAATAGTGTTTGATATTTGTATCTGATGCTACAACTGAACAAGGTATAGTTACTCGGTGCTTAATGATGGCTTCTGTGATGGTGTAGGCCCTTCTTATTGAAAATGTGATTGTGACAGGTATTGCACAGATTCAAGGGAAAAAAGATTCTGCCTGTTGGATAACAACAAACCTACCCTCTCTTTAAATTGGCTTAGTGTTTCCGACTAGAAAAGTACTAAAATAATAACTACTTCCTCTGCAAACAGAGTAGCAGTGCAGAAATTGTTGCTCTTTGTCTGTATAAATTTGCTATGAGGCTGTGCATGCCCCAGAAATGCAAGTCAGTGAAACTAGACAATGGAAATTAGCAACTGTTTCCTAAAGTCAATTTTATCCCAAGGTCTCTGAGAATAAGTACAACCCCCTGTGTTTGCCGTTACTCAAAACCAGCTCTCTGCTGCAATGATTCCAGTAATTTGAAAACTTCAAAATCTGCAGAAATTTCTTGCAGTTATTTTTAAAGCTTTTCAAAGAAGGTACAAGGACCAATACAAGCCTGCCATAGGAGACTTTATTACTAGGAGGCAAGGTAAGATGTTGGTAAGGTTGGGCTGTGTCAGTACCAAGGATTTTGATAAGATTGTTTGTAGTATCCCTGTGAGTCTAAAGGTCTTTGTAAAATCATCGTTACTCTCATGATACTGTAGATATGGATGTGGTATGCATGAGTTAATGTGTACTTGAAGGTATAAGATACCCTGAGTGTATTGCACATACAATCAATGTGATAGTTTGAATTATCAGCAGGCTCAAAAGCATTCCCCAAGATAGTATCTTCCAGCGTTTATTGGTAGGGTGATATTGTGCTGGGCCAAGGAGACTGTATAAATAGATGAGTTGCTAGCCAGATTTTCTTTGTTTGAATGTTTTATAGAAGCAATTCAGAGTAATTCAGGTTGGAAGGGGCCTCAGAAGGTCTCCAGTCCAAACTCCTGCTCAAAGTGATATCAGCTCTGGGGTCAGACCAGTTTGCTCAGGGATTGACCCAACTTTGACAAAGAACCCCCAGGTCCTTTTCTGCAGTGCTGGTCCCCAGCCTGTAGGTTTTCTGGGGATTATTTGTATTTGTCTTTGTTGAATTTCATAAGGTTCCTGTTGGCGTATTCTTCTAACGTGTCTTAGTCCTAAATGGTGGCTTTGCTGTGTATGCTTTGAGGGTTTTTTTTTGTAGTTTTATAGGCATCTTTTAATTTATCTATTTCCTTTCTACTTTGCTAACTGAGACAAAATAAATTCCTTATCATCAGATTTTTTTCTTTTTATCCCATAGTTATTGGTTTCCTTTTAGAGCTTTTTAGAAAGTTAGTGCATGTGAGCTATATTTCTGGGTTACTGCTAAGTAGTACCCATGCTTTCCTGCCTGCTGAAGAGAGGAAATAATTGCAGGAGTAGGGTAGTTGTGTTGGTGTTTTTTACTCTTATGATTTCCCTCTTGCATTCTAATTAACATTTTGTAAACTCAGAGCCTTTCTTCCAGTTTGTAGTTTGTGTTCATGTAGGCATAAACACCCTGGGAGCAAAATACCTTATTCTTGGGCAACATAACTATGTGGCCTCCCTATTACAAGAGTAGTTGATTGTCTCCTATCTCTGCAACATCTCAGCAGCATTTGAATAAAACAGGAAAGTGCTATTATTTCCATTTTGCAGATGGGTAAACTAAAATCATACAAAACTTGAGAGAACTGATACCCCAGACTAATGCCTTAACCACTGGTGTATACCCATTCTTCCCTTAGCCTGTTTGATACTGGAGTAAATCTGGTACCCACTGTCAGCTGGATGAAGCTGCTGTAGGGTCGGAGATATAATCAATTGATTCAGGAGCTGCAGCCACTATTTAAAGCGTGCATCAGGAAAATCTGCAGGAACTAAGTTAGAGTAATGCAGCTGTAGCTGCCTCAATCTCCTCTGCAGACCTTCAGAGAGCTGGGGTTATATACGTAGAGCTCAGTCCAGGAATGGCAAATTTAGGAAAAAAAAAGACGGGAGAAAAACCCGTTTGGTGAATATAACATATTTTCTGAACAATGTTATATTTATTTTCTGTTGAAAATAACTTCCTGCTTCTGAACTATAAGCTTTTTTGGAGAACAGACATCTCTAAATTAAAATTTGTTAGACTGTCTAGCACAACATGTTCTAGTTTGAATGGGCTACTCCACTATTAAGAATCAGGAATGATAGTATGGGTTTAGGAGATGAAAGTGAATAAATAGCCAAGTACTAACTGTAAAGGGTAAATTTCCTTTGCTCTGGAAGATCTGCCAGACCTGAACAGCTACAAAGGACTGAGACCACTTTGCAAAAGATGCTTTTTGTATCCATGAGTGTAGGGATGGCTATGACACATAGAGGAACGCGCTCCCCTTGCTGTCAATTACAGCATATCATTGCCTGCTGTCCTATGCAGCTGCATCAAGTATCGGGATATACAGCACCAGTGTGAGCAGTGAAGGCTGGTTGATATTTTATTAGCTATCAGTAGGAAATGGTTTTGTCTGTGAAAGCAGAAGATAAAATACAATGAAGACTCTTAAGAAGTATTTGACAGTGATTTAAAACAGAATCCTGAAAAAAGAAGGGTATCAATACTGTATTCAACAAACAGAACTAATAAATGTGGGAAATAGATTTATTGTTTGCACTTGGCAGCCTCCAAACTGAAGGTTCTTGTTAAAATGCTGAGTCAAAACCAGGAAGATGTTCTCTGTCTGAGATGTTTCTATTGTGGCCTGAAATGTGGGCAGCAGCCAGAGCTGGGCTTCAGATGAAGTCCTGAAGAAGGGTTGGGTCTGTATGAGCAGCAGACCCAGGCAGACCCTGGCAGACCCTCAAAAGTGGCCTCATGTGGCTGGATAGCTTGGTCTGCAAATGTGTTCCTTGCACATTTCTTAGCTTTCCTGACTGCTGTGAAAAAGAAAGCTTCAATTTAGGCCCAACAAAATAAAGAGAAGTGTATTAATGACAAAGTAGCTAATGAGAAATGCCAGAGTTTCTTATAAATGTTATTCAGAGAGGTTTAGTTTGATTCCTTTTCTGATTTTTATTGGAAAACTTGTATAATTAAAGATGACTGTTTAAATTCGCTCTGCTTTTTGTGTATCATCAGTGGAACTGTTAATAGAGAACGACCTACTGCATCATTAACTGTGTGTGTGGAGATATATAACCCTCAATCACCCCGTACAACTACCACCACAACAGTGCTATAGGCAGGGCAGCTTGTCACCACTAAGTGATGAAAGATCTCACTCCGGCTTTCTGACTTTCTCATCCATGGGTGTACATGTAGTACGAGCAGGCTGAAGAATCCAACTAGATTTAATTGCATTGGTTGATGTTATTAACCCTTTCCAGTGGCCCCAAAATGTTTGGACTTTTTCCCTTGCTATTTGAATTGCAAAACACATGCTTGACATTTGAGGATGTTTATGTACATGTTAAAACGTCATATAAGGACCTAGATCGACCCTCTACATTTAAATTTAAGTCTTGGAAAGTAATATAAAAATTTTTCTTTTGGTTTTGATTTGAAAATCTATGTTCCATTTCTAGCTATTTTTGAGGAATGTCGTGAAGTTTACTGAGGATTTTCATTACAATAGTACAGCCTAAACAAATCTCGGAGAAAGAAGAAATTGTAAAATTGTTCTGATTGTAAAAAATGTACGTTGGCATGCAGACGTTGAGTTGTGTCATTCAAGGCAGTGCCATTGGTAGGCAGAAGTGTAAGGGTTGCTAGGATTGCTAGGACCTGTGTGCCAGCAGCCATGTTATGTACAAACAATGCTACAGCCTCATCATGCCAAGCGGTCCAACGTAAAAAGCAGTAAATTATTACATGAAAAGCTTTTCCCAGACGATCTTTTGGATTGGGGGTACATCAGTGCACTATGTCTTCTGGCCTTTTGTGGTCAAAAAGCACAATCTAACCAAGAAAAAAGAGGCCAAGTAAAGTATGCACCTGTTATGAATTCTTTAATCTTGCTTTATGAATCTTTTGGTATTTTTCTCAGCTCTAATAGACTTAAGTAGTTCTGGAAGCTGTACTCTCACTCGCTACAAAAGTACTATTTCAGTAGCAGACTTGTTTGCTGCTGAGAAAATAGTTGCTAAGAAATCATATAACAACCACTGCTGATCCCTAAAGGGGATTGCTTCTCCCACTAGCTATTATCTAAATTGGATATTTTCTGGAAAGACGAGCTGAATAAATAAAATAACTCTAGCAAGGCTGGAGTACTAAGGATTCAAAGATTCTGACTCCTTCATTTTAATGTTAGTGTAACTCCAGTGAACTCAGCAGAGCTATTCTGGCTTTAAACATAAGCCCTGGGGCCCAAAACGCTGCGGGGAAAGAGGCTGTCTGCTCCCATTTGAATAGGGGGAAGGCCACAGCGTGACTTTATCTACATAAACCATCTACCAGATGGAGAGAAACCCTGGGGAAAGGCAAGCACTCCCTGCCCTCATCCTTCCTGAAATGTAGGTCGTGGGAGAAGGCTCCATTTGATAAAAGCATCTACCTAATTTCTTCCTGTGGCACCCTAGAAGTCACTATATGCGTTTCAGAATTGTTTGCTTAGTGGGAATAAACTGCCTAAGAGGGGAACGACGTTTCAGACCAGACAGACTGAATCCCCTTGACGTGGATTTTACTCAATGAGTCCATACAGTTCTGGGCCTGTGTTGAGGACCCTTTTTAATTAGAAGGACTTCTTGATCGGAAGGAGCAGAAGCAGAGTTAGGTCCTGCCCTTTAGCTACTCATCCATTGAAGCCATTTGAAATCTCAGATTCATTGGGGTGCAGAGCATGAGAGCTGGCCTGGAACGGGAGAGGCTTGCTGGGGGTGCACCAGCCCCTGCACTGGGAGTGAGCAGACAAGGGAGGGAGGAGAAAGGGTTGCTCCCCTATTGGATATGTCAGGTTTAGAGGTTGGTATGGGGTTAACAAGCTCCTTACAGTGCTGGTTTTTATTCATGTAGGTGTAGTCTTATTGTATGTACCAGAGCTAATCTTCCAAATATTGTTTACCCTTTTTCATGTAAGGATACACTAAGGATAGGTAGTCAGTGATGCTACTATTTGGAGGGGGTTTGAACCTGTTTCATTTGTTAGCTTTAAGATCTGATATGTTCATGCTGTCTCTTGTTGCTGTAACACCTGTTAAAGGAGTCCCAAAACTATAAAGAATGTGGAAGGTGAGTGTGCTCCGCTGCCTGGCACAAGGCTGCCGAAAGGGCTCAGTCGCTGCTGCTGAAACCAGGGAGATATGTCTGGGAGGAAAAAAGCAGAGTTTGCACCAGCAAGTTTAAAAGGTGTGTGGCCTCAAGGCTACAAAGCTATGGAAGCAAAACTGGATTTTGCCTTCCTGAGAATTGGGCCAATATCGTCGCATTGGCTCTTCAGAGTCCTTCTTCCTCCCCAGGACAAAGTGATGTGAAGGGTGGGGATTTCCTGCTCTCCAGATCAGGAGGTCAGCAAGAACCCTGCTCATTACTGTAGATGACAAGCAGGTGCCCCCAGCTCCCAAGGCAGCAAGTTCAGCCGACTTGCCTGCTCCTCCTTGCAGCAGACAGTAGTTGCCACTGCATGCCTTTCCCTCGGTGCCAGGGATCAGCCCTTGAGGTTGGTGGCTGGGGGAATGCAGACCACAGCCCCCAGCCCTGGGCGTAACGAAGAGTCAGGGATCATCTTCCAGGAGAGCTGAGGAAGGGTGAAGGTACTCTGAAGTTTGCAGAGCTACAGTTCTGGTGCTTCATCCTCACAGCTTAAAGGCTCTGAGTTTGGGACTCAGGGTAACACGTGGCTTTTGCAGCTGCCTGACCACATTCTCCTTGCTCTTGCTCCCACAACGGCTTCAGCAGAGGTCAGCAGAGAATTTGGTATCTAATACGAGTGTGGCTGTTTACCGAATTCTAATTCGAAAGTGTTAGGGTTTTTATTTCTATTTGGTTTTCTTTTCCTCACCTCATCTGTCTAGGATCTCTGTTTCTGGAAAGAGGCAGAGTGAAGAATTTAGTCTAATACACCATTTAAATTCCATAAACAAGACAGAAATCTAGTAGCAGGCAGAGAATATATATTGCAGCAATAAAACTTCTCTGAAAGAATCGGAGCAGCACCTAGGGAATGCTAATAAAGGTTTCTTTGCCTATGAAGTAACATTTACAGGCCTAGACTGGCTTAATTTTCATTTAATAAAAACACCACATTAATACAATCACGATTGTATTGTGAAGAGGAAACACTTTGGAAACTTTTTGATTCTCTTCATTACTTATGGCTCTCTCTTGTAGTGCCACTGCGTTGAAGAGACAAAAGGAGGAGAGTGACTGAAACTGAGCTTGATTTCTAAAGGACAATGTATATTTTTAATTTGGTTTAATATGTAAACTTTTGGGTAAAGGTGGGCTAAAAATATTTCTGAATAAAAGAAATTAATTGCAAATCACTGCTTCCGATCAGGCCTATCCCAAACCATACAGAGACCACCTACAAGGTGCAGATTACAGACTAAGTTGTTGGTGTCTTGGAAATCAGAAAACACGAAGAAGTTCCTCAGGAAACAGAACTAAGCATATGCTGGGAATTCACGGTGATAATGTGAAATAACTGTTGCGTTCTAATGCTCCAGCTGTATTCAGAAACAGAAGTTATGAAAAAAAGGTATTAATATGAATATGAGGAACTTAATGTTTACTTGAACTAGAGCGTCTGAGCCTATTATTGGCACTATGTGCCTTCCCCCAATTACAGTCAATAGCAGTAGCCTACCAAAACGGTTTGCCTTCTCTTTATTTTATATTTCAAGTTGTTGATGTATATGGTGTTAATTGTAGTAAGTTAGCAGAGAGAAACAAGATAATCCATGTGAAAAGATGGCTTCCCTACGGTTCCCTGTCCGCCTGCCTACTGGCAGTTTCATGCTTAATCCACTGCTTCATTTTTTACTTCTCTCTGGCCAGCAATTATATTTCATTGGTGACTGTTGTAGTATAGAGTTGGAGGCGAGGGCTGCTGCTTTGCCTAAGAAGCAATATTTCATACAGTATATCACTTCTCAATGTATAGAATTTGGAAAACAGGTAATTTCTCATTTCATTTCCAGCATAATTTACTATGCTGAAGGAATAGTGCTGTCAAATTCTGTTGAGAGTGGTATGTGGTACATTTTGTATCTAAAGGCTGGCCGTGCTTCTGCGTCCTCTCTCAGGTGAGGCAAATACACATTACATTTCCAAAACAACTGTGTAGTTCTTGGTCACCTCGTTTTGTAGCTTTGCCAAAGGAGCAATGACTTATTGTTTTCCAGAAAAAAAAATGTAAGCAGAGAGCGGCGTCATTGGCATCTGTGCAAATCCAGTTATATTTTTTTTTGTAAGTCACTGAAACATAACACCTAAAATGAATGTCTGCACAAATTTTTCTCACTTTGTCCCTTTGGCAGCAAACCTAAAACTACCGATTGCCACAGATAACAGTAACTGGTACGACACATGGTATCGACGCCATGTGATAAATGTCTACGTCAAAGTGAGCTAAAGTGGTGTTGTTTGAGATATTGACTGTGTTAAGCTGGAATGCTGCTTAGTTAATAGGAATATCTTTACAATTAAGGAGTAAAACTTATAGTTAAACTTGTGAAATAAGTGATTAAAAAGATTGAGTTCCAAGATTGCTGTGGGTTTGCTATAACAGCTGATAGATGCAATGATGCTTAAATCTTGAAAAATTACCACTTGCTGACCTGAAGATCTGCTAAACAGAAGTCCTCTGTGAACAAGGAATGGCACTCCACAAAACTTTTCTGATTAAGCAATATATGGAGAAGTGTTTGTATGTACTGTGTTCATGATATGGTGATCAGTACGTCTGTTTAGCTCCTCTTAACCACTGTTTAGAGACAAGCCATGTCCATTGGCACTAGCAGTCCATTTTATCCAGAACAGGTTTTCGTGGCCCTTCTCTTCCCCCCTCCAGCAGCTGGAAGCTTACTTAGAAATCTGTAATTGTTTTGCCCTAAGCCAGGTTCTGTGTAATATGCCAGGCTTGGGACCCTGGTCAAAACCAAGTAAACTGCTGAATTGTGTAGGTATTTGTGATAATAAGATATTAAACCCCAAGCTGCCTCGCTGCAAACTGAACACCTCAGAATCCAGTCAGCAGTTCTGCAAGGTGCGACGTGATACGAAGCCTTGTGCGCAGAATCCGCGAGGCAGCTGGTGATGGCTGTTAAACACTGCTCACATCTTTGAAACTGATTTAGTATCTACACTGGCACCCCACACACTCCTAAAGGGAAAGGTGTCTGTGTTTCTTTGCTGACTGGTAGCTGACATATTTCAGTGTATTTTGTGATGTTTTCTGTTCCATGGAAGCCCATCCGTTGCTGCCGAATGTGACCTTATCAGCCTGAGTGATCCAAGCCTCCAGGATTTTGCTCACTGTCCATCCTGTTCAAGGAAGCGTTTCATGTAAGATCAGGTCTGAGATCTGGGAACTTGCCATCGCAGCCATTTTCCAGGAGAAAATTCACTTGCCATAAAATTAAAATACCCCAGCTGAAAATGTAACAGAGATTGCTTCCAACCCATCCTCCCTGTTGGACTGGCAGCACACGCAGGTTTCCTGGCTTCTTGGTGTCGTTGGAGCTTGTCAGGCAAATTTCTCTTACTGGGGCACTGGGGACTGACCCAGGACTAACGTGTTCCCTGACTCTGAAGTATTTTGGGAAGCCTCACTTTTCTGGTTCACTGCTGGGGTTTCAGAGAATTTAAAGGCTCTTGAAAACATTTGGAAACACTGAAACAAAGTGACGTTTTCATGGTTGCAAAGTGAAATTTTAGAATTTTCACTTATTGTAGAATTTTTTTCCGAATTTATATATGAAGAAATACTCAACATTTCCATTCTTTATCTTTAGTCTATACCATAATTGTTGCTATGTTTTATATAGACTAGATAACCTTCTGTCATTAGACCTTTAACACCTAGAAGCAGTTGTTCAAGGCTAGAGAGGAGAAGATGTACATATAAGAAAAAATCTGTCTTTCTGTGCCCTGGTTACTTCCGAAACAGGGCATAGCAAGTCAGTGCATTAAGGCTCCCAAAATTGAGAGACAGTGTCTTAAAAAAATGTGTCTTAAGTTTCACTTTCATCAAACAATTTTTCTCTTCATGCTACCTCTCTTCAGGGTCAGTTATTATATGCAGATGAGTATGAACTTGATCTTCAGAATTTTTCATGAAAAGATAACAAATCGTTAAAGTCACCTCTTACCTAGTGACCTCGGTTTTAGGAATGCCATGGATCTCACTATAGAAATTGCCTGATGAACTGTTATTGATTTTATAATGTCTGCAGCAGGGTGGCTAATCTTTAGCTACTTGGAAATCACTTGACTTAGTCTCCCAGGATTTTGGTAACTCTTACTGTGTCCTTTGGTGGGATTTGTTTGCCAGGATGTAGGGGACACACACTAAGGCACCCTCATAGCCTTGTATTAACCTTTTTGCAGTGAGACTGAGCCAGATGTCTGTGTGGAGGAAGATACATGGTGCTTCTCACTCCTCTTCCTCATGCAAAGTGAGTTGCTGCTTCTTCTTCCCGAGCCAGCAAGACTCTGGAGACAGTGTCATGGCAGAGACACTTCTCAGGCTTTGACAAAGTTGTAGTATGATGTCTCCTCCAAATCACTTAGATGTTAATTGGCATATTGTCTTTCTGCTAATGCTGCGATTATTTGTACAGAAATGAATGTTGTCTTCAAGCATCCGTAGTACCCATATGCCCACCCAAGACTCTCCCAAATCTGTTGTACAACAAATAGACAAATCCCAAGATAGTGACCCCAAGAAGCACTGAAAATAGTGCTCGGCTTTCTTCTGCCAGCTGTGTATCAGTAACCACTGCTGTGAGCACGGCACATAACTCTGGCCTGCTTTGCTCTCAAAACATCGAGACACACAACAGCAAAAGTCACACCAGGTAGCTGGATACTTACAGACAGACATCCTGACATCCATGGCTGCCCAGTGCGAACCTTGGTCCTTCTTCAGCCATAACAGAAGCATGATAAGGCAATTTAAGGTAGATTTTATTATAGGGATGAAGTTTGTATTAAGCACAGCTTTGCTCTGTTTGCTGTGTCAGCAGTTTGTTGTGCTAATTATAATATTGTCCCCTTCGCTTCCCTATTAAGCTGGTGTAATGTAGCCTTGATTATTGCAAGAAATGGCCTGTTGCTTGATGGTGCAATTAAGACCAAGATTCATTGCTGAGTAGATTTGGCCTTTTTTGTCAGTGGCTGTGACTTGTACCAGTCATGCTTTCCACTCTCTGTGATGTCCTGGTGCCATGAAAAGGTACAGCCTGTAGCATTTAGAGAACCAAATTGGAACCTGTGTTCCCTACATGTGAAAAACAATATAACCCAGCATTTGCTTTTTCTTTGCAGGAGATAGGGGAATGGTCATATAAACTGCACATCTTAACAGCCAGAAATCTCCTGTTTGCACCTGTGCGTTCTGAGGCACAGAGCCTAGTTGGGGGTGAAGGGAAATTCCCTGCCTCGTTTTGCACTTCCAGATGTGTTTCTGCTGTGGTCAGTGGGGTTTATGTGAATCCCAAAATGGGATCTCAACTCAGCCCCTGACCACGCAACACCTCCCTGTTCCACAGCTCCTGTCCTGTGAATATTCAGATGCTGTGGCAGTAAATACATCACGAGTAATTCAGTAGATGGATGGTAAGGCAGTAAGCAAATTGGTGCAGTAATATCTATGCTATTTTCAAATCATTCCAAATGGTCTATTAGGTGTAAAATTAGATTAGAGAGAGCAATTAAAATGGTAAACCTGTAAGAAAGAGTTACACGTTGTTGCTTTAAAACTAGAATTGACCACTTGAACACTATGTGTTGGCCACATCTCTTGCCTTTTATTGAGCATAAAGGAACTTTAAAAATATTTCATTAGCATTAAACCTGATAGATTCTTTCGATTAAACAAAGTGAAGGAAGTGTAATGCGGCGCAGCTAGTAGAGTTGCAGTGGTGTGAATGCTAGCATATATAAGGTGCTTCAGCTGGAATCCCATTGTGCCCAGTATCCATATTTTGAAAAGGATTGGAAGCTTCTCATTAAAGATAATGAGAGTTGCCAGGTGTCCAGCAGCTTATGAAATGAAGGACTGAGTCCAAATTATTTCAGTTATGTCTTGTAAATGGGTTTCTGTTGTCTTTTACACAGATTTCCAGTAAATAAACTAATACTTGTTAACCAGACCTCTGATATTATGAGCCATTTGGCTGAATAAACTCAAAGATATTTTGAATAATACATTAAATATGACTATATTTACTACAAATATGCTATAATTTATAGAAGGTAGAGTTAAGATCTTTTTAAGTTTACTAGGTGAGAACGGCTTTTATCTCATTATTAATGTCTCTTGAACATGATTTCATCTGAACATTTAATCTAAATTAGCTGTCTTCTGAGGTGATTACATTGCTTTTTTTTTTTTTTCCTTTCAACAGGACCATGCATTTCTCAGCAGCTTAGTTTGCTGATATTTGATTTGTGGTGATACAGACCATATACAAGCTGGCCTGTTGTTTTTAATGAACTGGATATGTTGTGTAATGGAATTGCTAGGTTTGTGTTAAATTACAGCTCTGGGACTCATTATTGTGAGATGTTATCTACTTCGAACTGGCTTATTTTATCACAAAGAGAGAAATTGAATTTGCTTAAGATGGCAAATGCAGCAATGGATGGGTTGGTTGGTGAGTGTTTTGGGGCACCCTGTTGAGCTGATATATATTTTAGCTAATCTAATTCACATTCTGCCCAGAAGATGCATACACCCACACATATGTCAGAGTCCATATAAAAAAGCCTAAAGCAAACAACAAGCACATATATTGTTGAATGGTTAAATGGTGCTCTTCAACCGTTGGTCTTTGACCATTTCAGCTGTAAATTCACGAGATCCTTTTCTTAGGGTGTTTTGTTCTAATTTTCAGTAATGTGCATGCAGAAGCTAATGATGCATTTCTTCCTGCACCTATTTAGCTTCTGCATGCAAATATTACAGCACATACACAGAAGCAGTTATCAGGCATTGAAGTTTAAGTGTGTCCAGCAGGATACTTGTGTAAAAGCCAAAAAATGATGTTTCCTTTGACAATTAACATTGGAAGATGAAGCCTCTGTGTGTCATTCTTGGCATTTCTTTTGTTTTGAAGAACATGTTGAGCTTTCAGCCTAATGTAATGATGATATATTGGAAAATTAAATAATTTTGTTTACTGAAATAATTTTAGTTGCTCTGTGCAACAGTGTATAGAACGGCTGTGCATTGACAGAAACTGTAGAAACATGATGAGCACTTCTTCTGCTCGACCAGTTTAAATCAATGAAAAAGGGGTTCAATTCATAAATGATTTTAAGAAAATGCTGGAGGAATGTAAATTGGTTATAAACTGGTGTGGCATATGCTTTCATTCGGCTTCTACTTAGCTGCCTGTTAGAACAGTGCCAGCTTCTATAAGTATGTTGGGCATAATGTATGTTAACCTATAATTGATATGTTAAATATAAACAAATTCTGCAGTGATCTAAGTTAGTAAGAGAGTTGCTGAAATGTGTTTGCCCCTACTCTTTCAGCCTCTAACAGAGTCTAAAGCAGTGTGAAGAGTGGTACCCAAAAGGGTAGGAAAGTGTTCAGCAAAGCAGGGGGAAGCAGGCTTTCTCTGCTGACGCAGCGTCCTACCTCTGGCTTGCCCAGCTTACATGAAGGGTGGTTCAGGCAGGGAGTGTATTGCTCTAACACTTCCCATCTCCAGTAAATTCACACTGTCAAGGGCAGGATCTTGGGGTCCCCCAGGATGCCAGAGTAATGGGAACCTGCACAGAGAGGGTGCCAGGAGCTGAGTAACCCAGAGCCAGCAGCTCCCGTGAGCCAGGAGCAGAGTCCGTCTGCATCTCGCTCCGGCTTTGGCCTCTGAGTCACAAGGCACACCTGCCCGCCCCCCCCCCCCCTCAAAGTCCTGGGGGCTTTTGCCATGCTGTGGAAGCAGCTGTCCCCAGAGCTCACGTGTGGGTACGAATCCAACCGAGCGACCTCAGCCCTCCCAGTGCAGGGGGTCACTTCGGCACCTCCATGTTTGTTCCTGACCATCAGAGCTGGTGCATTCCCCTGGTCCTTCAGCACAACGTGTAGGACACCAGCGTTCTGCAGTGATGCCCGTACTGTGTAGGGGTGATGGTATTCCCTTGGCCCGCCCAATACTGTGCATACACACCTACCCAGAGCGCATGTCCAGGCTTCTGGGAGCACTGCTGTGGCTATTTCAAATTTTGCGTAGAGGTGTTTGAATCACTGCAGTTCAAGTCAGAGTTTTATGATAAATGAAGGGGTTTTGATAGCTGTGGGGATTCAGTCGTAAAATACCACATTAAAGGTTGTTCTTTGCAATGCAGCGGAACTACCCTCCCTCTAAAAGAAAGCCAATAAGCAACAATAAATATTTTTCTTTCAGAGTGGGCTTAGTAACTCATTTTAAATGATTCTTCTAAACTCTTTGTGATCCAGCATCACATGCCATAGAGGAGGAAGAAATACTAGCTATTTGCTCTCTGTGTTAGTATTTAGGGTGGATTGTAATGCTGAAGCTGATATTGAACTCTTTACAGTTAATTTGCTTTTGTTGAAATAACCTTTAAATTATCCTTCCCTTAAACAGACTTTTTTTTGCATACTGATGAGTGCTCTGTCCCATTCCTATCCCATATGCTGGTTTATAACCTTTCTCACCACATCTTGGCCACCATTATTTAATAGGTAGGATAGTATATGCCATATAACATGAATTTTTTCCTCACTTTGCTTTCCTGGCTTAAGAAAGTTCTATTTTTTGCATGACCTTGGTTCTGGAGGCCTTGATTTACATTACATTAACAGCTTTATGGAGTCGCTTTATAGTTTGCTTTATTGCAGAAAAACGGAACAGTTTTGCTGATAGAATTTACTGTTCATTTTTTCCCAATTGTTTTTGGCATATGTTCATGTTTTGGCTTTTACATCACTGTTACTAGTAATTACCTTTCTTCCATTATTTTTCTTTAATAGAGGATAAATGAGCATGTGGTATTTTTCTTTAGTAGAGCTTGAGTATATTTGAGGTATCTCTTACGATGGGGAGAATACTGTAGGCGTGATTAATAGCATCATCATTGTAACGTAATTTAGTTAGAAGGACTTATACAACTGATAAAGTGTCAGGCACTTCTACTAAACTGCAATCTAAGTGAACTGTATTTCAGGTTTTTATATCCTCATTTCTATCTTCTGTAAAGATATGACTGTAAGATTCATATAAGCATCTTTATAGTCTCACACTATAAGCAGTGAAAGTTAAATCAGTTCTTCTTGCATGAGACACAGTTTCTATAAAAATGAGTAATTATAATTCTGAAAAAGGAGTAAATTAGTTCACTAAATACATTCATTGCAGACTGAAGTTGTGACTAGATGAGATCTTTTCTAGAATGAAAAGAAATTTAGTTTAAAATAAAGAAATCTGGCCTTGAAAGATGAGAGAGAAATTAAATGTTTATGGCAGATAATGCCTACAAAAAATTGCACTATAAGTAGTCAATGGACCTCACATATATAAATTAATCAGAGAAAAGAAATATGTCAGAGACTAATAAAGGACCTTTTCTTGGTGATTAAAAACATCCGTGTCTTTGTCTACTTGACCCAAATCCTTGGGCCAAATGAAATATTGCATTTTAATTTCACCTGTATGTTTTTACATGAAATTATCAGTTTTGATGAAGTCTTTTCAAAACTTACTCACATAAAAAGAAGATTTTTCTTGACTTTCACTGATTATTATTTTTTCTGGTGGAGCATTTTGTTTATCTAGACATTCCATTTGAGCCTTGAATTTTGCAAGGATTTTTTTATACTTAAATTTCATCTTTCTTTATGGCTAAACCTGCATAGCTTTTGAGCTCAGGCTGTCAGGCTAGCCTAAGCAGCTTGAGCATCCTCTAGCAACTGCTCTGCTGACCATACCCCAGCAGGCGAACGCGCTGGCGCAGGGCCCTGCCATGCACAGTGACATCGTCTCTTCCACCAGCAAAGGGAAGCAAGCTTTGCGCTTGAGTCCCTTTCCAGCTCCCACCTTCAGGAGCTCAAGATGAGCCCGGCACTGCTTTTCCCCATCTCCATCAGCTGGCACTTCTTATTTCCCTATCACCCCATTCTCTGTTACCAGTTTCGTCTAACCCACATCCTTTGACCTTTTATGTTATCAGGCTGCTGCTTTGCCCTGCCTGATACAGAGCCTGCTTGGTAAGAGTAAAATCACACATCTTTTCAAATAACTCTGTGATCCTAAGATGGCAGAGCACACGTCCCAGTCAGAGCAGCGGACCACCTTTTAGGAGTCATAATTTCCAATTCTTCACCGAGTTGGTTATCTGCATTATGTTCCCTTTCCTTTTCTGTTCATGGTCTGCTGTATTTGCAGACATTAAATGTTTCAGATGGAGTTGTTTTGCCCAGCGTGTAGCACGGTGGGGCCTCAGTCTTTGTGACAGCCATTACAGGCAACAAAAATAGAATAGTAAATAGAGTCCCCACTAAATTATTGATTTTCATTACAGACTCTCATCTTGACACTCCAAGCAGGGTGCTTGTCCAGAAATATTTATTGTGCATATTAATGAGGGAAGGATGAACAAAAAAGAAAAATAAAAGTACTTCTTCTCATCTCACCTTTTCTCTGGTTTGGTTCAGCTGGATAAACTGACAGCTCCGTCATATCTGTATGCTGACCTCTAAACAGGGGTGCACACATCTGGCTCCACACTTGAGCCAGCAGAGCCTCAGAGGGAGAAATAGTGATACTTCATCTGTTCTTGCTGCTGCTTGTACATCTTTGGCAGTTTCCTCGGCTTTATGCCGAGTCCTTGTACTCTTATTTCCTCTATTACCAAGGTGGAGAGCAGAGTAAGTAGCTAGTTGGTAAGTACCTAGTTTTAACTCAACACTTTGATTCACGGAAGCAACTGTGTAGATCCAAATACTCATGTAGGAAATTATCTACTCATTTTTGTACAGAAGCAGCTCTGTAAAAGCTATGGTTCATACTGTTTCATCAGTCTTCTAGTGAAAAACGGAATGGGCTTAAAATTAAGACCCCCTTACATAATGGAAGTCATAATGAAGGGTATGGTTCATAAATTTCAATTGTTAAATTGTCTCAGTGGGAAAGGTGACTTGACATTCCCATATTTTAAGGATTTAAAATCCACATTCAACAATAATGGTAGAGAGTTTAATTATCAGCTTATGATAAGACTTGAATACGAGGGACATTTCAACTCTTCTCTGTGTGAGCCATAAGCCTTTGACTGACAATTTCTCTTACCTCCCAAAACCCAGATTCTAAAGGTATTTATATTGGGGGCCTGTTTGTAAAAATTACACCTTAGGGATGCACTTAGCCTAAAAGATCAGAACTGAGACATGTAAAAAAGAAGACAAGAAACCCCATTTAATATTTTTTTTAATGTTCACATTTACATAAAATATTTTCCAGGAGCATATTGCATGTAAGGCCTTTTGAGAGCATTTAAGGAGGTCACTTAATGGCCATTAGGCAAAGTAACCAGTAGCGCTCCCATCAGAGCGGAGGAACCTGTGTCTTTCCACTCCGACATGCAGCAACTCTTTGTGGTGCCTCTGAGCTCAGTCTGTTAAAGATGACAACATCCATAGTGGAGCAAACGTTGCAGTTGCCTGTTATTCAACACAAAACGGTTGTGGTTTGTATTTGTCTCTGCTGTCTAAGATTGAAAGTCCTACAATGGTAAAAAGTCCCTGTATGGCTCTTCCACTCTGGGGCATGGAATCTGTGGTTTTCTCTAGGTTTGGAAAGAACTGATAACATCGTGGGTGCTACTGTAATATAAATAGATAATAATGACAATAATAATAGTGTAACATTGCAGAAAGTGATATTATGTTTGTAACCACTGCTGAAACAGAAGTGGTGAATGATGACCATGTTTAGCCAGACTGCTGATGTAGGAATACAGAAACTGGAAAGATATCAACCAGCCTGATTTAAGGCTTGGAGAGAGTACAGAGCTGTGAGATTGATAGCACAGAAAGGAATCTTTTGGTTGAGGTCCATGGCCTGCATCAGAGCTTTTGGGATTGATAGCACACAGCACTATCAATCTCACAGCAGCAAATGGGACGACTATTCTCCATGAAGAATGGGCCATATTAAATACCCTGACATCTACTAGATTGAGAACTGCAAAATGAGTAAGGAAGAGTACATGTTTGTAGAGATAATACAGTGCTGATTCTTCATGTAGTTTGTTTTGCAGCAAAAAAAGCCTCAGTGGCTATCCTAAGCTTAGCTCCTGGAAGCTGCAAGTCATGATAGAAATAATACTAATAAGCATAAAAATGCGCAAAAGGTGGGAATACCTAAGGGAGAGTGATTACTTTAAAAGAAAAGTGCCAAAAATAAGCAACGCAGCTTATTGTGATCTGTTTACTATTTTCCACTTGTGTTTCATTGGATATTTTGGATATTACATCTTGGCCATTTTCATACTGCATCTTCCATTCAGAAACTGGTGGCAAAAACTCTTCTTCATTGGATATTTTTTTGATTCTCCTTGTGTTATCAAGCTTGTGAAACTGAAAGCTAAGTCTGATTTAGATAGGCATGTCTTGCTTCAGGTCTATGGAATTACCTGCATGAATTGGCTTGCATTTATTATTTAATATTTTTGTTTAATACAGCCATATATTCTCCTTCAAGAATACAATCCTAGATAACATTATTCCATCAGAAATGTATAATTTACTCACTCTAACATTACAAGGGATGGAGAAATCATTTTTTTCCTGTGTGGACACAGTTGCCTTAGCAAAAATTGCTGCTCACAACACTACCAGATGCATGGCTAAAGGAACATAACTGTCTCTTGCGTGAAACGATTCAGATAGTAGCAATCCACAGACAAAGCCATTAAAGGACACAACCGGAACAGTAAAAACTCTTGTTGCCTACTGACAGTAGAGAAATGCATGAATAGTAGAGGATCAGCCCTGAAATTTGGAGGTTATTTGCTCCTGTAAATCCTTACAATTTACTAATATTTTTAGAGCTCAGCATAAAATTAGGGAAGTATCAAACCTTTGTGAAACAAAATGATTTTTTAAAAGGTTTGTTCAGAAGTCTGTGAAAAACTGACTTTTACCTAAATTTATCTTCTGTAGAATGCGAAGGCAAATGGAAATGTTTGTAGTAAGAAAGGGGTAGCAAATTGCTGTTGCTGGAGGGAATTCTCAACTTTGAATCATGTGTTACTAGATTTTAATGTTCATGTGTGACATTATTTCTCTTTCCCTTTTTTGTATCTAGCTTTTTTACCTGTTTTTAGTAATTTCCTTAAGTCTTATTTTAGAAGGCTACACAATTACTTATATTATAGATTTGCAGGGCTTGACTTTGATGGCATGACTCTTCTCTTAAACCCTTCTGGAAGGTAACAGGGACTTAAAACATGGTGCACCTCAATCAGGGAAAGTTCTCATTTCCAGTGATTTAGGGCAACATTAAAATAGAAGGATGGTAAGCTGTAAAGACCATGTCTTTTATCTGAGAAATCAGTATTTCCAGCGCGAGTGAATTTCCAGCATGAGTGATATGCATTCTAGATCACACCAAGTAAATTGGTTTAGTGTTTGAGCTTACTGTATTATATACACTGAGTTTTGGTAGGAAAAAGTACTTTTAAAAGTATTCAATTTTAAATGTGTGTTTTTGCAAACATTTGAATGAATGTTACCGTCTTGCATAGTGTAATGTACTGACAAAAACCAAAGTACAGTTAGGTGTAATTTTAAGCATGCGCATGTCTGTGAAATACTCATGAGTGTCTCTCTCAGGGAAAAGTCCCTGGGGATGACTAACTGCTGGTCTAGCAGCTCAATAAACTGTTACTCTCCTGGTCATTGAGGAAGACATACAGGTAATCGTATTTGCATTCTTAGAAGACTTTTCACAGTAGTCCAAAAGTGGTTTTGAAGTCAAAGGTGAACACTAAAGTTAGCTGAAGTAGTTCTAGTGCTTGTGTGTCACAAACTCAGACTTCATAAGCAATGTGAGGAGTATGCTGAAACTCAAATGTTACGTTAGTGTCAGATTGTGACAGGTTGAAATAATAGACCTGTGCAGAGGAAGGCTGCAGCTGGCATCAGCAGAATATGCCCCTTAATTATAAGCTGAATCTCCAAGTAGTAATGCTAACATCATCTGAGTGTAGAAAGAAAGATCCCATGTGTATAGTATAGCTCGTTTGGGAAGACATCTAGATTATGGGACCTACCAATGACAAATGAAATTCAGTCCAGGTAAATGAATAAACAATGAAACCAAAAGCTATTCATAAACTGGAAAATGTGCTGATACCTAGACAAATAAAGCAATCTGGGTATTTCTGTGTTAAAAGAGCCCCTAAAGTATTCATCCCAATGTGTACTAGCAATGAAAAACAAATCAAGTCGTGGAGAGAATTGAATTCCTAGTCCTATGCAGTATAAATCAAAAGTCGATCCAAGCATTTTTATTGCTGTGTATGGTAGAGTTGGCCATTATCTAGAGTACTGTTTAAAATACTACTCACATCGAAGTAGGGAAGTTAAAATTTCTGGAGAAGGTGGATCACAAAACAATCCGGAACAAGAAAATTGTTAATCTAATTGTTAACAGAGATAAATAGAATGACCATTCAAGTTAACAACCACCAAAGGGAAATAGAGCAAAGAAGAATTGAATTAATTCTAGGATCAGTGAAGAAAATTTGTGACTGAGAATAGAAAAGGAAAATGGAAAAGCTAGAGGGTGTTTAGGCAAAATTCCACATTGAAACAAAATGAACATTTAATGATATGTGTTATTCCAGTTAGTGGTAAACTAGTGGAAGTGGCATGACCTGGAGTTCTCATGCAAGCCCACAACAGATCAAAGATGGGGATACTTATTGGATGACCCTGTGAGCTGGGTGCTAGGCATCCATGTACAGGTATGGTGTTGAGTCCAACATGAGTGTTATTAGAGAGCTGATACTCTTCAGACCTTGAACACCTACAGTAATACTGCAAGAATTATGAATGAATAAAATTAGGATGCGATAATTTGTGAAATCATTGCAGATTATGTCTTTAATATAAAATTCTACTTCTGCCTCTCGGTTTTCTTCATAGCATTACACAACTTTACACCATGCGTTTGCACAGTCCTAGAAATTAGAGGTGGCTGAACTTGGTGTGATTGTTCTGCAGTGTGCTTTGGTGAGCCTATCTCACAGACACAGCCATCACCTTCATGCTGGTGCTACTGGTGGAGTAGTAAACAGTGCAGAGACCCATTTGCCTTTCTACTTTTAAACTGGCAGGTGGCTTCTTCCTTAAAAAAGTCTTCAGGCATCCACTGGTTTTGTTTTTTCTGTTTTACGTTTGTGCCCAAGGGAGGGCTAGCTGATATAGTTTGCTGGTTGTAACTTGCCTCGGGACTGCTGAATTTGACTTTTTGAAGTTGTAACCTCAGATTTAGGAACCTGTGGACTAAAATTGCTCATCAAAGTATGCAGATGGGAAAGAGATTACCCTCCCTTTCCACTACATGGAATGAATTGAAATTTGTGGAGTCACAAGTTATTCAGTTTTCTTTTTTATGGAAGCATTTGGCTTATGTACATCTGTTAGAAATAGAGTGAATTTTAAACATGTTTCCACTGAGCATAATCAAACGTATTAGAGCCTCAATGAATGGCGTTGTCCTATGCCAAACTAAAGACTGCAAGGAGTAAAAGGCATTAAAATGGATGTCAGAGTGAAACAAAGTTAACATTGAACACCTCCATTAAGATCAATAAAAAATTTGTTGTTGTTCAGTGTATTTAACAATGTTCTGGAGATGTAAAATGAAGTGTCTTGTTTGTTAAAATTAAAACATTGAAATGCTGCTAGAAGATCACAGGTAATACAACTACCTGAGAATATATCACAATTCCAGCAGCAACCTGATAATTAAACCTGTGTCTCAAGTGCGAAACCTCTTGCATATAATAGGATACTGGAACTTGTGTAGGTGAGATGATAAATGGAAACAGGTATTTTAATTCCTTATTTTTAGACGCTTTGGTAAAGAAACCAACATTAAAGCTCAATTCAGCATATTGCTTTTTATTCCCCAAACTAATATCTGTTGGGTTTTGCATCAATAAATATATTAATCAGGAACAAAATAGAAAACATTATTCAATGATCCAATAAAATTCTGTAATATGAAGCCAGTAATGAATAAAAATTGATAGATGAATGAGAATAGTGATATCAGATAAAAAACCATAGCCTTCCAATACACTGCTTATGGTGTTTGAATGAGTTTCAGCACATAAGTGTGAAAAATTATTCTAACCTGTGCTATTTTTGAGGGTCCTCTGAGCTCTTAACATACAAATTTATAGCATAGTACTTAAATATTAATGGTTCTGTACTTTTTTTTGACATGAGCAGGAACCCTAATTAAAACAACACGTCATACATCTAGAAGAAGTATGTGAATTTTTCCACACCTTTGTTGAAGATTCTAGGTATCCTTCTGCAGCACCACATAACCCAGATTATCATATTAATTGTTATTTCTCATTGTAAAGGTGTACTGTCCTCTTCTTCTCATGTACCTTGCTCACTTCATTTGGATGCCTGTTCTCCTTATGTATTTTCATTCCCCACAAACTGATAAGGTGTTAACAGGAGTTTTTGATTTTTGGGAGGTGATTTGCCAAACTTTTTTGTTTGCCTAAACTGCTTCAAGTTTTATTGAAAATGGAATTGCAACAAGAAACCAGAGTGCTTCTGATCTAAAACAAATAAAACTGGTACCTGATTTGCATTTCTTTTTCAGAAAAACATTGATGCCATCTGCATGTTGTCACGCTGTGCAACAGGCTTGGGTGTTACTATGCTAGAAGTGTGTGTTCCCCTTAGACTTATATTTTTCCATGTGTCCACCTATCTGCTATTAGACAGTAATATTTTAGACTAATCCTCTGGAAAAAAAGGCAGGCATCCTGTTTCAGTGCACACCTGCTAACAACTTTTGAACATGTTGTCCAAACAAAGCTGACAAAGAAATCGGTGATTACTCCTAGGTGTTTCATGAAAATAGGCAGCTAAGTAAAGAAGACAGACTCAATCATTCTGAAAAGGCATTTGTCTGTAGGACACTGCAATGCTTGTACAGTATCATATAACTGTCCTAGTCACAAGAAGACATTCTGAGTCAAGCCAAAATAAAAATCCATACATGGCCAAGCATGCTTAGTTCTGATGACAATGATGCATTTGGTGTACATAGACTATTATATTGGCTTTTTCTTTGCATTTATCTCTATGCAGAACCAACAATATGCTATCTTTATATTCAAACAAACAAAAAAAGACATTGTGGTGTGCTAGGTAGGATAAAATCTGTCCTATAAGACAGTAATAAACTAAAATTTATTTTCCGTGTTCTGAGTTAAAATAACAATGAAAACCTCTTTAAATTGAATCATCTCACTTTGCTTTAAATTAAAGATGCTGATCCAGTTCCTCCAGCTTCTGTAAAACCCGACACCTCCCCCCTTTTAAATACACTATTTTAAATTACGACAAGTATTTGATAAAGATGAATTTTTAGACTGCTGGAATAGAAGATCTTCTGGTGGATTTTGTCACCAACACATGTTCTCCTAAAACTATACTAATCCTGAAAAGCTGATGCAATGAATTTATGGTTCCTAGAAAAATCACATGGAAAGTTTCTGTTTTCAGTATAACTCCATTGACTTCCATGGATTTCCTGTTGATTTATGTGAGTATGAATGAAATCAGAAAGGGCCCAGTAGAATATGTGGTAGTTTACACAAAAAGGATTTATTGCAAGGACTCATCAAAAGAATTTTTCAACATAATTTATAAACTGTTTACTGACTATAGCTGACCTTCAAAATTTCTATTAAATATTCACTCTAAGGACTGCTTTGTATATTTAACTAAAACCTCCATTTAGAAAGGTTGTCAGTACATTTCTACTTAGTCTATGTTTTCCTCCCAGTTTCAACGGAAGACAAAAATGAATAGCTAGAAAATACACCTTTTCCACTTAGAATTGACAACAAGGAGTCCAATAATTTTTGATGAATAATCTTATTTTATGACTCTGAATGTCCACCAGAATCGATGTGCTGAATTAGGCAACATTTTATTATTTGCTGTTTCCATGGTGTGTCCTCACAATCGTCACATCTCTGAGAATTTGTCCTTTATTAAAGTATATTAAATACTGGCAGTTTATGTACCAATCGCATGATTGAGGTCCACACCTTCTTGTGTGTGCTGGAGTAGAATATCATCCCTGCAATTTTATTAGGAAAAAAGTTTCCTTTAACCATATTCTAGTCAGAATATGATACTGCTGTGCTTTTGTAGGGTAGAAACGCCGTTTAAAAAATGCTAGAACGCGTTAGCTAATCCTTTTCAGTGATGCATTTTTACAGCCTAATCAAGATAAACCCCAGGAGGGAAAGAGAGGTTTGCGAGATGGATCTGTGCCCCGTGTGGTTTTTCAAATGGATTAAAAGTCCATTTTATTAACGGAGTGCAGTGTGGTATGAAATAAACCTGAAAGCATATGGGTTTGCCCTGCCAGAGAGCCATAGGTTGAAGTTCTGCTGTGATTTTCCCAATCCCAGGGAAGACTGAACCAGGAAGCTTCAGCAGCGTTGGGCCAACAGCTGGACCCGACTGCTACTGTTGTTTTGAGACTGCAGTGGTGGCAGTGAGGTGGATGGGACAGTGGTGCCAAACTGACTGAGCCAAGCTGATTATCCAAGGCTGGAGAGGGTGAGGTTGGGAATGTTTCACTGGAGGTGGTTTGGGTGAGCCTGAATCTTTGCAAACTGGCAGGGGAACATCCCTTAAGTTGTGCTGTGAGAGGGCAGGATGCAAGGCAGTGTTCATTGTCTGCACGGCAAGAGCCCACCCCAGGCTGTGCGTGGGCACCCTGCCTTGCTGCTGGAGTCGCCCTGCTTCCCGGCAAGGACAATCTGATCCTGCATCTGCTGCCAAAGGGCTCTCCAGTCACGGCCTTATATAACTGTAGGCAAAGAGAAATTATGTTCCCCAAGTACTACTTCCACACTATGGGCAGCATATAGCTGCAGCTGAGGTGCTTGGGTTTTAGGAAGCACTTTGAGCTCAAGTGGCCATTTCCCATCTCTGCTGGAAAAAAACAGGCTGGCTTGGTTACTTGTTATTCTTCAAGTCCACCTCCATGGTCACTGTGGATAGTCCTTGGCTGGGGTGTGCCAGTTATTTGTAAATTAAATTTTATTAGGAGAAAATTTTCGTACATGTTATTCCCCATTAGTACAATAGCTTTCTCTCTTGAAGAAAAAAAAAACAGAGTTTGATCTCAAGAGCTGCAAGTGTATCTACAAGCCAAAGGCAAGTTCTGTTTGATCTACCAGGGTCCTGGGACTATTTCTGGCACTCAGCCTTTTTCTCAAGCCTCTGCTCTTTTCCCTACAGCTGCCAGGGCCATGAGGGATAGGTTTTGCTTTCTTTAAATTGAAGTGCCATAGCATGGTTCCCACAGAAGGCAGCCAACACCATCTTCTACCCAGACCAGGGGAATGCTGAAGCGGATATCCATTCAAGCTGTTCAAAACATTCTTGCCCATGTTGCAAACTGAGCCCAAGATTTCCTCACATGCACGACATAAAACATCCCACGTAGCTCCCTCAATTTCTGTTGTATTTCTTAATACTTCCTCCAAGAGCTTCAAAAATGTTTTAAATTAAGTCAGTTGCAGCTGCTCTGTCAGGAATTCACTAAGCACTGCAGCCACTGAAGCAATTAAAAAAATTGCACAGAAGGTAATTAAAAGCCTTACTGGTTCTTGCTATTAGACCGACATTTTAAATGCCTCTAGATGTTTTATTGTGCCAATAACCTATTTCCCTAGTCTCAAAGAGAAATACAACTGACATCAGTAATTTACCAAAGTATTCTACAGGTATCATAACGTTCCAACTAGAAATCTGTATTAAATCACTGTGGTTTTCTGTCCTCACTGTCCTCACCACATACCTTAATGAAACAGTGGTTATTTGTTAACGGGTATTAGAGCTGAAGTCTCTCGTTCTCACTCCCTATAGTGAGCTGTGTAATATTTGTATTACTTGCAGACAAAGAGATGCTTTCCGGTTATCATGAGCATGTGGGCTGGAGGGAGTCAGGCAGAGATTCTCCTTCTTCTGTACAGCAGTAGAGGAGCAGTCCTGGTTTATTGTGCAGTGCAATGCAAGTGGCCTTTCTCTGCCATGATGAGCTTTACTAAAGAATAGGGCGCTACAGTATGTGACTGGCTGCTGTCCACAAGCTCTGCAAGGACATGGCTAAGTTTCTCAGTGCATCTCCATCCTCGAGTCCTGTGATTGCAGACAGGCTAACAGAAGGAGGTCCCTCCCTGAGACTCGAGTCAACTTCACAGTTAGAAAAGTGAGGCTACCTTGGTAAGTCCCTTCCCAAACCCCATGTGTGTCCAGAAAGGGAAACCGGCAGGGCAGTAGGCAGTTTGCTAGCTTTCAATTCAAAGTCCAAGCAGAGACTTTAAAAGGATTCAGGGAAAATATTTTATTATAACATTTTCCCTGTTAGCCTCAGAATGTGAAAGTGCTAATACGGTGACTTTTTAGTGTGCAAATGAACTACTATTATTCATCCCTGATAGGAAGTTATAGGAAAACCACATAGGTATCTCCTCATATAGGTAGATACCTGGAGGTTGCTTAAAGTTTTTCCCCTTGATCTATATTTTACATCCCACTGGAATGCAAAATCAAACCAGATTTCAAGTATATTACACTTATCTGTAGAGCACACAGAAGTAAGACTATACCAAACTGCATTGTGTTATACATGGTATAATGTCTTAAAGTTTGACAGAAATTATTCTGATGCCTAAGCACAAGGAGCAGCATTAATGCTGAGCTTTCAACTTTTATTTTATTTTTTCTCTCCTGGGTTGCCTTAATACTGCATAAACAGGGCTACTTTGGAAGGGATTTCAGCAGTAACGAACCCACACATATTTCTGTGACTGGTGAGAAAGCATACACAGGCTAGCTTACATTGACCTCTGTGGTGTCTTTTGACTCATACCCTGCTGATCAATGCTACATGTCTCCACAGTTTGCGTCAACAAGAATGTAAAATGGCAAAACTCTCTTGGCACTAATCTCTGAAGCCACGTCTAATTCTCTTTTTTAATGAAGCATTGAATTATTCCATACAGTGAGATGCCTGTCAGTTTGCAGCATAGCTCCATGCATGCTGTTATGCCACCAGAGATAAACAATCAGTAGGATTGATCAGGCAGGCGATCAGTTAAACGAATCTGAGTAGAAAAAAATTTGCACATGCACTGCTCAGGATGAAATAGATATTTTTATAAAGTTGCATAATGAAAATATCTGACGTGTGAACACAGTGACTGGCAGCAACTAATTGATAGAGAGTTAGTTTTTGCATAAATGCATTTTCCATTTATTTCCTAGAGTTGCAATGGGAGGAAAGTCTAGGGATCAGAACATGGAGATCCACGGTCAGTTCCTCCGTTTTGACACGTGTTTTGGCCTTGAGTCATTTTGTTTCTCCTCTGTGTAGCAGCACTGCTCCTCCGTTCTAGAAACAAAAATAATGGTGCAAGGTGCACCTCCCCGGGGCAGAAGCGGCCCTTCTTTTCAAGGGGAAAAGGCAGGGAGTAAGTTACGTACTTCTGTGAGAATCACGGGGCAGGCAGCTATGGTGCTGGCCATCCTCTTCAAGGCTGGACATCTGTGAGCGTGGCAAGGTGCAGATGTAAGCAAAGGTCAGCAGACAGGTCACTGTGGTTATGTACACTCAGTAACTGGTTACAGAGCATATAAGATTTGCAGGGGAAAATGGTGTCCATGTAGTAAGCTGTCTTAAAAGAAGGCACACCGCAAAACACAAGCCAACTGTATCCTCCCCATCCCTGCCACTGAGCCATCCTGCCTGTACTTGCTGTTACACCCGTGAGCACCAGAACAAACCAGTTAGTAGGTGCTTACTCATACCCCTAGGAAATGATGTAAGTATTGCTGGCAGTATCTGGCTTGCTGTTTAATAAACTGTCATGTTCTCATACCATTAAGCCAGTAGTGATTCAAGCACTTCGGTCACTCAAACCTGCTCTGCTGTTCGTTAAGTCAATGGGTTTCTATTGAGTTTGAAGGGCATCAAATAGTCAAATCAGGCATTTTATCACCCAGTTTTGCTGCACCCTGGTTTTACTGTCACTATTTAAGGCCAAGTGATGGATATATTGATTTCTGCATTTACCTGCATCCTAGCAAACACATCATTTCCTCTGGATTTATTTATGCTCAAAAGAGTTCTCAGCTACTTCACAGAATCTTTTTTTTTTTTTTTTTAAACTCATCTGTCACAAAAAATCTCACCAAATACCAAGATGTCATCAAAAAATTATCGTTGTCCTCTATTTGGGTTAGTGTGTATTGAGTGTCTTTTTAAGAAGACAGGGAGGATTCCTTTCTAGCAAAACCCTGTAAAACTGGACTCCCATGCTCTGTCATCTTTGCATAGAGGAAAGGTCACTCTGAGAAACAGCGGTTTCTTCTGAGCTTTGTACCGTGAAAGAGTAGCACATCTGAAGAAGTCACTGCCCAGCTGCTTGTAACAGCTCTTGTTGCCAAAAGTTATCATCTCACCTTCAGCCTGCTGGCTGAGCTACATGTGGGATTTCTCCAAATGAATCATTTAGCATGGACAGCTTCAATAATAGCAGGTTCTCATCAAGCAGGTGGGGCAGCATAGTTGGATCCAGCAGAGGACATGTGTCCACAGCGTAAGGGAGTATGGTTTTACAGGGAGCAGAAGCCAAGCCTCTGGAAAAAGTTTCTCCATCTAACTTGAAAGTCTGATGTAAAGCCTGATGTTTTAAAGCTTAAAAACATTTTAATTAGAAAACATATAGATGGTTAAGTTTAACTGAGTGATAGTCTAAGAGTGTTTGGGTGGGAAACGGCTGTTTAGGCGGAATTGTAAAGTTGTGAGCTAATTCACTGACATGCAGTGTAATTTGTGATTAAGGTTATCTGCAATATCTAGCCTTTTAGTAAATGCCAGCTGCATAATGACTGTCAGTTTTCTCTCCTCGGATATTACATTGCAGAAGGTTCTATCTGACCATAAGAATCTATTTAATAAGACTCTAATGGGAAATGACCAGTATCTGAGTATTACAGATTAAAAGTGACAATGCTAATTGACTGCAGAGGTATCTACATGAAGAGGGACGAGAAAAATCATTTAAGTCTAAATGAAATTGGACTGATTTGATATTTGAAAAAGCATTGCATTCCTCTTGTGTTTGGCAGCGTGAATTAATTGCTCCCTGTGTCACGCAGAACCAGTTTCTACGTAGCAATAGGCCAAGATTGGTGGTGAGTGAAGAACATGAACTTAGGGGGGTTAGAAATATGTTAGTTTACTAAAATTAGAAGTATATGGGAAGGTTTGTATTGTACATAATTTTTATGGTGAGGAATGAAATAATATTTTGTATATGCAGAAATCAAATTCTAGAAAACTTAATGATTTGATTGTGTGGGTTTGTAATTGCTGGTAAAACAAATGGGGTGCACAACCACATTTCTGCTCTGAAGATGCAAATTTAATTACCTTTTTTCTTAGCTTTTCAAAAAGCATTTTACAAATAAATAGATCAGGGAAATAACAAATCACAGTTATATTTTGGGAGGAGTAATTGGTAGAAATCGTAACAATAGGAAAGTGATCATACATGGCATATGCTTATCTCAAAAATGACTTAAAATCATTAGGTATCAGATAAATGCACATGCTTAATTTCTATACAGTTTGCTGTGCACAAATCTTTATTAGGTGTCAGATAAATGCATGTGCTTAATTTCTGTACAGTTTGCCGTGCACAAATCTTTATTTTCAGTTGAAGAGTTTGCAGTACAAATTAATTTCTCTGTATGTTTTTTTACAGGTCTAAAAAGGGAATCAGACACATAGCATTGATTCCAAATAACATGCTAAGTGCGCAGAAAAAGCAACATTGTCATATATAGATGTACAAATTTTTTGCAAAATAGACATTAGACATCCTTTAACAGACCCAAGATACTGAGAAAAATTGTCTTCTAGCATGGCTCCGTGTGCTTCAAAATACTGTGGGAAAATAGTTGTAAAGAGACAGAAAAGGCTTAGAGGTTCAATACATGCTGCCACCACCCCCTGCCCTCCCCCCCCCATCTAATCAAGTGAAATGTCTTGTGTATTACAGCAGCACATGAACCACCTTGCCAGATTTGATTTGACTTGATTTTATATAAAAATTACTGTTTCAGTTCTCTGGTTGTTTTTAAAACCTACACGAATGCAGGGAGATCTGCCAATGAATTCAATACAGAATTCAGTGAGTTAATGCAGCAAACAGTTATGTATGTGCTTAAATTCAGTATGTGAACAATTCTGTTGAAGTTGGAGGAACATGTGGCATGGTTCAAACTAAATGAATCCGTAATTCTTTGCAAAATCATCTGCTTAGTGTCTCTGGTGGAAGATAAAGAAGGAAAGAAGCATGGTAATTTTACAGGAACATGTACTGAAATATGCCCTGCTTTTCAGTGGCCTGCTGTATGCCCAGCTCATAGCTGAGAATGTATGCAGTGTACTCTGTGGGACATTCTGCCAATGCTAGGAAGGAAATAAAGGTAGGAAACAGAAAAAAAAAAAAATAATTCTAAATTCTTTGCAATACTGTAATTGTACTATTGTACAATTTACAGATTAAGGTTCAGGTAATTTATTTTTAAGGTAATATTTTTTGTGTTCTGCTTGTATAATGCATAGGATTAAGGCAAAATGGAGACTGTACTTAGAGTTCAGAATACAGGTTACATTTACTTTTATACAAGAATAGATAAGACCATTCATATAGCTGCTGCAACATAAAATAGTAATCCACAACTACTTACACAGCATGGAGTTGGGAAACATCAAAATAATCAGCATGAAAACGAACCATAGAATGTGTTGAACTTAAATATATGGCCTAATTCTCCCTTTGTGTCAGTTTTAGGCCAATATAGCTATTGCAGTATAAACAAACCCACAAAAATAATTTCACTGATTTCAGTGCAGCTGGTCCTCAGATAAGTGAAAATGTTTAGACTTTCATTCTGTGGTCTTTAGTTTGAAATAAAACATACAGTGCTTTTCTTGCCTTTGATTTTTTATAATTAAAAATGAATCAGTAGAGTGCTAAAGAAAAAAAGTGTGTGAATATTTACATAAATACTGTAACTTGGTTAAATTTGATCATAATGGCCTTTGAGGTCTTTCTGTTCGCAAACTCAAAGCTTTTTGAAGATGGTCTGCATAATTCAGTCAAATATATATATCGTATAGCTGCATATTTATATTTGTTATTCAGCATCCATATTTGAAGTCATATCTTTGTATTCAGCTCACTAGTAACTTGGCTTAGCGCTCTTGCGGCTTAAATATCAAACCCCAGTGTCGGTCTTTCCATAAGTAATCTATAAACTGCCACTTGCTCGTTCTTGATATTGGGAGGAATATTTCTGAAATGTGGCTAGAGTAACAAGTAATGGCATTGATTCATACACGTTCTGCAAAGGTCAAAATTGACCGCGTTTTATTACAGAGTAACGTACCGATTGACTAGTGGCTAACTTGGTGAACAAAGTCATTTGGTTTTCTCTCTGTAAGTACTCCATGGTTATCATACAGTTACTTTACCTTGCCCTTTAATCCTGGCTGTAAATTGTGTTCCTTATGACATTGTAAGGTGAGCAGTAGTATGCAGAGGTTCTGCAGGACAGCTCATCTATATGGTCTGGTTTATTGGGCCAGCTCTAGGACCCTAACACCAGTTTGTATCAAAACAAGCATTTCCCCTGCTGTACAAGCTCACCGGCCCTTTGCTGGGCTAGGTGCTGCGCTTCTCGTACATGTGGACATCAGCTGGGAAAGTCTGCTCCCCTCTGCGCAAATCATACCTAGGTAATCCTGTAACTGAGTACCAGAGTGACCTTTTGCTCTTTCTCAGTTTAAAGCAGAGATAAGAGGCTGTTTCATGTGGTTTTGTGGTTTTATGTTAGCACAAGATATAATTGTAGACAGAAACAAGAAGACATTAGCACAAGAGGGAGAGCCGTCTGAAAGTGCAAGACACGGTTCCTTGAAATGGTATTAAGCATTGCAGAGATTTTAAAAATATGACAGAGCAAAAATCTTGAACTATTTTACCTTTAAGAGTTTTAGCTGGTTTTAAAAATAATCTCTTAGACTAAATGTAAATCAGAGGTGATATATTTGTCCCTCATAGCATAGTGAGGGGACAAGAAGAAGACGAACATAAAGGTAAGAATGGCTACTTTTTCTGAAGATCACCACCATGGAGATGAATGTGTGTCTGCACAGATTTGCAGCAGACAGCATACAGATAAATCATTTTTACTACCACAAGACACAACAAAAAATAGTTCTGGTATTTTTGTTCCTGCTTTATCTTCCTTGGTTTATATAGGAAAAATGCACATATCCATTAAAAAATACAGTTTAGTTTTCTTTTTTTAAACATCGATATTGTGCCAGAGTCATTTTTAACCTAACTGTAGAATCCATCACTGTCCATAGATATAAGAATGGCTTCATTTTTTTTTTCTTTCCAACAACTTACCATTTTGACATGTAAAGAAGAGTCATTTTGTAAAATTCTAAACTTTTACAAAGGTAAGAAATGGCAAAATAATAACAACATTTGTCTTCTGTCAAGAAATATTGACATGGTATTACTACAGCAAAATTGGTTTGTGTTGTGAAGTGTGTCTCACAGATAAATCAGATTTGAGACTTTTTTAAGCTAACTAAATTGTACTTTAGTACTGATATATATAAGAATATCAAGACACATGATACTGAGTTTTCTTTCCCCCCCCCCCCTTTTTTTTTCCTTTACGAAGTGGGATAAGAGCACTTCAGTTTGAAAAAAAACCATTTCCTGCTTTTTACCTGCCTTCGCTTTTTTTACACGTCACTCAAATGTGATTCGGTGTGTCAATAACTGGGCAGTGCATGCCTCAGCCTCATATATAAACAAGCAGAGGTGAGGTAATTTATACACAGATTTATAGAAAGATGCCTTTTCCTTGGCAGATTAAATAGATGTCATTCCAGCTTTCTAGGATAAGTACATTTGTATTTCCACATAATTCAAATATGAGTGAGACACAGGTAGCCAAAATGGCTTTGTAAAATCTTTATAGGCGTATGATGTTTTTCAGGCTCTGTGCTGAATACTTCTGCATTAGTCGTACAGCTTGGTGAAGGACTTGCAGAAGATTTGGAAAGTGCTGCTCCTCTTGGTCATGCTTTACTGAGAGTTGTTAAGCTGACATCTGGCTGAGCATCTTCCTGCTTCAGGGCATCCTCCATGCGTCATAGGAGGTGCTAGGCCACTTTGCCAACTGCGTGGCTCGAACTGGTTTCTTCATGCCTTGCTCTGCAGAACACCAATGGCTTTCCCCCATGAACTTGAGACGAACAGCAGCAAACAATTAGCAGTTCTTCAATACTAGAAAATATCCATCTGCTCTTGGCACAACTGTTTGTCAACATATAAATAGCTACACTGCCAGAAAATGGAGCAATTTTCTGCATCTGGCTCATGCTTCCTTTCTTCCCTATGCAAGTGGCATTTGCAGTTTGGTAAAAGGAATTAATGTATTCACGAAACTGTCAGTTCTTGCCGTGTTATTCTGAAAGGAATAATTTCAGCAAATAAATGGAAACATGGAGATTCCTTGAATTTTTTTTTTTTTTTTTTTTTTTTTTTTTTGCTTTTTTTTTGGTGCTGGAGTACACTTTCATACTCAAAGAGGGGTAAAGAACATATCTGATGGGCTGTGTTTAATTTTGCATTGTGTAATTAGTTACCTGCTGGAGTTTCTCACAGCTTTTCCATTTGCTTGTATAAGGGCTAATCCCAACTAAGAAAGAAACGAGTCATTCTGTGACCAGTGGAACTTATAAAGCCTCGTTTCCTGCAGCTCCCTCCCATGTGGTTTCTCTAGTGTCTAATAGCTTGGTTGAGTTCACACTGCAGGTTTTCCCACAGTAAGAGACACAGATTAGTTCCCTTTCATTTGACTTTCAATTTTCACAGAACAAGTAGAAATTTACTTTAGATTTAATGTAATGTGGAAATATGTTTCGTTTCTTAAAAAAAAAAAAATCAAGTAAAAGCATTGGTGCTTTAGAGCAGCCACAAAACTGCATTTTGCTTTTTCTCAATTAGCTGATCATCAGAAATGCTGTCAGCTGTGTAATGGACACGGTGGTAGGGCTTACATATCTGTCGTTGCCCTTGATCCCACCATTGGGCTTTCTGAAACACTGCAGTATTTTTGATCATTTGGAAGAGGCAAATAACTCATCATTTCCTCAGTCATCAACAGATGTTGAGTGAGAAAACTACTGCTATTTCTAGAACAGCCTGTGGTATTTAGAAGACCAAAGATGATATATTTTCAATGTTTGCTGTAGAGGATGCTTGGAAGTCCAAGTCTTGATATTTGGAAGCCGTCACACCTGCAACAGCTAAGGCAGGCATCAAACCTAGATCCTCTGTGGAAGAAAGTTTGGGTTGGCCCAAGTTCTGCCAGTGAAGGCATGGGCTGACTGATGTATTTCCATCTGGCACCTCCCCTTCCTTCCATAATTCTCTTTAGTTGCATGAGCATGCAAGTGACAACTACTCTGTCTGTTGAATGCTGAATCAATGAACCCTGAGGCTCGTCAGGTAATCAATACACAACATAGTAAATGACTGGCAAGTATTTCCAGTTAGCTTTGTTTAAATCCAGAGAAACCTCATGGCTTCCTGGTTTCCTGTGATCGAGATGCATTTGGGGGAATAGGTGGAGCTTGTAGCTTTGTTTTGACTTGTCTTTTAATGCACTTATTAAACGTATCTGTGCTAATGATGTATTGATGAAAACCAGGGGTTCTCAGAGGCCAGTCTAGGTTGAACGGGAATGATCTTGAGACCAGTCAGGCGTTGTTGCACAAATGCTGACAGATCCCAGCTGGCCAAGCTCTGACCTCATACCAGTTTCATTCACTTTCAAACCCACCAGCTTCTGTGGTTTCTCCATTTTAAATTGGCATCCCTTAGACATTCTCATGCTGAGGATTAGATGTTCATGTAAAACAATTTAGGAACTGAATGTTTTGCAAGTTTCTTCCTCATGTGATGGTGGCAGAGGTGTTTAGGATTCTGAGGAAAATGCCAATACTGGAAAGAAAGGACATAAGCATAGTATCTTTACAAATGGACCTCTTTGTCATAGACCTTTGCAGATGTTTGGGTTTGTTATCAAACTCCTTCCTAGTACAGGAAAGTAAATGTAATCTCCATAGGCTGGATGCTTTCTTCTATAAATTGCAATCAAGGAAGGTTCCTGTCGTTTGCAGGCACTGTGTGCTGCTAACTTAGTCTCTTTTAAAATTAGCATTCCCTTTTGAGGAAATGAGAAGTGGAGAAAGGAAAAAAACCTGTTGCATTCTCCTGCTGAGCTGGTCCTTCCAGGCTGACTGGCCGAACACCAGCCGTGGGTGTCAGTCATGTGAAATCCACAGGCAAGGACATGTAGGGATTGAGGATCGTTTAAATTAATTGACTCTACCATTACCATTGAGGAGTGAAAACTATGATGTGATCTTTGCAACAGCCTGTCTGCCTACAAAGTCTTATCTCATTGCAAATCTACTTCCAGGATTGTTTGTTACTCTTCAAATTTGCCGTTGCAGGAATTTGGTTTTTTTTTCCCAAGCTAAAGGTGACCAGCCATGGTGCAGGCATGGCTCTGGTGTGTGGGATTTAAGCTGTCTGCAGAGCTGTCCTTGACCTGCAGATGTCCTGCTGTTGCTGTGTTTCTGGGCCTCTAGTGGAGAGGCTACTTGTTTCATGAGTTGTGCGTTAGTGTTGTATTTGGGTGTACATCCACAAGTGGCAAGATCGAGATTTCCAAATGAATTTCTATATTGTTTGAGAGTCTCCAGAGATAAAAGCCCAGGACTGCTACGCTTCAGCTCTCAAAGTGGGTAGTAGCCTCTGTTATCAGTATAAATGTGTCTGAATTTAGGACCCCTTAAACTAGGGAAGCACTCAGATCCAATTTGTCTCATTATTAAAGAGGGAGCACTAAGTATTTTGGATCCAGGTCATGTCTGCATAACAGAGTTTGAATATGTTAATTTTCTTCTAATCACAAATTCGTCATATGCCACATAGGTTACTTCTGAAATTTTGGGAACCCGCTTGAGAGGATATTTGATGCTTGTCACGTCATTGGGATAACTGTGGTCTGGGAGCTTTCTAGCTGCTTAAATAGTATATTGAAGAGTACACTTTGTACAAGACAAACTTGTCTGTTTGCATTTACCTGCTAGACTAGATATTAACCGAGAAGATTTCACCAGAAAATCTTGATTCTTTGATCATTGATGATAATCAATGGCATTAGTGTCAATGTCTAACATATATGTACTTACGTAAAGTAAATCACCAAACATCATTTACTTCCTATTAGCTAGTGCTGCTGTAAGTCTTGAGCAAGACAAACTGAAGCCAAATCCGCTTATTTCCACCTTCTAGGAAAGCAGGTGATGGCATTCACCTGTGTGCTCCTCCTCTCTACAGCACCATTTCATGGTGTTTGGAGATCTGGGAGACATTTCATCTGCCCAGAGTTTGAACCCAGCGACCATTTCTCTGAGACTGGTTCAAAAGGAAAAAATTCTCTTATGTGCAGAGAAGGAAAGATTTGATTGTTTGAGTAAATGTGACATTGGAGTGTAAAACCAGGATGATAGTCTGCCTAGATTCCTTGGAAAAAGCAAGGTGGTTTTCAATATATTTCCCTGAAAGAAGCATAACTCTTCCGTTAAGTTATTTATTAAGACTTTTCCCTGATAAAAGGTTAAGCACAGCTTCACAGGACATGTATGGACAATGTCTGGATTAAGAAACATGCATTTGATATATCCAGATGCAATAACAAAAAAGGAGAACTCGGACAGGAATTTCAAGCTACATACTTGGAGAGTTTCTTCCCATCCTTGCAGCCCTTCCCATTACTTTGTGGATGCCTCAGTGGATCTAGAAGGAGACACACACAGTTCTAGTGATGCAAAGCTTCATCTTGGTATCCTCAAATTCAAGACTGCATCCTGAGGCTTCAGGTTTAAGCAAGATTACTAGATCCTGGTCCATGGGGCACAGGACTGATGCGTTGCCACTATCATAGTAAAGGAAGCAATAAAAAAAAGTAGTAAAAACAAAGAGAAAAAGAAGCGGTTAGTGAGTGATAACGACATTTTGCATTAGTTGCTAAGAGCTTAGTGCCTTGAAATATTGTGCCCAGGCTTTGCTTCTAGAAGTTTAAGCACATGTAAACGACACAGCAAATCACAATAGCACCAATGGGTGTTCAGAGTTGTGTAAGATTTCACAGGCTTTTTTGTTAGTTTCTTTTCAGGGGGTCATAAGCAACATGAATTAAATAGATTTCTTGTAACTTTTGCCGCTTTTTAGTTTTCCATATGACAACTCCCTTTTAATAACTCATTTGGATGAGCAGAGCCCAGTGCAGAGTTATTGTGCATGTGCTGTGAACAAGCTCCACGCACATACACACACACACACATAATCCTGTCTGTGCAACCAGAGTGGAAGCAGAACACTGCTTCACAGTCAACATAACTGACAAACAATGCCATAGAGAAACCGGTCTTATTTTTAAAGGTAGATAGGATGTTTTTTAAGGGATTTTAGTTTACTAAACTTTATTTACTTCTGGTGGACTTTCCTCAGGGATATTTAGGATTTCCAGAAAACAAATGATTATATTGTGTGCATTTTAAAACAAAAATCTCTTGTGCTCTGAGAGAATAGACTTGGTTTGGTATGTGTACACTTCCAGAATAAATAAAACTCCATGGAGTTTAGTTATAAACTACATATAAATGTGGGCTTGATGAAAAGTTCAGGGGTTACGAAATGCTCAGAACCAGGCAGGTTCAAACCAGGTGCAGCCCTGACAGCTGGTGATCATAGCGAGATGCCCCCAGCCCATCAAAGGGGTTGGGAAGCCCCTGCTCTGTCCATCCTTGGCACAACCCCTGCCTGCTGGGGGCTGGTGTGACGATGTTGTGGCACTTGTGCCAGGAGCTTGTGGTTCCAGTGTCTGGACGCAGTGACGGTGCGGAGCCCTTTATACTAAAATCCTGCACTAGGATCTAAACCTGGAGTAATTCAACCATTGTTAACCTAAATATTCCATCTCATGTTTCATTCAGGCTTACTTCAGCACGGTTGTTTCTCACTGATTGCAGCCGAAACGAAGACAAATCAGGCTTATTATGTTTAAAGGTTGTGAATATTTTTATTTTCGGTTTTTCAGTGGGCCTGATTCTAAAGTGGTAGCCGTTTCCACCAGAGTAAATTGGGAGCAATCACCTTGCTCCTTGTCGTCATTCACCCTGCAGTTGAACTAGACTGTCACTCATCAGAGTGAAAGGTGCCTGAGCCTTGAATAATAGTATAACACAGCGGAGTATTTAGCAGAGCAGGGACTGAAACACAAGTCCATCATTCCCTTAAGTGCCCCAACAGGAGCCTGCAGAAAGTGGCTGCTGTCACTTTTTGCTTTCTGTCTCTTCTCCTGTTTATATAAAAACTGAAGCAGGGGGAGATTTTCACTTTACCTGGGAGAGAAACTTGAAGATTTGGGGTTTAATCCCACTGGAGAGATCAGACATTGAATCAGGTACCTGTGAGATGAATGAGTTAAGCTGCTAGAAAGGCTTTCCTTTACAAAGGAGGCAAGCTGGAACTCTTCAGCTTGGAAAAAGCATGATGGGTGATGTGACAAAAATGTAAAAAAAATCATTAATGGCGGGGAGAGGGTGAGCAGGGGCTTTCCAGTCCATCTTCCAAAACAAGAGCAGGTTTAAAACAAACAAAAGGAGATTTCCTTGTTGTTGTTGTCGTTGTTCCACCAAACCTGTGATTTAATTTTGGAGCTCTTTGCGAGAAGAAGCTGTGGATGTTGAAGGATTAAGTGGGTTTGGGGAACACCAGACAAATCCTTGGAAGAGAAATCGTTTAAAGATTAGGGAATATGAAGAAGTCACCCTTTGCATAGGAAGAGCAGGAACTGCAGATTGTTGGAGGCTGCAGTCGTGTTCAAGGGGAGGGTATGGATGCTCCTGCCAGTGTAAAGAGCTGCACGGAAAGAAGTGCTCTGTTCCTGCCGTTCCCGGGACTGCTGCCAGAGATGGAACAGTGAGCTATGACAGCCTTGGCCTGAGCACTACGGCTGGTTTTGCCTGGATAAGGGACTGGGGAAGGTGTCATCTCCTGCCTCCCCATACCTGCGAATCCTGAGCTTGGGCTAAGTCCTCCTGCAAGACTGGGTCCCTGTGGGGCAATACTGAGCCAGAAGATCCTCCGGGATAGACATGAGAGAGAGCTGCCTTATGCCAGGGGAGTGTGAAGTCTCATGTGCTTCTCTGCTGTTCACAAGCAAGGCTTCACACATTTGCACATCCCACGTCACCTGCAGCAGCGCTTACAGGCCTGGGATACCTTCAGCTATGACAAGTTTAGACTTGACTACCTAAATCCTTTCATAAATCCATCCCTAGAAAACACTTCAAAGTCACCCAAAGATGCCATAGTAAAAGACCATGGCTGAGATCTCTTAACCACTGGGACCATCCTACTCTCACGATTATTGGCATAAATGTTTTAATTTTTACAAAGATTCATCAACATTTAGAAAAGTTAGGTTTCTATTTCGTAATGCTTGCTTTTTATTTATGAAATTCCTAGCATAAATAAAGCCTGGTTACTGTAAACCTGAAAACCACAAGGCTTTAAAGACATTTTGTCACATCATGGTAAGAACAACCTTGATGTGGTTTTCCAAGCTTTGAATTATAATGTATGTCATCAGTAATGTAAGTTGTTATAATTTACTTCTGACATTAAGATCTTGCTTTTGGGCATATAGTTGCAAATGTATCCTATTCACTTTCTTACTTTCTAAATGCCCTTCATGTTTCAGTGAGACAATCCAATCAAAACTAAAGACCAAATGCACTGTAAAACAAATCAAGCATACAAACAATTCTTAAGCGTTCCTCTTACACGTTAGCTTGCTAGCCCAAGGCTTCTAAACTTCTTAAGCTATGTAATCATGAAGCGTACAAAAGTTTTCAAAGGAAATATTTATACCATATATTTTATACGTTGCTCAGGTTAGGATTTGTAAAAAGAGAATCACACAGATAAGAATTTATCATAAATCTAACCAGCCTGGTCCAAGACTCACCACTACTCAATATCCTCGTTCGAAATGTTGTGGGGGTTTTTTCCCCTGATTTTTTTAAGTTACAATTTAAGAGAGTAGGTTTTATGATGACAGCACTTTGGAAATGACTAATTGTGCCAGGAGATATGCAACCCCATATGAAACAGAAGTCCCCCACAAGGAGAGGTGCTTTAATTTAATGATAGTCATAAAGCCAGTTTTTAAAGCTATAAAAGTCACTGATTCTCTGTCTTTAGCCTTAGGCTGAATCCCATATTCTGCACGCACTTTCCATCAAAACCATTTCATGTTCTGCTCATAAGGGCAGAATATATGTGGTTTTGCCTTTTCCCACCCTTTAGCACAAAGCATGGGATTTTTTTTCACCAAGGATCCCTGAAAAACACTTAGAAATCTATGGCTGGAATTCGGTCTTTATTATAACTTGATACTAACCCTTACTCCAGAGGCACTGGGGCCACAGCCCCTTTGCACTGTCACAGCAGCGTGAATGCATGGTCCTTGGTTTGGCGGTGGCTGCCTGCATTTGCCGAGTATCCAAATTGCTCCATTCATTTCATCTGGCAACAGAAACAACCACTGGGGATATTTGCAATCCCAACATTAACGACTTTATTGCTGACTGAAGCACGGCAAGGAGCAGCAGCTTAGAGATTTCCAGGACAGGGTCTGCATTCAGGGAGACTGCGGACATGTGCTTGCAAAGCCCCTCTAAGTCTCTGGAAGAGATCACCCTCCTAAAAAGAAACCACCAAAAGAAAAGGGGCATGTACTGAGAGACAAGTTATCGGTGCTTGGGACCGAGGTAAGTACAGGAATCCTAACCGACTCCCCTGGTTTGGTGTTCAAACTGATAAAGAAGAGGATTAGGTTTTCCCTGTGTGATAACCATCTCTCTGCCCTCCTCAGCTGCAAATAATTAAATGAGTTTCAGTAAGTGTGACATAAGATCAGATCCCAACAGCTCCTGCCAAAGAGCACTTATAAGGCATGAATTAAATAAAGGTTGAAGTACTTTTAACCAATCAGCCAGTTTCTCGCATAGAGCCGGGAGCTTCTTCATTTAGGAACCTGACATTTTGTTCGAGTTCTGCTGAGCAGAACAGATCACACCAGTTAACGTGGTAATGAAGAAGTGATGGTGGTATTTGCACTTGACTCGAACGTCAGCATAAATTCTGTTCCTCGTCCAGATCAGTATGGCTTCCCTGAAATAAAGCATATTTCAGCCTCATTAACCAATTTAAGATCTAAAATGAAATGAGATAAATTTAAACTTAAATCCATCATAACCAGGCTGGCTTTAAGAATTGGTTTCTCTCAGTCTGTAAGGATTCTTCCAGTAACTGTTCCTGCAAGTTTAATCTATTCTGAGCTTTTTAACAGGCTCATCTACCCACCAAATTTTAATTGTAAATACTCAGATCAGATATATGGACTTCTGCTTCCTTAATGTGTGTGCCACCCATGAAAACTTGCAGTATTCCTGCATTAGAGTTTCAGGCAAGAAATGAATTTTAGTGTATTAAAATGATACATGTATAATTTAGCCAATAACATAGAATTAGAACAATAAACAATTTTTAAAATAATTACTGCGCTTCAGAATAACCTTTATTTCAAACCATAGATTTCAGTTGGGTTCATACTGCACAGTTAAAATTATGTTTAAATATTTTCACTTTTCAACAATATGGCCACCCAAAATGGGCACCTGAGAAATAAAAATTGGTAATTAAAACCTCGAAAGGAGGTTACGTTTGTTAAGTTACTTGTTGTGAGAACTGCATCATGGTTCTCAAGGCTCAGCCTGTTGGGATTAGCCAAATAGGTGTAGTTTCTTCATAAATTAATTCACTAGTATAGACAAACGTAACACTCAAAATAACCTGTTTCTAAGGGGTCACCTCTATGTGACACCCCCATATTGGTGTCATCAAAATTAATAGGAAAACTTGCCTTAAGCTTAATTGGTATTTTAATGCCTACATTTTTAAATTACTTGAACATTTTCTTAATTAAACTGGAACATTAAAAATGAAACTGCTCTTTATTTTTTGCTGTTTTCTTAATATTAAAATATTTCAAAGATAATTGCAATCTATATGGAAGAGTGCTTTTCATAAAAAAAATTAAAACACCTTGTACTCAACACTACATGTTAATTACAAGAAAGAAACAACTGATGAAAAAAATGTAATGCTGGCCTCCAAAGGCCAGCAATGATTTCACCTGAATGATTGAACATAGCAATTGTTTCCCAGCTGTTTAGATTGTAATCTCATTGTGGATTTGTATTGCTTTCACTGACTATATCTTTAATATCTACATGGACAGATGCTGTTGTGGTAGTTAAGACATTTTAGGAAACTTGCATCTTCCATCACCATTGTCACAAGTTAAAGGTCCAGAGACCTGAAGCTGATGGTTCAAACTCATCTTGCCAAAGCAACAGAGTGAAAAAATATATCTGTTTTTCTTACTGCTCATTTTAAAGAAAATGAAGTGTATGATAAGATTTTTCAACATCAATAAAGTCAATCTTTCCCTCAGATTGCAAGGTTTGTGGAGCTTTTCTTAATGGATAACTTCTGACACCTTTTTAATCTATGGATCATTTATTGTGTAGATGTATTTTAAGATCTACCCTGTTCTTGCATTCTCACTCACCATCCTGAAATTAACCATATTCAGCAAATAAACCATATACTTGTGTTCACTGGGCGGTATTACCTTTAGGGATGCAAATCTGTTATTGAGCTTAAATTAAAGTACGAATTCACTAAACATTTTCAAGCTGTGTGCCCATATTTGTTGGAGAAAACATGCTAGCCGATTGCAGTAAAAAGCCTTTTACACTCCAATATAAGCAACCTAAGTCACTTCGGCTTCCAGCTCGCACAAACCTGACCCACGCTGAGCTGTGGTCACTGGAAATTAGATAACTTGGTACCAATTGCTTTATCTGGTCTCATTTTCCTTCAGGTGCACCAGTGCCAGTTCAGAGTGACTCCACGTTAGCCTGGGGATTTTTTCAGTTTTACATCAGTGTAAGCAAGTGCAGAATCAGACCCTGGTTTCTCTCCGATGCGTTGAACCAGTTTTGGCATCGTGCAGGTCTTCATGCAAAGAGCCAGTGCCTTACAGCAGAGTACCAGGCTGCAGAAGGTTTGCTCGTCTTTTCTCCTGAACCTGTTTAAGCGTGTTATTTGCTTAAAGAAAAACGCATTGCTAGAGTCAATTAGGTAACCGGATCATTCTTTTTCTTCCATCAGAAATTTCTTTTCTTTTCCATTCTAAAGCCCCAGCTTCTAAAGCATGACAGTGCACTTCTAATTAAGTGGCCTGTTTGTGTGATTGGGCTCTGAAATGACAAATACCCTCTGACTTTGTAAGCAAGTAATATTCTTCAGAGAAATTTGCACTCGTCCACTTTTAAAATGAGGACGAAATGGAACTTCCATCACCTGTCGAGCTCAGAGTCATTGCTGTCTTTTCTCTTCTAAACCTGTTTTTTTTGCTCAGTTTCTAGACCAACCTCCCTCATGAGCTTCTTCCCTGGAATAAGCAGGAAAAAAGGCAGACTTGAAGGAGAGATAGAGCTGCCATTTTCTGCTGCCTTTGTCACTTTGGCAGAGGCTAGATATTTGACTTGCTGGTTCTGGCTGCTGGGCTTTTTTTTCGCCTATTCTTTACCAAGCAAAATAACTTGGACAGCCGGAATACTCAGAAAGGGCCTCTCTTTTCCTCCCGATTAATTACGCAGCTGAGTCTTGTGGTCTTTGATGTTGTTGCTGGGAACACTGATAAAACTTGAGGAGTTTTAGAGCATGGAAGTTGCTGCAACCAGTTTTTCTTGCTATTTGTGTGTCAATACAATATTGAGTCAGCCATTATCTTAAATCTTGATTGCAAGTCAATGCAAAATAAAGGAAAAATGTCTCCGTAATAATTTTTTATAAGACCCTCCTGCAAGATCCTGCTCCATATGCAAATTCACATGTGCTTGCTGAGTTTTATAGCGTTCCTGGAATTACTACTAAGAATGTTTTACCGTTATTTCAGGCGCTGGTGAGATACCCTGATAAGGTTTGCATTCAGGAAGGAAGGGCACATCCACTCAGAGACACTTCTGACCAATCAATGCCTAGTGTTGCTGGCAGAATTTGTGTGATATTGCCTTTTTTTGCGTTTGTAGTAATATGGCTCTTTAACACACCGGGAAAAAAAAAAGGTTCTGCATTTAAAAATGGCACAGGAGCAAAGATTAAGAAAGGAAGCACAGACACCCAGCTGTTGAAAGCAAAAGCAGTACGAAATTGGGGGTGGGGGACAGAATTAACATTCTCCTCACACGCTCACCGCCTGCTCTAATCACAATGCAGGCATTATCAGCGAGCGCTGAATCTTTGTATTATTTCCAAGTTTCCCCTATTGTCAGTCATTGTGACAAAGTGCAGGACAATCTGACACAATGATGAATCACTCCAGACATTGAGTTTTCACATGGCTGTCAGATGATCTCTGTAGGCTACGTCACCTGAAAATGCCACAAGACTAAAACCATGTTGTACTTCAGAACAAAAAAAAGGAGTTTGGTATAAACTCCGCTGATTCAGGACATAAACACAGGAGTCTAGAGGGCTGCCTCAGATTTCTCTTACCCAGGAAATCTCTGCATTTTCACCCAGTGTGAATGAAATCCAAATCAGAGCTCAGGATTTATTAACACGTCTTGCATGCAATCCAGGAAGATGCGTTGTTTGGGGTTTTAAATTAAATTCCTGCATGGAAGGATTTGTACTCTGTGCGGTTTTTAAAATGCTCTGTTCAAGATGTAGTGCCTATCAAAGTACAGGGTATTTTATCCTAATCGTTTCAGTTGCATATATAAAAATGAATTTCTTGCAGTTCCCTTTTCCTGCGTTTCAAAGTTATCTAGCAGGCTTTTTATTTTCTCTATGGGTCAGGTAAGATGTAGTGGTACTGATAACTGATTGATATATAGTCAAATGCAAATACACTTGTTAAAGTCCATGCCTTGCTTTCATGTATATTTGCTTGTTGGTGCTATTGTGAGTCCAGCCCAGAAGAACATTGCTTTCTCCTACATTATTATTCACAAAGGCAGCTTTCTGAGTTATTTCTGTTCCTGCACAATATTCATGATAGCAATTTGATACCTTAGCAGTTTCAAGGTTATCAAGTGATTGAAAATCCTACTGCTTACTTCAAGGTGTAACATATAAACCGTACTGCCATCCATTCTAGTAATATAATAGTTTTTCTTAATGCCTTTCATGAACTCCTGATTTAAAGTGTAAGCTAACTTCAGAAAGGGCTTATCAGCCCCAGACTTCGTTGGTACTGCTTGGCTGTTGAATACAGTCCCCTGAGTTTGTATCACTGCGTGTAGCACTTAAGCAGGCAATATTTAATCTCTTTCAGGGATATTGATACATCAGCTCCTGAATGAGGACATTAAACCGCAGTCATAACGAGAAACAAAGAAGTGGTTATTTATCTCACATGTCGAAGGGCTAGCGCTGCTTTGATATGAATCTCGTGAGCAAGAACTGCAGATTGTAGATCATGGGGATTAACTTTATACCAAAGAGCAGCTACAGAGCCATATGATACAGTAGCGTTCGTTAACGATGAACAAATAAATGCCACTGAATGCTTAATGAGGACATTGAAGAAAAGCCCATCATTTCTCAACCTGTTTTGGAGGCTCCCAGCCACCCACTGAATTTTGGCTGCGGATGTAGGTCGGGTGGTTTCTGATTGGTGGATGGTGTTGCTTGATGGAGTTTACATGGTGGCATCTGCTTAAGTAACAGATGTCTGTACCACTAAGGTGCTATGTTCTCACTTTTTATATAGAGAGAAATTGCTTCTCAAAGAGTTTTTATTGTCTTTATGCAAATTAAAATACAAAATTCCTCTCCTTAAAGGATCCTCATTATAACAAGAACCTTAAATAATCATAAATACATATGCAGCCTCATAAAGTCTTTTGCTCTTTGGATATCAAGGAAGTTCCTTCTGCGCTGCCAATTGTGCATGAAATTAGTTCTTATTTCAACTACCAGTATGAAAGTACTAGCTTTTATTTAGTGAAGCCCCACTGGATTTCTAAACAAATAGTGCAGAGTGGTTGTTTGTGCCAAAGTATTTCAAGGAGGAAATTTTGCATTCTGTTTTTTATGCAGTGCTGAAGAGTAAGATAGAGCTCTGTACTTATTCCCTAGAAGCCTGGTGACAGAAATACACGTTTTTTATCTTTCCTTTGCCAATTTTCTTTAGTAGGCAAATGCATGACATCTTTAAGGAATTTTTTTTAATTATTTTTTTTTTAACCAGGCGTTGAAATCTGTGAAGGAATCATGCCTAGAAGAATCCCCATAGCTGCCAGCTTACTTTTGGCTGAGTGTTAAGGTACCCAAGTCCTTACATTCCTCGTTCATCTCACATCATAACTTTGCATCAGGTATGACTTAGTGCCTTGCACAGCACTAGATTCCCCATCGGTTTTGTTTATTTCCAATGACAGAGATGGACGAAGGACTTTTATCTCAGCATTATCAATGTAAGGACCAAGAAAGATGGCACAGCACCTTCAGGCAGGATGAAAAGAAGGGCTGCTAAGGGAGGCCGTGGCCCCAACCCAATTTGCACAGGAGTGAAACCAGACCCTGAAGCAGGTGAGACTGTATTGTAACAGGATGATTTCGGATTTTCTCCTACGGGGTACAGTTCAGGACAAGAGCTTCTGAGCTGGACAAAGTGATCTTTGATGAGGAAGGCAAGATGAATGTGCTAATCTACCAGCCACTTCCAGGCCCTTTTCAAAAAAATGTATGGAGTTCAGTTAATAGTGAAAAGCACCTGCCTATAACCTCATCACCCTTACGCAGAAAAAATTGCCCCACAAACACCTCCAAGGTCAGCCTTTGCTGCCAGCCCCAGAGATGATTTGGCTGCCCCCACCCCTCTCTGCCACCCACACAACTGGGGCAAGCCAGGCACAGTGCTGCTGCCCAGGGGATGTGTATGTATGCACCTTCTCTTCCTTCACGTGGGCTTAGCAATCACCAAACCTATGGTAAACTTGAGAGAAATGGCTAAATTCTTGCAGAGTGGGGCCTGGATCACGTCTGGTCTCACCATGTAGCACACGCTTGTTTTTTGTCATTTTAGAATAAGTTGTTGTCTGGTTTGGCTGGGATGGAATCATAGGCCAGCCATTAGCAGTTTCAAGCCAGCCAGGGCAGCTGACCTGAGTCAGCTACAGGTGTAGCCCATCCCCTAAAGCATGGTCGTTATAAAAGGGGAAGGTTTGCTGAGGAAGGGGAGCTCCTGTGGGGTTCCTGCTTGGATTTTTTCTGCTACTTCTGTGACTTCTGGTGAGGATTACTTGGCAGCAAATTGTGACAACACCACATTCATTTGGATAAGGATTTTTCTGTTTGTACCAGTGGTGTTTCATTAAAATTGTACTTATGGGTCTTCTCTCCTCTTTCCTGATTCACCTTCCTGGCTGGTAAGGGGTTATTGGGTGATAGAGCAACTATTACAGTTTAGCTCTGGGTACAGGTTAAATATAGACAGTTGTATTGAGGGGAAAATAAATCGGAAAAGAAAGTGAACAGGAATGTGATCCTTGATTTTATTTTTTTTTTCCTAGCCTGTGGGATGTGATGCTGTATGAGTGAGAAGCTCAAGTCTGCTCAGTATTTCAATGGGTAAACCTTATTTTAGGTAGGTATTTCTGTTATGACCTCTTCCTAACAGTATTTTTTTTTTTTTCACATATCTATCCAGTAGACTAAGTAAGGAGGTGGTGGATGTGTGGTGTATTATCAACCTATTGGCAACAACATTAGTAACATAGAAGGGTGCTTCATTCTACTGCTAGTGCTCGCATCTGTTTCACAAACATTACCAAGATAATCACATTCTTCCTGCATCTGCTTTGCTTTAGCTCACAGATAATTCAAGGGTAATGCACCTTGTCTAAGCTAATTCTAAATACATGCCTCAAACACAACAAAAAGTGCTTGGTGGGTATTTTGACCCAATGCACTACATCAAAGTAACCAAGTAAGCTGTAAATGCTTTGAATAAAAGGGGACAGAAATTAGCATTTGTCCAGCCATGTTTCTGACTGGCAGTTGTTTGAGTCTTAAACTTTCCCTGTGTGTGAATATATATCAAATTATAGTGCAACCTGTAAGTTATTCAGGTGCACCAGTGGGAGCTAAGAGGAAAAAAATATACGACAGACAGTGTCCTCTCGGGTCTAAGATGAGCCCTGGAACTGAGACCTGACCTTTTCAGGCAGCCTGCAGGTTATCAAAAGTGCCTATATGAGACAACACCTTTGAGATGACGCACCTAATGTGCAGGAGGTCTAAGCCCTCTGGCCTCAACTCACTGGGACTTCGCCTGGTGGAGCCAGACATTAACCCCTGAAAAATCATGCAGATGACTGTTGAAAGCTGATAAACATAGTAAATTATGTACTTAATAGAAACAGGATGTTTGTCATTCATTGAAAATCAATGAGAGACCACACCTCTAGAGGCAGCCTTATGTCCTCGCTGGAGCTGTGCTTGTTGCACACTGCACATGTCAAATCCTGGTTTGTGTTGTTAAGAAATATCAGTGATCATTAGTATTGGCAGCTTCCATTAAGTACTGTGATCAGGTGTCAGAAGCTTGAAATGACTCCATTAGAGCCAGGAAAGGGAATATACGAAGGTATCTTTAGCATTTCCCTTTCAAACTTCACACAAATTTCTTGGAGGAACATATGCTGAGAGTCCTCCATTAGGACTTGGAGCCAAAAAGAGTCTCCTTCTCAATGCTGGCTACTCTACTGCCTGTCATCTTCTAAAAAGTATGCCATATGGCTTCAGATAGCTAATACTACACTGGACATCTTTCCATTCATAAGCTTGATTTCTTCTAACCATAACCCAATTTTAAATGTTACCACTCCCAATAATCAGTATGATAAATACATTTAAAAATAAAATATTAGCATTATTCCTATTTGCAAATACATTCCACTAACAGATTTTACTGGTAAAGTTTAACTTGTATTTAACTGATGTTACATTAAAGTGCCTATCAACATAAAAGAACAAATAAAGCCAAGGGTTTTTTCAACCAATGCCTAAGGGTGTACAGAGAGCAGAGATGACTCTGAATCCCTCCTAAACAAAACTAGCTTGTATGTAGCAGATCAACATTTGGAAACACAAGATGGCAAAGAAGAGTCTGAACCAGGTCTTTATTCTTTTATCTTTCAACGCTAATATGCAGCATAGTGCATTTGAAAGCAAAAGCAACAGAAAATGAACAGAGAAAACAAGTGAGTTCGTCTCCAATAGGAAAATTTAATGCTATGTAAAGTGAACTAAAAGTTATTTTCTTACTGTACTAATACAGAGACACAAAACTGTAGCACGAATTTGACTGGAAGAGTGCTCTCTCTATCTTGGAGAACTGCATCAAATGGCAGGGTGTTTGTTCCAAGGTTAAGAACTGCTTTGACAGTAAATACACATCCTGGAGTTGATCATTCATCTCGCCAACATCGTAGCATTGAGGTTCTGGGGAATAATTTCTAATGTAGCCTGATATGTGTGAGTTAATTTGTCTATTCTATTTTTCTCTGCTTTCACTTGTTGATGTCACTAATACTTTGCTTTCCTACCTTTTGCTATCTATGTATTTTTTTAACTCAAGATTTTTATAACATTACAATTACTGTAATTCCTCACAAAAAGCCAATAGAATTCCATCAGTAATTAATCATTTAAATTAAAAACAATACATGATAGGAAACTTTGAGCAATTTTTAGTGGTATTCAGATATTGGCCAAATGTAATCTTGCCTGCAATCATTGGTGCCCTGCATGAGAATGTCTCATGGCCAACAGGAGCAAGGAGTAAACTAGGACGAAAGGCTGGATCCCTCTGCAGCTTGTAGAAAAGACATTTTAAAATGTCTTGTTGAAACGCACACACAAAACACTGCCCTGTCATTGGGAATAATAGGCAACAAATTGATACAGTCATTAGGGAACTGAAAATGAGAAGTATAGGAAACAGCAATTAAGCAATTTCAAGCCTAAATCATAACAGTGCAAGAGAAACTCCCAAGATGCCTTCACAGCTTTTCAAATAATCACTGGATAAGTTTTGCCAGGGGAAAAAAAAAAAAAGAAGAAAAAAGAGAACAGAAAAAAGAAAGCAAAATCAATGCGTATACTCGGGAAAACACAGATTTGCAGAACCAAATTAACGAGGGGAAATTCCCAATGGATGGAAGAGGAAAGGACATGCGAGGACTGCACGGGCCCCCAGGACGGTGGTGCAGGACACAGCTTTGCAGGGAGGAGCCGTGTGGCTACCAGCCCTGTCCCCAAGCCCTGCTGCTGCCCTGATGTGTTGTCCTCTCTCAGGGACCTCCTTGTTTTCAGCACAGGATTTCTGTAACTGTGTCCGTGATGGAGGAGATTCACCTTCAATGAGTGATTCAGGGGACTGGATGAATGTCCTGTGGGAAGCTCCTCCAAGAGCCTGCTGTCCTCCTGGTCCCTACAGCCTCTCCCCAGGCTTACACCCCATCAATCTGATCCTCTTATCTCAAAACACAGCTGAGTACCCAGAGCATCTGAAATACCCACACCTACGTGGTCCAAACCGGCTGATCTGGGCAGCCTGGCAGCCAAGGAAATGCCCTAAGTATGAATTTAACAGCGCTGTCATCCCTTGTCTGACTCTGTGAGTTCATGTTTCAGTTGCCATAAGCAATACTTTTTGCTCTCCCAGTCCTATAAATTCATGTGATTACTTGGATTTATCCTTCTAAGCAATTGTGGAAGAGAAATCATTTGGTTGTCTTTCACGAATTTTCCAGGATAGTCTAATATGGAAGCCCTGAGTGTTGTTGCCTGATGACAAAAAAAATACTGGGGTTTAACAGGCTTGATATGTTTTTTTCTGATGATGACCTGAGTTGAAGCCTTGACACTACTCTGTGTGTAAGCTTTCCTAAGCCCAACCTCGTTCTCTGTCAAGCAACATTGTCCACGTGTATTTGGATTTTAGTCCTGAAGTCTTAAATGTGTTTCCAAATTAACTCCGTGACTAAGGAGGAATCTGACTTGGGGTTACACACTGCAAATACCTCGTATCTGTTGGTGCAATGTCCAGCATGGCCACAAAATGATGTTTATCCCTTTTTGAACTGCAAAGTTACTTTGTATATTCCCAGAAAACACCATGTTTTGGAGAAAAGCTGGATTTGCAGAAATATGCTGACCATCTGGGCAGCGTGCATGCGGGAGGGTGCACGCTTTCTTAAGGAATGGGACCCATTATACATGAGCATGTTTCTTTGCATCTAATGTGAAATGTCTTGCCAGAAATGTGTCTTTTCTGGACCAGCAAGATGATGATGCAGTGGAGGTCTTGAGCATCTGTTTAACAGAATAAGCAGAAAGTCATGGAAATCATTAACAAAACACTAAAAGAACTAACTAAGGGATAAACTATACAAAGTCCAGGTAGTGCAATCATCTGGATATCTATTTCTTCCCATTTGCATGATTAATTGAGACCTTGTTAACTGCTCATTAGGAACACTCTAAATAAGCACGGAACAAAATAAACACTTCGCAACAGAGAAGAGGGTCTCTAATTGTGAATTATACTGGAAACAAAAACAGGTTTTAAAAACACGTTTAAGGAGTCAGCCTGTGTTACATACACGGTAAACTGGAGAATGAAATCTTTCTGACCTGCTGCTGGAAAGTGTATGTGGCAGCCTGCACTGTACTGGCAATGCTGCTCTGACTTTGAAGGATGCCAGACTGTCTATTGTCTCTGGCCAGTGGCAAGTCACAAAAAATATTTTTTTAAAAAAGTATTCAAGCTTATTGACATATTAGTCCAGTGCAGTGTATTCCTTGGCTAATTTATACATGTCTCTGAATGCTCAGGTTTACACATGAATAAGATTTCAAGTAGAGAAATATCCTGTCCCAATGATGAAGGCTCTGCTGCAGGGTTGTGGTCTGTAAATAGAAATGCTGCACATAGAGCAGGAATATCTATTCTGTGAAGTACCTGCTTTACGGTGCACTCCAGAGGTAGTGGTGCTGAATGAGGGCAGAAACCAGCAGTGGTCCAGAAATCCAGAGCTTAAACCCTTCTGAAATATCCCCAGGTCCCTTCTCTCTGTGTCTACAGGATAGGACCACGTGCGTGCTGGGGACAGTGCCTGAAGAGGAGTTTTTGCATGACCGTAGTTACGCCACAAGCCATTACACTGATACTGGAGATTTGGAAACCAATTGGTACATGTGAACCAGCTTGAGGTACTCAGATGGGAGGAACTGGCAATGGACCGAGGTTACTTCTCTTTGTTACACTACTGTGGCTCCTGGGTGCTATGGTAATAAAACAGAGTAGTAGTAAATAATAATAATAATACGGAAGGAAGGGATATAGCTACCAGCTTCTGTCCATACAGCAGGGCTAAAATTATATCGCCTTTACGGTCAGAGTAAGAACACCTAAAGTGTTAGAATAAACCCTGCACAATGCCTTGAACCCGTAGGGGTGGTGTTGTGAGGACAACTGTGATTAAGAAGTCGACGGCTGCGGTTTTTCCTAACTGTGGGAACTTCCTAAATCCCCAGGGAGTTTCCACCATGGTACCATGGCTCCCTGCACCCCTTGCAAAGGGTGCAGTACTGGGAGGAACAGGCAACTGTTGTGCCTTCCCACGCATGGTGTTTGGCCAGGAGAGGTAATGACCACTTAATGCTCTTGCACATCGCAGCAGTGCTATTACGAGATTTTTCTCCCCGTTGCAGCCTGGCAGTTCCAGTGGGAATTCTGAGCTAAATGGCTTTTTTTTTTTCCCCATGCACAAGAGAGTAATTTAATTTGTTTTCTCTCTTGCTTGTTTTGCATTGCTGCAGCAGCAAAGACAATGACTGATAAAGGGAGAAAGCAAGAGAGCTGTGGCAGTGATTTTCCATTTTATTTATGGCGACGCTGTGTAGCAAAATGTAAAAATAGATCTCGGTGCTGACAGTTTTGCTGCTTCTTGATCTCAGGCTGGCACTTCAGAGCTCCCTCCTCCACCACTTGTGAGGAGCAGTGTCCGAGCAGAGGGATCGGGCAAAGGCCTGCATCCGATGAATGGGGCGACTCTCAAGAAAGCAAGGGTGAAAACAACACAATGAACAATTTACAGTTTATTTTTCCTCGAGGAGACACCTCGGTCTAAATTTTGCTTTCCTGAAACTGAAGTCAAAGGGATAAGTCCTGTGAATGATGAGAGAGAAGACTGGGAACTAGAGACACGGCAAAATTCTCCCAAAGGAGAATATGAGAAATATCATTATAGCTGAAAACAGACACATCTGGCTTCTGTTACAGCCTTTTCCATATACTACCCTATGTGCATGACAGGTGAGCCGTGAATCATGCTGTGTGAGACTTTTTGATCCAAAAAAACCTTACTGGAGGAGACAAGGAACATTTCAAAATCAATGGCCTGAACAACCTGCAAAGTATCAGTGGTGATGACCACCGAGATGAAAAAAGCAAAAAAACCTAGTGGGGTGCAACCCAAGCAAGTACAGAATCAGTGATGTTGTTAGCTTTTCTTTTGAAAAGCACTCTTACAGAAATGCACCTCTTATTCACTGTACTGCCTGACCATGCATCTTATTTTATTAGAAGGAAAAAAAAAATATTTAAAAAGCACATAAGCAAATATTGAATGAGAACAATCAAATGACAAAGAGAATGGTCATGACTTCTCTTTAACTCAGGAGATGTGTTCACAAACAACAGAGAGAAATAATGTGTCAGTATCTTTTCAAACAGGGACAACAGTATTTAACAGCGTGGTTACGTCAGCCTTGTGCTTTTTTTAAATTTTTTTTGTTGCACACTGCTGGAGGAAGCAGCTGCGACACCCGTTTTCATTAACCCTGCAGGTGTGATGTGAGTGTTGCCACACTTGGCTAAACTTTTTGTGTCCTCGAGGGACTACACGGGGGAATGACTTTGATGGATCACAGTTGCACTTGAAACCGGGCTAGGAAAGATTAGTGTGTCTCAGGCAGAGAGATTCCACTCACCTGATGATTTTTTTTTGTTCTGATGAGATAATTTTTCTAATTAACCTTGATAACATTTCCAGATACGCAGGCCTATCCATTCATAGCTGGAAATACATTTTCAAATGGACGTTTCACTTCTACCCGTGTTTTCTAGTAGTGAATACAGAGTTTTAACACCTTGGTTGCCAACTGATTCATTTGGGAAACTAGAGCTGAACCTCTTTAACAGAAGCATAAGTTGCCCACGAAAGCCTTTGGCAGAAATCTATGCTTCCATAGGCACCGGCGTGTTTTGTAAACACTGATTGAGTACAGAGAACAGTGTGAAAAGACCAACCTTACAGTGTCAGGTGCCAATTTCTGTTTATTCCATGTTTGATGTTTATCAAGGAAGTCCGCGATGCTGCCCTTTTCTGAGCGGTGTCTGAATGACTGTAATAAAGATTTGAAAGCCAAAGCATGCCAGTACCTGGTCCTTTGGAAATGTTCAGTGTTGGACCTTGGCCCTTCACACCATCACACTTAGGAATAGGAACAACCATTTCATAATCCCAGAGAATTTACATGAAAATCATTCTGGAAGAAAAATGAACCTTTCCTCCTGCTATCACCTGCTTTATTCAGTTTTAAAATTACTCAAATGCCCAATCAGCGTTGCTTCCAGAAGTTTTTCAAAGCTTTGCTGAGTCCCCTTGCTCTTGCCTTGTTTTACACCAACACTGGTTTTCTGCTAGGTAGAGCTGGAAAAGCAGTTCTCCACTTCCCAAAATGACACATGACACCTGTGAGAAAGAACAAGTAACTCCCTCTTTTTCCTTTCTCCAAGTCCTTTCACCTGCTGCAGGTGAGTCGAGGTGAGTGCTACTCTGAAAAGCTTTCCCAGGGTGCTTACTGGAGGTAGTGTTTTTCTCTGATACCTGAATGTTGCTAAATCTTGCTGAGAATGCAATATAAAAAATAATTTAACACATTATCTAGGCTCAAATGTGATAAACGTGAATTTATTCCTAGTCATTGATCATATTTCTGCGTCTCTGAATAGTGTTTAAAAGGAGACGCAACATCAATTCATGAACCTTCATGCAAGCAGGGGACCTGAGAAACTTTAATGAAGGTAACAACCTGCATTTTTCTCAGGAACCGGGAATTTAGGTTTAGAGAGAAGGTTTATCAGGATATTCGCCACCAATTAAACAGAGAGTCGTGTGTTTTAAGAAGGCGGCATTTTTAGAGATATCACAATTCTTTTCTGTCTCTTCAGGGGTTATGATGGTATGTTATCACCAATCTGCCTTTCCACTTCTCCGAGAAAGCGAGTCTACTCCACTTTTTGCTGCAGGTGGGTTAATACGAAGCCAGTAGCTAGCTGTCTACTTTCATATAACTTTATAGGTCTTTTACCACACCGAGTAAAAGATGTAATTACTCTGGGTGAGCATTACTTTGTTAGGCAGAAGTCATCATTCTGTAGGATTGGCTTTCTTTACCTGCAGCAAGTTTTTTGTGTTATTCTTCTCAAAGAAATCAATGACACTGTCCATTTCTGAGCCAATTTTAAAAGATTGTAAAATGAAAGTGTTTTGAAAACCAAAACGTACCAATATTCAGAAATTACTTATTTTAAAACTCAGTTGTGCTGTTGGCCTGAACATGCTGCTGAGGAGGTTCCATTCACCCAAGCCCCAAAGATATTGTTGATGATGGTTCACAAAACAATTTGCAAAAATTTCAGGCTTGATACTTTCTATATTTTTTTGCTCCATGGGTAACACAGTTCTGAGAAGGTATTGTTTTTCCAGACATACCTTGGTGAGAGGTTTTTATTTCACTTTGCTCATTTCAGAGGCATACAGTCTTTCTACCCTGTCAGCCTTTGCCATAACTTTTAAAGGACACAGGCAGAGAAACAACAGATGGAAATAATGGTGATTACTTACTTTGAACATTGCAAGAAATGCACAATGCCTATAAGGTTTCATCCAAAGTTAATGGAAAGACTATCAATCTATTGTACTTATGTTGCTTCCATTACCATAGGATCTGAGCACCTCAGCAGCTTTCAGGAATTTATCCTCAGAACTACATGAGGTGGGGAAGCATATTTTTCCCCAATTCACTGGGGCAGAGAAAGACTTTATGTACTTCCCAAGGTCATACACACTGATGGAGCAGGGATGGGAAGCTGGGTATTTCAAGTCCTTTATTTGCCTTGATGGTAACCAGATCCTGTGTGACCTGCGGAATGGGTGGGATCTGGATCCAGCTCGCCCTGACAGACTTCTGTCATCTTTAATCCCAAATGCCTCAAACCATATGTGGAGTATAGTACCAAGTGTGAGGACCAAGTGGACTATAACATCTATTTAACCATCTCACATGCCTCAGCACTTCAAAAGTTGGCTCTAGTGAAGTGAATCTCAAGAAATCACAAAGGCAGTATGAATCATACCAAAATCCAAGTGACTTTTCTACAGCTCACTAAAAAAAGTGTTGTCCCTCTCAGAATAAGTGCATGTTTATTTCTGAACAGGGTAGAAAACCACTGACAAAGGAGATGTACTACCCATAAATAATGTGACCTGTGCGATAATCAGGAGCATGACCTGTGAGAACATCTCACTGATAGTTCTTGCCCGTGTTTCACTGCCTCAAGCACCTGGTCCTACCACATCTGTCATCTCCTTTGATCCACCTGCCACATTGCTGTTCTGTCTCTCTCCTGCTTTCTGATAGGACATTCCTGAGCACAAGGTTTCCCATTCAGCATCTTTTGGTCTACATAAACATTTGTGCCCCGACCTCCTGGTACCTTTGTCCCACAGGTCCCACCCATGATGCTCTGCTACCGGCAGGTCACTGTGCTTGCATCTTGCCCTCCTGGGCACATGCTCCACAACATCCCCGCAGCACCGAGCAGCCACGAAACTCCTCCACCATCCCCCAGACAACACAGTGCTCTGCAATACCCTGGTATTGGTCATAAAGTTCCCTCGTATAGGGGATTGTGCGCAACAACTTAGGATATGGAGGCCTGGGTTGTGATGAAGAACCTCTTGCTTTAAACAAAATGTTTGGGCTAATCACAGCTGAGAATTTTGCTCTACTAGAGGAATCAATACTTAATTCATGCCCTAAGTGGCAGATATGACCTGTTATGTTTTGCTTCTGGATGAAAGCAGCGTATAATTCTAGTGACAAGCAAGCCTGCAGCAAATGGAGTGTCACCAGCACCCATGAAAGAGATTGTTTCTGAAACAGGAGGCAAGAACATTGGGTCTGAAACGAAATGCAATATTTTAAACAACACAGAGGATGTAAAATGAGATTTTGGGGTTAAAGGTTTGGGTGATTTTTTTGTTTTTGAAGAAATAAAAGCAGGAATAATATATGAGTGTTCATCAAAATCTATCTACACATCTACTACATGTGCAGTGCATGAAGAGAGTGATTTTGGGGCATTGTGTGAGATACATGTGCAACAACAACATAGACATTAATTTGAAGTGAATGTGTACTGCATACAGTCCTCATGTCGTTTCCAGGAACCACATAAAGATAGCATGAAGGGCTTAGTTATGGGGATTGAAATAGTAGGGAGAACTCGGAAACCATAGTTAAAGAACTTAAAAAGAACATCTGAAAAGATGAACCTTTTGATAGGATTTAAACGGCCTATGGGATTCAAGAGCTTTAATCAACAAAAGCAGCTTATTCCATCAATGTTGTGAGTAAGAGCAGAAAAGGCGTCATCAGTGAAGAACACTGTAGAAAACAATTTCTTCGGTTTAAAAAACTGTTTAGAGAAATCTGAGACTCCTGCCTTTGTCTGGTGACCATCTGGATGGATTTTGCCTTGGAAAGCCTTTCCTGAACTTGAAGCAAATAAACATTTGTTCACATGGTGGGAAAGAAAAGATTGAAGCAATGTGCCAGAACCAGAAAAGCCACCCATGCATATCAGTATATTTACCTAGAGCAAGAAAAATCTGCTCTTTGTTTCTGGGACATTATCTTTAGTCCTCTTGTAAAGGTCTCCTTGACCATCCTACATAGTGTAAAGTCAGGGAACATGACTTATTTTTTCCCATATATGACATCTATTTCTATAACATACATTTGCATTCAAGATCCATTCCCAGAAGACTCTCACATCATGTTAGAAGCTCAGAGGGTTAATTTTTAGGTTCCTTAACAAGGTTTTAGTCACCTCAAAAGCAGTTAGCATAGGCAGTTCCCTGGAAGAGGAGTTGTTACCCTGGCCTGGCCGTGCTGCCAGCAGCCCAGCCCCAGAGCACACCACAGGGTTTCTGGTGAGTTTTGCAGGACAAGTACCCAGCGAAGCAGCGGTGCCAGATGACCCCCGCCCTGCCGTGTCACGCTGCCAGAGCCAGACCCTGGCCATTTCAGGCAGCTGGCTATTGCTCTGCTTACCCAAAGCCATCAGCTGGCGCGGGGCCCTATCCAAGACCTATTAAGAGGGGTAGATGGTAAACTCCATAATGGGGAGGAATAATGCAAAAAGGCAGAAATGTTTATTTTCCTTTTACTTTCTGGTTATCCATTATACATTTGGGTGGCACTGTTTTGGATGGACCCCGGACAAGTGTGTCTCTGTGCTGCAATATATTAATTCAAACACCCATTTAAATGAGCTGGCAGTTCAGGTGATAGTTGTTTCTCGTTTCAAGCTATTTAGCATCCCTGGCTGCTTCTTTGCTAACTGAAATATCTGATATCCTTCAAAAAAAACCCCAGTGACTGCTAACAATATACATATCAAACCCAGACAGCAACTGAACTTTTATGCTCTTTAGTGTTCCCAATTGTCAATATTTTCTAGACCTCTGAACCTGCCTCACCCAATGCACAAAGGTAGGAGGAACGTTGTATTTCATATTTCTTCTTTTTGCAGCTTTGAGTACGCTGTAAGGAACCTCTCCTATAAAGTCAGCAAGTATGATCCTTCATCTCAGACATGTATAACTTACAGATGTAAAAGCGATGGGTCATCACATTTATATGAATGTACATACAGGGTGAAAAGTTAGAATGTTTCGTAAGGAGCTGATACATAATCCATAAAGTACTCTGATAAATCGTACGTTGGCTCTTGCTTATTTGTACATCATCATTGCTCTGGCAGAAAGACCATCACGTTGCCTGACTAACATCAAATAGTTCAAGGCTACTTTGCTAGTGTACTTTTTGACAGTTTAATGTGCATTTGTGCAGGTGCAAATATAGATATATCCAAAAGATATACCTGTAAGATTTTAAGGTCAAGATGAAACATTTTTTCCTTAAAGAAGTTTTTTTATTATTATTTTAAAATTACCTTGAAACGAACTATGAATTACTCAGTGTTAAAATGAACAACAAAGTTTAAAAGAAAGTATATGTGTTAAACTACTTTAAATTCCAATAAAATCTTTCTGAAATTTTTAGAGCAGATTGAGGGCACCTATGCAGGCACATATTACCTTTCCGCTACCATTGCAGAGTCTGAGAGCTGAATTATTAGGAAAGCTCTTTTGCTGGATTTCAGACAAATCACTTTAATGTGCCAAAATTGATTTGGCATGAAATCATCAATAGACCCTCCAGAATACTAACAACATGAAAGGCATAGGCCAGGACTGTCAAACTTGCTTGGCTAAAGTTAGGCTCATAAATTAGTAGTTAGGTATCCAAAGTAAAGTCTTCTGCTTCCAGATATGCTGTGTGTCTGTTGGTCCAGCTGAAGAGATTTCAGCAAGTGACACATGGGGGTACTGGGAATACTGGGGATTAGGGAAGAGTTTATTTAATGGCTTTGCTTCTCAGCTCAAATCTTCATCCTCAAGCCTCAGGTGCTGTAGGTAACCACCCCAGGTAGATGCTACCCACTAGAGTTTTGTGCATTTATTTATTTATTTAACAAATCCCCAGATCTTGACTCTGAACCACACATCTTTCTTTTCATCCATTGAAAACACCAGCACAGCAAAGAGCAGAGAGCTGACAGGTGAAGATCACTAACCTCTTCTCCCAGCTCCACTTTCAACTCCCCACATGGCCTTGGGAGAAACTTCTTCCAGCCTCTGCCTTCTTGTCCGTAAGACAGCAATGACAATGCTTATTTTCCATGTGTGCTGTGAACATATCTCGTTATAGTCAGCTATTTTCCCTGCAGCACAAATTTACTGTAGGATCTTTGGTATGAAAGTATAGAGCAATCTTCTTCCCCCAGCTAGTTGTATTTATGGAATTTAAGAGTGTAAAACAGCATTTAGACCAGGTCTTTAGGCAATAAGACAGATACATGCTATCTCTGTAACAATTAGGGACAGGAGCCTTGGGTGACATAAATCTGCTTTCTTTAAATTTAGTGAATTTGAAAGAATTTCCTTTGGTGGAGGTATTGATTCAGTTCAGCTGAGGTCCAGGCCTCTGCCTTTGCAGTAGCAACGTTTCCTAAAACGACTGGAAAAAGCACAGAACAGGAGGAGATCTGCAGCCAAGCAACAACTCAAGGGAACTAAAACTGTCGTAGCTGATTAACAGAAATGAAAGCTGCTCAGAAACAAATCTGAGTATGAATTTGGAGCACAAGAATTAATTGAGAAGGGGATTCTCTTTGTACTTCTTTTAGTAGGTCAGACAGTTTATCCACTAAGATGCCTTTGAAGCTGCCAGCAAAAAAGGCATCACTAGAAAGATGAAACGAGCCAGTGAATGAAGTCATCTGTTTGTCCTAAACCCTACTATTCTGAGTGAATTCGTTGCGTGGTGAATAACAGAAGCCTTAGCCAAAATGCTCCATTAGCCTTTCTGAAAAGAGGGTAAGAAAGGGGTAGCTGTGCAAGAACAGGGGCATAATGCTGGGAGGTTGAATTTCTGCTTCATTCATGCAGCTGTGCAATACTTACGCTTTCCCTGCAGAAAACACCAAAGGACAAAACGCATCTCACAGCAGTGGCTCCCTTCCTGATGGCCTTCATCTAACAGTGGTGCGGGGCAGGTGGAAGTTACAGTGATGTCGTGGTGACTTAGTAGACAGCTACTCATATAGCCATGAATTCAATGGGAGTTTTCACATTGATTTCAGTGGAATGTGGCTCACAAGAAGAAAAAGCAGATATAGGTGCAGGAATTGATCAGTAGCATACAGGAAAAAGACTGCAGTTCCTGCTGAAGTCTATGGGAGGAAGGATTTTCACTAATAACATACAGAAAGGTATCTGAGAAAAAGAAACGTGCATTCAGAGCAAAGCAAACAAAGTGTTTGTGTTTTCTACCCCTTGGCTGCTTGAATACATTGACAAGAGAAAAATTTATTTTTTAAAGCTGCCTTTGTTTTTAATGCAGAAAGACAATGTGGGATGTTTGTCCCTAAGAGACTGGGAGTAAAAGAGATATTAAGATCTCACAGTCCTGCTCGTCCTCCTCAGATAAGAGTCTTGGCATATCATGCCATCCTTTGCCTCCAGCATCCAGCCTTGTACCTAAAGAATCACTCGTCCTCCCCTGAGGATTAGTTAGGTTTATAAAATGGAGGAAAAGAGGATGCAGTCACAGAATACAGCACGTTTTAGGAAGTAAATTGTGAAAACGATACTTGCTTTGCCCATATTTTTCCGTACCTATAGCTCCAAAACCAATAAAAGAGGCTTTTTGTCATGATGCTGTATTATGTTGTATTTATTGTTTTTTCCAGCCTAAAGTGCTTTGTGTGTGAGATTAAAAAGCTGCAAGTCTCAGGCCATCTGGCCAACCAAATGGATTTAGTGTACAGGATCACTGCCAGATGTATGCCAGTTGTAAGTTTAATTTTTGAACATATAAAGTGCCTGGGGCTCTGTGCCTGTTATTCAGAGGAAATCATGTTCCAGTTTTCCAAAAAAAATCCAGACACAGTTTGAATCTAGGTGTATGGTCTTTTCTCCTTCACGTGTTTTAAGGGTGTATTCTTTGTTTTCCATAAAGAAAAATGATGGCAAGGGAATTTGGCATGTATCTTACATGTTATGTGTGTTTGATCACATCTGTCTGACCTTATGGAATGGTAGGAAACACCAGAATAAGTTTTCATAAGAAGCTTCATTGAAATTGTTTAATTGAAAGATAAAATTTCACAGAGTACTTTGGATTAATTTGCACTTATATTTATTTATGGTCAACTCAGAGAATAAATATATTTTCAAGTATATAACACTTTATAATTTCTTAAAGTGATGTTTAATTGATTTGATTTATTTTAAATGGGGAACTAATGGAAGATGAGGTATATTTTTAGCTTTATAGACTGTAGGAAGCATAAAGTGCATTTCATTTTTTATTTTGCAAATATTCTCACATAACAAGGTCTACAGCACTTCTGAGATAGATGTGAAAATTAGGAAAGGTGTGAGCACAGATAGCTCTGGGCTTTTCAAAAAGGTCTAGAGGATTTTGTTCAAAACACACCAGTTGAAATCCAGGGTAGAGCAGGATTTGGGTGATGGGAAACAGTGATTTGCAGGTCTGGCTCTCCTGCCTAACGCACTGCTGCCCACATCGATGTACTTCTCTGCAGCTGAAATACTGAGGTTGAATTACATTCTCCTAAACAGACCTGAAGGCCCAATGAATCAGAGATAAATGTTTGGAAAGGAAAGGACTTGTTTGTCAGGGCAGAGTTATTCTTCCCTGTCTGACAGAGCAGCGAGGAAGGAGCTGGTGAAAGCCAGACATCCGCAGCAGCCAACAGCTCCTGCAGCGGATCTTGGTGCCCTCAAGAGGCACAGCGTGTGGGACATCCCAGCCCACTGCACTGACTGGGTTTGGCAATTCCCATCACCATCAAGTTAAAGTAAATGTAGACACAAATAAGTTCAAATGTTTGGAAAAAGATAGTGGTGGCAATGTTGCTAGACATTGCCAAGAAGCAGAGCCTCTGATAGGAGTTTCTTTGCAGATGTCTCTAGCACTAAAAAGAAATCTCAGTCTTCCAAAACAAGGGCTGCATTAACCTGGAAATCAGCAGGTCTAATTGCATTTCTGCTCCTGGACATAGAGAAGAAGTTTTGGTTGGAAACTCAGACCATTACATTAGCAGCATAGATGATTACCCAGTGAAAGGGGCTCCATTGGTTTTGGGTGCACCTTTCCAACAAAGGTACATAAAAGAAAAGCTGGCACCACCATTTGTGGTTTATTTTATTCTTGAAAGTAATTTTCCCTGTGATATTAGCAATTTTTTAGCCCTGCAAACTTGACCAGAGGGTGGGAATCAGGGAAACCAAATAAATAGTAGATTTCATAAAGTAAGGAACAGCAAATTGAGCAAAAGGAGGATTATGAAGACTAAATCTTTTGTTCAAAGAGTGATTAAAAAGCATTAAGTTGGATGAAGTCAATCTAGAGCTTAACTGCATGAACCTTCTGCCCTGTTTTTCTTCTGTTCGGTTTTACATGTATTAAGAAATTAAAGGAGTGGGAGAAACCTCTTGAGGACTGCTGAGGCTGGAGCTTTTTAAAAACAATAGTTGAGCAAAATCAGTTGCACATAAACTCTGTTTCCTGGTTTCCAGGCAATGTAAATTGCCCTGGCCAGCTGTATCCAAGAGCAGCAAAAATACGTTGAGTGCTCTTTTCCAGCAGAGGACTCGCAATTCACACCCAAATGTGTGTGCTGTGGGGATTCCTTCAGGCAATGAAATTCAGGGATTTGTAGCCTCCTCTCCCCATGGCTTAAGCGAAAGCAGTTCCCCTGCCCAAGAGCAAATACAGCTGCAGTTCATTGCTGAAATAAGGAAGTGTCAGGGTAATTGCTATTTGCTTTGCATTCAGAATACGTTTTTTATTCTGTGGGTTTAGATTAAATCTGCACAAGATGAGGGCTTCCAACTCTCAGGGTGATGTTCGCCTTAAAGAAAACTGTGTGTTTAGAGGAGCACAGCTCCTTTGCAGGAAACAGCAAAAGAATGAAGTAGGAGTTATCAGTGGATGCTATATTGTAGCCATGGACATATATCAAGAGAGACTAAAACCAACAAATAATCAGGTTTCTGCATTCTGCTTGTGCACGGCACTTGGGAAGCTCTGAGCCTTTTTTCCACACTGTGTTTGCACAGAAAGATCCAGGGTGGTGACAGAGTGCAGCTGTAAACACAAATGAAGTTGTTTTTTTTTTTTTTTTCCACAGATTTTCTTGTATTTACTGACTTAATTGTCTACTTCTGCTTAGACTGTGGTTTTGAATGAATTGCTAGTTTGATTTAAAACTAATTGCTAATTTCAAAATCATCTGTCTCCAGCCATTTGCTATTATGGGCTCTTTGGTCTGTACATTTTTTTTTCTTTGACCTGATGACATTTCCTTTTTCTGAAATATTTTTATTTCTGGTCTTTGCTGTCCTTATGAACATGGTAATTTCAATCTTTACTTCTGGAGAATACTGCCCTTGGACAGCAGCTCTGCCCTATAGTTCTGCCACATGGAATGATGGCTCGTAATAGAGCAATGCAAAGCTCTCCCAGTGCCAGCAACATTAAACCAAGTTGTACCAAGCAAAAATTTTGCCCTGAAGCCTTTTGCCTTGGATCTTATTTTCCCCCTTGATTCTATTTCTAACAAAGATGAGAAGGAGGAATTTCCCACCCCCACGCCCCCCAAGGTACTTGAATAGAGCTTGGAGGAAAGTTAGTTTCCTTCCAACAGTCAATTTTGATATTTCAACATCTTTCTCATTCTGTGATTGGGTGAAAACAGGGATTTTGGTAAACAGGATGTTTCTTTCTCCCCTAGAGACTGTTAATAATTAGTCTAGTGGCTAGGGCATGTGTCCAGGGCAGAAGACACTGCATAAATCCTATCTGGTCCTTACCAGAGATAGCTTAGCCCATGCACAGTGCAGGGCTCAGAGTGCCTGATCATCCTTCATCTCCCCTCTTCTTTCCCTCCAACCATTCTCACCTCTCCTCCAAAATTACTATTATTCCCATGGGAATTTGCTTAATCAGTCATTTAACAAAAAACCCTGTGGTTCTATCCAAGAAAGTTGAAAAAACTGAAACAGAACTTGAGTTGAAGAAGTTGGTTAGCTCCAACCATAGGGGATACATCCACACCCCCACACCCCCCCCATATATGTATATAGGCTCTTTTTCCTCCTTCAAGTACAGTGGATTATCATAGATTCATAATGTCCTCTCAGAATTGCTTTTCTGAGGGGTGATGATATATAAATCATGAAAACTAGACGTGGAAAATGCCGAGCAGGTCTCCTGGTCCAACCATCCGCCAGGAGAAGATTGTTCCCTGCGGAATTTTCCCCAGTGCTCTGCTGTAGCAAAGTAGTAAAGAGATGCTTTATCTGCAAAACAGCTCCATGCCTCTTTATAGTCCTGCAGAATGCATTATCTTTAGTTACAGAGAAATGACTTTACACCCCTGTCACAGAATAAGGTTCCTCTGTCCACAATGTCGCAGCTGAGTTTGCCCACGCGCGTGTCCCCAAAGCCACAAGTGTGAAAGCTGATATGCATTTGCAGCTCAATAATTAAGTCAGAAACATAGCTTATCCACCACAATCACGTATCCTGCCCTTCCATAACACGTTGATAGCCAACCGGCAACCACTTGATTACTTCTCCATGAATAATAGGCAGCACAGCAAAATGTTCCTGTGCGTTTAAAGCAGAGAAGGAGCATTCATTACCAGATCCTCTCCCTCATTGCCAGAAGCTACCAAACAATAAAATGGAAAGGAGAGATATAGCTTGTGGCATCTGTCAGTGCAAGCAGCCTTTGGTTCAACCTGGGCTGTTATAAATATTATATTAGATGTATTAGCAAGAGCAGATTGGATTGCAGCAGGTCCAGAATGAGGCAGCCTGAAGGCTGGCAATAAAACTGGGAGAAATGAAATGGTTTGGCATAGGTGTCTTCTGCTTTGCGTTGTGCAAAGAATGAAGAGGAAAGAGGGAAATCTTTCTACCTTGATTCAGCTCATCCAGAGCATCTATTTAGAAAAGCCACTTTCGCCACCTTGGCAAAGATGGACCACACCTGCATGGGCAATGACGCATGACAGCATCCTCGCAAAGTCCATTTATTTACCCTCATCACTCTTTTGTGCTTTTCTGCACGTGTTTCTCCGTGTTTAATTAAGTTTGCATCACCATTGGATGTGGGCTCAGTCCACACTTTGGACCAGAGCTGGGAGTGCAGGTTCAACTTGCACAGGTGAACCTGGGCACATCACGTGAGGGACAGAGTTTGAAGACATTTGAGTACTGAAAGATGAAAAAATAATTACTAACTCCTCTTGGTTTCACACAATGAGAGCTCCCGAAACTGCAGTTTAGTTTTCACCCTCAGCTTTAGTTACCGCAATGATTTTTTAAATCTGGTTCAAGCCTCTTGGTCCCACACCTGTATTATGAAGAGAAAATTACTTCTCTATCCTGAACTTTTGTGAGAAGCTAAGAAACTTTTTGCCTCAGTTAAATAGGACAATTCATTATATACGTTGAAATTCTGATAACTTCAAGGGAACAAAGAGAATCAAGGGGGTGTGAATATATCTCATATTCCCTTCTGTAACTGCAATTTTAGGTGTTACTTGTAAATAAAAATTGTTCAGCAAAAAGTTTAATTTTTTAGGTTCATGGTGTTACTAAAAAAAAATAAAAGAAAAGCAAAAATCCTTTAACATTTTTCCTCCAGCAATGAGACAACAAAGCAGGCAAAAATCATTGAAGATGTGGACATCTTGACACCACTAAATAAACCTCCTGTCTTGGTGTACAGGAGGGATTAGGAAAGAGAGATGCTAGAAATTGGCCTAGACTGTATTTCCCTAGAGACACAGAGAGATAGCAAGGGAAATCACAATCATTCCATAATATGCCATTAAGAAATCAGGATTTTATTTTTTTTCTCATTTTAAAAATGCAACAGACTGGACCAGAACCACCTGAGAAAGCTGAAGGCAAGAAGAGTGGGGAGAAATCATTCCAGTCAATACTTCCAATGAAGTGTGGGCTTGCATCATTTGCTCTACAGCATTTTTATCATAGCAGAAATCACAGAATCACAGAACGGTAGGGGTCAGAAGGGACCTCTGGAGATCATCTAGTCCAACCCCCCTGCTAAAGCAGGTTCACCTACAGCAGGTCACACAGGATCGTGTCCAGGCGGGTTTTGAATCTCTCCAGGGAAGGAGACTCCACAGCCTCCCTGGGCAGCCTGTTCCAGTGCTCTGCCACCCTCAGAGTAAAGAAGTTTTTCCTCATGTTCAAGCGGAACTTCCTGTGCTCCAGTTTGTGCCCGTTGCCCCTTGTCCTGTCACTGGGCACCACTGAGAAGAGCCTGGCCCCATCCTCTTGACACCCACCCTTTAGATATTTATAAGCATTGATACCCCTCTCAGTCATCTCTTCTCCAGGCCCCAGAGCCCCAAGTCTCTCAGCCTTTCCTCGTAGGAGAGATCTTCCAGTCCCCTCATCATCTTAGTAGCCCTCCGCTGGACTCTCTCCAGTAGTACCTTGTCTCTCTTGAACTGGGGGACCCAGAACTGGACACAGCACTGCGGATATGACCTCACCAGGGCAGAGTGGGGGGGAGGATACTCACATAAAGGAGAATAGCCTTGATCATCTTGGGCAGAAGGCTATTTTATAGACAAGTATATATTTAATTGCCCTCTTTTTGCTTTCTGGAAGGACTTTCCTCCTATTTCAGGTTGGAGGTAGGTCTAAAATCAAGAGCACTTGGCACAAAAAGGAACTTGAAGTTTTCTGTCTGAGGACGTTGCAGTTGCACAGCCTCTTCAAGCAGCTCTAAATAGGTGCTGTGAATGACAAGTTGAGAAGCCACATTATCATTAGCTTCCACCTGAGGGTAAAAAGAAATGCAGTGACTGACCTTAGATGGATCAGAAACACTGGCTATCAAGCAAATGGCAATAAAATATCCCCAACTGCTCTGCTACTGTTAACCACTTCTGGTATTGTGCCTGCCTTATAAAACGCACCAAGGTTAAGCTCTGTTTGCAGGACTGTAGCCTCCACTGGGCAGGATGAGGCAGCCTCACACCCTATGCTGCAGTTATTTATGCTCATCCAAGGACTGGAAATGGTTTTCCATTGCCACTCCTGACCCTCCTGGACTGCCAGTTTGCTGATTTGAAACATCCAGCTGCAGCTCTCTTAGCCATGACCCAGCAGGTGACCCCCTCACAAATGTGCGTTGCCCATCTGTAAGAGCAGGGTGGTGCTCCCGTCTTCGCAGGTGACATAAAATTTTGGTGTGAGATGCTCCTGCCCTGCCTCCCACTGTACCTCGCCGAGCTGTTGCCCATCAGGCGGGGCTGTGAACAATTTGCCCAGCACTTGAGCACCATCCTGCTGGGATGACGTCCAGTGCCAAGCCAACAGGTCTGACCACACAACCTCTTGTTGTCCCTTTGCTACAGACAGCTGCTATTTGGGGCCGTATTTGTGTCCCCCATGCAGCCCAGTGTACATACAGTCATTTCCCTTCTCTGACTTCTCCTTTCACACTCGACACTCCAATTTGTGCTTTGGCTCTTTTCCTAATGACTGTATTATTAGTTCTATTTTCATCTGTTCTCAGCTGTTTATTTTGCATAGAGTTATTTTAGCTGGTCTATGTATCACAAATTGAGTAGCTGAACCAAGTCCACAAACACTAACAGAGAAAGCACATCAAGCAGGGCTCTGTCTGACCAGCATCGCTTTCACCCTCACATGTGCTGCTGCTCCCTGCCCACGCCGGCTTCCTGACTGCCATCCTGCTGTGTTTCTGAACGTACAGTGGCACAGCGAGGAGCAGAGTGACCATATGGCCTGAGGCAGCTGGGCCACGTGAGTCTCCATTTGAAACACCTAGTTTGCGCTTCCTAAGACGCAGAAGGCGTTTAATATGTTATGTGTCACTTTATGGGCTATTCTGGCCTTAGTTACCAAGTCTGAAATGGTGCACAAAAGCTGTCCTCTTGAATGCGCTCCCTGCAGGAACAGGAGGCTTTGTCCTTCAGTCAGACTGTTTTTCCACTTGTATCCAGGACATCTGAGCAAAGCAGCTGACACTCTTCAGCATTCAAGGTGTCTGGTCCTACCGTTTGTCACCTAGCCGTTATCCCCTCAGTGGCCCGTCTAGTTTTTTGGTACAGCTAATGGAAATGTGCCCAAAGGGGTGGAGAGGTCTACGGGGCCCTTGATGGGTTTATGGAGGGCAAAGGATCTGTGTGACTCCAGGTTTCTCCTGGTCTCCTGACAGCTTCAGACCACAGAGGTCTGTTATTTAGGTATGCAGGGATGGAGTCATCCTGAATTCACTTCTCTCAGACCTCCCTGGGTTTTTGGAAAGGCCTCATTTACACGCATGTATTCCCAAAATGTATCTCCAGAGAGCCCTCACTGTGATCAGCATCAGGTATGAGCCCTGCAGTCTACAATTGCATAGAAGCTCACTGCTTCCCCACCAGCCATCAACAGCTAAAACGGGAATTTCCTTCTGCACCGTACAGATTGGCTCTAGATTGTTCGTATGGAGGGAATGAACTGAGATACAGGGAAGGAGCCTTCACCTTCTGCTTTCCTGGGAGCAAAGACTTCTCAAAGGTCCTATTTTCTGCTGGCTCACTGGAAATCTTTGAGGGGATGAGGGGAGGAAGGGTATTAGAGATTCCCTAAAGCAAACAAAGCAGAAGTAGCTCATTGCCTAGGGAAAAGCAGAGAGGGGCCAAGTGGATAGAAGCAGAAGTGACTGATCTCCATTCAGCTCTTCCCTTCCCACTAAATAAAGCTGAAAGCTGAAAAATTAAAGCTGCTTGTCTCCCAGGTTTTGGAAGAGGAAGGAGCACAGGTTATGTGCGTGTGTTGTTACAAGAAAGTCTTAGCTAGAAGAGAGTTTTCTAAAAATTTTACCTTGCTCCCAGCCAATCCATGGTTTTAGCAGCAGCCCGGGATCTCTGGTGGGCCATAGCCACCTTCCCAGCAGAAAGAACTCTATGGAAGCTGTGCATGGTTTTTAATGTTTAATGACACAAAATCAATTGGAAGCGCTTGCTGGCTTCCACAATCAATTTTAGGAGATCTCTTAGAGAACAGGAGAAAGTGGGAGAGTTTCCATTAGCCCTGGAAATCTCATCAACAGTAGGAAAATGGTTATAAACAAGCCTGCACTCCAATAAACGTATCAATAACCTTGTCCTCACTCATTTCTCATGTCTCTGTGAGAGGATACAATTTTGTCACCAGTAAGGTCATATCTTGGTCTCAGTTCCACTCTTTCCTTGCACAGACACACAAATATCCATATGGTTGTGAGCGCCTTAACAGAGCAAGCTCTGAATCACGGCTTACGGTTGCTGCCTCATGAGCTGTCCCTGGCCTGGCAATATCTGAGGGGCAGGAATTGCAAGGAGGGTAATCCCCCTGCCTGCGGGCTCTGCCCCATAGCAAAAGGCACCTTAGCCAGAATACAGGGTAAGAAACCGTCCTGCCCTATAACTGGTTGGGAAGGGACTTCCCAGGGAAACACAAAGCTCCTTGTCCTGGGTACACCCAGGGGCTAGTGAGGACAAATAGACCCAAATGTTCACAGGTGGCCACACCCAAGGGCTGTTTGGTCAACGAGAAGGTGCCTGCTGATTTTGATGGGCTTTGTGCCATTTGCCAACTTAATGCTGCATGGCATGAAGGGCCCTTTTTCTGGCCTTGTGTTGCTCAGACTTGGGGAGTGTGATGCCTTGTGCTAGCTGGAATCTGAAAAAAAAACCAAAACAAAAACAAAAGGATTATTTTTTTGTCTTTTAAAAATCCCAGGACTGAGCAAAGTTAAGCCCTGACTGCAGCTCAATACAAATCAAGAGGCTGTTTTCACATTTTGCAGGTTCGCTCCAGGACTGCAGCTAAGTGAAGTCAAGGCAGGGTTTGTAATGCACAATTTAATCAGTGAATTTGTAGATCTCAAAAGGCATGCTTAATTTAATATTGTTTCTAATGGCTATTGTCTTCATGCTTGCCTGTTTCCCCGGTGTTTTTCCCTTTTGTAATTATTTGAATGGGCATTTCCAGGTGCACTGCATATATTAGCAAGCACTTTCATTTTAGTAATGAGTGAGAAGCTTTCAGTGTTTATTTCTTCATTGCCTTAATGCTTACTTTATTAAAGGTCTTCATTCTTCTAAAGGAGAAAAATTAACATTTACCACTTGTTTCTACCTCATTCTCCTCTTATACCTTATGATGCCCCTGAAAACAGCAGAGTTAAATTACTTACTGGCCAGGGTTAGACCACGTTTAAATTATCAGAGGAACATAAATCTAAAAGGGGATGCTTGGTCAATGCCTGTCCTCACTCCTTACTGGGATGACAAGTAAGCACTTGTTGAACTTAAAGCCATTCCATTCTAAACTCTTTTAGGGGTACCTGCAGTGCCCGTTTCCTACACCCCATTACCATCCCTTAGCATTAATACGTGTTTTTCCACTCCTTGCCCAGCCTCGTGCAGCCTGGGGGCTCGTGGGGTGCAGGAGGCTGATCCTTGCCTGGCCACCCCAGGCTGCCGATTGACGCTGTGGCAGGATTTCAACATCAGCTGACAACCTTCATCCTGCCACTGAGCAGCGTTTATTATACATGCACAACACCCCTTTGCCACGTGCTATTCTAATTTTCAGATTAGCTGTTTATTAGCATTATCACAAACATGGCTCCTCATCTTCTATTAAATGGTACTGCAGCCGCTGCGCTCCCACATGAAGCCTGTAAGGAAGCACTTGGTTCACTAAATTACCCTGCAAATGTCAAGCTTGCTCTGTTTTATTAGCTGTACATCTTACATCCTCTTTATTAGGATTCTGCATCTTGAGGGTGCCCTGTGGCTTATAGATTTTTTAAAATACAAACCAGTGTCATTTCTCTGTTTAGAAGAACATTTAATTAAACTGGATTCATAGCTTGTATGGGGCAAGTTAAATGAAAACTAAATAGAAGGCATATGATTACATGTTATTAAGAAGAGCGACTGCTCCAGAGACCAAACTCTTTTAATACAACATTAAGCTGAACTCATTTCATATGCACAGGTTGCTCTGGCCTGTGAGCAGAACACGTTTTGAGAAGATCAGCAGAATGGTTATGGGCACTAAACAGCTTTTAACAAAATGCCTGTTTCAGGGAAGAAACCTTTCCTAAGCTAGACTTGAATATGCTAACGACAGAAATCAAAGCTTTGCAGTGATTCTAGGTAACCTTTTAAAAATTACTGCTTTTATAGTGTCAGATGTAAATGATAAGATTGGCTTTGTTTATTATTTCACTAGCCATACAAAGGGCCACAATGAGTATAAAAATAAAATTGGAGATATTTTGTAGGCTTGAGTCATTGGCACGTCATGACCTTTTAATGGTTTTTAGGAAAGCAAAAGGAACCATAATTAAAAACTTCATTACATAATTTCATATTCCCTACTCCATTTACGTTAACACTGTTGGTACAAACAGATTTTTTTAAGAAAAGCACTCACCAAATTTCCTTTCCAGGCATCCTAAGGTGGTTTTTGAAAGTCTGCTGTACCCATGTCCTTCTCCCACCCTGTCCCTAAAATCCATCATGGCTACAAAGCCTTCAGCAGTGGTGTGGCACTCAGGGGGCAAAAGCTGCTATTTTTTACATGAATCGCAGCCATCTCATTGTACTCTTATAGCTCCCAGCTGCTCTGAGGTTAGGATTGCCTTTGGTGGTTTTGCCTGTCATTTGGAGGAGGTATAAGGGTTTGGGTGTGCATCGCTACATGGCACTGGCTGGGTGTCGTAGCTCTCTTCCCCCTTCCTTCCCATGCACCCTCCTTGCCTGTTGATTTACCTGTTACTAAGGTTAAAACCATGACAGTGACAAGCTCCAGCTCAAGCCCTCTTCAAATCCTCACAAGGACATCACATCTATTTTCTCTGTTGCAAGTGAGCATGCACAGCTAGAGCTCCGGAGAGGCTGCTCTCAGCATGATGTTCATGACTGCAAAGCGTTAGGTGATTGAGATCTTGTCTCTGAAACTGGAGTTAGCTTCCAATAAAGTAACTTAAAATCAAGCTGCTTGGCATGGTACCTACTGGTGGGACCAGCACTCTGTCTCCCCGGTATGTGTTCCCTAAGCCCCACTGCATTTTGGGCAAATAATCCGTGTCAGCAGTGAGGACATTGCTGTGGGAGGATTTGGCTCTCAAACCTCCTCCAAATCAAATGGAGAGCACAAGGAAGAGGTTTCTTATGTGTGAAGTGGATGCACTCAGAGGCGAGGCTGCACCGTCTCCCTCCAACTCAGCTCCCTGGCCCTCTCTGGAAGGAAGCACCAGTCCCCCCTGTTCTGCCCGATTCCCCCAGTTCCAGCAGAAGCTTTATAAATCCCCTGGGCATGAAGATGCCTAGTGATGAGAATAAATACCTATGTCCTAAGAATGGGGAGGCTAACTCCTTTACTCAGCATTCCCTCGAGCGTGTGCAGGCGGCTCTGCTTGCTGCCCTCGGCACTCCTGACGTGGCCCCAGGGCACCTCGCTGCTGGGAGCTACAGCCTGAGCCCCAGGGCTCCTCCAAGGGTTTGGGGTGCCGAGTGCTGCCGCAATACAGGTCCCCAATTAATAGAATAACTTTTGTCTGTGCATTAGGCCAGACATGTCCCTCTACCCTATGTAGGTCAGCGAGAGCCTTGGGAGTGCAGAAGTGTGCTCTGAAAAAACGAGGAAGAGACCTTCCTATTTCAAGGTTGATTTAATTCCTTTTCACAACATCTGAGAGGAAATGCTTCCCCAGGAGTGCCACTTCCCTCACTCATGCCTCTTCTGGGAAGATGTGGAGATCTCAGCCTCTCCTGCACCACGGCCCCCGCACAGCACGGACTCCGCTTCTCTTGGGGTCCCTCTCTAGCTGATATCTCTTGTCTTCTCAGCATGTCTACTTTCTAGCTTTCTTTTTCAACTGCAAAAGGAACGGAGCACTTCCCTGTGTTGCTAATGCGAGCGTGCAGTCAGACACGCAGGAGAGCAGAATTATAGCAAATAAAATGAAACAAATAAGACAACTGTCTTCCAAATGGAAGTGTGGTTGTCCAGAGGTCGAGCTTATAACCTCTTGGCTTTGAAACAGGCTCTTAAACGGAGACCCTGCGTCTTTTTTGTTTGTTAACACAATCCACCCTTGGGGCACACCAGTACAGCCACGGCTTTGAGGGGAGTTGTAGCCAATACAGTAATGTGCAGGGACGTAATTAGCAGCATTGGAAGGGCTGCTGTGGGCAGATGGGAGCCGAAAAGGCTGTGCTTGTTGTGAGACGGGCTTTTATACGTGTTGGCCTGGGAGTCTAAAGCAATGTGTGATGAATGACCTTACACATCGATAAGCCATTTGAACAGTAAACCATGGCATCTGTGTCCCTTGCTTGATTACTGGGCAGTTGTACCCTCTCTATAAATCATGCCAGAATGAGGTTTCCCTTAGTGATCTGGGTTAACCTTTCCTGCCGTGCGGGTTAGCTACCCAATCGTTTAAACCAACTGTTCAGTCCGGTGGCCTGAGGTTCACCTGCAAAATAACAAACCCCAAATTTCTCTGGCCATGGTCCTTTGCCTTCCAGCAGACACCGGTTTCTGCCTTAGAGCAAGTGCTGTCTTCAGTCACAGCCTCAAAGCTTCTACAAGGTGACAGGAGGATTAGTCTGGACCAGACCTGTAGGAATCAGAAAGACTGCAAAGTTCATGCTGAAAAGCTTCTGTCTTTGTCAGAGTACAAGCTTTTTTGGTTTTGGGTTTTTTTTCAATCATATTTTTTTATCCCCCCATACCATTACCTGCTGCCAGGCATATAGTGTTACAGCAGCCCATAGGTGCTTGAGTATTTACTTCATATTTTGCCTTCTGCCCTGGCAGTACATCTGTCTGAGCAGCAGTTCATCTGTTTTATTTCAGGAAATATCCCGATCCCAGTGATAACTTCTGATGGAAATATTCGGTGACTGCTGACACTCAAGATTTCTTGGGTTTTGTTTTCCAGAAAGTTGTAATTTCAGGCAGTCTTAGCATCCGCTTTCACATTACAAAACCCAAGAGAACCTGGTTTTTACACATGTACAGCAAAAAGCCTTTTACTCAGAATTTGGTTAAAATGCACCATGGCCTGTGTCTTCCCTGGGATTAAACACAGAATGTCAGGGTTCATGCTCCTGTGGGCTGTGCAAGCAGTGCTCTCAACAGCTAGTGCTTGCCCTGGGCTTAGATGTCAGTCGTTATCAGGAAAAAAGAATGAAATTGAAGAAGAGGAGGTTTAGTGTGTAAAAAGGGTAACCATACTTCTGAGCCGTGATGGCTTGTATAGTGTCTCCAGTGATGGTCATTTCAGCTTGGGCTACAACAAGAAGATCTAAATGGTTGGTCTATCATGATGGTTTATTTAGTGTTCTTCCAGCTGTGGTTACAGGTGGGAACCTAGGGAAGAGTATCCTATACATCTTATATATATATATATGGCAAGACATATGGTAGTTTTCCTCAATATTTTTCCACCTGTTTCAGCTCAGGGACATCCTGCACTGGACACTGGATGTTCCTCTTCAAATCACTTTTCATCCACCACACTGCTGTCTTCTCTCGAACCCATGTGAAGGTTTAACATCTGTCCCTTTTGCAGGAGGAGTCCCAGAGGTCACCCAGCTGCCGTGGGAAAAGCCTTCTCCTTCTTCAGGGTTTATAATCGGAGCAACAGCAGCCATGGGGGAGGCAATTTCTGTCAGCAAACTCATCCGTGATCACTGATCCATATTTGGATCAAATCCTTAGAGTCGTCTTCCATAAATAACTCACTGTCCTTCACATTAAAAAAAATAAAAAATCATTTGTTATTTGTATTACAGATGCACCTAAAAAGCACCAACCAAGATGAGGACTCAATTGTGCTAGGCACTATAAAAACAAGCAGTAATCCCCCAAAGAGCTTTTAAAGTAAGGAATTGATAGTTTAGTTCTCCTAGGAAGACTAGTCACTGTGAATCTTTAAAATATATTTCTATGCAGAGCGAAGAAGGTTGTTTGGTTTTCATTCCTTGATAGCACACATAAAGCACCAAACACAAATTCAAAGCGTGACTGCAACTCAAACCCTAGGCAGAACGTGTGTGCAAATCCTGCCAGGTACATCCATTGACTTCTAACCAGAAATTTCTTCCTGAATCAGGAAACAATGATTCAGGCATCATTTCTTACTTAAAGTATCAGCCCTGCAGTGGTAGATTTGATTATGACAGGCTTCATAGAGAGGAGCAACCCCATATTCTTACCATAAAAGCATATTTCTGGCTTCCTGCTGTTGCATTGCAATCATGGACGTGCTCAAAACAATCATTTTTAGAGTGGTTCGACTCCTGCGCTTGCCTTGGTGCACTTTGAAGCAGTTTGTTCTAAGCAAGTCATGTTCACTATCCTAATCTGACATGAAGCCTGATGGAAAAATCTGTGATCGATTACAGCAGCAGGACAAAGAGATATGAGAGGAAAGCGATGCAAAAGAACAGATATCAATCACTGGTCCGCAACGAGCCTAAAGAAGGTAGCTGGAGATATTACCGAATGTGAAGGCAGTGTAGCACATCTTTTTGCTGTTGTAGGTAAACACTCCGAGCTGCAGACTGTTTGTCTTACAGACAGACCGATTTGGTATGAAAAGTGGATTTTGAAGTATGGATTTTGTTGGAAGGGGACAAAATAAACTCTTGGTTTGTTACCTTGAAAACGGTGTAGCATGTAATGAGTGTTTGCAGCAGTTTCACGGCTGCTTATTACTGTTATTTTTAAGCTTCTAAGTGTTTTTTATATTTACAATTTTTAATTGATTGCACATAAAATATATGACAGAAGAAATTTGTATTGAATAAGAAATAGCAGACACGATCCACAAACTCTTTAATGTTGAGTTAGCTTTTTTCTCGTTTCTGGACAAGATCACATTTCAAAGCAAATTAAAAATGTGAAGCCAAATTCTGATGGCAACGCAGGCGACAGAAACCTTCCTGTCACCTTTAATAAAAGCAGGTGTAAGTTTTCAGTATTAGTCCAGTCTGTCCAATTCACATCTTTCTGTCTTTATCTAATCTAATACATGGTCATGAGATAAATTACAGAAGCGTATGATAAATTGCATTGCTATTCATTTTTGGCAAGATCACTTATACTCTGGCCACTAATTCATCTCCACCGGGATCCACCGTAACATACCAGATCCTTGAAACAGCCTCCAAATAATGTAATTTCATTTTCTTTAAGAAAACAAAGAAATTATATCTGCTGGCAAATATCCTGCTTACCCTCACCAAAAAAAATGATACCTCATTTCCACCTCTGCAAAATCGTAGTTATAAAAATACCAAAATGTATTTGTAGCATTGAGAGACTCAAAGATATTAGGTCCTTTCTTCTATTTGAGTGGGAAACTCTGACATGATTTATATCGATAGATTTCAAAGTGGGAAAGGATGACATGGTTCAGGGATTTCAAAAAGTTATTAATCTGGTTATTTCTGTGTTCATTATTTATTTGGCTAGAGATTTGATAATAGAGATAGAGCACACAAAACTGAGTAAGAAATCCGCAATATGCTGTAATAGTTTTTTCCCCGTGCTTATTTGGAGCAGTTCACCACTCTTGAACAAAAGCACTATCCGGAATCACACCGGTACCACCTTGGACCCACACGTTCATGCATCTCTGTTAGGTACCACTCATATCCATCTGGAAGTGGAAAGCGTAATATCCCATTAAAGCAAACAGGGAAGATAACTTCTTTTCACTGACACCCATCAGATCCATCCCTGCCTTCCGTATGAGCTCTGCTGGGTAGTGAAGATTGGTGGTGAAGTGCGCCTTGATGTGCAAGGAAATTGTGAAGGTTGGAATGTGAGGTGTTGGGAGGTATGAGCTGATGAAGGCTGACTTTGGGAGTCGTAGAAGAGCTCCCCGTGGCTGCTAGTGTGAAAGAGCACCAGGACCCTCCAAGCACAAAAGCTGGTGTCAAGCCCATTGATTGCAGACAACCTTGGTCCCAACACCAACATGAGCTGTTGGACGTGCCAGGGTGGTGGTGGGCACTGAGCTTCATCCTGAGCCAGCCCCACATCCCAGCCCAATCTCCCACCACTTCGCTGCCAAGGAAGAAGGGAAGCAGTGAGCTGGTGGCAATTTTGGCCAGAGGAGACGTGTTAGTTCCCATGCCCTGGCTCAGTGCCAGCCTGGGTAATTGCTTTCTGCTCCTCAGCATTACCGACAGCTGACAGCCACCTCCTCCTCCTTGTCCTGCCGTAAATCGCTGTGAAATGGTGCCGTGAACCAACCAACAGCTGCTGAATTTCACCCAGGAGATTGCTGTACCTCAGTGGTAAGGGAAGTGGTTTTGTGTATCAAGATTTTAAAACAGCTTGGGCATTTTGGGGTAGAAGATACTACTGATGTGAAAAGACAGTTATTATATTTACTGCAAAATCCACTATCTACCCCATGAAAACACGAGTAGTACTTCAAGATGGAGCATGTATTGCAGGATGATGTGAAAACCTGGCCTTGCTGGTGGAAGGGAAAATTTTCCTGGTGATTTCAGAGAGGTGAAGGCTTCATCCTACACTATTTAATAGCAGTTGAGGCATAATGGTTACATCCAGCTAGTTGGATGCACTGCTATAGGCACTTGAGAAATATGATAGACAGATGCATTCAGCTAGGTAGATATCCCCTGGTGTAGTGAGCTGAAGTCAATTATGGAGTTAAATTGTGAAAGATTTGACGTGATGTCATTTATATCTTGAGTCATAATTAACACTTAAAGTTCAACTCTATGGCAATTTTCTTTTAATAACACTTAAAACCTATATAGAGCTCAAAGAATTGCATAGACATGATGAAGGATGACTTGAGTGGATGCCAGAATTTCAGCATTAGTAATTAATCCTCAAAACACTTTTGCAAGGCATACGGGTAGCATCATTTCTCTTCAATTTCTCCTTTGAAGACAAGTGGAGTTTGCCCAATGCCTCCCCCAAGTCCTTGGCACCTGAAGATAAGGAATGAGGATTTTTCAGGTGCTAAACCAGCGAACACTCAGATCAACCCAGGTCCCATCTTTTTGTCTTGATATATTTTTAAATTCTACCAAAATCTTCAGAATGATTATGGACAAATTGCTTGTCAAATGGCCTGTTTTTTTCCGATTAGAAGCTATGGAAATGTAGAAGAAAATATCTGCCACAAACAGAGCTTCTGCTTCTAATATTTTCATGTGGACGAAATAGGAAACTTACTGGGGTAAGAAATGTACTCTTGGACTGAGACCTTGTAAGCAGAGATTCAGCTCACTGCAGATTTTTATGGTCAAGTTATAACTGCCTGTAAAGCAGGGGTTTAAAATGGAAGTGCTGACAAAACTTTTAAACTACAACAGCGGAAATGGCGCCGCAATAATTTATAATCTACAGGCAGCTTTGGATTTATTATCACAATGACAAATGCACAGTCATTGTTAATAGGATATTTCCCAGCAAGGACTTCTTGTTATGCAAGCCAGGTTCACTATGTCATGCAGCATGATAGCAATAAAGTCTACAAGAATTTGTAATGAACTTCAATTACTAATAGATTATGGTTAATGGGAAATATGTGCAGTAAAGATATGGGTTTTTATATGCGCCTTCTGGTACTCTACAAGGCAATGATTTATGCTACAATTTATGTTAACATTCTCCAGTACGAAAAAAAGCCTAAATTGGTGGAAAGCCACTCCATCCATAACAAATATTTAAGATAATTTTGCACATCATGTAAATGAAGATGTAAAATTAGATATTAATCCATTTCATTTTAGCATTTGTATTTTTATTAAAAACGAAGACTTTGCCCTGCTGTGTAATGACATTAAAAAATCCTATCATGGGCTGCAAGCATGAATTACACCGATGTGGAAATGGCGACAGCAACTGAGCTGTAAGTGCATTTGTTCAATTTGCTGTGGTAATTAACAGAGCAGTGAGGATATTTTTCTATGTATGATTTAAAGTAACAGGCCTGAAGCTGCTCAGGCAGATGTGTTTGATGTGGAGGGGATACCTATGTGAAGACCGGGCTCCTCTGGAGGGGGTCAGCCTTTTCCTCCCCGACTTTTGCTCTCCCCCAGCCTTCCCGCATGGCACCGCTCCAAAGCCATGCCTCATCCGCAGCCATCGGGCTATTCCCTTCCCTGCACAGCAACCCTCCCGGGAGAATTACTTTGGGAAATAATCACCTGACGCAGCATCAGAGCCACGAGCTCACACTTACTTATCAGAGGGACACAGGCCTGCGTGTTTGCCTGCCATTTCAAAGAAGAGTTCCTCCTCCCCCTCCTCCTCCCTCCCTCCCTCCAGCTTTTTTCTCCTTTACCTGTAATATAATCTGTATATTCCAGGTTTATGTGCTTGGAAAATGAAAAGAAAAAAGGATGTCCCCCAATTTAAAAACAGACCCGGTTCAGAACCATCTCTGATGAACATATAGGTGCAATGTTAAAGGTTGCATTTACCCAGAGTCGTGTTTCTGCAAAATGTTTACACTTCATATCTGAAACGTATATTTAGCCAGAAAGGGGCATCCCTGCATGAAGAACTCACAGAATAATTTCTGGAATATTTTTAACAGAGGTAGCCTGATGCCCAGCTTGTTTCAATCAGTGTTGTGCTGGTTTAAGACCATTGCTCTTGGTGAACCTCTATGAATTCTATAAATTCACTTTCTAGGGGTGAAAGTGAGGAAGACCCGTCCTGTTGGCCCCCACATCCACCTAGGGGTTTGCAGAGACCAAGGGTGGTCTGGAGATGTGCTTTTGGAAGAAATTTCTGCTGATTATGAAAAAGCAGACTTTCTGAGATGAAAACAATTAATTCAGTGCAGAAAGCACCCAGGTAAGCTCAAAATGTCCACATAAATCCCAGTCCATGGACAGGTTGGACTCCCCAGACATGCTCTGGAATACCAGTATCTCACTGTACAATTAAGGGTGATTGTCACATGAAAATGTGGTTCTTCAGTCTGTTAGGAAGTTGTTTGAGACATTTACAAAAAATTCTTCAGTTTTCATGGTCAAATGAGCATAAAATTGTGCTTCCCTACACTCTTTTCCTGCTAAATTGTACTTACAGTAGTTACTTCTTGGAAACGTGTGTGTTACAAATTTAAAATTAAAAATAATTTATCCCTTAAGGGTGCTCTTCTGATTCAGTTTTCCCCCAGTCCCTTAATGGAAGCAGCTACATATATAGAATGGAATTTACTGTACTTTTTTTCCCCCAGTTTCTTAATGAAATTCTCCTCAGAAGCAAAAGCACTGGCAGAGGACCTCTCTGGTGTGTCTGGTTTTAGATACCAAGTTTTCTTCTCCAGACTGGGGTGAAAGTGCCTTTTCCCCCAGCGAATTCTGCTTTTAAATAGGACCCTGTGCAACTCCACTCACCCAGTAAGCACTCCCTCTCCCTGGCCTTTCCCTTTCTGATTAAAGAGGGGAAGAAGCTCTCGTGCATTCACACTGAGTCTCCTTTTGTGTATGTGTGTATGGTCATATCCTCCTCTCCAGATCATCTCTGTTGTTCCTCATCTTTGCTGCTCCGTCCCACGTTTTCAGAGCAAACCTCCTCCAAAAACTCTAAAAACCTTTTTTCTTGTATTTTTTACCTCTGCTAAACCAGAAGAAAACAGGACCTGCATGTGCACCTTGTTCCTGGGTTTTATCATTGGATTTTGGTTTTTTGTTGTTGTTCTGGCGTTTCTGTGGCTCCCAAAGATGCATCAGTCCTGACAGGGTTGATGTGGCAATATTCAGCAGTCACTACCTTCGCACGCACCATTTACAAGAGGTCACTGATGGCACAAAAGAGCTACAAAAATAATTGTAACTTTAATTTTTTTCCCATTAGAAATGCATGCAGTATTTTGTCCTAATGAGAGATTATCTTTCTTTCCCACTTTGGCATATCAGTATAGCAGCTTACAGATATATGGAGGTCTTCTAATGCAGGAATGTGTATGTAGCACTGTGTAAAAGTGGTAATAGATTTTGTTCTGTTCATCAGCTGGCAAATATCATGGAAACATTCTAAAATACACTGGAATTAATATTTGATCACTAGGACAAGTGTGTGTTTCAAATAATTCACATGAAATGAATATAAACAGCTATTAATGCCCAATACATTCTCTTGTAAATCACTTCAAATCTTTAATAATCTATTATATTTGTATCAGAAATGTATATGCAAAAATAAAACATAATTTCTTGCAGCTAAAGCATTGCCTAAAGTAAACCATTTCAACAATAAATCAAATTATTTCAATGTTAGAAATCAAACCTGTCTCACTAAATTAACAGAGTCTTCAGACTATTAAATACATTCAAGCCACTATGTTTTATTCTGCTATGCATTGTACCTTGTAGAGAGCATAACACTTAAAACCATAAAATCATTTAGCAAAACAATGCATCAGCTACTGGAGTGGAGACAGCCCCGTACGGAGAAGGGACTGAGGAGGTGAAGCACCTTCTTGCTGAACATCCTATGCTCTACATTGAACAGATTTACCTGACATGACACCATTGAAGCGGGAACTAAAGCCAATGAAACCTGTCAGTTTGGCATCAGCATTTATTTTCACATCTTCCACACGTGGCCCTTGCTGCCAGGCTAGCGAAAAGCTGTGACCAGGAGGTTTGTGTGTTTAGCTAAAACTACCAGAAAGCCCTATGTGACGGCAGCAGCTGATTCCTAAAAAAGGCTGTGCATCAGGGCTCATTAGTGAAATCATAGAATAATTTTGGTTGAAAAAGACCATTAAGACCATCAGGTCCAACCATTATCCTAACACTACCAAGCCCAGCACTCCACCTCTCCAAGATGGTTGTTACCACCACTGTGTCTTGACCATCTTCAGTCACTTTGCTCTTGCAGTGCCAGATGGACCTGATCCACAAATAGCTCTGCAGGTGCAACACCGTAAAACCAAAGTGAAAATACAGGGAGAGGGAAGCAGTGCCATTAAACGTAGTTGGCTGTGGAGACAGGAGCAGACAATCATCACACGTGCAGAAGGTGTCAGGCCACTATCATGGTAACTAGATGTGTGAGATCTTGAAGTCACAGCAAGCTCAAGAAATCCCATCGAGCAGCCACCCAGATGGTCATCATTTCTGAGCCTCCACTCTTGCCAAGCTGCACTGAGAAGTTATGATTTGTTTGTTTGGTCTGTAGAGAGTTTTTAAATTAAGGTGATGCAATCATGTATACTTCTTGATTATTTCTTAGAAAATGGTCGAGTTTCTGCAGTGCCTGGATGGATGGTCCAAGTTACATCTGATTATACATCCACACAATAAAGCACAATTAGTGACGTACACATTCATAGATTAGTGCAGAATTAATCTGGTATTAAAGCTCACTTATAACAACAGATATTAATATTGATTGGTCAACAGGCTCCAAAAATTATGTATCAGTCCTGAAGTAAACTAAGCCATTTATAAAGTATGAAAAACATATTTCAGCTGTTAATGGTTTTATCTGACTCTTTGCTTTGGAACAAAAAGCAAGAAGAGGTTAACTCATGGCTCAATCACTATTACACTCAAGTTGTTATTAAAAAGCACCTTCCCATCTCTTTTTTCACTGCATTCAGGCTTTCTTAATTCTTCCAGTACTTGATGCTTTAGTTCAGGAGGAGCATTTTTAGAAAACTCACAAGTTTCTGTCAGGAAATCCAGCAACAGCTCTCCATCCTTGTTCCCTTCAATAAAGCAGCTGGTTATGTCCATGTGGGATGGGAGCTCATGGAGCTGGTACTTCATCCCAGCTGAATCTAGTATCCTTTTGATGCCAGTAGAGGAAATGTAAGAGCAGAGATCGCCTAAAGGCAAGGAAGACCCATACTTCTTCCACAACGTTTCCCAGCCACTGTTTCCTGAGAGATAAACCACAGAAAAATGCTCAGGAACACGGAAAAACATAATTTGAACAATTTTTTGATGAAGTTTTTTAGCAGTTGTCCTTGTGAGCAGGATCTCTTCAGAGCTGGTATTTGTGTCTTGGAGTATGGTGGAGACTTCTGCCTCTCTGCTCCTATGCCTCAGGACTGGGGGCTGCAGGAGGGGACGACACATTACCTATCCTAGAGCTCCAGCACCTCCCACCAAGACCCCAGCTTAGGCCAGAGCAGTTCAGCGCACTTAATCCTCCCCTCTTCCACTCCCAACACACTGCATCCCTCTGCTTCATGCACACAGGGACATCCTTCCATAGCCCACATGCTGAACACTAGCTATTCAGTGCCACCTTCTTGATTTAAGCTACTCTCTAGATTTCAGCTGCCTGTTTGGAAGACCAAATCCTCGTCTGTTCCTTCACCTAATTACTTTGTGGTTGAGCTACACATGAGCTTCATTGAAACACTTATCACCAGTAAACTATCTCTCTGCTATGTGAAATACACGGGGTGCAAAAACCTGATCACATTGTCCATGTAGCTGGATGTGTGGTGAAGAAAATGTTGAGATGAACAGAGCCCAGGATGAAGCTCCACTATCCTCCCGGCCTTCAGCCTTCGCTCGCATCAAGCCGACGTGCTGTTGGGCATAGGCAATGAGAGGGCTGCCCCTCACCCCAAGCAGACCACCCCAGTGGTGCCAGAATGACATTTTGGCTACGTACTATTTGAGTATGCAAAGATGAGAGTGAGGAAGGAGAAGGCTCCTGTATCACTGCAATCACCTCCAGAACTGAGCCCATGCCAAGCCCACACTTGTGCATGCACCTCTTCTCAAGGACCGTTTTACAAAGAAAACCAGCTGGGTAAGCTGAAAACTCCCCAAATATGTCTTCACATCTTTATTTTCCCTCAGCCTGCATCTATGATTCAGCATTTCTGCTATAAATCATTTATAAAAAGATCACCCAGAATCACTGGACGGGATGAAAACAACTTCAAGCGTAATGAGCAGCTCTTGAGAGTTACGACTATAAATCTCCATAACTACAAAAACCAGTTGCTCGGCGGTTTTGCAAATGCTTTATCTGCAAACAGTTATTTATAGTCAAATAAACAATTTGGTGTTTAGAAGAGGGGCTACAATATTTTCTTTCACCTGGTGGAAATTGAATGCGGAGCACTAATTGCAGAAAATCTGCTGGTGTCAGTGTTGTGTGACTCAGTGCCATCTCTGAGCCGAGCAATTATACACTACCTGAACGCAGCATTATTATAATAGCTCTCAATAGGCTCAGCATATGGCACTACTTTTGTTTTCAAGGCGATGTAAACAGATTTTTTAAAAAGTGTTAAAAATAACACCACACAGCTCCTGCAACTTGCTTGCTCTTGCGGCAGGAACAACACAGGAAGGATTGCCACCTTCACCGACTGACCAAGCCCCCTCTTATCAGCCCTGTTCCCAGACTGGTTTTTAATTAACACATCCTAATGTGTTTATGTTGGAGATGACATTCTGTTCAATTTTTTGAAATGAGCTTTGTTCTGCTTATCTTTCAGTACTTCTTTTTGCTTCAGTGCTCATTTTCATAGTGCTCCTTCCTTCTCCTCTCCATACTCTTCTTTCCCTCAAGGTTTTCCCCTCCCTTTCCTGTCTGCTATTCTGAGCTCTACTCTTCTCTCCCATTTTCTTGCTGGCTCCAGCAATTTCTGCTCCATTCTGCTCCATCAGAAAACAGAGTTGCTTGTCCCAGAGAGGACTTCAAATACTTTTCATAAATTCAGATTTTTTTAATTACATTAATTTCAGAGAGACATATGTTCCTCCCTGTATTAAAGTTTCTTGAATATCCAAAGGGACAGGTTAAGCAACTGGAAAAGAGTTTCAGTTAACTATACACAAGTAATCAGCAATAGTCTGATATTATGATCTATCCTCGTTCAGCCAAAGAACAAGAATAGTGACTCAGATCATTTAAAATGCAGATCTCTCATAGTGAATTGCTTGAAAATCCTTTAAACTAAAAACATTTTGGAGAAAAATAGTTCGAACAAATTCATGTCAGAGAAGTGTCACTTCTTTGTGGACACTTCACAAACACAAAAAAGGAGCTTCTTCAAACCCGTTACAGTTTGCAGACATGGCCAAATTAAATAAAAACATTAAGCTTAAACCTCTGAACAAATAGCACTTAACATCTCTGACAAAACTATCAGACGTGACTGCTTACACAACTAAATTTCCATACCTTGTGAGGCAAACTAAAGGTTTTTGAGAGTCAAATTAGACCCCACCGTTGTAGGATCTCTAGCATACCTTGCCCACAGTGTTAAAAGCTTGTTGTTTACTCTGCTCCCGCATTTTCCTGCTGGATTGACCACAGAGCATCTCTTCGAGATCTGAAACAGCCTAAGAATGCTCTTTTCCACCCAAAATGATGATATTAAGGAAATGGGCAGTTTGAGAAGAAAATGAACCATATGTGCTCTAACACCTGCTGTATGACACAGCCGAGCCCTGTCGTAACCATTTGCTTAATGCCACAAGTCTCCGGGAGCGAGATAATGCAGTGCCCAGCCTGAAAATCTTTTTACAGAGAATAGCAGAGGCTGAAGAAACTCTTAAGAGTGAGAGCCGCAGGATGGAGCCTCTCACCCGCTTCGGGGCAATCTGCTGCTGTCCATCGCTGGCCAGGCTGCAGGACGGGGAAGGGCAGAGGGCAAGAGAAAGGTGTTTTGTGCCCATGGCATGGTTTTGCTGGCTCACAAAGCCTTCAGCTTTACAACCTGCAGCACCGAGCTGCGCAGATATGGATGGTGTGCAGATTTCAGTGGATGTAGATGAGTAGACACCATTTATTCAGTTCACCTCTATCGGTGATAAAGGACATCGTAAGTAACAATGTGCATTGGTTTCTAGCTGGCCCGTGTGGGACTCACAGGAACCCCAAACATCCTCAGGGCTCTTGCCTAGCTGAGCAATGCTGGTAGAGCAGGTCTCACCTGACACCAGGATAATGAGCAGCTTCGCTTGTGCTTCCAGGAGGCTGTGGAAATACTGGACAGTCGCTGGGACATCTTTCACATAATACAGCATCTGGAAAGAGCAGAGATGCTTACAGAGAAACAGTGAGGTCCTGGTGAATATTATAACTGGTACCACTAGGTAAAAGAAACCAAATGACAGAAGAGCAGCAGGATGACAAGACAGGTTAGCACAACGCCGGGCAGTGGGCTCACACTGCAAGCTCAGGACTGTCACTGCCTTGCCTGCTCTCTGGATCTCCCAGGACCAAGCTCATGTTCATTCATTAATCCAAGGTAAAGAGATTTGCCTTTCTTAGCAGTGAAGATGGCTTGTAATGGCTTCAGTAAACTTGGAAATACAAAGGCAATCTCACAGTGAGGACAAGAAGCTTTGAAAACACTAGTTAAAATGTATTTTTAGTTGACTGCCACCCACAGCCTGGTTAATAATACTGTTGTGCTCAAAGTTGCTTTGCTGTAACTCATCCTTCATTTTTGCAGTTCACTTATGCTTACGTACTTCAAATTACAGGGAATTAAACTCACCTTTCTTCCCCTTAGAGCAGATAATGAGGTCACATACTTCACACCTACGTTTAACAGCCAAGTCTTTTACTTTGCAGAGACTTTTACCTGGATCATGTGAATGAAGTCCCATTTTCTAAACTTCTTTTCTGCATTTATTCGACTTTCATATTCATAAGCTGTCTCCTCATGCCAGGTAAACTTTACGTTCTCAAGGTTTGATGTCTCAGCCACACGCTCTGAAATACAAGAGAAGGCAGGACAGAGTTATCTCAATTACAAATATGAGACAGATTTCCATTCAGAGCATTAATGCATTCAAAAGTCATATTTAGGTGGAGAGTTTTGGTACCAGTTTAACACAGCAGCAGAATATTTAAAACCTCAAGCCCATATGTGAGAAGGGGCTGTAAAGGCCTTTGTAGGATGAAGTCTTAAGAGGGTCTGATCCTTTTCCCTTTGCATGCTCATTTGGGCTCCTCCAGTCTTTGCCTGATTGAAAAAAAGAGAAAGAAACTCTTCCCCACGAGTGGCTCAAGCTGAATTAAAAGATATTGGCTGGGATAAACAGTTATGAGGCCACGAGCAGCACATTTCATGCTGAATCAAACAAGAGCTGACAGCCCCTTCACTTAGGTGCCACGCAAGACCCATGTGGCTGAGCAGAAGCCAGGCCATGGCGAAGGGTTTTCCAGAGACTGAACAAATAAATATAGGGGCTCGAGGATGGATCAAAGAGGGTTTCATTTTGGAGAAACACAATCAGAAGCTCAAGAAGGGCAGAGAAAGCAAATGGCTCACTCTGTGAATGTATCACGGGGATGGTGGGAGAGGAAAGGAGATTTGCTCCATGAGCAAGGACCTGTCTCTTGATATTTGGCTTCTGCTGTGTTCAAATAATTTTTCAAAAGCTCAGCTTTGGCCAACTGCATCAGGTAGAAGGGATAATAGTCTTTTAAAATGGGGGCCTGCAGGAAAGATGGAGAGGGACTCTTTATCAGGGAGTGTAGTGATAGGAAAAGGAGTAACGGTTTCAAACTGAAAGAGGGGAGATTTAGATTAGACAGTAGGAAGAAATTCTTCATTGTGAGGGTGGTGAGGCACTGGCACAGGTTGCCCAGAGAAGCTGTGGCTGCCCCCTCCCTGGCAGTGCTCAAGGCCAGGCTGGATGGGGCTTGGAGCAACTTGGTCTAGTGGAAGGTGTCCCTGCCCATGGCAGGGGGTTGGAACTAGATGATCTTTAAGGTCCCTTCCAACCCAAACCATTCTGTTCTATTCTAGTCTATTCTATAAAGCCAAGACTAGTATAAAGAGTGACACACAGCGTGTTTTCAGACGTCGATACAATGCACATCCAGCAACTGAGGAAAGCAGAAAGCTGGACAAGTGGATTCAAGGAATTAGTTAAACTGAGAGCCTAGATCATCAGTGGATTTCTTTGCTTTTTATGGGAGCAAAACTGAGAGATAATTTCATAATTTAGGGGATGCTGGAATACTAATGTCCATCTGCTGGCATATGGAGCTCATCTCACTGTGCTCCTGCCTGGCGCTCAGGATTGCTTCAGGACAAAGCTAGCCTTGATGCGATTCCTGTGCTTCGCTGGAGTTTGCATAAATTTAAAACTTAAATGGCCCAAAGGCAGACTGAGCCTTAGCTACAGAACACATGTTCAAAACAACATGATTTGCTAAGACCAGTGCCTTTAAACTACTAATCACAATGTTTCTCGTTTTGGGCTCTGATTAGGACGTATCCCCGTTAGACAGATGAGAAATGCTCCATCAATGCTTATCTCTTCTCTTTTATGGCTGGAGATGGGCCACCCATTTCAGATGCTGCTGCTGTTACTCTGTTCACTTCCATTTATCAGTCACTGGCCCCAGCGCTTGCAGTTCAGAATTAATTTGCTGTTTTAAACTCAGGCTTCATTCAGCAGCAGTTCATATCACCGTCGCAAATAATCTGGTGCAATCTGGTTCAATTCAATTGCTAGAAAGTCTGCAAGGAGGTGCTAGGAAGAAAACTGAGTTGCTTGCCAGGTTGGGCTTTTAAAGTCAAAATTTCAGAAAGGGCAAACTCATTCTGATTATGGGAATTTTCTGCCCAAATATCCATCCGCAGCCAGATGTATCACCCTAGTCATTTTGAAAAGTTTTCCATAATTTTCAACCAGATTGTTGTCTGCATCAGAAGCCAGTTTTGTGCCCTTGATGGGTGCCACCAAATCTGGACTGCGTGCAGTTGGGACAGGCAATGGCAACGTAGCTCAGTTGTGGGGCCATCAACACCAACCATGGTCACCAAGGGACTTCACCTGGACATGGACCAGGAATGAAGGAAAGCCACAGCCTGGCCACAGGGCTTTGAAGAGACCCTCTGTCGCAGGATGTGCCCAAGAGAAACTTTAGTTTGTCATCACTGCAAGTCCCAGCATGAAGTTTCTCTTGTGAGCTTGGCTTCTCTTTCCCAAGGAGAAAGTATCTGTTTAGGCAGAAAACATAACTACCGAATCCTCAGAGGCGCGGATAATGTTTCCAATTCTCCACGGAAAATCTTAGGGCTCAGAAACCTAATTAATGATACCTACTGGGGACATGATTAATTACCAAATAAGAAAGTTTAAAGAAAGAAATTCAGATTAATATTTCATTTCTAGTTTAGCATAAAACTTAAAATAAGGACAACATCTTATATTTTCTTTAACTTTCTTCTGGAACGAAACTCACTGAAGTAGGATAAGCCTGCCAGTTAATTGGTGGTAGGTGGTGGGACTGCTAGGAAGATTCAGCACAAATCCAGTCCCACATAGCCTATGGTCCATGGCCCAGACAGGACAGAAATACTATATGCAAGTGCTCAAACTGTCTTATAAATGGAGCAGATGCTCTGTTGTCTATCCTTCACCACCTCAGCCTGAAGCAATGTAAAAGCTCCTGGGATTTTGCACAAACCACCTTTTCAAATATCAGGTCCATGTAATACAGAGACAGATATAAAAAAATGATGTGTTTCCTGGGAGCCTTTGATGCTTCCAGTGACTCCGAACTCCCCCACTGCAGGGAGAAAGGGATTGTTACTATTTATTTTTTTTTTTCCTTCAACTTTCACAAGTTACTCCGTACTGGGAATGTTTTCTTTTTGAGGACTTAAGCAAGAGTAAGAGTTGGAGATTTTACAGCATGGTTTTACAGTCTGGTATTTACTATGATTTGGAGCATTTCCAACAACACAGACTGCTGATGAGGTTCATTCATTACTGCCACATCCATTCAGCAACCACTTCCTGGCAAGATGTGCTCTGCTTGGGGCTGCTCACAGCCTGTACGGTGTAGCTGGTGTCACCTCCAGGCAAGACCATCATTACCTGCTAAGGCAAAGCCTGGTAGGTGTTTATCCAGCGATAAACAAACTGCGGATTGATATTTAATACTTACTTTGCACAACAATTGGACCAAAGGTCCCCCGCTAACATTCAGTCCTCCTTGGAAAATATTTGGATTTCCTTCATGAATGTTGCTCAGACCTTTGGGCTGGTGGAAGGAAACAAGTTCTAAGCCACAGAGCACACGGCAAAAGCCTTTGCTATCCGTCTTTCTTTCCTTTCCATGTTTTCTAATTCAAAGGATGGTAACTAATGTAGTGCAACACTGTGAGGTTTAGCAATTTGTTATTTGGAAATTATTTTTAAGATATGCGAGAATTACCATGAGACACTAAAATTTTCCCTTTGATGTTGAGTAAGGGTCCTGATTCAGTGCAAGCTGAAGGAGAAAATCTTTCTGAAATGTGGGAATTTTACTCTATTCCCATACAATCACTCATCAGCTCCCACCTTGCTTAGCTTTTAAAGTCTCTATAGCCCAAGCGTTTGCCACACAGAGGTCTTTGCAGTGGGAGAGACTAAAATTTTAATGAGGCTGAACATTGTTGGAAAGCAATGATGGCAAAAAAGCATAAAGTAGTGACATTTTTTAAAACTTTTAAGAGCCAATTCTGACCAGAAAGTGTTTGAATGTGGGGTCATCCAGCGTTCAACTCTTTTTAATGCATATAGTGTATTTAATGTAAATTTAATTTATTTAGTGTAAAAATACCTTTGTACTTGGAGATCTGGTCAGCACTTGGCTCTATCACGTCATTGTTGATGGTGACTCCCGGATATCTGGCTTGTACTTTTGAAAGGATCAGTAGGTCAATCTCACCTAGGGAAGCAGGCAACACGAAATACAAGATGAAAGCAGAACTCAGGCAAATGTTCTTTCACCCATTGTCACAACCCCAGTTTTGAAGACCTGCCATTCAAGTACAGAAAATTACCACACAGGTACATGTAACTGCTTTGTGTTCTCAGCAGATTGCAACTGAAAATTTAGCTCTAGGATTTGAGAAAAAATTAAATATCAGTCCCAACTACCTTCATTCCTCCTCTCTAACGACCACCATCAGTGCCAAGGGAAAATCAGACACAATCATGCACGTGGCTTGACCTCATATTTTCTGTTCATGGCCTAATCTCCCAAGGAAGATCCTGAATTATTCTGATGGGACCAGTTCTGATGGTCTCAAGTCATCAGCAAACCTGGCAAGATTTCTTTGGAGTCAGTAAGAGCATTTTTAGCCAAAAGCACCTCACTGGTTACCAGTTCATGTGGGTGAGGTAGGGGAGAATATGTGTTTACACTGGAATCAGAAACCATTCATGTCGGTTTGTCTTTAGTGTCCTGTGACTTTTTCCATAAGCACGATGTATAGTGTACATACCATTTGTGTTTATCTAACCCCTGTTTACAGAATACCCCAGAGATGACCGTATTTTTGGTGAGGAATAGTTCTCTCTGGACACGGCTCAGGGAAGCTGCAACTATTTTACCAATGGAAGTACCAGTAGATCCAACACTTCAAAATTTTAAAAAAGCTACCATTAGTCTTGCTCATCTCTCCCCATCCACAATAGAGGAAGCTCAGGGAGATGATGTTCCTGCCCTGGCTTGGGTCCAGGGACAGTATTGTGCTGGCTTGCTTAGCTTTCTTGGGACTCACTTCCACTTACAGTGCTTGAATAAATCTTAGGTGGAAAAAATAATAGAAGAATAAATTAAGGCAGAAAGAATGAAGCAGAGGGTATGTGTGGTGAATAATAAATTCAGGGGTCATGTTACAGACAAATATTAAGCTTTGTCCTGGAAGATGTAGTTGTGCTTGCACACAACTCCACTTTATAAAATTCCCTACAAATGGACAAAATTATGTACTGAATGGAAGATCACCCAGCAAACCCTGATGGCCAGACAGACCCTGGTTGAGAGACTGTGGAGGGAGGGCCCCCATTGTATTTGCTCACTCTCTGCCCAGCCTCACGATTTTCAGTGCCTCTGGGCTCCCACTACTTCAGCGTTAACTCCATTATACAGAAGATTCGAGGTATTGGGGACTAAATAGCTGTAACGTGTTCCCCAGAGCTCAGCCCAGCACACCGGGTCCCTCCCCTGGGAAGGTCCTTTTCACTACGAAGAGCTCTCTGCCTGCTTCTGGCCCCACCACACATCAACACGAGCCAAAATCAGGCACCCCAGCCCAGGTCTCACTTGCTCATTAATGCCCTGAGACTTCAACATAAAAAGTGAAGGGTTCAATTTTTTCAGACTTACGTGTCTTTCTTAAAGCAACTGATAACACCAAAATTTACATTACATCTGTGCAAGCATGTTCTTTGAGGGAGGGAAATTGAATTTCTGAAGCAGCAGAAGTAGCTGCAGCTTTGCTATCACTGCAAACCCTGGATTCTGTTGACAAATCAGAGCTAAACCAGGCGTCCGCGGGCTGCTGTGGCAAAATTTAGGAACACAGAATTTGTAATGAACTAGTGCAATATTTTGATTTTTGGTTGCTTTACCATCTTTCTATAAAATGGATTAGCCCTTTGAAAAGGCTGTGCAGGTCTTGATTAAAAAAAAAATAAAAATTGAACTTTGAATTTCCATATGCAGATATGTTAATATATTCCCTTCCACTCTTCTGTGGCCAAACCACCCTTGTATTGTTTTTAACCAAAAAAACCACCCCTTTGATTCATAATTTAATCCACAGCCTTAATTGACTTCAGCTAGCTCCTTTATATGCAAACAAGTGTCCTGAGGCATTTTACAGTCAAATCTGTGGCAGCTTGCATTATCAACAATTTGGCAATTAGGCTATCCAAATTATTTAAACTCTCCAACACAATTACCTTTTAAAGGCTACCACTATGTTCACCATTAAGTTTCTAATTAAACATTTTACGTAACAGGATAGTTTATAGCACAGTTGCTACTTTATAGCAGCGTTGATGACTTTTATGGTTTTTAAAGGTACAGAGTGCGGCGCGCTGGAGTGTGAACTTAATAAGGCAGAAGCTGTAGGCAAAGGCAGGCGCTGTATATGGGCGGGTGTAATGGGATATGATGCTACATTAAACGGTTTACTTGTCTCTCGAGGAGGAAAAGTGGAAAGGAAACATTTTCCTTCCATGCTCCCTCCCTGTGAAGCGCAGGGGCAGATAGGGCCAGGGCAGCAGCTCCATCGCTGCCCTCTGACATCAGCTGGCTTAGCTGGGGGGATTTGGGAATTTGCTCCTTCCTGACCTGCCAAGGACCTGTGATGGGAACAAGCCAGCAAACAGCAGGGTTTTGGTGGTTTGGGGATTTTTACATCACAAAATGAGCTTTACCTGCACAATGTTGATGCAATATCCATCATGCTAAGCTAGAGTGTGTCTTGTTAGGGAGTTAAGTACCTAAGTAGAGTGCTCTTGATAAAAAACAACAATTTTTGGCAGAAGAACATTTTCCTTTTTTTTGGAGAGCAATGTTCCTACTCTGTCACACTGTCTGTTTTATAACTAACGCCCACCATTTACATACAATTGTTTTTACTTATTAGGAGAGTTTGAGAAAGCTGAGATTAGTCTTTGGAGATGGTATGGCTAAAGCATTTAAACTAAATTAACTGTTCATATAAAATTTAAGTTTGATGACCTAAAGGGCAGAGCAGAATCAGAAAACACAGTCTTTAATTATGGGGGATCTTCAGCAACAATTTAATGAGAAGCAGCCACTTGATGTTACTGGTATTTTTTTTCCACCCAGTGAACTTCGGGTAAGAGACTTATTTCTTCTGATTTCTTCCAGATTTCTCCTGGAGCTTATGTTAAGTTCCAGTGTTTTGGAGAACAGTAGCTCCAGGAGGAGCTTGTGCATTGACTGTGGTCAGCAGGTGCGTACAGACAAAACAGAGGTCAGCAAAGGCTGTCACATAGCAGGGCAGGAGGCAGTAATGATGGAGAGTTACCACCTCAGTAGATAGTCACAGAGGAGAATAATTGCAATCCAAGAGAAAATGTAATATTTTGAGGAATCTAAGATGTTATGGCACCCTTCTTTATTGCACAGAAACACTATGGGGCAGTTCAGGCCTCTCTCTGCCCTCAAGGAGTGATGATGGTACAGAAGGAGGTTTCTCATGGAGAACATAGAAGACTAAGGGTGGGGAGGCACAAGCTGTTTTCAGACAATGTGGCCACACACCAGCTAATGTCCTCTGCTCCTGGAGCTGACTTTACAAGAAAAGACTTATTTGCCGCTCTGCTCCTTTCTGCAACTTGTAATCCTCTATTCTTTGAAAAATAGAAAAGAGAAAAACATACCAATATTGAAGTTCATAGCATACCTGCTCCACCACCAACGCTTAGAATATTGATTGTAGGCTTCCCATTTCCAATACTGAAAAACATGATACATTTTAGGAGAGCTACTCAGTAGAGAGGGTTACATTCATTTTTGTGAAGCATGGGAGATCCCTGAAGACTAAAATCTGCAGGACAAAATCAAATGCAACATGCACATGTACAGATATGCCTGTGAGCTGGCAGGAGGGATCAGATTCAGAACTCTGCTCTTTGGAGATTCCTGATTTCCAGGTATTTTGGCGATAAGCAGTAATTTTGTAAGAGGAGTTCTGCTTTTATTATGAGTGCATACAAGCAGCAGCAGATGTATGCCTTCCCCCTGCCTGTGCTTCAAGGACCGGAGACCTCCCTGGGTCTGGACCAGCAGCTTAAAAATTATTTATAGAAGTTTTACATTTTTCAAAATGAGGAGGAAGAGGGGAGAGTGTAATACCTTTAAAATACCTTAGCAAGGCTTTGGCAGAGCCATAAAACCCTGGGTGCAGAGAAGGACCTCCCCAGAACCAGGATTTGACCCCAGCTGCCTGCTACCTGAGCCAGCCCAGAAAGCAAGGGGTCCAGTCAAAACCATGCACCAGCAGGCAAAGCAGGAGTGTTATTTACATGTACTAGAGAGAGCCTAAATATAAGCTGAAAAGATTACTTTTGAAAAGATGCTTTCGATCAAATTTAATGTTAGAATGTAATATCTTATTGCATTTTTCACGTGTTAGAGTTGATTCAGGGCAAGGTGTATTTGCATGCAAGGAAACAATTCAGCCTTATCTCCTCCCTGCTAGGCAGGCTCCATCCCGAAGAGCAGCCATTCAGCGGTGTGAGAAAATGAAATCTCCAGCCAAGCCCTATCAGAGACCTACAGACGGGGCAGCCAGCGGGGAGCAGCAATCTGCCTCTCGCAGGCAGCCCCCTGAGCCCAGCCGAGCCTGTCACCGCCGTGGGACCATGCCCCGGGCTGTCCTTCAGCTCGATGTGGCCACCTCCACGTTACCTCGCTATCACGGCTGGCAGCTGTTTCTCCATGAACTCCCGCATGCTCTGGTGCTCGGTTGAATTCGCGAGGAAGAGGCGGAAAGACTGGAGGTATCTAGCGGGGTCGGTGAGCAAGCTCCTCATGGGTGATGCCATGCTGGGCGTCGGGAGGGTACAGAAGGGGACAGGTTGCTCCCTGAAGCAGACCTAGAGAAGGAGAGGTAAAAAAGCGCGTGCCTGGACTTTGCTCTGCGTCCTCGGCTGTGCTACTGTGTCTTAGAACACTTAAAGAAGTACTATGCAATTTTGCAATAGAAGCTGTAAATCAGGTCTGAGCAGCAAAGGGTAATATATCATCTTTAATCTGCGCAGAGGAAATGCCAGCATTTCTTAACTGTGCTGACACAGGGCTCTGTTAAAACCCAGTAAAAGGGTCTTTAGATGGTTCTTAAGTAAAAGAAAAATTCCCCCATTTCTTGAGGGCATGGAGACACTCCAAAGACTTGGTCTGGATTAGAAGAAAGTGCAACACACATCTCCAGAGATGCCGGCAGACGTTTCTAACTGGTTTTTTTAATCTTTTGATGTTCTTAAAGGGAACATTGACGGTGGGGTGAAAACAATAAAAACCTTATAAATGCACTCTTTATTTTTCTAGTTCCTCTGAAGATGGCCTTAATGGCCTTAAGCTGCGCCAAGGGAGATTCAGGCTTGATATTAGGAAGAATTTCTTCACTGAAAGTGTTGTCAGGCATTGGAACAGCCTGCCCAGGGAGGTGGTGGAGTCACCATCCCCAGAGGTGTCTAAGAGACAGGTAGATGTTGTACTTGGGGACATGATTTAAAGGTGTTGATAGAGCTAGGACAAGGGTTGGACTCGATGATCTTTAAGGTCTCTTCCAACCGAAAGCGTCCTATGATTCTATGATTCTAAGATAATGATTCCCATGGGCTAAGTAGTTAATTCACAAAAGCCACGCAAGTTACTGGAACGGATATTGTGCTAAACTCGGCATACAGAGTCAGGAGCAGGAGAGGCAGAACATGCTACCAGGAAACATTGGGCTGTACCTTGAAAAGTGCACAAAGACATGTTCATCCCCTCTTAAACTGCACTTTAAGTCTATCATGTCTTGTCCTAACTGGCAAGGAGAAAGAGAAACCCTCTTCCACCTCACAGGTCCCGTGCTTAAGGACCACACCGTGCCTCTGCAGTGTCTCTTACTTCCCTGCAGAGGTTACATCCCAGCCACCTCTCATTATTTTTATTGCTTGCTTTGGACTGCCTCCAGCCAAGCCCTGTTGTTGTTGAAGTGCAGCAGCCAAGGATGAAAGCTTCCCACCCGCTGACATCCCCTGGCTCCCAGCATAGCTGGGACAGTTTCCCTCACCTTACTGAGACCCCACTAGCTTGCCTTCTGTCATGGTTTGACCCCAGCCAGCAAGTAACCACCACACAGCTGCTTGCTCAGTCCTCCCCTCCCCTGCTGGGATGGGGAGGAGAATCGGGAAAAAAAAGTAGAACTTCAGGGCTGAGATAAGAACAGTTTAATAGTTGAAATAAAATGAAATATTATAACAATAATAATAATAATAGTAGTAATGAAAAGGAAGGTAACAAAAAGAGAGAGAAATAAAAGTTTAGAAAGACCAGTGATGCACAATGCATCACCACCCGCTGACCAGCGCCCAGCCAGTCGGTTCCTGAGCAGCAATCGGCTCCCTGTGCCAACACCCCCTGGTTTATACACTGAGCATGGTGTCCTATGGCATGGAATATCCTTTGGCTAGTTCGGGTCAACTGTCCTGGCCGTGCTCCCCCTCAGCTTCTTGTGCACTCGCTCACTGGCAGAGCATGGGAAACCAAAACATCCTTAACTTGGGATAAGTGCTACTTAACAACAACTCAAACATCAGTGTGTTATCAACATTATTCTCATACTAAATCCAAAATACAGCACTGTATCAGCTCCTAGGAAGAAAACTAACTCTATACCAGCTGAAACCAGGACACCTTGTCTCGCCAGCATGACCACTGAAATACAAACCATGGGCTTTTTTCCAGACTACTTCTCTTGTCCCTTTGAATTACAATTCTGTCCTCTGTTGTGCTCAAGTCCCTCCCAGCTGCACATCAAATAACAACAGTCTCATTCCTCCTCCAAATCATGAACAGAAACATGAAAGAGTAGCCGGCTCAGGTTCATAGTCGTCATTACCTCCCTTTCTGGCAGTGAACTGCTGATAACTTTTCTGACTAACTGTGCAACCTGTTTTCGACCCATTCTATAGCTGTCTCATCGAGGTCACATCTTCCTTGCTTATGAGAATGTCATGTAAGATGTTGCAAACATCTGAATAGAAGCACCTCCTTCTCCCCTGTGCACCAGGACTCTTGCACCACTGGCAGAATGACGGGCTTGGCAGAATTTCTCTCTCACATCTCCACATTGCCTGGCCATCACCTTAGCCTCTTCCTGGTGCTCAGTCTTTCTTGAAGGATGATTTCTAGGGACAGCCATCATGCTGAGCAGCTGCAGTTACCCAGCTCCTCCTCCTGCACCTTTTTCAGCAGTAACATAAATTTCTTGGCTTTGCCCACTTTGCTGCTTATGCCAAAGATAACATCCAAGTCGTGACATGTTTTGGGTTTGCATCCCATGAACCACACTTCCCAAATGCTCCTGCAGGAAGATGCATGGTGAGTGTCGGTGGCAATGCACCTCCTCCAGTGTGTGTTGCTACCAGAGCCGTTAGATCAGTTCGCAATGCCTGCTAACTGCTGTCCTTGGGGCAGTCCTGAAGACCAGCGGTGACCTCTGGAGCAGGACCTAAGGTGCCATTTTCTACCCCTACCACCACTGAGGCAGACCCGGCTCTTGGCACGCTCCCTGTTCCCCACCGTCTCAGACAGGAAGGATGTTTCCAAGTGAAAAACCAGGAAACCCAAGTATCATACAGAGCAATGATGAGAAAGGCCTGGTAACAAGCAGATCAGAGAGCTTTAAAACTTTGCTGGGCCCCAGATGCCCATGAGGGCCAGTTGGAGTGGCATGGGAAGGTGATAGTCCATCCCCCCTGGCCACAAAACTTAACCTCCTGCCACCTGCTTCAGTGAGCCTGATGGTGTCAGATAAGAGAGAGAATCTGGCCTGTGCATTAGACAGACAGACCAACAAATTACAGCTGAGTTGACGCCATTAGGTGGAGGACCATGGCTCATGTTCACAGGGTGGTGTCTGCTGCTCACACTGCCCACCCAGCTCAGCCACCACGCATGAGCTTCGGACAGACAACCCCTACTTTTCCCAGATGAGCAGCACTCGAATCTCCAGCAAAATCTGTATTAACCTGGGGAAAAGAAGTATAAATTTTGCCAGGGGCAGTAAGGAAGCAAACACCTGGATATATGTTGGGTGAGAATTACTGCTAACCCACACTGGAAATAAAGTTGTGTATTCCTTGTTTACCCATTCCCCTGCTCTGCCCAAATCTTTGCTTTTTACTTAAGTGCATAAAGAGGCTTTGCTATTTTCTACTAACATATGTTACTACCTTCAATCTTAAAAAAATATTTTGCAGTTAATAAGAGGATATTTAGATAATCAACCTTTTTTCTGTGCCTCCCCCTACTTCCCGTGATTTAATTTGCCCTCGTCCCCTGCTTGGCAGTCTCTAATGAGCAGCTGAAATTCATTTTCATGTCAGGTGCAGTTCAAGGAGTTTGTCTCATTCATTTCATTACGCTTTTGGCTGTTTAAATTTGCCCCATTTATTTCATTATGTGTTTTGATGTTGGAATTGCAGCCAGTTAACTTCAAAAATGAGTAAAGAGAAGGAAGAAAAGGATTTTTTCTGAATTAGGTTGATAGAGACTTTTGGATAATAATATTCACTTGGGCATGTTCCCTTCAGTGATAATCCAAATTTATACGTACCTCCCTAAAAAGATCGAGGAGTTTCAAAAATGGACTCGGTGTTTGCACTGCAGTTACTTGATCCGCCCCTGGTTTGCACTGGCGCTAGCAGAATTAAACCTGCTTTAAACTCACCGTAAAACCCTTTAAACCTTTCCCGTGAAGCCAGAAAACAAAGCAAGCATGCCCTCAGCTGTAAACTGTTTGCAGCAGGAGCTTGGGCTTATTAGCAGAGGATTAGGTCTTGTCGCTGAACGCCAGCAAAACAGGGCTCCCTCTTGGAGGAGTTTAACACAATCTGCTAAGCTCGTGCTTGCCTCTCCGGCAGCCGTACTTACGTGCGAGGGCTCTGTGCCTCTCGGGGCCACGGGCTCCCACGGCGCGACGCCGCTGTGCCGCTCGGGACACGCTCCCAGGCAGCTGCCTTCCCGGCGGCTGCTGCCGTCCCACCCCCGGAACCACACGACGTGGCAGCACGGAGGAGGTTTTGCTGCCTGAGAAAGGAGCAGGCAACATCATACCCTCACACAGAGGCAGCTGCCTGCAGAGGCAGAGGGGGCAGTTCGAACCCTGCCCTCCATGTCCACCCGGCACCCTCTGCATGGTCCTTACCAGCTCTCCCCCAAAATGTAGCTGGCACAGCCGCCGACACCCTGGGGGCATTTAGACACGGAGCTCTATCAAGGTCTTGATTGGGATCCAGATGAAATATAAAGCCCTGCCACTGGTATATAAGACATGCAGCTCTTGACAAATTGGAAACAGTTGTCTCAGTGTGTGGCGCATGGCAGTGTACAGCCTCATTTACAGTTTGCCTATAGAAGCCTAAAGTTATAGATTACTTTGCTTTTTAGTTAGTTTTCTCACTATCAGCTGCGATTTTGCTTATCCCTTACTTTTCAGGGCTTAAGCAATGGGAGGCATTTTCCAAACCGTATGTGCCTTCCATAGCCCTGTAAGGAGCAGTTTTATGCCAGGGAACACGTGTGCAGAAAAAAGCACCGACCCATGTCTGCTATCACACTGCATTTTGATGTTCAGAGCCTTAATAAAATATTTGCCCTGTGTGTGCTCCGGATTATTCATTGTTTCTTCATGTTTAGTGAGAAGGAATTTTTTTTGAAGTTAAATGAAGGTATTTTCTGGACTTAGATGGAGAAATGAACTGTTCATATTGTTCATATTGTCATATAAAATAATACCAGTAATATTAATAACCATGTTTTCAAAGGCACAGTTACAGAAAGAATGGCTGTAGTTTGACATTTAGCTGAAAGTTTACTGAAATGAAGATTTCATATCAACAGTTAAAATTGTTCAGCCAGAATAATGACTATGTGGAAAGGCAACACTCGCTGCATTTTTTTCTCTCCTTACAAAGTACCATTTCCAAAACACTTGGAAGGAAGGAGGTACAAAGCCCTTCACCAAGGAGTGAGCTGAGATCTGTGGGGCCACGGTGTTTTGGTACCCTCTGTTGGGCCCTTGACAGAGAGGGATGCCAAAGCCGCGCAGAAGGGATAAGCAGACCCACAGCTCTTTTGCTGTCTCAAATGGATGACCATGACTTTATCTGCAAGAGGCATTTTAAAGAAAATGAAACCCCAGCTCCTCAGTCAGATAGCCACAAGCCAAACCAGCTTCTCTTGGCTTGCAGAGTCCCAGCGAATGCTCATTCTGCAGCCACAGCTCCCACCCAGGCTGTGGGTGAAAACCTGATACAGCGGCAGCTGTGCAATGCCGTGCAAAGCCCTGTCCTGGCTCCGTACCAGCGATAAGTACGGCTGTTCAAACATAGCTGAACAGCAAGGTCAGTGGTGTTCTCCTGGTTTTCTTTGTAGTTCTGGAAACCCAGATTAATTGGCATCACCAGAGCAGTGCAAGTTGGTCAAAGGACAATAAACTCCGTGTATCTGGCCCATGCTTTTCTCCCCTCCCTCTGCAATCCACTGAAAACAAGTTTTCCAAGTGCCAGTTGCCGTTTAATTTGAGGGCCTGAGTTTAGAGAGCCAAAAATAAAAATTATATGCATCTGGTGCTTTTAAGTGCTTTATGAAAATACAAGATGCTCGTGTAAATTTGCTGTTTTAATTTCCCCTTGAGATGCATTCTGTGAGCTTTAAGCCAAATCCTGGCCGTTTCAGTTTGGCATGGGCTCAGTGCTGCCCTGGTACAGAGCAATTTGGGAGGGAGGATGCTGCACCATTGCCTAGACCTTACTTTCCTTGTCTCCAGCACCTTCCCTGCCCAACAGTGTCCCCATGATGTGCTGCAGAGGCACCTGCACCCAAGGCAGGTCTGTGCTGGGATGGAGGCTACAAGCCAGGGGAGAAGGGCAGGAGCCAGGACAGGGGCTGGCATCACTCTGCAAAACGAAATCTTGCAGAGAAGCTGGTCACACCACCGTTAGGCAGACCTACAGTTTTGTTCATTGATGTGGTATATGCAGTTTAACATCAGTATTTAGAAAAGAAAAAACACCTCCTCGTGCCATTTTACCATGCATCCTCCTACATACAGCACTGTCCTAGATGGCAGGAGGCCAAGTTATTGAAAGGAGATCCCACAAGTCTAGAGGGCATCAATATTTGGGAAATAATACCTATGGTGTGTTAAACATCTCTGTGTCATGACAGCTCAGGGCACAATTCACAACTCTGGAGATACTTGGCCAACAGTGACGTGATATAATATTAAAACACCAAGTTGTGAGTAAGAGGAGTCCGCCCAGAAACTGGGCAAGGACCCAAGTAGTTGTCAGTGGCCCCTTAGACAAGGCGAGAGCTGGGAACATTCAGTATCTGCAGATTATTTCCTTCTCTGGAGTACATCTGTGTGGGTTTTGGCTGAATATTTTTACTCTGTGAAGGAGGGGAAAGGAGTTAAATGTTATGGGCCTGGTTCAAATGAATCATAATTTCTTCTCGCAGCGATGCTGGGAGCAATGCTGGGAGCCAGCCCTTGATGAAGGAGAAGTGCAGGGGAAGAGTGCTCTGCCACATGCTCCTGGTGCAGCCACCAGCCGCTCCCAGCAGCAGCGCAGGGTTTCCTGTAGGTTGTGCAGATCCACAAGCTCCAACAGACTCGTCAGTCCTATGACAGAAGTGGGAATAGCAGGACAAAAGTATCCACTGAAGATTTAGAAGAGCTGTGATAACTGGTTAATCAATTGATGCCTTCAGAGATGAAAAGTGCTATCTAAGTTAAAAAAAAAGATGGGTAATGCCAGGGCATTGGGACTGGCTGCTGGTTGCACGTGAAGAGAGGTGATTAAAGCTGTATGCTGCTGATTTTCTTAGAAGGAATGGGAGCACTGGAATGGACCATCCATCAAGTGGATGGCTGCAGTGACCTGCACTTGGGCGAAGATCCATCCCTTTGGAGCAGTGACCAAAGCCTGGAATCACAGTTGAGCAAGGCTGAGCTTGGGAACAGTCAGGGCATGGAGCCACAATTAACATCTCCCCTGCCTTAATAAAACCCAAGAGTCCAAAGTGCATGGGTCAGATCTCAGAAACCAGATTTTCAAGAGGCAGCAGGAGTGGGAAAGGCTGGGCAGGAAAGATCTAATTTTTATCCTGTCACCAGACTTCAAGCATCTGTAGATGGACCAAATATCTGAGCCCAAAGATCCAGGAGTTTATTAGGCTTACCTCTGGATCTGATTTAATCACACTCAGCCAGCCTGATAAAAGCAGAAGCTAGGTGTTTCTTAATGTCTAAAGAATTGTTTCTGCTGTCTTCTAATAAAGCACGCTGATGTAAGCTGGAGTTGATAACAAGATCGCTGCGCTGGGGTAGCAAAATCTCATTTTATAGGACAACCGAACTGTCAGTGCCAAAGAGCAGACAGGTTATTGCTCATGCTCCTCCAAGGTTGCTTTTATTAAAATGGAAATTTCCAAAGCTTTGCATGCACACATACACAGCCACGGATGCAGACATCCCTTGGGGGGGGGAGTGGGGGCCAGTCACAAGGCCACAGCCACCACAGTCCTACTGCAGCTCCTTAGTTGTGGCCCTCACAAACTGGGGTACCCTGGGGGAACGGCAGTGCAGCTGTCTCTGCCCCAGGTGGAGGGGTCCATGTCTTCACAGCCCCCATCCTCACCACTGCTTTGGGCTGGACTTGGCAGGTACAGCAGCCTCGGGCACGTGCGAATTGTCTCCCCCACGGCTGCACCCCGTGAATTTCCCACGCGATTTGGGTGAGGATTTGCTCTTTCACCTCAAACCCAGCATAGGCATCATCACCTTAAAATTGGGCCTTTCACATTTTGGACTGCCACAGGTCTTCACACACGAGGGGCGCAGCACCCCAGCCCCTCTCCAGACTCAAACCACTGCAACTGGCTCACCCCTGCAGGTGGTTCCCACACTTAAAATAGAATAGAATGGAATAGAATGGAATAGAATAGAATAGAATAGAATAGAATAGAATAGAATAGAATAGAATAGAATAGAATAGAATAGAATAGAATAGAATAGAATAGAATAGAATAGAATAATTCCAGTTGGAAGGGATCTACAGTGATCATCTAGTCCAGCTGCCTGACCACTTCAGGGCTGACAATAAGTCAACGCATCTTATTAAGGACACTGTCTAAATGCCTCTTAAACACTGAAAACAGCAAAAAAAAATATAGCAAAATAAAAATATATAGAAAAAAAATAAAAGCCTACATTAATGCCTGGCTGTATTTTCACTATTTGTTGTCGTAATACACTGAGCAACTGCAACAAGCCAAACCTGAACTTGGCCTCCAAGAACAATCTGTTCAACAAACATGTCCTTTTATCTTCCCAAGTACATTTGAGGAACAGATTAAATTTTTACAAATGTGTGCCTTAGCTAAAATAATTTTGATTTTTTTTCCTGAAGTTCATTGAATCAAAGATTGTTTGTGAAATATCTCATTATGGAGCACTCCGCAAGCACTCTGGCTTGTAATTAATGAAACAAATCAGTGCTCTATTCCCAGACTGATAAAAAATTTTTAGAGTATTTCAATTAGTAATTTGAAACTGAAATTCATAAATAAATTAATCTTAGAAATAAATTCGAGTTCCAAAAAATGTTGGTAAGGGATTTCATTATTGTGTCCGGGTTTGGAGGTGGTAAAGAATGGTGCACACCTTCACCAACAGGTACTCCTTCCCAGAAAGAGCTGGTAGAAAGTGATGCTGCTAAAAATCATCCAGAATGTACAGCTGTCATCCTGCAAAGCCACGAGGCAGCAATGGACAAGGCACAAGAGCCCCAGCCTCCCGCTGCCCCTGAGCGATACGCAGCTCACTTTTTCCTTGGGCCTTCAATCTCTGCCAATAAACTAGTTTCTGTGCTGGAGAAGCGTGAAGGACTCAGCAAAGACCTGGCTCAGGTTATTGATGATGCGGGAAAGAAGAATTGTGCCCGGGAAGAGGAGCTGGGTTTTCCTCTTTGCCATTTTTGCTGCTGATTTAGGTTTTCTACACAGGTATGGATCTTAGCAAGCAACAATCATTCATTATAAAAACGCAATTTTTAGGGCATTTTAGCCATATATGGGAATAATTATTTTCTCTTTTCAAGATGCAGTGATATGAGGACAGAACTGACAGGAAAAACCCAACTACCTATAAATGAAAAATACCATCTTGGACATTTTTTTCAGAGACTGTCACAAGAGGCCGCTCCTGGTACTCAGTGGAGCTTCAGACCCACTTTATTAGGCTGCACCTTGATGAAAAAAGCATGAAGCAATACAGAATTCATGCAGGTCTTAATACTGCCTCACGTTTTAAATAATTTTCACTTGTAACAGAAATAGCCTGTTGTTTATCTTGAAATAAATATTCCTGGCTCAGAAGATCACTGTCTTTCCAATACCTACAGGATATCTAGTGGTGATCAGCACCTTACAAGTTATTAATTTCCCCTTACCTCCTCCTCTGTCTGCTCCCTAATGAGCTCGTGCAACGAAGAGGATCTGAAAGAGCTGTATTTGAAAAGCAATCAACCGAAATTACAAGGGCTTTCTTCTAGCCCATGTTTGGGAAGTCATCACCCCCCTGAGCACATGGTGCTGATGTCTGCTGTCACTCTGGCTCTGACATGTTAATGCAGGGAGCGCAGTGGCGGCCGTCACAGCATTATTTTGACAACTGAATACTCCACTTCCAGCTCCTTGATGAGGTTCGCATGCCTCCTAAATCTCTCTGCTTGAAGTGTAATATTTTTGTGCCATTCATGTCTCTTCCTGTGGGAACTTACAATAAGCTTTGGAAACGGCTTAGACACACTCACTCCCCTCTGATGGCGGTAGCCACGCACAACTCATAATCAAAATCTTTGTATTAAATGACTGTAAAGCCATTTGTTAGGAACACTTCAAACGTTTGCAAGCCATCATTCATGGCAAACCCAAGCATTTAAATTACCCTGACCTGGTAAAAGGTGTCCTTTTGATAAAATCTGTTTTTAAGTCTATGGGACACTGGTCTGGATGGCAACTGTCAGTACCAGCACAGGGGTGGCATTCCCATGCAGTGTCTGCACAGCCCAGGGCCTATGCACCACTTTGGGCATGAAACTACTGTGGCAACCTCTACAGACTAAACATCTAACATGGTCCATATGTCTTTTTGAAGAGTTTATGCTTCCTGGGACAGAGAAGGTTGTCCTGAACACGGGGCTTTGTGCCCAGCCAGCCCAGCCCCTCCATACCAGACACTTGCCTTTGCCTTTTTTTCTTTGCCTTTTTTTTAATTCCAACCCCCAAAACTTTGCCCCTTCTGCCAAATTCATTACAATGATGTGATGTTCTACCAGGTTACTGATGAAAATATGTTTGATAACAGAGGGCCAGCAAGCATCCAGACTGGCTGCGTGGGAAGCCAGCTTAGCAACACCCGACTTTCTCAGGGGAACTGTGTGGCCCCAGACCTCCCCCCAGCTCTGGGCACAGATGGGAGAAGCAGCTCAGCCACACTGTTGCTATTTCTCCCAGGCCTAACAATGGGTCAAAGGTGGGGGAATAAGGAAAATAAAGAGCATGGGATGGACACAGGGGGCAGCTCGCCTCCACCTCTCCACCCCTCAATTTTCAGCAAGCACACCCCAGTGCAGAAAGTGGCACTGTGTAACTCCTAACCACACAATAAAATGCATCTAGGACCAAGAAAACAGGCTGAAATTTTTGCAAAACCAAGATTAACAATGATCTCACCTTTTTTCTCAATGCCAGATGTTATGGCCAACTACTGTCACATGCAGGTAAGTCCTTGAACGCTGCTATTCAGGGTGGAAATCAAGATGGTCTGTGACCCACCAGGGTCTCATATTGCCATGCTGCAGCTTGGCTTTGAGCATAGCGATGCTTTAATTTATACTACATTTTGTACTACAGTTGGAACTAATATATTAGTTTCAGAGCTGAGCATACCACCTACTGCCAAAAGGAGCCGCAAATGTGGAATTTCGCAATGAAGTACCTACAAAACCACTGCTTACTTGCTACCACTTACCAGTGCTAGGTAGCTGGATCACGGCAAAGCTCTTGACATGGTGCTATAACATTGCTCAAGCAAAAATGTACAAGAGCTTTTCACGGATAGTGCTGTCATTTTATTTTTTTTAATTACAACTTAATTTGAAGCCAAGAGGAGCCTTGACTGGAAAGCTCCTCCCTGCTGAGTACATTAATGTTTTATCAAGGGATGCCGAAAAGGCTATGTTAAACTTCCCTAGAAGTAAAAGTACTATGAATTTCCTCCCCTCTGTGAGAAGCCATTCCCAAAGAAATGACTGTTATTTCCTCAAGCCTTAAACTGAAGGCATACTTATTTACACTGAAGACAGACATAAAGAACTGTGACTGGAAAGCAATTTTTCAGAAGGTTATGTGTGGGAGAAGGGGGCTGTGAGGGATGCCTGCAGGTAGCCTGACCATTGGCTTGCAGCAGGGTGCACCTGGAAGGAGGCAGCCTGGTGCTGCCCGCAGCCTCCCGCAGTCCCCAACCACATCCCGTGAGCTCCTTCCCCTGTCGCAGCCCACGTAATTGCCATTCCCGGCGTGGTATCCTCACCTTTTCACTCGACCTCCTTATCTATTGCAATGCTTCCTGCTCCCTTCCCTTTCTGCCCTGCAGCCCTACCACTGCTGCTTGTAATAATTTTTTTTGGTATCATTTCTATCTCTCGCCTCAATCCAGCCGGTGCCATTGTAGGCAGTTTCCATGTGTCACTGCTCCTTTCAAGAATCATATCCTCCCACAAGATACAGACACAATCGCCTCAGCCTGCCCAGTCTGTCCTTTGTACTGGCTTTATATTGCAAGTTATTTAAAGTCCCAGCTATTTTCCTGATTAAATAAACCGGGGACCAGTTACTCTAAAGATATCAGGGTTTTATTAGAAACTACATTGCCATCTTGTTATTTTTGATCCCTATTCACCCCTCATCTTCCCACAGACAAAAGCATCTGAGTTGCTTTATATATACGTGCTTTTATTGAGCAGGAATCCTCTTTGCAATCTCTGCTCTGAGACTGCTCTGCGGATCATACTCAGTGTTTTACTTGGGTTTGATTTTGTCTCTCCTCTGACAAACCTCCGGTGAAGTTAATGGCGACAAAAGAAGGAGTAAGAAAAGGACTTCAGGATTTGGTCCTGATTTCAATGGCAGGAGTTCAATCTCCTTATCACAGCACGGGTGCTTGTTTCCCTGTTGCAGGCACATCCTGAATCCGGGGGGGACTTGGAAGGAGAGGGCAGCAGGGAGCATCTTTCGGGTTAGGGTACGCAAGGATGGGTATGGTATATGAAAATGCAAAGCAAACTGAACTTCACTAAAGCACAGCAGTTGTCAAAGATAGATAGTTGAAAAAAATACACCATCTTGCTATAGTTGATGGATTATACTAACCATGCTGTTCAGAGCCCAGAGGAGGCAGACCTGGGCTGTGGTTATAACCCCCGGCTGTGGGACTGTTCCTGAGTAACAAGAGGTTAAAGATCCTGCCTCCAGGCACAAAAATGAAAAGTGGTCCAGCTCCGGCTTTCCAGAGGCAAACATCTGCACAGCCACAGGTGAATTAAAATGGGGAAACATGCAAAAAACATCAGAGCAGCTAGGGATCATTTATTTATTTACTTATATATTCCCTACTATTTTAGCCTGCAAACAGCACTCCCTGATCTGATGTCCTGTTCCAGGAACTTTCTGTTACACACAATGTCTCATCCAGGCTAGAGCTGCATCAGCATCTGGTCATGAACTCCACAAAGGACACTGCTATTTTGGGGGTGCCTACGAGTGCAGCCCCATCTGTCAATTAACAAATTGAAGCAGAGCATGAAGTATGAGTCAGACAGATCCCAGCCTGCACAGAAAACCTGGCATGTTCTCCACTGCACTACAGCTTTTTCCCTAAGGCACATCCCACCCTTGAGAACACGGCACAGGGGCAATTCTTGTGGGTCTCCTCACTTCTGATTAGATGTAGGGGTAGCAGCTCTCACAGTGTCCTGGTCTGGCTGGGACAGAATCCCAGCCCAGCCATGCTGGGCAGGCCATGAGCAGTTTTGAGTCAGCCAGGGCAGCTGACCTGAGTGAGCTACAGGGGTAGCCCATCCCAAAAAGGTCATGGTCATTATACAGGGGGAAGGTTTGCTGAGAAAGGAGAGCTCCTGTGGGGTTCCTGCTGAGGTACCTTCTGCTCCTTCTCTGGCTTCTCCTGAGGACTGCTCTCTGGTTGATCGTGATGAGTGGATATTCATTTGGCTGAGTGCATCTCTGTCTGTGTTGCTGGTGTTTTGTTAAATCTGTTTCACTTCTACCCACAGGTCTGCTCTCTTTTTTTCCCTGATTCCACTCCCTGGCTGGTGAGGGGTCACTGGGTGTTAGAGCGACTGCTCCAGTTTAGCCCTGGATATGGGCTAAACGTAGACACACAGTAACCCCCTAATTCAGCTGGGATCAGAGTTTATCTCTCACCTACCTATATTTTCTTGAAGAGTGCACAAAGCAGACCAAACGCTGCGGGCCAGAGTCTATGTCTGTGGCTGGCATAGTAGAGGGGCCGTGGGGACAAGTTAGGGATGTGTTTTATAAAAAGGAGCATGAGAACAGCCACCACTGTCCCCTCCCAGCTCTGACAGGCTAAAAACCACTGCTCCCCACCCCACCCCCCCCCAAAGCAAAAAATGGAAAACCCCAAAAATATGGCTAATAATGAGTCAAAATTCCTCAGAAGTGAAAACCAAAGCACAGACCACTGAAAGGGTAATGTGGCAAATAAGAGCCAAGGCAAACTCTGGGGATTTCCAGCCTCGCCTCAATGTGGCCTGAGGCCAACTTTTTCTGCATTTCTCTTCAACAGGGACAATCCTCCTTTTGTCCCTCCACTTTGTTGCATAGGTAGAAGAAGAGGTTTGTGGGGCTCCAGATGTTGCTATGATTTAAACTGAAAGACATCTGCATAGCTTAACTCCTACAGGTGATATTTCTCCAGCTCCTATCATCAGGATATTGGTGTAAAATATTCCTGTTGACTCTAATTGATCTTAGAGCAGGTCCTCAATTCCAAGTTACAGTGCCCGACTCCGGGCAAAATGAGTTGTCCTTGTATCATTAAGGGAACTGAAAAAAAGCAAGTCTGAGAACTGTGATGAAAGTAGAAGAAAATAGGAGACAAGTGTAAGGACAGGGCTGTTTGCATAAACTCTTTGGTGAATATTAGCTGAGCCCATAGGTCAAGGTCCAAGAGGGCTAGAAATCCTGTGAGTTCAAGCTGGGGCTTGCAGAAGCCCCTGAATGACTGGTAGCTGGGTCATGGGTTTATGAAATACAACCCAAACGCTGGTCCCGTTTTCCCACACTTCAGCTAGCAGTAGTTTCTCACAGGCTTGTTGCTGTTTCTTAGTAATTAGGAGAAAAGCTCCAATTGCAGCACAAACAGTTCATGTGTTGTAAAACACTAATTCAGACAGAGAAGTGTGGTAATCAGCAGCTTGAGCAGACTTTGCCTTCCCCAGGCTGTGGGGTGGCCAGGCAGGGCATGGACCTCTGCAACGCCCTTTGTACCATGGCTTTGCATTGCCCATGGGCTGTCCTGCACGATGGGCAGCTGCGGCATAGAGAGAAAATTTAAGGAAAATCTGTATTTAGCTCTCCTGATGGAAGGAATCTGTCAAGTCAGGTAACAAGAGACAAGGTAAAATTGCTGGGTTTGGTCATCACCCGTGAGACAAAAGCATCAGTTCTGATGCCCAGTTTCTACCTGAGCCAGTAACATGGTCCAGTCATGATTATCTTCTTTCACCATGTTTTTGTCTGTGCCTTAGAACAGAGGGATTTTTGGGGAGAGGGATAGTCGCAGACCACCCAGGATTTCAGGATGGGGATAGTTACAGACCACCAACCACCCTTCTCTCAGCAACACTGCGGCACTGAAGCCCTCGGGTGCAATCTCACTGCAGACCGAAGTACAACAGCCTGCTCCTGAAGTAAATGACTTTAAGGCCGGCCAGCAAACAAGAATTTCATTTTGTGAAACATTTGGGTTTGATCCACAGGGACTTAATTGCCTTTTGTTTTGCTTTTGTGCAAAAATGAAAGCATTTGGCAGAAAGAAACTCACTGCAGATAAGCGTATAAACCAGGGATTAAGTCACTCGCTGGGGAGACGAGAACCTCTACATCAAATCTTTGATTTATTCCAGGAATTTGGTTTCTGTTAATCACCTATTTTTTAGTTCATTGGTCTAGTTATATTTTGGGATGAATGTACCATTTTGTCACATCAGAAATGGAACATTAATAGGAATGTACCGTTAATTTGAAGGATGCTTGTACCCTCTGAAAAGAAATAAATGACGCTATAATTAAGGTTGAAAAATAATTCTCTCAAAAACCCTGGAACATTTACAGAATGCAGAAATGAAATGCAAATTTTCATGCTTGAAATATTCATAAATGATTTTGTGAGTCGTTACAGTTACACTATCAACAGTGTTTTAGGTGGCCAGTGCTTTGCTCTCTGTTTTGTGCTTGTCCTCTTACAGGTTGAGGAGTTTTACAACCTTCCATCACACCCGGGGATCTACGGCCCCTGTCCAATGTATTGATGCTGGGCTGTCCCACCTTGGAGATGGAGGCACCCCACGGTTTGGGCAGGAACAGGGCTTGGCTTAGCCAGTGCTGGGACCCCTGGGCTGAGCTGGGGAAGAGCCAGAACTAGCCAGGTTTTAGCAAGAGGGGACTCTGGCCACACTGGCAAGGTGAGGACAAGGGTCTCAGCTCTGGGTGTCACGGGTGTTTAACACACTGCTGCACCGCGGTCCCCAGCCCTCCCCATGGATCTGGGTTTCACACTGGGAAGCCTCAAGAAGACTTTTGCATCTTCCTTCTTTGCTGCAGCCAAACCCTTCCCTGTACCAAACCCCACAGCACATCCCAGGCAGTACCCTGAGGCACTGTCTCCTAGAAAGTGTTTTTGACCCCTTGCCCTGGCTGGAGCTGCTTTCCCATCCAAATTCAGTGCAGACAGAAGAATCTGAGGGCTGCTGGGGTCACCAACACTCCCGGCAGCAGAGGAGGGATGAGTGGGACAGGCACGCTGTTACCAGCCAAGCACCCCAGGGGTGGGGGCAAAAAAGAGGCAGAAAGGGGGTTTGGGCAGCTGGGGCTGCTGAGGGTGTAAGCAAAGGTTCTCCCAGTCTCTGTAGCTGAGCTTGGTCTTCTTCATACACCAGGACCAGGCACTTCCAGAGCCCCTCTAGCTGCTCCTGCTTCTGACATTGTGCTCAGGATTTTGCAGGGACTCGGTAGGCTGTGAAGAGCCGAGCTGGCCTTAGTTTGAACCCTCCAAAATGCAGACATCAAGAACTTCCCCAGCGCTCTTAAAAGCTGCATCTGCCATACACAGAGGCTTTAAAAAGAGCTTAATATAAATCTTTAGAGCCACCTTTTCCCAGCCAGAGGTTTGACAGCATGGAACAAAACAGAAAAGTTGGGAAGAAGGTGTATTATTATTTTCTTATTGTGGTAGTTATTCCTCTATATTTTTCCTTGGTGTTATTTGTTGCAATTTTCTTCAGGGGTTTCCTGACTCCAAGATTTAGCAATCTTTCAAAACCAGGGATGCATCTCTGTTTCAGGCCCCTGCAGCTGAGGTCATTACCACAAAAAGAAGGGGACCCTCCTGCAGCTGGGGAGATGCAGCTGTGCCATCCAAAACACGTATTGAGCTGCTGGGTGTTGTAGTAACATGATAATGCCATGAAAAGCCTTTTTAAAAATATGCCTTATTCTTCCATTGATCAGCTCTGTTTAAGCTGGATGTGCCAGGTTTAATGAAAGAAGTAACATGTCAGATGCCCAAATAGTGGCTGTTTAATTTTCCTAAAGTTAATGGAGAGACTGCCCGTAATTACATGTGGCCTTCTGAAACTTTTTTGCTTTCATGATGAAGTAGGAGACAGCATTATGGCACTTACGGCTATTGATTATTTAAACTAATGGACTGAGACTGATTGAATCTATTCCACAGCCAGGCGATTCTGCGTTGTGTTTCTTTTATGTACTCAATAGAAAACATCTCTTAAACTGCAGGGTGAAAAGACATGTGGACCAGTGAATACCCAGGTCTAGGCTGTTCCAACCACAATGTTGGGGTGCAAGCAGTGGGTTCTTCGCCTCGATGTATCACCACATCCAAATGTCTTGAGACCAAAATTGCTATGTTAATCCTTGTCCCAGTGGTACACTCCTCATTTGTGGTCTATTGTAGGTTTTTCACGCCACTGTCTTGCTAAATTGTGTTCGAATGTAAGAGATGGAAAATTTAAGAAAGCGCAGAAATATGAGATGCAGTAAATGTCTGAGGGATGCTGAGGGAACGGCAATAAGAGTTTGTTCATCTAACAGACTTGCTGGGCTTCCTAGACAGCTTTCCTAGACCAATCCGACAAAGCCTGTCATATCACACACATTTTGAGGTAATTTCATGTTGAGCTTCAATTGGATAGCTAGCATTGAAGGCCAAGCTCACCAGCTTTACCACTATACCTAAATTTCCTTGTCATTACTAGTATACACCAAATCCAGCCTTCAAATTATTCATTTTTATTAGGTATTCAGCCCAAATGTTGCTCCTTTTGTACCTCCCGGAGGGTAATGGGAAAGATACGAAGCTGAGTTCTGCGGTTTCCCTCAACCAGGCCAAAGGCTGGCCAGAGCCACAGCTATCCATGCACTGCCCAGACATCCAGAGACATAAAAGCCAGTTTGCTTTGCACAGGAGACAATATATTCCTCATGGGCCATTCAGGTTTCTGGGAAGAGCTTTGCACTGTGCCATTTCCCTGCCTCAAAAGGAGATGCACCAGGAGTGCCAGCCAGCATGTCTGATGAAAACTGCTCCTGTCAAGAACCTCTGGATTTTATGATGGGATTACATTACAGCCATTGACTTGGTGATGTGTAAAATTTTGGTTATGCACCGAGAGTGATACAACATTATCATGGTGTAGAACGTATGGATTGAACACTGCCTGCCTGAATCACTCAAAATTTGGATAAAAAACAAAGACTTCAAATTAAAGACTACTCTTAATCAGAAAGCTCGGAAAAAAAAAAACATTAGTGATGTAGGACAGCAATTAGATCATCTACCTGGTGGGTGGGCTACCTGATGCCGGGCTGATGGCTCTGAAAATAAGTGTTATGCATTTAATACTTCTATAGTGCTACATATACAAGGGGATAAAAGTGCCACAGGCTAGAGCCACAGAGCAGGCAAAAGCAGGCACCAGGAAAGGGATGGCTGGACAACGTGGTCTTCACACACACAGAGCAATGTCCCTATGGTAAAGGCACAGGTTATTGAGGAAAACTGTTTTGAATTCTTGAATATATAATTTAATCTTGAAAAAAAGGCTAAAGTCTAAGTAAACAGATAAAATATGCAGTCTATATTGGCGTCTTGTAAATGTTATAGGTCTTTGTGTACTGCTTGACCACGTACAACTTCAATGACCGCCAGGCATAAACACGCAATTTCTGTGTTAAAAGACCCAAATGACTTGTGTGCTTCAAATCTCTTTTAGAAATCACACATCTAAAAAACAAAAAATTTCCATCACATGTCAGTCACATGTTTATAACATCTCTCGGCCCTTTAACAAGGTGTACATCAGTTAGACAAAACACAGTCCTGATACGAACAGGACTGGGGGAACATCTCCAGCATGGCCAAGACCCTCAGGCTCCATCACCCGCCCTTGTCTGGGGATGTCTGCAGTGCCAGGAGTATCAGCATCTCTGCTGCTGCTACTCTAGAAGGACACAGGTGTCCCTCAGGTCTCATGGCAGCACCCTGAGGATACCTCAGTTGTCCCCAGCTACCTTGAACAGCCCATGAGGTGTGTGAGGCCACCTCCCTTGCAGAGGCAGCTGGTAACTCTGTCACTTGCCCGCAAAGTGCTGCTGTATCTCAAAGAGACAATTCATGCCCGTTTCATCACAACAAAAGAACAAGGACTAATAAAAAATTATCTTTGCGAAGTTTTACTGTTCTCTGCAGGTGGGAAGCGTGGTTGCCCATCAGCAGGGCAATGCTGACCTCTGCTGCCTGAAACCAAAATTATGAAAAACTACCTGCAGCAGCACCAGCTTGGCCAGGTGGCTTGGACAGAGCAGCTGTAACACGGTCCAGGAGTAATACGATTTCTGTGTCACCTAACCTGGGTGAGCACAGGTTTGCAACTTCAGGCCTGCAAGCCAGATCTTGAGGAGATGCTACAAGAGCCAGCCAGGTTACAAGTCGGGGCCAAGCCCATTCCTGATGGTGGTGCTGGGCGCTTTGCTGCATCCCATGGCAGGGAGAGCTGGGGTTGGTGTCCCCATGCCTGAAAGCTGGTCCTGACGTGCCCACCCCATCCATCACAGTGGGCTTTACAAGAGCCCCAGTGAGTGGGTGCACAGCCAGCCATCAGCTTGGCTGCCTCCACCTACTTCTTCAGGTTTTGCTCTGTTGGTCAGGAAACTGGTGGAGAGAGGGTGCCGCGGAGCCAGAAGTGATGTTTCAGCTGCTCGGGCAGAGATCTGGATTTCCTCTTTAGAAAAAATTATCTTGTCAAAACAGAATTATAAAAATACAGGTCATTCCTTTTAAGTATTCTTGGGATCCACCAAGTGCTGAAAGGAGCACCAGACCCGGAGGGATTTTCTAGGGTCTTCCTCAAGGTCCGGTCACACTGCTTAGTATTCCGATTAATGATCTTGGCAGAAAATGAAGTGTGGTGATAAAATGTGCTGATGCCACAAAACCCAGGGGACACCTTCAGTACAGAGGAGGATTGCGATACGACACTTAGAAGAATGGACATCTTTGTGAGCTGAAAATACAGTTTGGGACAGCACAAGGTGACAAGCAAGGGACTTCTCCATTGCCACATGAGATAGGGCTGCTGTGCCACGGTAATACACCAGGTGAAAGTGTAATCCTCAGATCTATCGAGTGGTAGATGTACTTTCCATAGAGACAGGGAAGCAGTGTTGTCTGCTCCCCTGAGTTATTTGAGGGCTGTAGTTTGACCAGCCTGGGTTACAGAGGAGCTTTGCCACAGATGCTGAGACACCAGTGTGACATACATCCCTCTCCGCCCCAGGCAGGCTGGGTTTGCTGCCGCAAGCACTGTGTGACTGTGCAGGGCCACATCGCCTCCAGAAACTGTTCCTGAAGCAGTTCCTGGAGGTTTCCCCACTCAAGTTATTCCTACTGCAATCCTGGATGTTTCCCCTGAGCTCATTACAATGGATGCAGTGTACAGGCTTGAGTCCATCATGTCTGTGCTGCTCCCTCTACTCTGCTGGTTTTACAGACCTTGCCAAATGTGCAGTGCCAGCCTGACTGCAAGCTCTTTTGTAAGGGCTTGGGGGCAAAAAGTTAATGGAAGCAACTCACTCTTGCTTTTCTTGCAGGGAAAATGGAGATCAGCTCTGCAGCCTCCCAGGCACTCACCTCCCCCAGGGACCTGGAGATCCGTCCTGCATCCCTCAGCTACAGACACTTTTGCTGGTTAGAGAATAAGGCAGTAAGATGGGGTAGATGTTTCTGGATTCCAGTCTACCAAATTTGGCAACTCTTGGAGGAAGAAGAGGGAAGCAAAATGTTCAGGGGAGGTAAAACTGCAGCAACTGTATTTTACAAACCGATTGCAATCCCACCGTGCTCTCTTCTGTGTCAGCCACACTCTGACTACAGCTGCAATAAGAATCACTGAGGGCTTTTTGCTAGAAAAAACTCTTTGCATTAACATACATCACAGTAAACTTTCAACGTGCTACCAGTTGGTGTACAGGTGATACAGAAGAGGAGAAAGGCACGTGTCATTCCCAAGCAAGCAGCATGTAAAGCAAAAGCTCGTGTGTGTTAACACAACACCCTTGGGGAGTTTTTGCCATCAGTTCTGTCTTCTGGTATCTGCATAAGGTGTTTTGTTACTGCTGCTAATCTGCAGCTGGGGAAACAGAGACAGAGAAAAGGAAGAATCAGAAGCACATCAAACGGTTGCCAACTCCTCGGCCTATTGACGAACCCAACAGCACTCTGCCCCGAGCAAGTTCTGGCTGAAGGATACACTGCATAACCCTCTGCCACTCCTCATCAGTGGGAGAATTATGTGTGTTTGTGGTCAAGGTGGTCTATCTTGGGGCATGTATTTCTTAGTCATTGTCACAAGGGCTAATTTATCTTTGGTAATTAGTTTCCATGCCTTGGAGCAGTGAAGCGCAAATAAGCATTTAACATTGATCTATTGCAGCACTTCACTGGGTAAATAGATGGCTCTGGTGTTGGCTGATGCTGATGCATCAGTGTCTTTTATGATCAGAGGAATCACTCAAGCATCAAACCACAAGCCACAAGCCAAAAAGCACATCTAAGCTTTTAAAACCACACTCAGGGAACATGTCTTCTCTGACCTGCGCATGCTCTGGAAGACAACAGCAGCATTTCCCTCCTCCTGCTCTGAGGCACAAGCCCAAAATTCTCCCGAGGGGGAGACCACATCAAAGAGAAACACGGAAACTTGCAGACTAGGGCCAGCAGGAATGTCCTTTGCTTTTCTGAACCTCATGGTTGCTTAGGTTCAAGTTTTACAGCCACCGCACAACCTGCATGGCCAGCTCAGGACCATAGTCTGCCCTGATTAACCTGTTGCCAGTGATCAAGCTATTACAGGTGACTACATGTGTTTTCTTCTTAGATTGAAGAACACAATGTCACAAATCTAGGAGGAAGGATCTGTAACAAATCTGTCAAGTCAGGAGTATAGCGGTCAGACTGCAGGCTGATAAATGTGATGCAGGAATCCAGAGCCCTGATAGCCTGACCTCAGTTGTGGGGCTGGCTTTTGTGCAAAAGTTGGAGGAAACTTTAAGTGAAGAGCTTGAAATGGAAAACAGGGTATAATGCATCATGGGGTCTTTGGGCATGGCACAGGTCATGTTGGGTGAGCTCTTCTTTGGGAAGATTATTTACCTATTTCATTACTTAGACTGAAAAAATGCCACCGTCCTAATCTTTCCTGTCTTTAAATAAGGACTGGATAATGTGCCACATGGGGCACAATTATTTCAACAGGAGAGCCATCCAGAGAGGATGAATTGCATGAGGAAATGGCTAAAAGGGAGATACTAGACGGTGTTTTGAAAAGGCAGCTGTCAGACCAAAGAAAATTTAATGTGGCATGTCTACGGACTACTCACAGATAGTGATTTCACTAAAAGTCTTAGCAACAATGACAGAAACATGAAATTTGTGGATAATAAAAAGCTGGGGGCTATCACCAGTACCAATAGGGATAGGGACACTGTTAAAAAAAAAACAAAAACAAAAACAAACAACACAACAAACCCATAACCAAAAAAACAGCTGATTTTTGAAGACCTTTTGTAACAGAATCCACCAGCAATTCATTTCAGGAGCTGCAACAGTCCCTAACTGGAGCACCCACTCTAACCTGAGCTCATGATGGGACCATCAGGGAAAGAAAGATGCATGTATGCTGCTCTAGCCTCAGCAGACAGAACAGATGTAGACAAACAATGTCGAGCAAAAATGAGCATTCATTGACAGGAAGGGATATAATAGTTGCTAACCTACATGGAACAGAAGCAGAAATAATTAAAAAAAAATAATTATACATTAAGTAGGGTGGACTATAAAATACCCACTAATCTAGAAATAAATTATGGACACTAAAATCTGTTAGTGCTAGCATAGGTTTTCACTTAATTAAATGTGCTGTTTTTATTATTTGGTAGGGAAGTGCTTTATTTCATGATACCTAATTATTTCTTTGAAAAAGTTGCATATTCATCTTTATAACTGTGAAATTAAAAACAGGCCATAAAGTCTCACTTTGATTGAGAGACTCTTCCAGAATACGGAAACAAATATTAATTCAGTGTCCATCACCTAGACACAGTGGCCTGGATACACTGGCTCTTCCACAACTATATTCAACAAAGTGCAATTTAAAAACTATTCCTTTCTGCCACAGGGGCTGAGAAGTATTAGCTGCTTGCGGTGCTCAAAAATTATCCTAATTCTTTGTTTGAGGTGTGAAACTGGGCTGCACAAATTCACAGTGGCTAATTTTATCATGACCCCAAAAATGTGTAGCATTTGGAAAACAATTTCTCCCCAGCTATTAGCTCCATTGTCTTCATTAAACATCTTTTCTTTTGCTGGTTAGATTGGAGAGTGCGAGGACTTGTAGGTGCTCTTCATGATCATGTTACTGAATCATTTTATAGCAACAGGCAAGTGGCAGTGGCCAACATTAAAAATTTGGGTATTTCAGTTTATCAACTTAAGTCCTAATTTTCAGGCAAGTTTTCTTTCTTTAAGACTGCAAAAATACCGGCACCCATGAAAACTGGATCACTAGTACAAGTTCCTAAAATTCAAGTAGGAACTAGGCAGCTGATTTTGGGTGCCCTCATTTGGAGATGGTCTCACACTTTCGGCTACCTAGAGCCAGTCCTAATTGCAGTTCAACAGGAGCTCCTGGTTTTATAAAAGAACCGACACATCATAAATATATGATTTAAAAAATCTTCTTATCAATTCTTATGACTTTTTTCCCACCCCCTGGATTTGTTTTAGTCTGACACCCTCTGCTTCATTTGAACTTTCACACTTTTTTCCCCTCTCTCTGACACTTTCTTTCTCGAGATCTCCAAAGCACAGGGAAAAAGCAGCAAAAAAACTGTCACGGTTGGACTTCCAAGCCTGTGTGGTATAAAGAGAGTCACAATTAGACAAAATCAATTGAGGGTCTGGTGAACTGATGAATAAAACATGTTTCAATAAAAGAATCTGCCTAAGTGCAAAGTATCATTATAATGTAGCTTGGGTAGAAAAAGGTTTCTTTCCTCAGTTGAAATTTCTCAGAGCCAGAAGAGCTTTTTCGGACTACTATTACTGAAATAACCATCAAGGTGTTCAGCAAAGTAGTTTTATCCACCTCAAAAATACAGGTTATCCAACAAAACTCCATCTCCAAATATTTCAAACACGGAATTTTCTCAGATGCAAATTCAAAGGGAAGCAGATGCCTAGGAGCCTTATTATCATTTGAGGAGTTACTAAAGAATGGAAATCATCAAGAGAGAGCACGATAGCAGATCAGGTTGAAAAGTACAAACCACTTTTTTTTTTTTCCTGACAAGTCAAATATCAAAATAAATTCACTTCAGGCACATTCACATCAGTTTTCATCAGCTTTCTCGCAAGACTTTTATTGGCACAAACGATCACAGGAAGCAAACTTCACGCTGAAAGTGCTCTACCCACCTCCGAAGGGTAAGTTCATTAGGAAGGATTAATTGGGTGAAGGCATTATCTCCTCTGAGAGGTCTTTTTCATGTCAGCACTTAATAATGTTCACTCTATTCAAGCTAACTCTGGAGTGCAACTTTCCACTGCCATTCTGAATAGGCAAAACACCACTCTCTCATGTCAACTATTTTTATTTCCATTGTAATGAAACAACCGCCCTTTACTCAATGATCAAAGGAAGATAGATGCCACAGTAGAGGGCAGAAAACGAGGTACCGGAGGTTCAAAGGACACATTATATTTGCTGACTGCGACCTCCTTTTGCTCAGTGAACTTATCTACGAGCATCTCAACTCAGACGTGCAGGGTAGGCTAGAGTCTTGTGCAATGCTGTGTGCCAGAGCCCTGCAGTAGCTGAGACCAACTTCTGCCTTTGACAAAGAGCTTTAGTCACTTTTTGGGCATTGTGAAGGCCCTTTTCACATTCATCACTGAATAATAGCCTGCAGGAGAGGTGCATGGAATCACTTTTTTTATAAGCAGCTAAAAGCATTGCCTCCTGTTGAAGTCATCTGACACCATCTCTACTTAGGACTGAGAAGATTTAGAGCGTTTGCATCTGTTGTTAAAGGAAAAAGAAAAGAAAACTTCCAACTCTTTAGAAAAAGAAGGGTTTGATGCCAGGGCTGTATTTCTTCTTGTTGCACAACAAGTCCTACAAAATTCAGAATTCGTTGAGTGTTGCAAAGTGTTTGCTTTGTATATGTCTAAGCATTTCAAGTAGGATGTTTCTCCTGTACCGTGATGGCCGCATCGGATTAAGGTTTTGTAGATATTGTAATTTCCTTCTCTTTCAGATAAGGTTTAACTGACACGTGAAATATTTTAGGAAGAAAATATAATAGTTTTAAAGAACTCAGGATTTTCTACTGCTATTTAGCAGGCTGCATTTTATATGTCTTTTAAATTATATGACTATAACAAGAGAAACCTGCCACCTTTAAGGTTTTCTAATTGTTCCTGTTCTAAATCTTGCGTAGTTTCTGTGTTTAAGGACTTACCCCAGATTCTCATTTCTCAGGCTGAAATTTCACAAGCTGAAATTTCTCAAGCTCGGTTTCATCCTGACAGTAAATGTCTCTGGAATGGAGGAAAATTAATGAAAAGGCATGAAGAGAATGGTTTTACGCTTAGTCTTTTACCAGAAAAAAACCCTCACACACAAATACTTTCAGAACTTTTAATCACATGGCAAAAATCACAAGAAATAATGATTGTAACTGAGGGAAAGGGCTTTTCATTGTTTTACAAGAGAATGATGTTGAATAGTTGGTTGTAGAAACTTTTGCAGATGAAGAAAAGACAAAATTTGTGGGGTTTTTTTGTCTTCCTTGAGGAGGATTTCCCTTCACAAGGTGCCACCAGAAGACCATCATGTGCTTGAAGTGCTGAAAGAAGCCTGAGGTCTGGCAAGTGGATCTGCTGGCCTGGCTGAAGGGGAGGGATGATACAGGAGCCCGTGGGAGAAGAAGTGACAGTAAGCTGGTGCATGGGACTTTTGAGGACAAGCTGTGTGCCTTGCACAAAAAGGAGGATGTATGCCCTGCTCCTGAAGGGTTTGCTGTTGTAGATCTTTCCACACAGCATTTAAACATAGTCTGTTTATCCTTAGGTACGTGCTGGCTAAAGGGCGCATTTCCATCCTTATGGGATGAAAGCAGAAAGGGCTGAGAGGCAGAGGAGTCTTGTGCTCAGAGGGATGACACTTGCAGCACATAGAGGCAGTGGCCAAGGGCAAATTCAAGGTGCTTTGGGGTGGCATTGGGGCCTCCCCTGCCTCTCGAAGGGGTTTCCCTCCACCCAGCATGGTCACCTGGGCCATGATGGGAGCGATGGCGACTTGCACAGGTAAGAAATTTCTTGCTGGGTCGATGTACCAAGGGCGTTTCAGCTGAAGAAAAGCCATTTCTTTCCAAAGTGCGAAAACGTGAGCAAGAGAAAAACCTTCGGTCTGTTCTGCATTCAATCCCAGTCCACACACACTGCAAGTGCTTGATTTGCAATTAATAATGTCAGACCCTTTTACACTTTTAGAGAAGTTATTTATTATTACTATTGTATTGGCATGACACTTATCACCTCAGTAATAAAGCCTCTCACTCACAGTAATGGATCTAGCCTCATGACCTCCCGGCAAGGAAAGGAATATTTTAAAGGTGGAAAATTGGGGCCCAGAAAAATGAAGTGACTATAGCTAGATGAGGAAGCTCATGGCAGGGCCCCATGCAAAATGCAGCTCTCCTGGGAACACGGATGGCCCTTTTACAAGAATGAACTTCCCTTTTGCATGCTCAGTTTTAAATGCTTCTCTATTGAATAGCCAAGGGTGAAGTTTTTAACAGCAGGTACTCTGACATGATTTCTAGCCTCATTTTGGAAGCAGAAGATGACAGACATTTCGCAGTTGGGGTGTATGTGAAAGGTAACGGCAGATCAAGGAGTGAAGTGGCCCAACAGGAGTCACAGCTAGCCCTGAGAAAGCTGGCGTACGGGCTTTCAGAGGAGGCAGGGATCACCTAGCACAGAGGTGAAGTCCTGCCCAAACCCAGCCTACCAAAAAGCGGTGTCCTGCACCACAGTGCTGGTGCTTTGCCTTTGGAGCTACTTAAATCCGGTAATAAAATTACAATACTTGCTGGAAAAAAAAAAACATTATAAGCAGCCACTGACAGCTGACAGACAACCCACCAGTTCTGCTTTGCCAGCTGTTAACTGTCAGCTGGAAACACAATCAGTGTCACCATGATGAACTCATATGTTTCTCCCCAGAGGACTGAAACACATGATGGAAAAACTTTTCCTCCATCTCTTCCCCTTGCAATGTTAGGGAGCATCTCCTGGCTGGCTCCCGGTGTCCGCCTCTCATCCCCTTGGCTGTCAGTACTGGGGCAGGTAAGGGTTGTTTCTCCTCCTTGCTGGGTTTTTCTTCCCCCTGCTCTTACTACCTCATGACACCAAGGAGCTGGTGACTCTTGTGGTGAAGCAGGTGCCACCCAGTCCACAGCAATCCTGAAACGAAGAGCAGATCTGAGCTGTCATGTTTGCAGAGGCCAGATGGTCCTCACATTAGACAATTATTTTTTTTTAAATATATCTTTCATCAACATAAAAAAAATGACTGTGGAGAGGCACTTGAAAAGGATTTATTTGTTGCCCATCTTTGCAAAATATGTGGAAAGAAATTAGGCAAATTCATGAGGAAAGTCAAGGAGAAGGTAGGATTGCCTGGATGCAGCCTTCAGTGCAGGAGGTCCCCAGCTGAAAGGTTGCCAAAAGACAGGGGAGGATGAGGGAAGAAAAAGAAAGATGTCATAGAAGAAAGACTGTTTTCTATATTCCCTGCTTTCCTTCCCTCCCTAGACAGGACAGGATTCTTGCGAAGGTAGAGTTTTTTCCTGAGCTTGAGTGAAATTTCATATGTTCTTACATTTTTCAGGGACTGTTGTGATGCATAAATAAACAAGACTCCAGTACCAGTATAAATGCTAATAACATTCAAAAGCAATTTGTTGCTGAGTGATGGAATTGAAGGATGTGTTTAAATTCCCACTGGATCAAGAATGAATTTGGGACAGCATTTGCTACAGATGCTGCACCCCTACATGTACTGGGACCCAAAATACAGCTCGCCCATACAGAAGAGAAAGCAAGAAGTTTACTCTCCCATTAATACCTTTACCTGGCTTGGTATTATAGGTTATATTAATGTCCTTAGTTTAAAATTCCAAAAGCATCAGAAATATTAATAAACATTAAGCAATGGCTTAGGAATAATTTATACAAAGTGCAGTGAAGGTGCGCTCTGGCAGCGCTTGTTGTTTTAAGGCATTTGTAATCAGGTGAGGTGCTCCTAGTAAGACACCCAGACGAGCGCACGTCATTTGTTTCATGTCACCTTAGGCTCTGAAGCAAAAAATCTGCATTAACATTTGGCAGGAATTGCAAGTGAGTCACTATGGAGGAGGCTGGCCATGACCCCGTGTCCCCTGAGCACAGGAGGAAACTTTTCCTTAATTTGGCTGCCTTGAGATAAGGCCGTGGAGGGGAGGATGCTCAGTCGGAGAAGGGAGCTGGGAAGGATGAGACCTTGGAGGCAAGCAGTAAGAATTAAATAAGCTCAGGAAGGACATCTAGGCTGAAATTTGTGGTTTTGTAATTGTTATTTTTAGGCACATATAAAAACAAGTCTGAGTACGAGGGGGTAAGTTTGGGTGAATAATTTTTAGACTGAAGGTTGTTCACAGTTGAGCTGTTCGATCCTCCAGTGTTAATTACTTCTGCTTTGAGTTGGATCACATGAGTCACAGAGATTTCTTTGCATCCCAAAGTGGATAACCGATACGTAAAATTGGAGAATGACCTCTAGTTGATAGTAAATAATGAAGAAAGTCTATGAGTTAAATGTGTTAAATCTGTAGAACTTTTACCTGAATTTCCTCAAATATTGTTCCCCTTTGCCAAATAACAAATAACACGATCTGCACAAGCACAACAAACCAAAGTCAACATTTATCTACATGAAAACATCTGCAAATCAAGATTTTGTGGACTGTTTGTTCAGCACTGAAAGTACACTAGCCCTTCTTCCAGGAATAATAAAATCAAAACATTTACCCTCTGGATGATCATTTGGATGCCTTGTAAATTAAAACCACTCTGAGTCAGGAAAGCATTGCAAAGTGCTCGTAAAAGCAAGGGGCTCAGTCTTGTCATAGTGAATGGCAAAGTGTCCTCAGAGTTAAATCCTAAAGAAAACAGCCACTGGAGCAATGAGCTGTAATCTTCCTTAATCCATAGTATCAGCTGTTGACAGATACATACAGGGTGATTAATAGATGCTAAAAAATGTTAACAAAGCAATAGGGACTCAGAGACTGCTCTGAAAACTTCTTTATCACATTTCTAAATTCACCAGAGGTACCACCATTACAATGTATGACAAAACATATGTTTTCTCTACAAACTTGCTGGCAGGTCTAACCAAAAGTGTCATCAGACTATCGGGAAGCAACTTGTGGAAGTGAAGCTCCTGTTCTGCTCCTCTCTGTTCCTTCTCAGAGACGAGAAGAAAAGCCCCACTGGGATCCAGCTATGTCACATGTTCTACAAACCCTCTTCAGATCCAAGATCTTTCCAGCTGTGGCTTGTACTCCAAACATTTATTTTGGACAGATATATTATTTTTTTAACAAGAAATTAAAGGAGAATGGGCGATGAACAACACATTTCCTGCGTTTTGTAACAGCTGCTGCTTTAGACAAAACCAACAGCCTTAAATAACACAGTGCAGGAGAGCTGGCCCACAAACCCCTCTGGGTGTCCAGGCTGCAGCCCCAGCTCCTGTGGCAGGCTGATCACATGAACATATTTGTATTAGAGGGATAAGCTGTCAGTTTATTTGTTTTCCCGTTTTAGGGCAGATTGCAAGGAATATTTGCATTGATAAGGGTGGTCTTGGAGACAGGAAAGGACTTAATACTGGTGGCAGAAGGAGATGGTTTTTGCTTTGTGATTTCTAAAGGGGTGTGCATCTGAATTTCAGCATTTCCCAGTAGAATTGGACTGGCTGACAAATGGAGCAGAAGAGAAGCGAATTGGTGTTATTAGGGGTGTCTATCCAGACCCTGAGGTGGTCATGCCCCAGCCAGGAGTTTGGGTGACTGCCCCTGGGTGAGAAGGAGCCAGAAGGAACCTTCTCGAGACAGCTGTCTCTCCCCAGCGAGCCTGGAGCTACTCTGCTGGGACAGGACAAGTGCACTCATAGCACTGCCAGAGTGTTTACTAGTACCATCACCCCACTGTGTCTGTATCAAAACAAGCAGATTTCCAGGCTTTTGCTGTCTGATGTCCTGGGAGCTTGGCACATAGCAGAGTGACTGGGCACTTGTCCATAGATGTCTTTGGAGACCTAACCAGGACTCTCACCATCTAGCAAGATTTAAGTTTCTGTTGGTACTTAAGTTGAGTGACTCCAAGGAGCAATGGTTAATAAGATATTTTAGACTTGGTTTAGATATTTCTTCTCAGTCTGGAGGATATGACCTTCAAAAATAGTGTGCTTTAAAAAGTAGGGTGATAAACACCTTCTTAGAGTTATGACCTGAGCCAGGAGGTTATTATTCCTATGAAGCCTTTTGTAAGCTCCAGGATGGTTAGTTCAATCCTACCACCAGTACATGGAGGTACAACTGACAGCTTCAGAGAGATTTATCTGGCCTTTGCTGCCTTGTCTTCTGGATACGGAGCATGTGGAGATGGTTCATGGTTTGGGTCATGTAACTCCATCAAAAGACAAACGACACTGCATGTTGACCTCGCGATTACTCCTGTGACCCCATAAGGGTATTTGAAAACAGTCAGTCCCTCAGAAAACCCAAATTCCATGACTAGCAAGGACTATCTGACAATATTTCCGAGGAAGCAGTTCTGAACTACCCATGGTTTCAGCGGAGCTGGAAGACTATTTTCTGGGCATAAGCACACCTTGAGTTTTCCTGGGATTTCCTAAGTACAAGCTTGTGGCAACATCTTGGCCACATCTAGATCTTGCCTTAGGTTTCCTCAACCAAGGGACCTCCAGCACTAGCCTCCCAAATCTGAAGACTGCAGGGCAAACACTGATGTCTCAATGAGAACTATTAATACAGATACTGTACAGCTCCTGACTGTTGGAGATCTTGCCTTACAGCCATGCAGTTATTTGATGTATTTATGAAGAATGCACAGGGTACCTAAAGATTTTCCACGTCACTGATATAAGCCTCAACAGGTTTCTGTGGGCAAATATTGAAGGGGCTCAAAAAAAATGTTCAGCATCTGTATTTTTGTCATTTGGTCCCTGATTGAGGTTAGTATCAATCTTTTCAATATATGCTCCAGTATTTCGCTGAGCTTGTTCTTTAATGGGATTATTCAGAAACACACTATTAGCCTTTACAGTTCCTAGGCTACCTTCATTGCCATGTTAATGTTCATGGGTAGAGAAGCCTTAAGATTCATTACAAAAGCAAATCATTCAGCCTCCATAACTGAATACAGACCCAGTAAAAAACAAATTACTCTTCTTGATATTATAAAGAGCTGCTTTCTGTAACTCCTTTTTAAGAGGCTGTAACACACAATCAGAGCAATGCCATGCCATTGAAATGTGCATATCACTAACATGAAATAAGGTTAAAATCTGCAGTTGCTCCATTTAAAAATAATGCAGTTTGGGTTTTGTAGACATTACTTCTACTCCAGAGTACACACGGCAGCTTACTACATGGTTATCTGCAAAAGCGTTCACTTTGGGCTGGAACAAGGTGTTGTGCTGACCGAGCGGCACGGCTCCCTTGGGAAGCCACGGACTTGCTCCTCACTAACTGCAGCGCTAGAAATTGCTAGGAACTCACTGCAGAGTAGGGTTGATCCTGGACACTGGTCAGCAAGGTTAATTTGACTCAAAGCTAAAGCAGAAGCAACTTCTCACTCCTAGCATCCCCTTCCTTGTGTTTTCCTCCCCGGGTCTGCTGTGGTGCCCGAGTAGCTGCCTGCAGACCTGTGCTTGAGAGGCAGCCAAGCTGCAGCACTTCAGCCATCGAGTGGAAAACAAAAAAACAACCCAAAAGCACGTTTTGGCACCTATGCTGGGCAATCATAACTTTTTTATAAGCCCGAGCCTGGCGTCAAGAACATGAACCTGCAGTAGAAAAAGCTGTGGTCCCCAACACCTGGATGTGATGACCCAGCAAAGAAAGCTGAGCTAAGGCAGTGCTCCGTTCGCTGGCCTGGCTACTTGACTCTGCTTCTTCAGCTCAGCATCTCAAGCATTTTAGGAGGCAGATTTAATCCGCTGGCTGCTGCAGCCACCTCGTGGCCACACAGACCCAACCACTCTCCTGCATGCCAGCTGCTGGGAAAGCACAGACCAAAATTCCGTGTTGGAGGAAAGCACGTTTTCAAAAGCACAACAAATAGTTACTAAATAGCATATTCATCGAAGAATAAATGTATAAATAAATTAAACAAACACTTAGGATAGTATTTGTGCCAGGTGTACATGCAGAGTCGTGTTAAATGACTTGTTTTTCAAGACTCAAAAGAGAAATTACAGATAAAGCATTAAGCAGTCGCATTTTTAATGGAGTGCCCTGTTTCATCTTCCTAGGATGTCACTAAACAGTCTGCTTTGAAGTGCACCTTTTCTTTTGAGCTTTTGCACATTGATTTACAATGGTGTGGGTAAATTTTGTGCTCATGGATTTTGCTGAGTATCTCCTTACTGGAAACATTCTGTCTACTCAGGACACCCGAGGGAGGGGTGAAAACCTCTTGGGTTGGGAAAGATCTGGAGGAACCTGGACTGTTCCAAATTTCTGCAAAGACTAACAGGTAGATGGCTCTTTGCAGCTTGAAAAGCAAGCCTGTTTTTTTGTTATGTTCTGTTTTTCCTTTTAATCTACCAGAGAAAGACAGAGACATCACTAACACATGGAAATAAACCATGGGAATTAATAGTGGAAGGGGAATATTGATGGGAGCAGCACTGAGGGCCCATCCAACAGCCCAGCTGTACACTCTCTGCCCAGTGCTGTCAGCAAGCACAAGCAAAGGAGTTACTTATAGAATAAAAAAAAAATAAATAAAATTGATCAAAACAAAAAGCTTGTGCACAGGTACGAGGTACTCTGGAGGAAGTTGCCCAGTTTTGATTGATGTTTCTTAGGCTTCCAGCAACAGTACTTACAGACCAGGGTGCTGCAGTCCTGCCAGAGGGTTGATATCACGCTATTGCTTTCCCATTGCTTTTCTCTTTTTTTCCTTATAGTAGTTTCAGAGGAAACATCTGCAGGAGAAATGTCTGTATTTCAAAAAGGTATGAAAAGAAACAAACCAAACTTAAAAAAAAAAAAAAAAAAAAAGCTAAGAAAACCAAAGCACAGCGTAGAGCTGTGATGACTGTGTGAGGTGACAGTCCCTTGTCAGATGGGAGTGCTGCTCCCCTGGCACTAACTGCGTCTGGGCACATAGATGGGGTGGGGTAGGTTTAGCAGGATCAGTAGGACTCTGGTTGACAATGACATCTAATATTTTGCAAGCCAATGTGCCAACTCATGTGTTCGTGATGCTGGAACAAGCCTTTTTGTCAATACCAGGCATCAATAAGGCGGTGGTGTCTGCAGCCCCTTCAGGTGGACATGGGCATGAACTTTCCAGCTTAAACACAGAAAAATCAGTTTATAGAGGTGGGCTCTGTGCCTGCAGGTATTTCCCATCTGAACTGGTGCTTCCTGCCCTGAGAGCTATTTGCAATGAGGCTGGTGGGTCTTCAGACCTTTCCCCCCATGTGCCCAGCCCAAGGTCTGCACAGCACCATGGCCCTAAATGCAGCACAAAACCCCACTGGTCTCCCCTGCAGGATCTGCCTTTCCAACTGGTTGCCCTGGCAGCACTTTCTTTAGCCCTCTGAACAACTCAGGACCCTGTGGAAATAGTCTTAACTTACCTATGTTAACACCTTAACCACATACTTTATATTTAAGTAACGTAGGTGCTGTGCTGCAGCAACGCTGCTTTGAGCGAGCCAAACTGCTTCCTATGGCTGCAGCACAAGGACGAGCTGCAGCTCGCACCCAGATCTTCCATGGCCTCGGGCTCATCTTTCTCACTTACAAGAACCTCTTAATGCTTCCATAAACCAGTATTTTGCCTTTTTTTTTTTTTTTTTAAACTGAATAACCTCTTCAGTCTTCATTTTCTGTAAACCCACACATACAGAACAAGATGTGACTTTTTTGGTTTAAAATTGCTTTTATTTTATATGGAGAAAAACAGTAGTAAGAAAGTAACAAAATTAATGTCTGCCTGAAAGAGCACAGGGCAAGTATCATCCTGGGATCCAAAAAATTCTCCAAACAAAAAGGCTGATAAATTTTTAAGATATGTCTATATTGAGAGATGCTGAGACGCTTGGGGCAGTAAATACCTACGCTGATAAACCTGTGTGAAATAGTCTAGCGCAAAGCAACTTACATCTCAGGTCTGAGTGCAGTGAGGCACATTACTTGGGTGCAGAATGGTGGGGACTGGTTTTGTCCTGATGCAGGTGGAAGCAGCGGGTCTGCTCACAGCCAGCACGAGGGCTGCAGCCTTCTCCCGGCTGCAAAGCAGCACCTGGTCATATAGACATGTCTTTAGGGATGTAAACACGCTGGCGGTATAGAAAAGTGGAAATCCCAGTGTCAAACGCACAGACAGGATGCATAATGTTAAAAAACAAGTCCATGTAGGCTTTTAGTGAGATGGAGCTCTTTACTTTATGGAAAATGTTCTCCTAGGGCTGGACTGAATAACCAGAGTGAAATCTTGGCCCTGTTGACTTCAGCGGGACAAAGAGCTCACCCCCAATGTTGCAGTGTCCACCGACCCTGGTTGGGAATAGGAGGCTGCAGCTGAGCCCCAATTTCTTGCTTTCTTGCCTGCAAGTTGCCTTCTTTCTACACTACACCCTTCTGCGACTTCACCGCCCCCATACCCACCCTAACCTGTCTTCTGCAGTTGGTCCGCACTCTAGCAGTCCACCACAATCATACTCAAGTTGTTGTTGAAGATGATCCTCCCGTCTTTCTTGCTGCTGCACTCAGGCTGGCAGAGAGCCTCCTGCAGCTGCCGCCGCAGCCCCGGGGGGGCCGTGCCCAGAAAGTTTTTTGTCCCCGTCAGGAAATCCATCATGCAGCCACCAGCCGGGTCCCCCTCAATAAAGCACTCGGTGATATCCCAGCCCGACGGGAACTCATAAACGCGGTATTCAACACCCAGTCTCTTCAAAACATCCGTGATGCCACTGGAGGTGATGTAGTGGCCGCTGTCAGTGGAAGGCAAGCAGTGTCTGTACTTCTTCCATAAGGTGGCCCATCCGCTGCTGTCTGCCAGAGCAGGAGGGAAGGTTACTTTTGCAAAGCCAAGGCAGTCAAACACCAGCTGATGCAACTACTAAATGAATTTGAAGTGCTCCCTCACTGCTGGCCCACACCAGGAGCAGGAGAAGGGCTTTCCCCTTACTTGAGTCCACTTACAAATGTCTGTGCCTGGGGAGGGATAAAACTGTGATCTCCCTCAGCCCTCCTTCCAAAACTCTCCTGGTTAACAGAAACTCCTAGAAGATGGTCTCTGGCACTGGATTTGCCCAGAAGGAGGAGGACACAGAAGTACCAACTCACTGAGCCTGCACATGCATGCTACCTATTAAATGCCTCTTTTCCAGAACAGTGTGGTTTTTATACATCAAACCTCAATTTTAAGTGCATATCAAAGAATACATACCTGAAAAAGCCAGTCCCAGCAAGGGAAACAGCCTACTGGCAATGTGAGTGAGAGTTTTAATGGCAAACATGGGGAAGTGTGCTTTGTCCACTGAACCATGAGCCAGGAGTTCATGAATGCACACCAGAAAAAACACTTTTTTTTTAATAAATGCTATGATGTTGTGAGTGTCTCTTTTTACTCTCCTGCCCTGAAGCCCACAGCTCTTGGCAACACCCGCTGTCCTGCTGGGGTCTGGGCTGTCACTGTGAGGAAAGAAGAGCCCCAAAGACAGGTCCTTCCAGAGCTCAGGTTGTGCTTTTACAGTGCTGATTTCACCATGAAGAAGTATTGACCCTCATTCATGAACACCCACACTGCTCTCTAGGCAGTAATTTCACAGCAGGAGGTCTCTTTGAGGTACAGAGCAATCCATCTACTTCATAAGCAGGGAAGCAAGAGCATGAAGATTACGCCTAAGCAGTCCCATCAAACATTGGGGTCCAAGAGGCTAAGCCCAAGATTGCATGCTCCCTGTGACATACAGCGTCTGTTTTATTTAATTATTATAGAATAAGCACTACTGAAATCCTGAGACAAATTATTTGTAGCTCTCAAACTTCAAAGCTCTTGAAAACACCAGCAATGAAGCAAAAAATAAAAGGTTCCTCTTACCTGATAAAATTATGATCAGGAGTTTACCATGATGGTCAAGGCAGCTGTGGAAAAACTTGATAGTATTGGGAATATCCTCCACACGGTACAGCATCTAGAAGTGACAGTTACTAAGAGCCATTATTCCTCCTCCACAGTGCAATGGTACGTCAAAGGCTTAAACCCTTCCTCTATAGAGATGTTTTAAATGACTTCCCAGTTGCTTCCCAGCCTGTCCTGACTCAGCATGCACATTTAGAGATGCCCCACAGGACCCAGCATCACAAGCTCTCCACTGGCACCAATAGCCTGGGATCGGACCCAGGGACCCTCTGCTCAGCCTCGGTCAGCAGCTGGACATTGACGTGCCCATCGCTGCCCTTCAAGACCAGTGTAGCTTTGTGGTTGGAAAATATATGCATAGGGGAGTCCCCTGGTTTCTATGGATGGTCCTTATCACCAGGGGCATTTGTTGGCCATCTCTGGGCCATGGGCAGGTTGGACCTCATCCAGACACTGAGGAATTTGCACTAGGGCAAAGCAGGGCGCATCTCAAAGGCTGTTCTCAGGACTTGTAACTTAGTCCTTGATCCAGCCATCAAACCCCTGGAACACTTTCTGGGTTTTTGACTTTTAGATTTTTTTATAAAATATAATCGGCACACACAACATCAGTATCAGAAACACAGCAGCAAAATTTCTCACCCAAAACCTGACACAGGTGTTTGTGTCACCTTTCCCGTCAGTGCTATCCAAACTACTCTGATAAGGCAAAAAATGAAAGGGTTTTTTTTTCGGCAACAAAGCAAAATTATTGGTCTACATGTGATATGTGATGGCCTGAAATTCATCCTGTTTTATTACCCACCATACACAGTTAAAGCAGTACAACAAACCAGAGACCAAGACCAGGGTGGACAAGGAATGAGGTTTGGTGTTTGTAGAGCTGCTGCAGAAGTTACCGCTCATGGGAGAATTGTGCTCAGCTCTGGTCCCCCTAACTTCATGCATACTGCAGAAAAGAAGGGAGTAGTTAAAGCTAATACTCCTGTATTAAAGCAATACTCCATTACCTGGATCATATGGATGAAGTCGAATTTCTTTTGTGTGCCTTTCTCTTTCACATGTTGTTCGTACTCAGAGGAAGTGAGCTGGTGCCAAATAAAAGAGACATTCTGCAGGTCTGGAGCTTGATTCACCAACTCTGTTTTAAAAAGCAGAAGAAAAACATGAATTTCACAAAACAGCAGAAAAACTCACTGCTAAAATCGATGATCCTCACTACACCCCAGGCAGGCAGGTATAGCTTTACCTTTGTAAGCTGCCACATGCTGTGGGTTGGGCTCTACGATTTCGTTGTCAATAAGGACCCCTGGGTGCGCAGCCTGCAGTATCCTGATCATTTTCAAATCCTGCTCACCTAAACACAAATGCATTGCTTTAGAAAGTACATACATGTAGTGAAAGAATGATGGTGCACCTGCCACCTCTGCTGCCAGGAAAGCCCCCAAGTAGAAGCGAGGATCTCTCTATCCTGTCATTTGCATGGTGGCATCTAACCCAGTCTTACCATGATATCTGACTCCTCAAGGTAACATATATTTGCAGATGAGAATAAGAACAAGGAAGAGATAAGCAACAGTGCAGGAACCTGCTATGGGCAATAGTCTGGGTAACAGGACAAACAGGTCAAAAATAATCAAAAAGATCATTTAAAAAAAAAAAAAAAAAAAGCATTAGTTTTCAACAAAAACACAGAATTTGAATGGGGCCAAGGAGGCAGTTGGCACAGTTGTGCAACTTCAGCATGGCACAGTGTGGTCCGTGCCTTTGGCACTGCCCCAGGGAGGTGATGGATGCTCTGCTGCTGGTGTGACATGGCTTGGAGATCTGGGGAGCTGCATGGCAAGAGGAAAGACCCATTAAGATGTAGTACCCTGGGTCCTCCCTTTTTGGGGACCAGCCATATATAGTCTCAGCTCTGGGCATCTACTAACTAGTTGTTATCTTGGAGTCGCAAATAGAGACTCATATTTTTGTGTAGGTACCCTGTAAGTTTAGCTGTTGGTGCTCCTCTGTTGCTGTCTAAGTTCTGGAGGAGCAAGTGGCAGTCCATCCTTCTGTCCTAGGATGTTCCCTGCCTCTTTCAAGGTGACGCAGGTCACCCTTGTTTCTTTCAGAAAGGCCAAGATACACCAAGTGTACAAAGTCCATCTGGTTCATCTGGGAGTATGGAAACAAAAAAACCAACAGAGGTGACCACCTTGAGTGGACCTTCAAGAGAATCCTGTCTGTAGCTGATGGTGGGGCCTAAAAATAGCCCTGCCCTTGCAAATGTCACACACAGAGGTCTTGATACGAGATACTGCATCTTCCCTTAGCCTTTCAGCTGATGTACCAGCTACAAGAAAAGTCGTCATCTTTGGCAGGTGTTGCAGTAAATAGAATCAAAGAGGGAAATATCAGCCATGCCAGCACTACAGGGACATCCAAGAGTCTTTTGAAATTGGAGAAAAAATATGCAAGACCCCTGAAGAATGCAGTGGCAGCAGTGCAGGGCTGGCCAAAAGCACAAGGAAAGAGGCTGCGGCTGCATCCGTTGAGGGTGGGTGCATGGACCAATACTGCTGACAGGAAGGAAGATCCCTATAGCAAGCACCTGAATCGTTTCAGACGGTTCTAAATGCCAGTTGATATGTGCCTGGGGTGGGGAGCACCAGCAATTAGAGGTGCTGATGTGGGATCCCTGCAGGCTCAGGGCAGGCAGGAGGCAGAGCATCGCTGCCCCATGCCCTGAAGCCACTGATGGTGGCACATGGGTATATCAACAGCAAATGGGTATTTTAAAAGCTATTTGGTTGGGAGTTTTTTACTGCATCCTATAAAACGCCCTAATCCAGTCTTTGCAAGAGCCAGTGATAACGTCCTCAACTGGGGTGTCAGCAAAAACACGCAGTAAAATACAATGCTTCAGAGCAGGAACTCCTCTGCTCCAGCTTGCCCTGCCAGCAACAACCTTTCCGCAGTAACCATTGCGAGGCACTCCAGAAACAGCAGTGAAACCCCTCTGCAAACAGCAGCTCACCCTGGCACTAACTGTGAGTTTACAGCCGAGATGGTTAAACCAGCCACAGGAAAACATGGGGTGAATGAATAACTGTGATCTGGACCAGCCAGCAGTCTTTTAGGATGTAGAGTCAGTCACTAATCCCCATTAATATTTTCATCAACTAAACTAATTCTGGGGGCTCTGTGAAATCAGAGTCCAAGCCTGGAAAGGTCAGGGATCAGATATAACCTTTTGCTCAATGCCATCCTAGCTCACTCTGCCTGGCCACAGAAGTTCAGCTCTTGCAGCCATGGACAAGCTGAGGGGGTGCAAGTCTGTACTCCTCTCCCGTGATCTGTGAGGGGCAGTTACCCAAGAAACCCAGGAAATTTTAGTTTTTACTTTTCCATTAAAACATTTTCTCAAGAGGAAATATGGAAAAATGAGAAAAATGCAAAAAGTTCATTTTTCCCTTGTGTTTTCTTGGAGTCAGAATTTCAGTTTTATATTACTTAATGAAAATAGAGTGTAATTGAGAACACAGTGATTTCTTCCTGCTTGCTTTCTCATATGCTCCAATGTATTCCCAACTGGCAAAAACAATTCAATGTTATTTTTTTCTTACTCAGGAAAACAAGCGAAAAAATGAAAAAAATACTTTAATTTGAAAGTATTAACACTTAAAATTCAGCTGAAAATACTTCTTACAGCAAAAGCAAACTCTGACAAATCAAACTGCTACTTCTTTTCTCTACTATTTGTTTTCTCCTTGTTTCCATAGGAGCAAAGTTGGACATCGCATCACTTTTATTTTTTTTTAAACACAAATGAGTTTAGAACAGCTTTAAAGCTATTTTCCGAAGGATGGATTTCTGGGGGCAAATATCATTTGCAGTTAAACCCTACTTATCACTGGATAAAAACACAATAGTAACAAAGAAACATGTCTTGAAAAAGCTGATGCTGCCCCATGCTAATTGTTGTGGCCGGCTGGTTTTGTACCACCTGGAGCAGAGCATTGCCCAGTTTTAGCCTCTGGGATCCCTAAAAGCAAAGCAAAAAGAGAGATGCCTTCAGGTGGGATAGTCTAAGACTGGACTTTGGGTGGAATGAACCTCTTGGATGTCTCTAAGTCTCTCCAATGAGGCTTGAAGATGCTCTCATACCTAACCCGGAGCAGAATTCCTTGCTTTGAGACATATAAAATCGGGTGAGAGTCATGAAGAGGCAGAGACTAAGCTAAAATCATCATATTCATCTCACTTCTTGGAAAGATTTGAGCAGTAGCGTTCCAGAAGGGAGACAGGGAAGGAAGGGAGGGAGCATCACTCTCCTCCCAGCTCCACACTCAGTTTTGCCATTCTCTGCTTCAATGAGAAATATCATTATTAACGCCTGAGTAGTAATCCCCATTGCTCAAAATTTCAGTATCACTTTGTGCTACCCATAGGGACCCCCCGTCCCCCGGCATCAGGGGTGCTGCTGAGCTCCTTACCTGTGCCGCTTCCAACTCCCAGAACACTTATATTCGATTTTCCATTGCCGAGACTGAAATTATAAGTACACATTACTGAACCACGTTACGTCACACGACTTCATGTTTCAATTCAAATATCTTGGATGCCACATTGGCCGGGAAATTTTCATGTTTTGCCACACGAATTGGGATGGAAATTTGAGCACCTCTTTGGAGCCCAGCTATAATCAGCTGCGTGGTGGGAGCCAGCCCTGTATTAGCAAACTCATATTTCAAAGTACAGTAGGCTTCAGGATATAATGTTTCTCATCCTTTGCCAGAGAGTTTTCTTCAGGCTGTGGCTGGCACCATACAAAAAGTCCTCAGGGAACCCCAGGGCAAAGGGTTCCCTTCGGGGGTAGTGGGGCGTGCTTGGCTGGAGTGGGCACTGCTGGGGATGAGGGGACAAGGTCAGGCAGGGCGAAACCTCTGCACCCTCAGAAGACGAGTTTCATTTTCCAATATTAGACATAAATGCCCCAAAAAAAAGTAAAAAATCAGCACTGGAAATCCTCTCTTTTCAGTCTTTGAAATTGGGAGTGAAGGTCAGAATCTTCAATAATTTTTATCTTAGAAAAATTACTTTTGAAAAGACAAGAAAAACCCCAATCATGTGGTTCCTAGCAGAGTATTTAATAACAGCCTGGCTGGAGGACGAGGAGCCCAGACTCTATGCACCTCACTGCTCTGACACACTTTGTGACCTTATTCTGCTCTCAGGCATGGACTGTGCAGGGGGATTGAGTTTCCTACATGCAATCCCCGGAGACAACACAGCAACGATTCAACAAGAGGGGAACAAGAAGTAAATCCTGGAGGGTGCGAGCTAGTCAAGGAGCCTTAGACCTAATGAGGGTCAAGACCCTTCGACAGGCCCACAATCAGCAACATAAGAAGTCGCAATGTTTTGCATCATTTAAAATCCACAGAAGTAAATTTTTCAATTTAAATTTCCCAACACAAATTATTTTTTTATTATTATTTGATTGCTTTTTTTTTGATATATATCTGATCTGGAGAATAAAAATTTGCCTGCCTGAATTTTTTCTCAATGGAGAATACAGTTTCTATAACATCCAAGAATTACCCAAACTTGAAAGGGCTTTCTTCTGGTTTGGATCTAGGCTGTTCTAAAACTATCTGCAGTCATCCAGGCTTAATATATTACGTCAATACTTCACAAAACTGATCATCATTTGGTACTTAAGCAATACAAATCGACTTAGGATAGAAATAAGGAGGTCTTAGGGGACTGAGAAAACCAAGAATTAGTCACTAGAAGAGAATTAGAGATGTGTTTCTGATTGGACTGATGTGTGATGAAGTCCCAAAAGCAGGGGGAGAGCACAAGAGAGCTTTCTTTTGGGAAAAAAAAAAAAAAAAAAAAAAAAAAAAAAAAAAAAAAAAAAAAAAAAAAAAAGATCAACCAACAACAAAAACTTTTAATCCTTGGAAAATCAGCTAATGAAAAGAGATGGGCATAAAAATGAGGTCTTGATTCTTTCCTTAACATAAGCTGAGAGGCAGCACAGTGTATTAATTGGAACAGCACGTATTCTGGAGTCATTAAACAGAATATCCTAAAGACCGCTGTTAGGGGACTTAAAACTGAAAAGTATTAAAAGTTCATTCCTGCCCCAGAAAATTCTTAAACATGTTTGCTGACCCTTGCATGCAGGTTGCCCTCCCAGGTAACAGGTGGCTTTCCCACCTCGGTGGAAGCGCTCCTTACCCAGCCATGATGTTGGGCATTTCTTCCTTGTTGAATTCATCCATGCACTGGTGCTCTGTTGAATGATCCAAAAATGACTTAAAGGCCTCTACATACTCCTCAGCCGTGAGACTTCTCATGGAAGGGATTACATATAGCTCTTGAGAAATAAATACAAACTGTGTATTAGTGGTTTCGAGGCAAGTGAAGGATCAAAGAACTTACCTCGTGGAAGAAACCCAACCCAACTGATCCAGAGATTTGGGAAGACGGTACCGAAGACGCATGGCCCAGGAGCCATCCATACAGGTGGGTTCATGCAAACACTTTCCAACCTGTTTGCACTCTGGGTTTGAAAATTGTTCTTAGATGCCCTTTGACATCAGCGTATTTGTTAAGTGCCTCACTACTACAGGTCAGTCTGAGGAAAACGTCTCCAAAATGCTGAGCCAGATATGGGATACTCGGTTTGCAGAAAGGGAGGTAACTGGAGTGTTTTTTTCTGGAAGACTCAAGGCAAGAAGGTGAAGGGAATCGCACAGCAGGTCCAAACCTGGAGGGGCCATCGCTCATGCACACGCTGGACAGTGTAACTGAAATCACCATCTGTTGGCACGCTTGCTGTGAGGGGTGATGCAACACAAAAACTGCCACCTGCAGCTGAAGCAAAAGTAGTCATCCCCGTGCACCTCATTTCCGACTCTTGCTGGCATGGGACTGCAATGCTCTGCTGGAGAGATGAATTCCCCTCTGGGAACTGCAGCTCATGGCCAGAAGGGCAACCGATAGCAAAAGCATTTCATCTTAACGGGCTCATGCTCAAATTTGTGCAGCTGAGACCAAGATTTCTAGCTCTGAAACTACCAGGACTACTCAAGTGGTTCCAAGCAATTACTGCAAAAACTCACTTTCCTGCTGTCTCGTCCTAACAACAGCACTGCTGCCAGGGCACAGGCTCTGGCCAACTGCTTGGTCTGAGGAGCAATGATAAGACTAAAGACTTGAGGGTCGCGAGAAGATGCCATGCAGCTGAATATTGACTATGGGGTCTATCTCATAGGGCTCCAGGAAGGCAGTCATAGCGCCAGCCTCAGCATGTGAGGTCAGCATTACAGAGGTAGCATTCAGTAGGAAAAAAAACCTGCATTTCCTCCTAAACGAAATGAGGATGAAGGACATCTTCATCCTCATTTTTTGCATTTTAAGGAACTGCTTATTTATCATCTGCTTTTAGTTGCCCCTAGTAAGAAACCTATGTATATCTCACACAGGACTGTGCAATCTTAAATTGAATGCCTGTGCTGTTTCCAAGACCACATGTCATTGGCGGCTGTGTTTCTGGTAGGTATGTATGGAGACCCTGTGTCCAGCCCTGTTGGAGGTAAAGATATCAATGTTTACCCTCAACACTTTGAACTATACCCTAACATAAATCTGAAATCACTGGAATTGCAGTCAGTTTAGCATCCTGTTTCTTTTCTTTTCTTTTTTTTTTTTTTTTTAATTTAGACAATCTCTAACTCCAAAAGAATTCAAATATATTTGTAGTGATAGCATTTGTAGATACTTTGTAGTAAGTGGGCATTTTACTTTAATCTCTTTTTTTAATCCCAAATACCTGAATTATCGTGTGGAGCTGTCAGAATCTCTGCTTCAAAGTTCATGCTGGGGAACCTATTCCTGTAAGGAAAGTATAGCACTTCAGTTATTTGAAGAACCTGTATGCTTTTTTGAAGCTGCATTGAAAATGCAGAACAAAAGGAAGATGCTCCAGGACAAATTTTCCTCACCTGATAATCAATGTTATTTGTTCTCTTTCACTGGACTAAAGGAAGTCAAAGCTTCTTGATTAGCTGATAATCCATGAGTGCCAGCAATGGACTGGCCACCTGCACCAGTGCCTGTCTGAGATGGTTTTCCTACCTCTGAAGAATCATTAACCAGACAATACAGCGGAAGGCATTAGACTAACTGATATTACACACTCTGTGAAACCTTTAATCATAAATGAAGTAGAAGAAATAGCAGTGAAATTAGGAAAAGACTACAATGAGCTTCAGCATCCAAAATGCCGAAGGATTCACTTGGCCCAATGTTTTAGGGACTTTTTTGCTTGGCTTTTTTTTTTTCTTTAACTTCAGATTTTCCTGGCTGCAAATATTACATTGGGTAACCTGTAGTCAAAGTCAAAGAGGTCATTTGACCATAAATGTTTTCATTCAGTGACGTTTTCATTCTTAGTTTAGTTTTTTTTTGTCAAGACTTCCAGCAGTGAAGTCACATCTTCATTTTCCTTTGACAACGTGCCTCGTATAAAACAGGGATGAGGTGCCACTAGCAAAAGGAAGGGATGAAACTAAATTGGAGCAAGGACCTCACTTCTGCAAAGAAAGTGTTGGTGTGAGGCTATCTGTGTAAGTGGAAGAGTCATCTTCTGGGTAACTACATTTCAATATTGAGATGCACAGGAAGACTTAGGGGTGATATTTTTGTATAACCTGGGTTTAGACACATTGCTGCTCCCAAAGCTTTGCTGTTAGCAAATACTTCATGAAAAGCAGTCTGCAATAGGAGTAAGTAGCCCCCGAGTCCCCTCTGCCAAGGAAAAAACTCCCACAGGAATAAGAAACAAGCCAGGAGGTGGAAACGAAAGAAGGGAATCTTACAGTGGGGCTTTGAGGTACGTATTTGTAGTGACTGTGCTAGCAGGTAGCAAGGAAGTGGCCACAAGTGGCACTGCTTTGGTCGATGAAGGCACAAAAAGACTGACATCCCAGAAACCTCAGAGATGCTGAGGTGCTGCCAGAGTCCTGCAAGACCAGTGGATTTCATCTGAGTTCACTGCCAAAGTCTCATGGGGTACATCAAAGGTCTCAGTTCCACCACCTTTTGACCTCACCTCTCCCCAGGAAAGACCTCACGGAAGTTTGGCAGTAAGAAGCCTGAACTCAGCCCACCTCCATAAGCTCCAGCTTGGCTGCAGGCCAGTCCCTCCAATTTCCACTCAACCCTCTGACCTCTTCCATCTCTGCCTGTCAAAACAGAGGATTATTTTGACCTCTCATGTGGCTGAACCAAACAAGATGGTTTTCGGAATAAATCTCCCATCAAAATGCCAAAGGATAGCATGGCTTCCTCTGTGCAGAGGGGAACAACTTTCAGGGTCCCAGGACACAAACTCCATTTCTGACCGGTCAAACATCTCTAGCCATCCCAGGAGACCTGCCAGGTGACCTGGACAGACTGCGGCACAAGTATTCACCAGGACGAATGATGCCAAGTTAACTCTTCCACCGAGGCTTTTGCCATTTCTCCCCAGGCAGGGTTTCTAAGACTGATTAACACTTGTTGCTGGGAAGGTGAAACAAGCTTAACTATTGCTAGGAACAAATGGACTTCCTCTAAAATCTGGCTTAAGATCTAGCCCAGACCTGAACATTGAGTGTGATACTTTGGGCTGGTTCTTCCCATCCCAGCACCCTGATACCCAGCAGCAGGATCAAAGCAGCGACTGCCAGGGAGAGGGATGCTCGTGGGCAGCTGGTCCTGACACAGCTTCTGGCTAAGTCAGAGCTTGCCGTTAGCAAGGTTAAACCTCTTTCCCTCCATGAACCAAGCAGGTTGCATCATGGACTGCAGGTGCAGGGCACAGAGGGAATTCACAGTGTCACTTTAAGTGATGCAGCACCTTTAAGTTGGAAAAGCCATTAAATTCAAGACATTTCTAGCAACACAAATTGCAAGGACATCTTCGTAACTCATCATTTTATTACTAAACTGAGGCTGCTAAGGCGCTAAAGGTCTCTTCACAAAGGCTAGCTTAGCCCCCATCCCTCCCAGGACATGGGTGCATCGGCTGTTACTCCCACCTTACACACTCCCACCTGTGACACAGGGACAACAGGGGCTGGCCCTGCGACCCACCAAGATGGTGAGGCAACACGCACCCACGCTCCCTTCCAAAATCCACGTACCTCTTCATCTCCAGGGCCGGGTCCATGGTTGGGACAGAGCGGTTGGGCACAGGTCTGGAGGGGTTAGCGAGGTGCCCAGCCCCTAGGTTAGCATGTCCACCTGCCGCCCCGCTCCACGCCGGCTGCTCAGCCCACCGCCACGCTGGCGGCGACCCCGACGTGTGGCCGCGGTGCTGCCGGCACCTGTCAGGACAGGCAGCGTCACTGGAGCAAGAAGGGGAAACCCGAGCCCCGCGGGGAAGGAGCGAAGGGCCAGGGCAGGCGATGAGCAAGGCCTGACGTCTGCGAGGCTGTCCTCATCGCACGGGAGCTGCGCTGTTTCCAAGGGGAATAAAAAAAGAAAGAAAGAAAAAAAAAAAAAAAAAAAAGAAAAAAGGGACAGACTGAGACTTCCAAATCTTGAAAACCTGAGTGGAAATGGTGGAGAGGTGTCAGCCGGCACCAGGCACCCCCGGTAACCTTTTCTATCTGCTTTTTAATCTGCTTTGAACCCTGCCTCTTCTTCGTGCTCGCTGTCCCGGGCAGGAGGAGCTGCTTTCCTGTGTCCTTGCCATGCTGCTGTCTGATGGACAGACTGGGGGGGGGGGGGTCGCTAGGAGATCCCCATTTTCTCCAGAGAGAAGAGTGTCTTGCTGGCTGCCCAGAGACTGGAGCAAATGATTTAACTTCTCTGATTCAGGGGGAAATGGGGCGTAAAATAACCTGACAGTAGATACTGCAGCCCCACGGGCAGCCTGGCACCCCCCTGTCCCTGCCCTGTGAGGTGGACAGGCAGCTGGGGCTGGGGGGGTGGGGCAGCAAGCCCAGCCTGCTCCCACTCTGCCAAACCATAGCGACTGGAAAACAAGGAAATATTTTTAGGGGAGAGCTGGCCAAGCCAGAGGTGGCTGGACGTCACCCAGGATGGGATGGCACAACAGGAGGCGCAGTGGTCACTATTACAAACACAGAAAGTCCTGGGTGCTCCCTGCACATGGATTCAGCCTTTTCTCCTGCCAAAAATTACAGCATCCACAAGGCTGATGCTTCTTTTGACTAAAATGTGATAATGCAAAGGTAAAAGAGGAAGGATGCAGAGACTTTGTATGGCCACATGAGGTCTGGTGGTGGAAAGCTCAGCATTAGGATCCTCTCCACACCTTTTCCCTGGAGGCAATGAGCAGAACAGATTTAGCAGACCACAAACAAAACCTCCTCCCTTGCTGAGATCCCTCCCCCAACACACTCCCGTGCCCCACACAGCTCACCGAGGCCAGGGGTCACACTCTCAGGTGAGGATGCTTCACCACCAAGCGACCTGTCTTGGTTTATACTAGATTTGGCTTCCAAATGGATTTAAGTTAGCTCCACCCCAAGGCAGGTCCGCAGCAGCATGTTAAGCTAGAAAAGCCACATCGCTGTTTTTAACCAAAATATTCAAATCAAAGGTGAGGAAAAGCCAGAACCTGTTTTCTAGCTCTAAAATGCAGATTTGGCTCTTGGTGTTGTTTGACCACTCAGGTAGTGATTTTACATCAGCCACTTCCATCCCTAAATATTTCCACCAGAGACGCTGGCACCGGACACCAACTCTGCAGTGGTGGCTGGCACCCGGCATTTCTCCACCAAGACCCACACAGTGCAGCATCAGCTCCCTCGTGTCCCCCACCCACCACCTCATCCTCGTCCCAGTTAAACCACACTGCCTGCTCTGGTCCAGACACCCTTCCACCCCCCAACGCCACCAGCAGAGATGGGTACCCTGCGGGTCCCAGCAGAAAGTCATACCTCCCTGGAGCAACAGGAGCTGTAGAGAAACCTCCAGCATCCAGGAGCTGCACAACCCTTGGAAACCTCCTTGTACATCCACTGGGGGCTGATGCCCCTCCCCGGCCCCCCCTGTGTCGTCCCCCTGATTTCAAGAGCCCACGTAGGCACATACCACAACTGAGCCGGCATTAGCCTACAACAACAGCCTTTGTTTTCCCAACGATGGAAACAACAGCACATTGTGGGCAGCTGCCTGCGCCGGCAGGAATTGGCGGCAGGGTGGCTTTGGAGGATGTATCCTCTGCACGTTGTGCTCTCTGTTGTTCTGGCAAGGTCATGACTAAATCCGCTCTAAACTGTGGTTTTTGTGCAAATTGAAAAAGCTGGGGTTTTTGATCAGTGAGATGATGGCTAAAGCTAGAGCTGGGCTGCAGCATGAGAAAAACAAAGCGACAGTGTTTTCCCCCACACGCTGCGGCTGTGGAGGTCAGTTTTGGGCTGATCCTGCAGAAATAGGTCATTCACTTTTCCTAAAGGTGAGCCTGCCTGAGGCTGGTATCACCCATGGCACTGAGACCTCTCAATGCTCCATTTCCATCAGCCCACCACAACGAATCTCGGACCTGCACCTTCAGGCAGGAAAGTCTGGGTATTTGGAAATCAAATTGCAATTAATTTGTCTTCTAAATAGTGATAGTGATCAGCTTTTACACTGATGAATGTCAGGAAGGTCCTTGGCATTTTTACAGAGGTTCTTGTGGCATTACTAGTTTATTTGCTGAGACCCTCCGAGCTCCACCTAGAACAACTGATTAAGGCCCATGTCATATATCTTTTATTTTCCTGTGAGCAGGGATCTTTTCTTCTGCAGTAGTAATCCTTTTTTAAATGAAAGTCTTTTCATTGGTTAGATGTTTTCAGTTTCCTAGACAAATCCTCTATGGTAGAGCCAACAGTTTCTGTATTCTCCTAAGTGAAATATTTGGTGCAAACCTGTTATTCTGCACTGGGCAAGTTCTCGCAGAGAGAAAGATAACCAGCAATTTTGTAGCACGTGTTTACCTGATACTTAAAGACAAGATTTCTCATTAAAGGAAGAAATTTTGTTTTTTATTAATCCTATTAAATATTTAACACTCCTGGGGAGCAGTAGATATTGGAGTTCGAGCAACAATATATGGTTTTGTATTTGTTTTTATATTTCTACAGAGTTTTTCTACTTACAGGAAAAAGAAATGACTTCTGATAAATACTGAAAAAGATGACATCGGAGAAGCAGAATCTGTCCCTTCCGAGGGGCAACAGCATTCACTGCTGCTGGGCCTGGGCCCTCCAGCCACATTTTGATTCAACCTCCCAAAAAACAAAAGCGTCTAAATCTGGAGATCAATTTGGGTGTTTTTTTTTTTTAACACAGCCCTTCCTGTCTCTTTATTAAAGCCTGGCTGCTGGTGCAGTTCTTCCAGACTTTTTGAAACCACCCTTTTCAAACTATTTGACTAGAGGTCATATCTCATGTAGTTGTTGTTATAGAGCGAAGACAAGGGCAGAGGGAGAATCCAATGTGAACACCTTCAGAAAAGGCTCTTTGATTCAAGGCGAAGATCAGCTTTTGCTCTACGGACCATAGAGTGTTCAAAAAAGAAATCTCTCTGAGAGCAAAGACAGGCACGGTAAAGTGTTCCTTTTACCCCTCAAGAGCTCACAGGACTTCAGCCAGGAAAATATGCTCAGAATTTAAATTTCCCTGGCTGTACCTGTGCTGCTGCTGACAGCGTGTGCTGAGAGCACAGTGTCGGCAGGATTAAACACGCCCGACAGGTACAGTGCTCCAAAACCAGGGCATTTGCAAACCCTGCTGGACAGAAACGTGGAGAACTGACAGCAAAAGAGGTATTGTCCCTAGCTCAGAGTCAGCAGTGTAAATAACAGTAAGGCCATGGAGACTGATCCCAAGTACTTCTTGTGGTTCAAGAGCATGGACTAAGGGGTACAGGAGTTTTTGATAAGAAAGAACGCTGTGACAAGGGACCCTCACAGGGCTTGGGTGGTTGAGGAGGGGATACATCCAGGGTAGCTCAGCACCACCAGAGCTTTGCTTTATATTAAGGCTTCTCAGCAGTGCTGGTGTGCTAAATGGATGCTCCTGTACTTCAGTGGGACTCGCCAAGTGGCCTGTAACGGGGAGCAAGTAAGGCTGCAGGTGCAGGAGTTACAGCTGGGCAGTCTGGATTAATCCCAGCCCGTTGCAAGGTGATGCAAACTGCTGGCAGACCCAGAGACCCGCGGGTGCTGAGCTCCCATGAGGGCCATAAAGAGCTCAGCGAGCAGGTAACACGAAAGTAGCCCTGAATTGTTGATGGTACTGATCATGTTTCCGTCACACCTGAAATGAAGGATCAGAATTGAAATTCTGTTTACTTACCTCCTCGTAAAGGAAGGCTGAGCCCAGCTGTCACAGCATGTCTGACACTGCACCACCTCCAGAGGGACAGGCCAGAACACCCTGAGCAGCCAAAGTACCCCAGAGAAGCAGCTCTGCTGGGCAAAAATCTGTTACAAAACTTCAATATTTCTTTTTATGCCTTCAATGCAAATAAGATGGTGAGTTGCCCTTTTCTAGGTAAACAGAGAGGATGAACGGTGGGAGAGCAGGTACGAGTCCAGTGGGGGATGCTCACCTTTCACGGAAGCTTTAGCTGATCTGCTGGGAATCTTTCTGGTTTGACCTGCTCTTAAAAAGAATATCCGTAGCTAAATTAACATTTATTTGAAAGTTGGGTTAATGTTTCCTTTCAGTTTGTGGTAAGTTCTGTCTTGCAAACCCTGGTATTTATAGCAGGCAGCAAACATGCCCCTTGGTCCCCATGCATGGTGGCCACAGCGGTTCTGGCCACAAAGTGAGCAGAGATGACGAAAACCACCTTGAAAGCCTGAAAACTTACCGAGGAATGCTTATAAAAAATTGAAACCAAAGAAATACATCAAATCGAGCAGCTTTGACTCAGCCCAGCACTTCTGTAGCAAGTTTAGCAACTTGCTTGTCTAACATTTAGCAGATTGCGTTAACAGGTAGAGGAGAAAATGCCCAAACGAAAAGGCCTACAGGTTTGTTTCACCAAGAGCCACTAGGTGGGGATGCAAGGACACTTTTCTGCTCCTTCTCTTACACTTGGATCCCCATTTAGCTGTGCTTGAGCTGGCCTTTCCCGCTAACACGGCTGTTGTTGCCTTTGCTTTTTTCTTTTTAGGAGCTGACAGAGGTCGTTTGGAAACTTATCACTCGCTGACTTTTCATCCTGTACAACTCAAGCCTTAGGCAACAGTTACGATGTGATTACTGCTTGCCGAATATTATTCTCTGCATCAAGGCTCAGCAGAGGGACAAGTGAAGGATTTGGCTTTCAGTTTGTGGATTAGTCTTCTTTTATAAGCTGTGGAAAGGAAAAGCACTTTATATTGAACACAGTGGGGGAAAAGGGGTATTCAGCAAGCTGGTAATCTCTGAAAATGGCCATTCTTTGGATGGGTTGCTGTGGAAAAAAAAGCCAGGAGATTTTCCTCAGGCTCAATAGTCAAATTTCTGGGCTTTTTTTTTTTTTTTTCTCCTCCTTTGAAATCCATATTTCTCCTATAAAGGAGAGAGATAAAATCAGAAAGATTGGTTTGGCAGAGGTATAGGCAGGATCAGCCCTGGTGTCCAGGACATAAGCACTCCATAGACATACACCACGAGCACAGATGGGCTGTGGGAATCCATGCAATGGATAAGTAAAACTACAGGGGCTAAGGAGGGAGCAGGGCTCCTACCATACATTAATTTTCAGCTCTGACCTCCATTCACCTTGGGCTTCTGCAGTGAGCACCCACTCATTATTTTTCTCTTAAATGTCAGGGTATTTGGTGCTTTTATTAATTCCCAGCTCCTGGAGTCAGGTGAGTGTGAAAAAACCTCCTAGCATATATTCAACAGTAAAATTCCAGCTTCTGTAGGATGGTGGGGTACCCAAAATGCACTCCAGGGTTCAAAACACAGAAGATGCTTTGAAAGAAGGCCAAAAATGAGCTAATTTAAAAGCAATTTCATAAAAGCTTTCAGTGGTTGGCAGGGAAGAGGGGAGGGGGAGTCAGGGTGTCTCGGGCAGAATAACCAGCTCAGATGTGGATTCTGAAGAAAATGCTTTGATAAATACCCTGAAGGCAAAACAGTCTTACATTATAATGATAAATTCAGAAAACTGGGAGAACCATTCAAGTATTTAAGGGATGACACGTCTTTCTTACTCAACATGCTTAAAGTGTAGAGCTAATTCCACCAGTTTATAGCAATATATGTTTTAAGGATTGGGGGGCAGAGGCGCAGGGATTTATATTTTAAATTGCATCTCCAAGAACTGCTACACATTGATTGTCAGATTTCATTAAAAATAAACCGAAGCGCAATTGCTGTTCCTGGGCTAGAGGGTGGAAGGGTCGCAGGGGTGAGGGCTGAAGGGGCACTGGGGTGGCAGCAGTGGCCATTCCCCTGTGCTCTCCAGCTGTCGGACACCGCAGGCAACTGCCTTGAGCCCGTCCTTCAGGTGCTGCCCGCGGTTTCTGCCGAGCTGTTCCCAGCAGCTCAAGCAGGTACTGCAGACGCCGTCTATTTTTCTTCTATTTTTTTTCACCCTCACTGCTTAGTAGTCTCCTCATAGCGACAACAAAATGTCTGTTTTCCAGGAAACTATCTGAGCTTTATGGATTAGCCATGGTAGGCACTTGCAGACCTCCATAAAGCACGTTGACACGCTCTCTGGTGTATTGCTAACTTGACTGAAAAATTGATAAAAACTGATAGAGTTACAGGGCCCTGAGTCCCTTTACAATCTGCCGTTGTGCTGCTCGGCTCTTACAGAGGCAGTAGAGCCAAACCCAGCGAAAACTCTTGCCCGGAAAATACACCTTCATCCTGCCCTTGGCTTTGCATCGTGGGAAGAGCCATGCACCCAAAGCAGGTGATGTGCGGGATGCACTGCCCCCCCCCCCCCCCCCCCCCCCCAAATCACTGCTGGTCCTCCTGGGGCCAAGCTGCACCCACCATCTGCAGGTACCCCCGAAAAGCAGCAGGGAGTGCCTGCAGGGTCCTGCCCTGCCACAGGGCCGTGACACCGGCTGTGACAGGATCAGGGCTGGCACATCCTTGTCCCGATGTGGGCATGGGCTCGCATGCCTCCTGCACCCTCGCTGCACTGTGATCCTCTGTCCCATCTGCTCCAGCAGCGGCTCTTAGGAGAGACTGCATAAATTACAGGAATATTGGACAAGCTCATCAAATGTGGGTGTAGGTTTGCTGGAAAAGACGGGATGCCATGCAGCAGAGGAGTTGCTGGTCTACCACAGGACCATAGCAAAGACTTTTTTCTTTTCCTCCCTACCTCTCATCAGCTCTTCCTTTCACCCGCTGACATTATCAGTCCCTCTAAGCAGAGTGCGTGCTTTGTGAGGTATTTGTGCTTTATTTCATCCCAAGATCTCCTAGTCTTTGGGAAGGCAGCCAGGTGCCAGGTGTGTGGTCTCTCCACAAGCATCCTCTAGTGTCCCAGTCCTACAGAAACGTCTCCTGCTTCTGTTCATTATTTACAGTTTGATTTTTCCTGAAATCCCAAGTGAAGACTGAATAGCAAAGCCAATACCTGATTCAAAGGGTTTCCAAATGAGGGGGCAGCTGGGATATGAAGGATATTAAGGTAATCGATAAAGGATCAGAAGTGGATGAGATAATGGAGGAGATAAGGCACTCACTTTCAGTCCTGAACGTGAAACCAGAGCCAAAATGCTCTTCACCACGTGTTAAGCTGAGCACACTCCCCTATGAGATGGCAATACTGTGCTCACTGTCAAATCCAGTTCAATAGAGGTGATCAATAAACACACACAGATGAATGCAACGACATGATACGCACGCCGGGGAAGAAGGGCTGCCACGGAAAGGCATCGCTTCCACAAGTCTCTCTGTGCTGCCTTTGAATCAGGCACTGCCAATGGGAAAAGGATGGCGAGGGAGATGCTCGGCTTTTCAGCTCTTTGGAGGTATGATACAGCTTACATCAAACGTTAAACATGGCTTTGAAATTATGTCAAAATATTATTATCAATGGTTTTACTAGACAAAAATGTACAATAATAACTAGTTTCAGCATAGGGAGAAAATAGAGTTAATTTTCAAAATTTTTACATGCATGGGGTATACAGCACATTCAAGAAAGTAATGAGATTATTTTCCTGCAAACTTCAAGCACGGACAACCTTCTATTACCTTGCAAAATGCTGGAAGTTCTCTGGTTTGTAAGCAGTGTGCCATTGTGACACCTCAACCGTTTATTTGGGTTTTTCTGAATATGAAAAAAAAAAAAAAAGGGAAAAAAAAAAGATCTTCTAGCAGCTTTTTGCACCCCTGCCACTCCCTCCAGCTAAGAACAATCTCTGCTGGGATCCTCACTGAGTCCCGCAGCCTGGCCAGATCCAGCTGGGGTTAAGACCTCATAATGCAGCACAGAGCAGAGCCACCCCTGTGCCTCCCTCATGGGGTGACCCTGGCCAATAGAGGGGTGCAGGATCAGCCCCAGCAACCCTTGGAGGCAGCCCCAGCTACCTGCATGGGTGAAAACGTGCAGAATGAACTCTGGGCAATGTTAAGGTAATTAATATCTTTTCAGACAACAATGCTATTTAAGTCATCATTACGGTAACCGTAATTGTTATTGTACATAAGCCCTTCATGGCCACCAAAGTGATGACAGGCCCTGATGGTCCCGGCTCCCTCCTTCTGTCCTTGCTTTTCCACGTGGCCACAAAATCTCATTTCCTTTCCCCCCAACCAGATTTTAACTACTTACCCCAGAAACGGTCCGACCGCTGAGCTGGGAGGTGCCCCGCAGCTCCAGGCAGGTGTGAGGAGTCACCAAACGGCCAGCTCAAAACATCGCAGTGAACGCAATGCATCAAGCCCACGACTGCTTCAAAAAATCCCAGGAAAGAAAAGCAAATGAAGCAGCTGCAGTGTAACCTGGCCAGCTCTTCTCTCTGAACTTAGCCGTGATCCGTGGGTTGTGCCATTGGGCTCGTCTTTATACAGCCCATATCTGTGCTGCAGATCTCATGTTTGCCCCTCTGTAGTGGCCATCTGCTTTAAAATGAATGCCCCTGATCACTTCGGCTGACATATTGCCTAAGAAGCGTATCCTAAATATAAATAATATCACAGGGGCTGCTGAAGGTATCTCCTGCAGTTTAATGCTCTTTGACGAGCACTGGAGGGAAGCATCTCGGTCGGCTCTGGCACATTCCTGTCTGCAGGGTTTAGCGTGATTCCTGAGCTGTTAGCAGACCTAACCCACAGCTACAGTTTTCATCTTTTTTCCTTCCCCTTCTTAAATAATACATAGGTGAATGAGCTTTCCTAAAGCAGTGAAGATGCTTTTGATCTTGATTACTAGTATCAGCTATAGCAAGAATATTAAAATTCAGGATTTGTTACTAACAGTTTAATTATTCAGTGTTATCAAGTTGTCACCAGGACTTTAATTATTTTTCAGTTTATACCTAATTTCCCACGCTGTGATTGCTTTAGTAATGTTAAGGTAGATCTGCAATTGTAATAGAAAACGTCCAAGTCCTTTATGATGCTGGGGATTGGAAATGACAAAGTTAATAAAATTCACACATCTCCCGTGCCACAAGCCATCATCAATATAGTGCTCATCTGCAGTTGGCATGCCATTTAATTATGCTCTTTTGGCACCAATAAACACTTAATAATATATTCAAAATGAGTAAACAGGATATAACACTGACTGTGATTCTGCATCTATTTAAAGATTGGACACAAGACCATAAAATCTCACTGCCAACGCCTCTCAGCGGTGGACTCTGCATTTCGGACAACTGTGTGACACTGGGAAATTTGTTTATGTACAGGGTACCTGCACCCAAGACATCAGTAGTATTCTGGAGATGGGCAGAGCAAAATGTTACGGAGAGAAGGAAACCGTGGTTACAACGACAGAGCTGGTGCAGAAACTCTCACAAACCTCACTAGACCCAGCAAAGAGGCAAATTTCCAAGTTTCTCACCCAGTCCGGGGCAGGAAAATGGTGGGATCATTATACCTGCTGCAGATCCCTGTAACCGAAGGAGCCTGTGAGGAGCTCTTCCAACTGCTGTGCCCTCAGCAACCCTGGATCTCTGAGGGAAGGTGTGAAACAGCTATTTTCTCAACTTTCCCCCTAAAAGGCCATTACCAGTCAGTGCACACTTTGTCTCTGACGTGCAGGTGATGTCTGATGGACATTTGAGGCAGCTCGTCTCAGACCGATGACCAAACGCCACTTAGCACCCGTCCCCAGCTGCCCTCCACGCCAGCCAGGCCCAGGGCTCCCAGCTGATGCATGTGTCTTGGAGGACCATGGGCACCCCCAGGCTGTGCCCACAGGTCCCGCCAACATCATGCGAGTCAAACACTCCGGAGACAAGCTGAGTTGAGGTTTTCAAACCGCTTGTGCTAACAGACTGAGCTAGGGGCAAAAAAAAAAGTCTAGCAGAAGACCTCCCAAACTGCCCGCAGTGTCAGCAGCCGGGAGTGAGCTGGGCTCCCTGCAGACGGCCTTGGGAGCTGGCCCTGCTCACAAAGAGGGGGAATGGCCAGACTCAGCTAATCAACGTGACAAGGTGGGAGAGCAAACAGGAACGGGCACACAAAGCACGCCCTGCCATTATTCCAGGTACTGCCCAGTGGCAAAAGCAACCAGCAGCAGCTCATCAGAACATCAGGGTGGGGTCACCATTTTTTTCACATGCCATCTTAAAGTCCTTTGGCGTAACTCACTACTTTCTGTCTCAGAACATTGCTTGGAATTACTCGGAAAACACTCCAACTCCCGAAGCCCTTCCCAGCTGCTCTGCAGATCCCCAGGGGTCTCCCCTGCCACCCCAGCCTCGCTGCTTCCAACTATCAGGAATTGGAAATTTTATCCCACTTATTTCTTTGCAACAGGAAAACGGGCAAAGCCTACTCACTGATGTATATAAACGTGGTCCATAAATCTGATGAACAGCAAAATAAGGAACTTCTGTCTGACCCTGTCCTGTTTTACACTGTGTTTGAGCACCCTGGAGCTAAAACACAGGTAGAAAAACCTTGAGCAGGTCAGCATCTCCAGACTGGGGTCTCCCAGTCACCACCACAATTTGCTCTTTCAACTGGTGGATAGTTTCGCGTAAGGCTTCCAGTTGCCTGCCCGCTACACACTGGCTGCCGCTTAAATACACTGTTTGCCATAATTTTCTTTCCTAGTATCTAATGATACTTCTTGCCCAGAATTAATTAGCAGATGTACGAAATAACCTTTCTAACCAGCGCCTCCATTTCTAGCCTGCAGCACCTTCTGCAAACATATTTTACATGTTTGAGATTTAAATTCGTGTTAAATCATTAGTGCTGATCTTCCAGAGATGCGGAAGCAAAGGTTGCTAACACACTACCCAAGTGCTCAAGATCGTTGCATACTTTATACGATGCCTCTCTCCCCTAATTGACTTAATGCCACACACAGCTGGGAGCAAATTTGCATCCCAAAAAGGACCTCCACAACGGCACTCCAAAGGCGTGCTTTTTCACGTGCCAACCTGACAGCTTGGCTCACAACTGGCTCCCCCCCCAAAAAACACCCAACGCCGCACAGATGTGGATGATTAGTGCCTGAACTAGAACTAACTTCTCAGAAAATTGTACTTACTGCAGGACAAATTGTGTCTGCTATGGCAGAAGTCAGAATAATTGCTCAGGGGAGCACGGGGTTTATCCAGCAGTTAATTCATTTGTACCTGCTCAGAGCCAGGATAGAAACAGCAGGCAAGGCGGCAGCAAACAAGGTACAAACTCCAGTATCTCAGGATCAATTTGTTCAGATAAACGCTTATTGCCATCACGGCAAGGTTGCAACACACCTCTAGAAGAGCTTACGGGCGGGGAAATAAGAGGAGGGAACAGTTTTACTACTATCCTTTAGTTTTGTGATAAGCTATACAGACTTGAACGCAACTAATGCTTCATTTGGGTCTTTGCCTCCATATGCACCCCAAAGTCAGAGTTTAGATGGGAAAGGCACCTCAAGTTGAGAGGGCAGATCCCGTCTTTGCAGTAGTGCCAGGAGAAGGCAACCAGCACCCACCAGTGGCAGCTATAGCTGGTCTTGCCTGATGCTTAGAAAGAAATGGCAGCTTGAAAAAAAGTGTTAGTAACCAACAGCCCCAAAAGTGATGCAGCCGATGGGTTCAGCCATCTTTCTAGTGATACTTATCATACCAGGGCTGACTTCGCTCCATGCTCCTGAGGATAACCCTTTTTGCTGCTCTAAATACACCTCCTCAAGGGACAGGGGCTTCTCCACAGCTGCCTGGGGTGACCCCGCATCAGCCTCCATCTCCACCACGTGCTCTGCGATCCCATCTGTGCCTGTGAGCCCCAGGAGCAGCTCTCACCCACCCCTCCCAGCAGCGATTTTTCACCCCGAGAAGGGGTGTCCCATGGCCACGCAATGAGACACACCGTGGTGCCAGGGCTCAACTTCATCAAGGGTCTCCGGAAGATCTGGGAAACCAATTTTTTAAAAAAAATCAAGCCGTTGGTCAGGGCACACGAACAGGCTCAGGCGCGCAGGCACTGCATGAAGTCCAGCCTGGCCTCCAGGCAAAGAAAAGCTGCTCCTAACTGCAACATCACCTTTAACAGACTTGACAAATTGAAATAGGATGTGTCTATTGATTGTGGATACTTCCTCACCTTTTTTTTGTAGTCCTGGCCGTTGCCGGGAATCACCATGAATCTTCGTTCGCTTTGCTGCATTCACGCTGGCTTTATTATAGTATATTTCTTTAGTACTAAATATACACTATTTTGGCTAACATTCATCTAGATCTTAATACATTAGCTTTATCAGATCTATTATTTTTAATACTTTTATAGAGTTTAACTATTTACTAATGCAGAACAGTAAGAATACCACAAACTCTTTCTTTTCTATGAAACGAAATGCAGAACTGCCAGATGAGTGAGGCAGTGGACAGCGAAGAGCATGAGGTGGTCTCAGAGCAGACCAAGATGATGTGGTTGGGGCAGTCACATTCTCTACTGTAGATGGCTGGGGAGCTTCCCTACACTATACAGATACGGGGCAGTTTTTTATTTCAACCATCGACAGAATGTGTTAGTTAAAATAATCTTGGGAAGATTTATGCTGTTTGTTCTGCATCATTACACAGCTATTTTTGCTAAGGCAAGCAATAATTAATATGGTTGTCCCCCTTGTATTTGTAGGTAGTGCAGATATAGTCATTTTTCTATTCCTTAAAAATAAATGCATCCCACGTGGAAAAGCAGTTAGCATAACATGAGCATGTTTGACTCAGTAAGGGCACTCGTATTGCACCCTATTAGCACAGCCATCTTTCCATCAGTTCCCAAATGGAACAGAAGAAAATGAAATATGAATTCACACAATACACTGGTCGGAGAAACACCTAGAGAGAAAAGAATAATAAATCCACTCTGCACCACACTACAGAAACCACCCCATTGCCTTCATTACTGGCTGCAGCAGAGAAAGGCCACTACAGACGTCTGCCACTCCCTTGAAATGACACCATCATCTTTAGTCATCTAATGACTCATACCATCACTTGGACCGGACCTGCATTAGTCTTTGGAAAAAGCATAACCCAGGGAAGGGAGAGCAACCGGAGCGAGTTAGTATGGCTGGGGGGTGAGCAGCAAAATCCATCCATGAGCTAAATGAGGGAGCAAATAGCTAAAAAAAACGAGTTGCATTTGCCTTCTGGTCCTGCAAACGCTTCAAAATACACTCACAGCTACACATGTAAAATATCTACACTGGAATTATTGACTAGCAAAGTGCTGAAGAAAAAAAGGAATTAAAGAACCCTGGCAGTGAAGACCCATATATGATGTCAGCCTGTGCAAGGCAGGCCCTGCAGAGACTGGGGAGGCACAGCCGGCTGTGAAACGAGTGTCAGTAACACCCACGTGCTGTACCAACACCAGCAATTCTGCAGCACAGTTACTGTTCTTTTAGAAGTTAAATATGTCATATATTTGGGAGGGAAAAAAAAAAAAAAAAGTAAGTTGTTGGTAAACCTTGTGAATGTGAATACCAGTGCTCCAGCCAGCACTAGTATGAAGCGCTGCCTTGTGCGCAAGGTGGGTTTCTGCCCTTCACTCCCTGCATGGCAAGCAGCTGAACATATCCATGAGGAATGGGAAAGTCCGTGTCTCGGTGACAGCTCTGGGCAAGAAGAGTGACTGAACATATTGTGGGTTAGGGAAGATAACACTTCCAGGACTGTCCTCTGAGTACAGGAATGAGAAAGGAATCTATTTCACCTCCCCCTAATTCTGCTTTATAGTAAGAGAGTGCTTGTTTGTTGTCTTGGTAGAAGAAGAAAAAAAAAATCCCAGCCAGCCCCCCTGCTTTCTGGAAGGGGTAATTCACAGGGAGACACATGCAACACCCCAGCTGAGCTCTCCTGCAAAGGGGAGAGCCCACAGACGACGACCTCCAGCTCTGCCTGCAGCCATCGCACCCCCACTCACCCCCACCCTTACACGGATTGCACAGAAAGGGGCTGAAGCACCCAGCTCCGCATGGAACCCACCTCTGGATCGGTCAGCCCCTGGATCTCCCCAGAGTATTTCATGCTCCCAAGCTGTTCTCTCTGCTGGTGCCCAGTCCTTGCCCTACTTGTGTGGAGATGAGGGATTTGGGGAGCTGCGGGCACAGCGAGGGTCTGACGCCTGTTCCCTGGTGATACCAAAACAGCAAAACTATCAGTCTCATTAAGAGCAACATATCACCCCTATCAATTATCCCAGATTTTTCACCTTACACCGCCCTGGGCCAGCACCACTCCACTCAGGCGGTAGCAGAGGAGCGGAAACCAGGTCTGTATTTTTGCAGCCAAGGTCTGCTTTCAGCTGGGCAGCAATCGAGCTCCTTCGGACAGAAGGACATAGTCTTCGCTGAAAGAGATTTCACACCAACTAGGTGTGAAGTGACCATGAATGGTCTAGGTCCATTCATGAAATTGGTCACTTGATGAAGTAATTTGGGAGCGGGGCCCTGCACCCATGGCCAGACAACACCGAAATTTCAGTCCTCTCCTGTCTGCGCTGCAATAAATGGAGCTGTCAGGTCAGAGCGCACCGTTTCATTTTCATTCAAGCACCTATTTAATATTCATCATGTTATAGGGGGACATTTTTATGTCGGGAAAAACACAAGCGCTCTCCCGAAATGACTCAAGGGCAATAAAGAATAAATTGTCTTTAAACCTATAGAAGGGATGCTGAAGTCACAAACAAGACATAAAATAATATAGAGCTGGAAAGTGCTTTTTCCTTATTAGGTTTATCAAAGTAAAACTAGTCTGGCAAGCTTGTTCTATCAAGTAAATGGATGTGGTAAAAAAGGAAATGAACATTCTGATCCATATTCATTGTTTCAGTGTCAGCAAGGGAGAAAAAAATCTCCAATTTAATTTTTTTTTTTTTTTTTGCTTTAGAAAGCTGATCTGAAGTTTTACAGAAAAAAAAAGTAAGTGAAGCTGATAAGGAAGCAAAAGGAAATCAAAGATAATTAATAGAAACAAAGCAAGCAGCAGAAGAGGCTAGACAAAGTGTCTAATATTACACAAAATGTGAAACACAGAACATGCTTGACTGCACCAAGCAGCCGCTTCAGGCACCAACAGCATTTTAATAGGGAGATTTCTTTTCCAAAGCTCCCAGTGCTGGCCTGGCCAGTGCTGCTGCTGTCCCTGGCCCCTGGCCAGCAGTCCCTGCCCGCCCCCCCCAACTCCCTGTGTCAGCAGCAGGGTTTACCTCCAAACACAACAGATTTTTCTTTTCTGTCTAAATTAGGTTTTAACACAGTCCTGGCAGCAGTGCCCGAACAGAAGCACCCACAGACCCATTGCACCCATGAAATAAAGCCAGGCTGTTTCCCAGCTTAAAAACAGGCTCATGCCTTGAACAGCAGAAGTTTAAGGGAGGACTAGTGACTAAATAGGGGGGTCTTAATGCTGGCATGGGTGCGTTTGTGTATTTTGCATTTCTACAGCCTTGATAAATGAACATACTTACCTCTGTAGGACAACGACAGGACAAACAAGTTTCAAGGAAGTCCTGCACGCTGCAGCTGAGACCTGGGAGGGAGCTGGTCCTACAGCCAGCGACGCATACCCCGGGCTCTGGGCTGTAACACTCCCCATTTCATTTCAAATTTTACAGCATTTGGCTTTTTTTTTTTTTTTTTCTTCCCCCCAACATCCACTTCCCAGGTTCGCATGATGAGGTGAGACAGGCAGCTTTCTGGTTTTTAGAGGTGTACTTTCCTGGCTGTCATGGTGACAAGATGATGAAGAGTAAAAGCACTAGCATTCTATGGAGAAATACTCAAAATTTTCATTCTCGGGGAGAGCCATCCCTCATGATTTGTGAGCAGGGTTGCCAGCTCAGCCAGTTGTATGCTTTCTGTAAAAGGGAAATCATAACTGTGTGCAGGGGGGACTGCAGAGGGGATCCAGCAGACTCATCTCAGACGGTGGCTCTTCCTTTCTAAATCATGTTCTGCCAGGACATGAAAAATACTGCACAACATTGCAAAATTGAAGATGGCCTTTTTTGTTTGTTCTAGGGGTTGTTTTTGGTCAAAGATGATCCATGTTGCATGTAGAGGAGTGACAAAGGAATGGGAGTTTGGTACCTTTGGCTTTTCTACAGCCCTCTGAGTGCAACGAACAGATTTGTACTCCTTTCCCTCACATCTGCCATCAGTCCCATGGGCTCATCAGCATAGATTTTTGTGGACAAAGCTTGATGAGACTGGGAAGCTACGCCAGCCCCTACTCCTGCAGAATTACAGGAAAACAGTTTATGTACATATACTCTCATCTCAGAAGAGGACAGTGGTTTTAATGACAAATTGAGTGAAATCTCACTTGGCATGAAGCAAATAAAATAGTAAATATTTCAAGTTACCGCTTTGCAATAACAGAGACTGCATTTTAAAATAATTGCTGTGGATCTGCCATATCATACAAAGGAATAGAGTGACAATGCAACCATGATGTGACACATCTGCACTACGGCTTTTCATCTCAATTCAGTCTTTAACAGGCCCCCTCAGCTGATTGCATTCAGCATATGAAGCAGTATTTTCTGCCAGGCCCTACTGGAGAAGAAGCAGCAATCTCCTGATGCTTCCCAGCAATGAGAAACCTGCCTGAACGTCACCGCCACCACCACAGAGTGCAGCTGTCAGTCACTTGGTAGAGCTTATATAGATGTATGTCTCTGCTGAGCCCACCATGCACAGCCCATTGCAATAGAAACCAGACTGGGACTGAGATATAAAACTCCATTTTCTCCACTCCAGGACTGTCAGACACTGGAAAATGAAGCGTTTTGCCCAGTTAAAAAAGTGGTGTGGGGCCATTAGAGAAAACAACAGATTTCTGTGAGTTGCTCTGGTGTGACCTGTCACCACTGTGACTTTCCCTGGCAGTCCCTCAGCATGTCTGTCACTGGGAGAGATGGCTCAGACACACTGTCTGGGTTTCAGAGAATGTGTTTCTTACACCTCTCAAAACAAACAGTTCACTGGTGCTTCAGCTGGGCTACAACCTCCGCAAATTCTACATGTATGTTGGAAGAACAAAACCGTCTGTCATAGAGAAATGTCTCCAAAATTCTGTTTTGGATAACACTGATGTCGACTGTCACTGTGGACTTTCTGCATTGTTTTCTCTCAAAGCATGTAAGAGGATAGATGAAATCTCCGTTGCATTCCGTCATTGAAAGCATCCTTATTTCCATCCTCAGGTGTAGACCCCAGCTACTCCACTTAAATAAATTTCGATACACTTGGCTCACCCAATGCATGCAAGCTAAGAAGCTTAACCCTTCTGCTGCAGAAGAGCAGCCACAGACCACATTTCTCACGGTACACTCGGATCTTTCAGTGGTCTGACCCATCAGCTGATGGGATGTTCTTCTCTAAACCAGTCACTGAACCAAACTGACTAGCAACGTAGAAGGCAAAACCAAATTGTGCAATTAAATCACTTAATTTGCCACATGAGGTGTTTCAGGATCGATGAATTCATATTCTCAGAGGGCACTGAAGGTGGAAAACTCTAAGGAAGCAACAGATAATAACCTACAAATGATCTGATAATCTCTAAGTGAAGTCAACAGGCATCACTTACTGACTCTGGATCCGATAGATCCCTCCAAACATGGTTTTGCCTGACGCTACAACAGGGTCAGAGGAATGACACTATGTGCACATTCGATCCTACTAATCTAGATGGCCTACTCCTGCTGTTGTGCAGTGCTGTGATTACTGGGCAATGGCAGCAACCTGGAAACACCACTTCTGGGCTGCATCCACCCACTCAGACACTTTTGCAGAAAGGCTACTTGAAGCCTGCTGACATGGGGTAGGAGCCAGATTGCACCCCCCAAAAAAATAATCATTACAACTGCCCTCTTCCTCATCTTCAAAATTAATGCTTGGTGCTCCACTTCATCTGCATGCTGTTGAAAGATTCTTAACTGTTATTATGTTCGAAGAGTTTTTTTCCAAATGTCATACTGGCATGTAACAACCACAATATCCATAACATGCAGGTGAACTTTCATAAAGCAGAGGAGAAAATTAACATTCTTCCTTATCAGAGGAAATTGAATCTGATTTTTCATCCCATCAAAACATCTCTTCACAGATAAGATAAACCCCATAAATTGCTTTAACCCATGTATCCGCCTAGAGTCCGTTCTATACACTATTGTAACAAAGCATGTAATCAAAGTAAATGAGCATAATTACCAGTGAGTGCAAACATGGGGTTTCTGGATTCTTGTCTCAGACATTTCGTATGTGACCATTTTACCATATATTTACATTTAAAAATAAGAATAAACTGTATTAGATTGGAAGATAGAAGGGTATACGTTAAAAATTCATGCAGAAAGCACCCCGTAGCCATGATTACCATTATAACTATTCATTCAAATCTAGTCCTTTCTTCCCAAATGTAAATGTAACCAAATCACAAAGCATGGCCAAATAATAACCCGTTTCAAGGGACAGTGGGGTCCCATGCTATCAGACTTCACAGCGAGACTCTCCTTTCATTTCTCTCTACCAGGTAGGAACAAGAAATGACTGCATGTGATTCACAGAATCATAGGATGGTTTGGGTTGGAAGGGACCTTAAAGACCACCTAGTTCCAACCCCCCTGCCATGGGCAGGGACACTTTTCACTAGACCAGGTTGCTCGAGGCTCCTCATCAAGTTGGATCAATCCCTTTATTTAATGGTAGTTCAGGTGAACTCCTCATTTTTTTACACTCATGTTTCCAGTCCTAGTTATCCTGAGGGGTCAGACAGACTTCTTTGAGGCAGCCTCACAGTTCATGAGGCCTCACAGCTGTACAACTGTCTCAACCAGTAACAACCTCCTAACACATCACATCCCCACCCCCACAGCTGCACTGGGCAGGGGTGACTGCCACAACCCGGGGAGATTCCCTTCCGCACGGCTGCAGCAAGACCAGGAGGAATTGCAATGCGACTTTATCTTCCACGTCTGACAGAAGCAGGAGGCATGACCCGCTGTGTTACGAGTCAGGCCATGTCACATCATAACAGCTTAATGGCATGGCCGGTGGCACAAGTCATGTCAGCAGTTAAATGACAGTAACAGAGTCACCTGTCAGGTCATGGCTCCAGGAATCAAGTAACGCATGCATATTGATGGCGCGTAAAAGTATGCGCACAGATACATCTTCATAAAGGTAATATAAATCAAGCTCCTGTGCAGGACAGGCGCATGTCACAGCTGTAAGATGTGGAAGTTAATTCATTTAAATTACATTTTAAACCAGACAGAACAGTAATGTGTCCCGAGGCACATTAATACATCAGGTATCCTGATCTATCTTTCAAAAGGTCCTGAGTTAGATCATTTTTTTTCCCGCGTTACTACCTCCCGATTGAAAACAAGCCCCGGAATTATATTTAAACTACATTTCTCCTTCCATTCATAAATGCAAATTAAGTTACATATTTAGAAAAAATAAGTCTTTCAAGAAACCAGCTATGACATGTTAACAGCAAATGACCTGATCTCTAATAACAACTTCATACTTATCAGGACTAATCCAAAATAGAAGTGCTCAGCCAATTATTTTTTTTCCCCAAGATAGCATTTGCTTCAATTCCTGATGAAACTGGCCATGGATGTAAGTGCACTTAAGCAAAAAAACTATGCAATAAGGATCTTCTTTGACACATATGAATACAAGAACAAGCTAATTTACAAGTCTTCAGCTACGTTGTGTTGTAGGAATTATTACACCACTTTGCTTCCAGAGCAAAGAAAATTATCGTCTTTGCTCTTGACCGTAGCACCTACAGTTCTAGTGTTCAGTGACATTTCTGTTGCTGGAGGGTAGAGGAGTACTGGTAGAGAGCTGGGATCCAGCCCTACTAACATGAAAGCTCCCCAGGACTTCAGGATATTTCTGCAGGAAAAACGTAGCTTGATTTTACACACCTCATACAAAAGCCCAGACGTTTGCAGTCAGTGTTCAGGCACAATGATAGGCATTGACACGGTACCTGTGCATGCCAATATCCCATTCCTGAGCATAACCAAAATGATTGAAGGAATGCTGTAGGTACGCACACTTCAATACTTCTTGGTAATTTGTTTTCTGTGTCTTACTTCAGTTGCTGCTATTTTGTTTTATGTCGTGTGTTAGAGAATCTTTGAATGGAGGAGAGAAAATGCCACAGAAGATAGATCTCAAAAAAAAAAAAGAAAAAAGTTGCACGTTTTACAGCTGTAATATCAAAGTAGGAGCCACCTGGCAGTGGACATTGAAATCGATAATGTTGAAACACAAGATGACAAAATGCAGATTCTTTGATTATCTGGTTATTAATTACCAAGACAAATTGCCAGGACATTTGGCAAACTCTTCGCCTTCAGATATTTTTACTTACAAGCACATACACGTTTTAACGGGATGTCCTAGCTGGGGGTATATGAATTACCTTCCTGAATGGGACCAAGGTCTCTCTCCTGTCTTTGCAGGGCTCAACACCAGCTATTTCAGCATCAAGTTTGGAAATCCCATATGGGCAAGAATTGGGAGTAATGCCTTTTCCACCTCATGCTTGTTTTGGACTCTGAAAGGTAAGAATTGACTTCCAGTGCTCGCATGGGAGGCTGGGCATCCCTCCTGGCAGGATATCCAGGGCTCATACAAACAGCAATAATCTTGGCATCTGTCTAAACAACCAATTACTCCTTTTGCATCATGCTGCATTCTCAGCCTCGTGGACCCTGCAGGGCCACCAGCTCCTTGGTTCAGTTTCACAAAGATTTGTTTCAATCCCAAATTATCAAATACATGCAATTACATCATGACATTCGCATCACCACGCTGTCCAAGCTGGACCACGAGCGGATGCAGGGTTCACGTGCGTGTCGGCAGACACAGCGCATGGCCGGCAGCGGCTGTCTCTAACAGCAGCCTCATGAGCCTTCCCCTCCGTTTCATTTTAGTTTAAAAAAGCCAAACAGGTGCATTCATCCCCTAAAGGGCTTTACTGAACTGCAGCAGCTCTGCAGCAGATGCTGTCCATCAGCCCCACGCCGCAGCTCCGCAGGCAGTGCCGAGCCCCAGCATGAACCACGGCCAGTCCCTCTGGAGACCCTGTGGGGCTTTGGCCAGAAGGTGCTGTAACACAAGTAGGGACACGGACTGCGTGAAGGCCATCGAACTGAAGCACAACCCCAGATCCATCTGCTCAGTACAAAGACACTTTGCAGCGTTGTACCGGGACCTCCTCCTCTCCCCCAGGCTGCTCACCATACAGCCTGCATCTCCTGCGCCGGACATCACAGTCTGGACTGTAATTTACCCTGTCGTTGAGGGCAATGACCGCACGTTGCAGCTGTCATTTTTTGTTAGTATTACACCAACTTTCCCACTCCAGTAGCTTTTTGAACAGTTTGCTTAATTGAGTTTATTCCTTCATTATTCAGAGAGTACCATTCTCCTCAAATCATACCTCACAGACAAAATATCTTAAGACCTGGCAGTATTCTTTCTAACAGCACTGGATCATTATTCACCTTGTAACTCTTACCCTATACATATTATTCAAAGATTCACTACAGGGCACTGTAAAAAAACAGATCTAGGCCCTCGATGTTACTGGGGAACACCAGATCCTGTTTTTTATACCACAAACAATTATAGCTCTAAGGCAGCAGGTAGTGCCAGCAGAACATCTGCAGGGCCAGAAATAAGTGAGACAACCTCCCCTCACAATTCCACCAGCCTTTTATTTTTAATGCGGGCAGAGGAAAGCACATTCCTGACCTTGGTTTGATGACACAGTATCATCTCAATTCAACGCTGCGGGAGAAACGCTGGACGAGTGGGATCCCGACCTAGGGAAGCAAACCTGTCTACACCGCCACCATTTTTTCAATGAAACGGTAATATCCAAACTGCTTTACAAAGCTGTGAATAGCAACAGAACAAGATGAGCACTGCCTTCAGCCCTAGTTATGCCCTTCTCTTGTGATGATCCACTCTGAACGAACTGCAGATTGAGAAGGGCCGCATAGGTGCTAGGATGGTAGTAATTCTTTGTTTCTCTTCTTTCTAATTATTGGAACAAGCAGCAGCATTGAGCTAAAAATAAGACCAAGCGTTCTCCAGATCTGCAATTACTCTCTTGACTTGTACTTGTCTACTGCTTGTCTTTCTTTCACTAATCACTACAGCACAAAATATGCCAGAATTGTTTGAAATCTGAGTTCAATCTCAGACACAGTAAAAGACTAATAACAAACGTTGTTTACACACATTTAATTCAACATACCAGAAGCAATTTTCTCACTCTCTTTAGCATTTTATTCGCTTATAAATACAAGTCAATACCACAAGATGGCACTTTCTTACTTGTGACACACACTATTATAAACACTTACCCTCTTCAAATGATCCCAGATGTTTACGACATGTAACTTCTTAGTGGTTTTGAAACATTTAAAAAAGCAAGACCTTCTAAAAACTGCATTTGTGTTTGATGTATATTAAATGAGGTCAGGCAATTAAATTCAAAAAAAGAATTTATAAATATTTCAGATAAGAAAATTGAAATACAAAAGCAGAGTTTGTATTAATTAAAATGAATAACAATTTAAACTGGCCATAATGTATCTACATGGTTTAATTTAATTTAAAATACTTTTTAAACAATCAAATCCTCTAGCCATTCATCAAAACACCTATCTACTCAACTCTTTAAAAAATATTCTTGGCTAAGAAACCACCTATGCTTTTTCATAATAACCCTTATTCTGTCCTGTAGGTGGAAATGAAGCAAAATCATATTCCAGACTAGAAAACAGGATAAGAAGGAAGAAACTTTAAAAAACCTGGTAACTTCAGACACTTCAACTCATTCTTCCTTGCATTTCTCAAAATACATGATCTGGTTTTAAAGTCTTTGAATGAAATGTAAACACTAGAAAACTCATTGTTGAAGTATGCGAAGAATAAAGAACCTGCACTAATATAGTGCATAATGATGCCGTGTCAAACTTGTCATTTACAGCAAATGTCACATTTTCTTCAGGATTGTCATGCCTTTTTTTTTTTTTTACTAATTCCTTTTGATGTCTGTAGATTCTCTTATTATTCTTTTTATTCCCATTGCTCAACAGGAAGAGATGTATTTTCTGGTCTCTTCAGAATAGTTTCACAAGATCCACATCTTTGACTCCATTTTTTTTTAATAAAGAGGTGGCAAAATTTTAAGCTTGCAATACTTCTGCTCTGCCTGGCACATTACACATCAGGAGATTCCTCAAAAAACTGAGAAGTCGGAGAGTTCCAAAAAAGAAAGCAGTTAAGGCAGTCGATGTCTAGATTTGGATTTCCTTTTTACATTACATGTCAATGTCTCCATCGTAGGCTAAGGTTAGAGGTTTCTGCTGCGGAGGAGTGCTTTGATGCTGCTTTGTTTTTTTGCTGCAACAAAAAGAAAAATATTTCAGGAGACAAAATTATAAGCTGTAATAAGCTCAGAAACACCATCAACCCCCAAATTTCAACAAAAAATCCACTTCCCGTGCTGGCTATTTAATTTTGCAAGTATGTGACACTGCAGTACAGCGACTACTTCCGAGAAAAAACACACGGACCTGCCTGAGTGCTATTATGTGTGTGGTACAGTCACACAGCCTGCTGAAAATGGGCAGCCAACTGTGCTCTTCATCTGGAGAGGAAATAAAGCATATTTGTCTCCCGTGTCTTCTCACAGCTGACAAAACAAGGAACACCTCGCAGAAAAATTGAAACGTGAACTGTCTAGGAGTGGGATATTCTCATTTTTTCTTTGGCACGGTACTGAAGCAACAATAATTATTATTGAGAAATACACTTCTTCACCAGCCATCAAGTGAAGGAGAACTATGTAATGTTATTGAAAAAATCCTCTGTATGCTCCACTGCGAAGCCATAGAGAAATGGCAGCTACATGGCTTGGCAAATAAGGAAGCTGACACCCCTAAGCAGCATCAAACGCTGTTATTTAAGCTTTTAATTGGCGACAGAGACTGAAAGACTAAGAGAGAGAGAATAAAGTAATTTTGGATGAAAGCAGGCAACGATGCTGTCAGGTCATGGTTGTGGATGTCTGGTTGCCTGCCCTGATCCAACAGGGGCTGGGGCAGCTGCACCATTCACGTTCGTAAAGCCCAGGCCAGCTCTGTGGTCCTCAGGGCCAGCTGTGGGCACTGCAGGACACACGGACGCTGGCCACTGCTCCCTCTGTATCCTCCAAGACGCATCAAAGGCAGTGCCTTCCCAGATATTCAAACCAGAGAGTGCAACGCCAGCTCTGCCAAGCTAGGCCTACGACCCCTGCCCGGGGCGACTGCTGCTCTGGAGGAGGGCAGCCATCTGCCCCATCACTGAAGCCCACCACCAGTGATTCACTGGTGTAGACCAGGGCTTCGGCACCCTATCTCTAACAGCGGCTGGTAACAGCAGCTTTAGACACAGGACATGTTTCCATCTGATGTATTCACTGCAATCACTTTAAGGATTTCCTGAGCTGGAGCGTACATCCAGAAAACCACAATTAACACCAAGAGACCCAATCTCCCATGAACCGTTATGCCATCTTTGAATCCATTTATCTTCCTGGCATGCACCGTCCTCAGCAGTGGTAAACTCACAAGGTAATAATGCACTGTGTGAAAAATAAAAGCTTCTGTTTATTTTAAATGATCATTTCATCAGATGCCTCCTACTTCTTATATTGTGGGAAATAAAAATTCCCTAGCGCCCTTTTCTACTCCATTCATGATTTCATAGATCTCTATTGTATTCCCACATCAAACATAATTTTCCAACTGAATGCCCCTATTCTATTTAGTCCTTCCTTGAGTGGAAGCCAGCTCCTCGATCCAATCAGCCTCCTTGCCTTTTTTCAGTATTACTTTATCTTTTTTTTTTTTTTTTTTTTTTTAAAGAATATAATATAAAGCTCTTTCTCATCCCAACAGAAGCCCGAATAAATTTAAGGGCCTATTGATAACCAAAAAGAATTCTTTCCCTGCATCATCACCATACTTCTTCACAATCACATCTATTAACATTTACAATTTGGAGAGTTTTAAATTACTCCGAGGTAGGGGCCAAACGAAGGCAGTTAAGTAACCCAAGTTCCACCCTTTCCTAAAGCCTGGAGGATTAAAGCTCTGCAACACAGAGTGTTGGGATATATTTTGGATTGTTTAAATAAAAGCAAACTAGCTTTTATTTAAGGACAAAATACATGCCATACTCACCACATCAGGTAGGATGTAAAAATCAGGAAAACTATGACAAGGAACCCCCCAGCTGATACTCCATATACCCACATCTTCAGTTTACCATCTGTTGGAAGATGAGGAAAAAGGGCAGAGGGAGAAAAGGGGAAAAAAAAAAACTTCATTCTAAAATACACAAATTCTTAAAGAGATTAAGTAAAGAGAAAGCACACAAGCAAAATTAGCAGCATCATTGATGGAAAACACAGAAAGGACCGTCTGGGAACAATCCATGAACCCCGTATTTTTGATAGAAAAAAGGATTCCTGTAAAAATCAATCATTTTAAAGACAAAATCTTAACTTTGGTAAGGTGTGTAGATTTTCCTCAATGAAAAATGACAATGAACTCTTCGTCTCAGTTTTCCAAAGCAGTATTATTTCATAACCTCCCCTCTGTCTGAGCTCCTGCTGTTCATTACAGGCAGCCCAGGCTTATGGTGCAGCACAAGAAACACAACCCGGCGAGGCTCCTGCCCATGGGAAGGAGCAGAGGCACGAGTGCCTAGACCTTTCTCCTGGGGCAAGGACAGGCAGCGGACCTGCCTGCAATAGGTGTGCCCAGGTGGAGGATCTCCTGCAGCAGGTAGCTGAGGCCATGAGAAGGCTGCGTAGCATCAGGGAAGCTGAGAAGGAGGTAGACAGCCTGGTTAGACAGCAGTCTGCAGTGGACCCACTCCCAAGACTAAACAACCAAAAACTCCCCTATCAGCACACACGGAAGGGAGTGGGACCAATAATGCAGAAAAATGGAAGACTGCAATATCAAGGACCTGCAGGAGGAAGAGAGTTCCCCTGAAGCCTGAAGTGCTCTTGCAGAACTGCTTCACTGCTCTGCAGACTGAAGAGGAAAGACCCATCACATCAGGGGAGATGCTGGAGCTGAGCAAGGCAACTGGATCAGCTCCCCGTATAACAACCAGCCCAACTAAAAAAAGGCAATGGGTGATAGTTGCAGGCAACATTCTTCTGAGACGGACAGAGACACCCATCTGCTGACCTGATGCAGCCTCTAGAGAGGTGTGCTGCTTACCAGGGGCTGGTATCAGGGATGCAATAATCCACTGACTATTATCTGCTGCTTTTGTTTCCCGTGGGCACCAGCGATAGAGTCAGGAGCAGTCTGAGGAGTATCAAGAAGGATTACAGAACTGTGGGAGCAGCAGTAAGGGACTGAAGGAGGTATTTTTTTCATCAGTCTTTCCAGTGAAAGGGAAGTGGTTTGAAAGGGCCAGTCAAATCTGGCAAATCACCAAATGGTTACAGGACTGGTGCCATAGCCAGGGGTTCGGCTACTGAGACCACGGGACTCGCTTTGAGAAATGTGGTCTACTGGGGACTGACGGGGTCCATCTGTCAGAGAAGGGGAAGAGCATCTTCAGTCATAGGCTTGCCAAGCTGGCGAAGAGGGCTTTAAACCAAAGTTGCCAGGTGAGGGGAACCTCAATCCATGCCACTCCTACCGGTCTGATGCCAGCATCAGCACCGGATGCCCAGAGCCTGGAGAGGGATCACAGGTCAGCAGGAGAGCACCTGAAGAGCAGCACAAAGGAATTCCAGCCAGTAAGTCAGCTTCACTGGGGGCCCAATCTAAATGCCTCTGTGCAAATGCATGTCACATGGGGAATAAACAAGAGGAGTTAAGAGACATGCACACATCTGCAGGGCTATGATCCCGTTGGCATCACGGAGATGTGGTGGGATGGCTCCTGTGACTGGAGTGTTGGAACAGAAGTATACAGGCTCTTTAGGAAGGACAGGCAGGGAAGATGAGGAAAGGGTGTTGCCCTCTATGTCAATAACCAGCTGGAGTGCATGGAGCTCCACCTGGGGATGGATGAGGAGCTGACTGAGAGCTTATGGGTCAGGATTAAAGGGAGGGCAGGGACAAGTGACATTCCAGTGGGGGCACATATAGTGCCAGGAAGACTGAGCAGATGAGGCCTTCTGTAGACAGATAGGAACAGCCTCATGTTGACAAACCCTGGTCCTCATGGGGGACTTCAACCACCCCGATATCTGTTTCAGGGACAACACAGCAGGGCACAAGCAATTCAGGACGTTCTTGGAATGTGTTCATGATAACTTCCTTCTCCCAGTGATAAGAGGAGCCAACGAGGAGAGGTGCTATGCTGGACCTTGTTCTCACCAACAAGGAGGGGCTGTTGGAGAATGCGAAGCCCAAGGGCAGCCTTGGCTGCAGTGACCATGAAATAGTGGAGTTCAAGATCCTTTAGGCAGTGAGGAGGGCACACAGCAAGCTCACTACCCTGGACTTCAGGAGATCATGGAACTGCTTGGTACAGTACCACGGGATACAGCCCTGGAGGGAAGACGGGTCCAAGGAAGCTGGTTAATATTCAAGGATCACCTTCTCCAAGCTCAGGAACGATGCATCTCGACAAAGACGAAGTAATGCAGAAACACCAGGAGGCCTGTGTGGATGAACAAGGAACTCCTGGAGAAACTCAAACACAAAAAGGAAGCCTACGGAGCCTTCCAGTACCTAAAGGGGTCCTACTAGAAAGCTGTAGAGGGACCTTTTACAAAAGCAGCATGTAGTGACAGGATGAGGGGTAATGGCTTTAAACTGAAAGAGGGGAGATTTAGATTAGACGTAAGGAAAAAATTTGTCACTGTGAGGATGGTGAGGCACTGGCAGAGGTTGCCCAGAGAAGCTGTGGCAGCCCCCACCCTGGCAGTGCTCAAGGCCAGGTTAGAGGGGGCTTGGAGCAACCTGGTCTAGTGGAAGGTATCCCTGCCCATGGCAGGTGGTTAGAACTGGGTGTCCTTTAAGGTCCCTTCCACCCCAAACCAAGTCTATGGTTTTACGATAATTGCAGTAAATTGGCTCAGAAGCTCCAGTGGCTGCTCTGGCAAAGGTAGTTCAAAGTTGAGCTGACCCAGACAGAAATGCAGGTAACACCTGATATGTTTAGCCTAAAGAAAAGAGGACTGAGAAGCGGTGGGATTGTTGTCCATAAATACTTGGGGGTCAGCTGGGGTAAACACCAGTGAGTACAAATGAACAAGCTACTTAGAGCTGAAAAACCCTTGGGCAACAAATGGAAATAAATTCGGCTTATAATAAAAACAAGAATACGCTTTGTAATAGTAAGAGGGATAAAGTTGTACAAGAGCTTTCTAGTTGGGCCAAGGAGCAGGAGACGTAACTGGCTTTAAGAGAAGGTAAGGCTCTTGATAGGAGCGTTTGGATTGCAATGACAGGGGACCCACTCTGTGACCCCTGCAGGAACCCCTCCATGCACACGTGAGTGTGTTGAAACATTTCCTTCCGACAGAAAGTCTCTAAACATGTTATTTGGACAAGCCCTTAATTACAAGCTTTGCATTAATAATAATAATTTTTAAAAGATCAATATTTCTGTTTCTTGCTCTGTTCTGGCAGTACAGCTTTCCTTGTGGGGAGAAGCAATGGTATTTTTTCCATGCAGCAGTAGTCTTGGTTGATTCACGTCAAGAGAGCTCTTAATACATACTGGAGGCAGGAATATGAACTTGCGCTGTGCCCACAGACCTGGTTTGACAGAGGCCATTTCAAACTCAGTCATGTGAGTGGGGAGTTACTTCACGCACAATCACTGAGCCTGTTTTACATTTTATGTTTGAATGATGAATTTTTTCAAAAGGAAACATATTTAATCAGATCCCATTCTTTCTCTTTTTTCTTCCAGCCTTTGTGGGAGGGCTGAGTACCTCTCACAGATTTTCTCTTCTCCTCAAAACACTTACAGCTTATCTCCCACGTGAAAAATGCTCCATTTGTCAGGTCTTGGTTTTGTTCGGTTTTTCGGGGGTTTTTTGCTGAAGGCTGGGTATGAAATTTGTCGCCCTCTTAACTGGAGATGGCCAAGAAACATTTAGCAGTCCTGCAAAGGGACTGTCACAGCCACAAAAAGGCATCCCACCATGTCTGCTATGAAGGCAGCTATGCTCTCCATCCCCAATGTAAAGGCACTGGACCATGTCATCCTACAATTTAAACAATGCTATTTAAATTGCCTCTCAACTTGAAAAAAGTTTCTGTACCTGAACTCTGGCCTCCCAGAGTGTGGTAAAGAAAGGAGAAACACAGCCTGATTCGGAATCAGTTCTGTGCACTCCTGCAGAGCATTTAAAAGAACAAAAACATCAGCCTCATTAAATTGTAATAAAATTTGTGTTCGAAACTGTAAACAGGAAAGGAAATCACGAATTAACTGAAGAAAGGCATGTATACTTTTACTGACAGATATAAGTCCTTAGACGTACACAAATGTCAAGGACTATGGTACTGAAGGGCAGTAAATGCCATCCATACAGGCAGCATACACCATAGACCTGCTCTCAAGAGTGTAACTGGTAGGTTAACAGCAGGTTCCTGGCTCAGCTAGCAGTAATTATTGCAAACCCCCAGACTAGCTAACCTGAGAGCCTGTTTAAGGGGAGTAATTACATATTTTGTCAAGAAGTTATACAAAAGGGAGTGATTTGAAGAGCACCAGCCTTGAGTTGAGGTCTGAAGGGCACATACGGACTGAAGAGTTACCTGCAGGATGCCATGGGGTTGGTGATACACTTAGCACACACGGAGCACATTTATTCCTTTCCTATATATTGTTCCTCTAACACTTCTGCCCTAAAATTAAATAACACCATGTTCTGGAAAAGCTCTTAGTTCCTCTTTCTGTCTTGTAGTCCCTGGGGGAGAACTGGCTTACAGATGCTGCACTGAGGTTAAGCCCACCAGAAGTTTGCAGGGCTGGAGCCTCGAATGCTGATTTAAAAAGAGAGGATTGCAGCATCCACCTACACATCTCTCCCTTTTTCTAACCCCATAAAGGTACCAGCTGAAGAGATGACACCTAAGTAAGACAACCTACAGAGGGCCACAGATGCTGACAAAAAGGCAATTAACCCCAAACCTGTGACTCAAACTGCTGGTGAACTGCGTGGGCTTCTGGATGATGGGTTTGATCGAAAACCAGACAACTTTAAAAGGCTTTGGACCGAGCTCTATGAGCTCAGAGACTGTCAACGCAAAGGTTAACTACTGTATGCAAATCAAATATGTAAATGTAACATTCAAAGTGTGATCATATATATCAGACAGAATTATGGCTCCCTGAATCCCGTAACAGAACCTTTCATTACATGTTTTCTAAAGTCTCGTGTTCATTACAAACTAATAGGACATAAATGTAATGTCAGGTAACAGAAGAGGGGGAAGACTGCACTCCCAGTATTTTAAACTATGGGGAGAACTAATGTGTTTCAGTAAAATTTGATGTGCCCAAAACCTTTGACTCCCATTTTAAAGTCCTATTTGCATTTTAGAAATTTATTTTGAATAAATTAATCTTGCAAAATAACAGTCAAAATGGTAATCAGCTATTACAGCTACAGCACTAGACCTGTGGACCAGTCTAGGCACGTCCAGTACATGGTTCCAACTGGGAAGCATTTTATGGTGTGGAAGTCAAAGATCCATGTGGGATGCACTGCTTGGGCACAGCAGCTTGCCTGCTTTTTCTGGGCCATTTTTTTAATGTCTTAACTTCAACACTTAAAACTCTACACTCTATGCTTTCTACGCTGTTTTTTTCATATACTTTTGAAATACAGCAAGAAACAACCAATGTTTTCTTTAATGAAATCTTAAGTACTTTCTGCTCTGAATCTTCAGAAGCCCTAGTGATCAAAATCTTTCCTGGTCCAAACGTATTACTTCCAGGAACATCACCAGATAATAGTTCAAAGCGTCCCCCCAAATCACATATGAGTATACTTTTGCAAAATATTACTGCTTCATTTTGTCTTTGCTATCTCTCAACATAAGAGATCGTGATTACTCTGTATAGGCTCAAAGGAATGAAAGATGGCATGCGAGTTGGAAACAGGGAGGCTGCTCTGCAGCTCCCAGACACAATCTCTGATGTTATGATCTACAAAGCTTGTACCTTTCTTCTACAGAAACGTTGTACAGACAATTTATTCCATTCATATTTAAGTTTTTCACCTGGATTAAAAGGTTGAATAGACCATCCTTTGAAAATGTCATGCATTTTTGAGTTGACAGGTTTATTTTTTCCAGCAATGGTCTTAACATCAGCTTTCTTATCTTCTAAACCTGGTACCTTCATGCAGTAATCCAGGAAACCATTTGATCTCATTATTTCTGTATATCCTCGCTCACAACCGCAGACTCCTCTCTAGGTGATAAAAGGGAAATCAGTATTAAACCAGACTCACAGAACAGTGCAAATTGTAGGCAAACTATAAAGAAACTGCAAGGTATATCCTGCACATGCTACTTCTCCACCACCAAACCAAACAAGCCAGGAAATGGCGCCCGCAAACCCACTGCAGTTCAAAAAGCCACGATATTTTTGGGAAATTGGTTGAAAAAGAGTCAGTAATTATGGAGTACCCCAACATACAAACATTTTCATCCTAATTTGCTTAATAACAGGCATCCGTGGCTTGATCCACACTCCTCTTGTCAATAAAAATTTTCCCACTGACCCTGCTGGGCTTTAGAAGAGATGAAAAAGAAACAATCCCACCTCCGACCCAAAACTTCCCCACGTATTTCCACTCCAGTATTTCACAGGGCTCTCTGAAATGAAGGTTACTTTCTTACAGACAAATATCCACTGCCCTGGATGCAGTTTCTTCAAGAGGTTTCTTAGAAGTCCGTGGTTTGCTAAACAGATACTCCATTTCTGGATTTCTACTTTAAAACAGCTGTTTTAAATTGGTTTTCTTTGCTAATTACCTTATAATGCCTGACTAAGGGTCTGATATCCTTTGGTTACAATCCAAACAGGCGATTGATTCACCATCTCTCATAAGAATTTAACTCTTGACATCGGTTTAGTTGCTACTACATCCCCCATTTGTTGACAAACATGATCCTGGGCCTTTTTGGACAAAAGGTGAAATCTCAAGAGTTTTTATAGCTAACAAATTCATGCTTACCCATCGTTTTTATGTTCCTGTAGACTCCGAGTACTCTCACAACCACCCTCTCAGACACATTCAATTACCCATGAGCTAGCTTCCAACGGTAATACCTCAGCTGAAGCTGAGAGCTGTGGAGGCTATTTTCAAAATATAAATATCTAAACCCCAGCTGCCTCTGGATGCTGTAAGGGTTCTGCATTTTATACTCCATCACAGTACAGACATGGATAAGGCATTTTGGGAAGCTCTTACTCTGGTGTTCAGTACTGCAGGAAGGGACACCCATAACCTCTGGGCTTGTGTTTGCTCAGAGGCAAAGAAGTGGCAGTGGCTCCATGATTCAGCAAGTGTTGCTCAACTTTTCAGCAAAAAAAGTTTTGCTTTAGAAGGCAGGACAGGGATGGTGGGGTCACACTGCTACAGCTTTGCTACACTCAAGGGGGCTTTCTGCGTCCATGGAGAAGCAGGAGAGGACATACTCTTTTATCTCTTCTTTTACAGAAGTTTTAAACAATTTTCTATAGGACTGTACAATAGCATTCCAGGAAAATTAAACCAAGAGGTTCCAAAACCCCTCCACAGAACAAACCCGAACTTGTAACACCACATAAATACTCCATCACTTGTTTGGGCAGGTTTATTGTTTCCTTTCAGATTGAAGTTCCCACAAGTTCCTCGAGGTGGTACCATACCAACACTAAACTATTTTCTAGGTCCTGGAATGCATTTAAGATACAGAAGCTAATTGAGTAGATTTTGTGGTGTTAATTTCTCAAACTTATTCTGCAGCGGGCAATTACCTGTGTGCAGTAGGAGAACGGTTTTCTGCACGCTGGGCTGCAGTGCCGAACTTCTGCAGGTTTTGTCCGAAGAGCACAACCTCCTGCAAAAGAAAAGACTGAGTACCTTCAAGGGCACGTTCTAAACTGTTTTTGACTTAGTTCACCATAGTATAAGAAGTGCTTGCTTGCTTATTTTATGTAGTTAAATACTAGACTATTGAGCACATTAGCATAATATCTGTAGGCGTTGCATTAATTAATTTGCCTTAACAAGGCAGGGAATTATTATCATACCCATCTTGTTAATGGAGAACAGAGACATACAAATTTAAGCAATTTGCCACAGGCCACATAGGAAGTTTGGGACAGAATCGGGAATTAGATGCAGATCTTCTATGCCCTCATTAATGTCTTTTCTACAAAAGAAGACATAATACACATAATGCCTTTGCCCACCCTCACTTGGGGAAGTCTGTGCTTCTACAGGAACAAAAACATGATGATGAGCTCTTTACTCGGCAACCTTTGCACATAAAACTTTTGTTATTATCTTAATTAGTCATTATAAATAGAACTAGATAAGAATATCTGCATCTTCATTCTACTCTTTCCTCATTCACCCTGTGCATATTGAGAGAGATCCTATGGATGTGCAAGCCCTACTGCCTTTGCCAATCTCTCGTGGAGCTTCAAAGTTCTGACCATGAATTTCCCTTTTCATCCTGCGCAGGCAGAATTTGTAGGTCAGGGCAACAGCAGGAATCTCACAGTTTGAGCAATCTGAGATTCTTCTGTGTTGAACAGAAGAAGAGGTACAGAAGCTGGTCTCTCTACCACATGTGTGATGTTCTCTTCTGTGCTCCACAGTTACAGGAAGGTTGCACTAACAGTTGTGCAAGGCAGCCCGGGCAGCCCTTTTAGTACACGTACACTCATTTCTTCCTGTGACCCACCCAACAGTAGGGGTAACTCACCCAAATACTCATGTAATACATGTGTGATGTTGACCTGAAAGCAAGGCTGATAAGCTCCCATCTGTCTTTCCTACTAACTGAAATTCTGGAGGAGTTAGGAAGGATGTCCAACTTTCCTCTGAGCAACTGATGCAGAAGAAGAAAAACCTGGATGGACACCTTTCATTCATTATGGTGCATCACAACTTGTGGATATACCTGTGACATTTATTCCATCTGAGCGCTGACACCACACTGTGCGTACGTTGTCTTGCCAAAGGCTGGTTTTCCACAGGTAGTCATAACACTTCCCTCCTGAAATACCAATACCAGTTAGTCTTCACCTTGCAACAAAACCAAAATGAACTCTTGAACGGGAGGAAGCAGTGCTGTGACCACGCTACCTGAGCAAGGCCGTGTTTCCATCGCTTGTCCAGAGCAGCTCTCCTGGTTCTCAGGAGACTGAACGACAAACGCCCTGGATCGGGACTGGCGCCCCATTGTCTCAAAGCTCCTGCCGTTGATGCAGGTGAGCTCGCAGGAGCTCCACTCTGACCACTCTGTCAGGTGGCAGTCACCTGCACATTGAAAGAACAAATCCCAGGTTTTCAAAAGGAATCAGCCTTAAAGCATAAGGACAACTAAGCACACAACAGCTCTAATAGTGAAATACCCCCAGTTTATTACCCAGCGGTATGTAATATTTAGATTTTCTGCTTCACGGGGAACCTCGTTTTCTCAAAAAACAAAAGAAGTCTTTTTCAGGTGATCTAGAAACAGCAAACTCAGCATTTGCCTGATCTGCTGAAGTAGAATTTTTTACTATGATGGCTGACAGTACTCAGAGCTATGGAAGCATCTCCATCTCAGACAGCTATCACAGGCAGAAATGCACCATGGCTTTTTAAAGACTTTACCTGGGCAAGGCACAGAGCATGGTAACTGGAGCACACTTTCTTTCGATGGCAGCTCACCACATAATGCATTTTCTACTGGTTTGGATGTAGCAGAAGCAGATGCATCGTGCACTACACATGTGAGGTTGCGGACTTGCAATCCATCTCCACACTGTCCACCCTATGAAACGATAAAAGCAAACAGAGACACGCATCGCTGACATTAGCAAACAACAGAAGAAACACAGTTGATTTCACCTAAAACACTTCAAAAACACAAATTTGGTCTTTGGACTGCAATACTATCCCCAGTTATGGGAAGACAGAAGGAGATCTCCTCCGTACACACCTTTACAGAAGCTGGGGCAGAGCCACACAGAGAAGTGTATCGTAACCAAAGCTGGAGAAGAGGCAGGTACCATAAAAGATAACTACTGTCTTTGGGGTCAGCCCTTCATGCCTTTTACTAGAATCAGTAGAACTAATAGAACCATTAGGTTGGAAAAAACCTCTAAGATCATCAAGTCCAAAGTAGATACTAATAAGTAGAACTCCATGCCTTTTACTAGAACTAGTGAATTTACTGATTTTTAATTACTGCCCAGTTATATGAACACAGAAATTCTGGGCTTCTGTAAAGAGGTCAAGAGCAGAGCCTGGCCATAAGGAACGGACATCTCCACTCACCTTGTTTGACAATACAGCTCAACAGGAGCACTTACATGATTTAAACCCTGCAACAGCAAAACCCCTCCAGCACACCTAATGAGACTGCAAGGGTTATTGCACACTAGGCTGTTTGTGTAATTTATTAAAGGCAGCTGTTGGTTCTGGAGTAGACAGAGATCACTAACTTGTGTCACAAACTCTATCAAAACACCACCCAAAGTCAGCCATCACCTGTTAGCACTGAACCCCATTTAAACATAGGAGGCTCCACGTGAGCCACTCCATGCTCATCAGCCCAGTTCTGAAATACTTAGCCATACGCCAAAGTACTGGCTGAAGACTTCCTTTATGGAAAATCAATAGTTTGGCTAAAGCAATGAAAAAGGGCTGAGGATGCTGTAAGAGCTGAAGCACTGAGGCTATTTCTAGAGGCTGGAATTGTTTCGTTCTCATCTGAAAAACAGAGCTGCAATGACGTTTGAGGTGCACACCTTAAACCTGTGTCAGGCTTTACGAACACGCGCCTGAAGTCCTGCGGAAATGGCACTTTACAAAATTCAATAAATAAAACTCAAGAAGAAACATGAAACATTGCTTTTATATAACCAAGGGAAGTGCCCCTTTGGATCACTTGGCAGTGGATTCTTTTAAAATAATGGACTTCATCTGCAGAACAGAATGGCTCCTACTGAGTGCATTCATTCAGCAGTGCGTTTGCTAGCAGGAATGGCTCTCATGCATACACCTCGTAGCTTTTTTCATTCTCTCTATCCCTCATGTTCCAGACGAACAATGAAATGGAAATAAAAGCATAACCAGCTGGATTTAGAGCAGTTGCAAAGTGTCTTAGAGAAATATTAGTGTAGATTTACTATATGCAGCCAGATTTCAAGTTTTTAACACCATGTTTCACTTTAGTCAGTATGTAACTTACTGTTCTAAATTACTGTTTCACCACTGAAACCTCTATTGCGGTCTGAGATTAATGGTGTGTGAATAACTCATGTAGCTGTCAATTGGGTTAGAGCTCTTAGAAATGGCTGGTGGAAACAGAAGACGATGTGGAGAAAATCCTCATGGGAAACGAGCACTAATCAAACTGCAGTATATTTTCAGCTCAAAGTGGCTCAAAGAATGACTAAATGACTGCAGAGGACAAAAAAGTTTTCTAAAAGATACTTATTCTTCTATAAACAATATATAAGTATTTATATATGTATCAATATTGTGTGGTGTTTGTCTGCCTGCAGAGTTCAAACCACAGCAAATATATAAATATATACCGAGATATAAATAGGTGAAAACAATAAATTTTTTTGGTACAGCAGTCTCTCCTATAAAAGTCCACACAACACATTCTTCATTCTTCTGTCATGCAATATTGGAAATACATTCATCTTTTCCAATGTTTAGAATAAAAAATAAATAGAAACCAGGAACTCTCAAACAATCAAAAGATAAATGTTCACTTTTTAACAGTGGCTTCCATTTGCTTGCTTTCTTTCAAGACGAGCACTGTGTTTTTACAATCAATTGAACACACTTAAAAGATAAAACGTCATTTACAGTAGGTGTCTTTTGGTATATTTGGTAAGGTCACAAGCAAGGCAGGAGCACTGCATTAACTTCCTTATCATCTTCAAAATTATTCATATTCCCAAAATTGTACATTTAAAGATCTAATTAATAGGTGTGGAATCAGAGGAACTTCGCTGCAGCAATGGCACACTGAGGACGCAGGGAATAGCTGCTAATCAGAGGAGAACTCCCAAGGAAACGATCACATATTCAAAACTCAGGGGACCAAATCCGTATTGTAAATGCTCTTCCTTGGAAGATGTGATCATCTGAGGTTTGCCTGGAGCCAGAACTTGCTTCTTGAGTTAAGAGCTCCTGGCAGGAAGTATGTAGGGATTTGACTTCCAGAGGGGATTCCCTCCATTTGGCTGCAAAAACTTCTACGCTGACCCTACGGAGGATGCAGAACCCACCCTGGGTTCCCTAAATACAGCCTGGAGGTACGGGCCCCTCCAGGAGCACCTGCACAGAGCCTCTGCCTCTGACCCCCCTCACCCCAACCGACCACCCGTAACATACAGAGAAGGTTTACACCAGGACTGTTTTGGCAGCCATGTACCTTTTGAACTGACCAACACACTAACATAAGGCAGCCTCTGCACAAACCTTCTCTCCTGTCACAAGACAAAAGACAGCAGCCCTAATGAGATGCTTTGCCCAGATGTACCTTCAAGAAAAGTTTTCCCTTTTCAGCTTTTACTGGGGTTCATGTGTGTTCACAATTATTTTAGGTAAAGAGCTGATTGGGCAACGCTTTCACAGGTTGATGAGCATTTAATCAGGTAGAAGTTTTCTCTAATGAGGAACAGTTGCATGATCACATTTAAGGGAGTGCTTTTAAAACACGTTAGAAAGGAAGGGTTCTTGGTCTTCTTATGAATGTTAGGCAGCTAGTGCTTGATAATGTCTAGCTACTTCACTTATATTCCTTTAATAGAAAAATAATTAACAGTGTCAGCCACTGCTAATATTTTTTTTTTTTAAGCTAATCAGGGTAAACCACTTCAACTCCAGTAGGGAAATGATTAATGTAATGAGGTACCTCTTTAAAATGAGGTGTATTGACCATTTCCCAAGTTCTGCATCCCTCTGAATGCAGCAGAAATGCCCCACGCCCGCTGGGGGTGTGACATGGGCAGTTACTGGGAGAGCAATGCACTGATTTCCGTACTGTGAAAATCGGCAATACAGAACACTTAGCGGGCCCTAGTCCTAAACATGCAGACACTTTTAATTATTCACATGAAGTCAACTTAGCACTAAATAGTCTTTCTATATTTAGGAAATGCAGTCTCAGTTATCTCATAATACAAGGAAGAAATATTCTAGCATAATTAATTGTCCTGTTTATATTATTACAGGAAGACACTTTCACAATGTGCGTTTTGGTCTTACCATAGAACACATTTACCTTATTTCACAAAGCATCCTTGAAAACAGGACTTTTGAAAGCTTTCTTTAAAAAGTAAGCTTAAGCTTCTTTCCCAGTAAAGCACAGGAATAAATCACCCTGTATTTATGAACTACATTTAATTCCTAAGCACCTCATTAAAGAGAAGTGAACATGAATAAAATGGCTCCTTTCCAAAACAAAGCAAAGGGTAGAGAAACTACATGGCAGTAATTTAAGGAGAGAAGTGGGCTCTATCTCACTGAAAGCGTGGGATGATATCTGGGTTAGGGAAGGCTGTGATTACTTGCTCTGAGCTGAAATTTAGCTGGGTTCTGGATGCACACACTTTTAATCTGCACAACGTGTTATTTATCTGGAGTATGCCAGGGCATTAATTCAGCATCCCTACTAATTCTTTTATCAGCTATGTTAGCTCCTACGGTTGAAGGTCTCTTCCCTAATGTTTAACAGAATTTGCTTACGTTAGTTGGACAAAATACCACCTGATGTTATAATTTTCTTATATTTATGTTACACATAAATAAATACTGAGTGCAGTACATACATGGACCATGTTCACATGCCTAGTTGCAATGAGTTGTTGTTCATTATATAAAACATATTTCTGTTTCTCTGATTTTGGACTGTCCAAAGACTATCACACTCCAGATTTCATTTGTGAAAACTGTGGTAAAATTCTGGGTATCTATTCTGCCACCTGGAGTATTTGCCACATGTCCATCTACTGCATCTAGAAACCAAGCAGGTATTCAAGACATTAGCAGCATGGTAGAGGCCAAAGCACAAAACACAAGGGATGTGTCTTTACGCAGGTTACTGGCATAAAGAAGCAGTCACAGGTCTGCACAGAGGTCCTGTCCCCCGGGACTAGACAGGGCTCTCTTCCACCCCAGCCACACTTCTCCCACTACCATCTCAGCACAACCGGCTTTAAGCAGCCCGAGTGGACTTCACTCTGCCCAAGAAACCTCACTGTGAAAGATTCACCTCTGCTTAAACTGGGTTACTGACTAATATGTTTTAATATTGGAAATGTGATCTAACAGATAAGGAGAGAAGAAAAGGCATAGAGGGCAAAAAGTCAATTGAAGCCTGATGCAAGTCACTGGCAGTGAAAAAATGACAGCTCCAGGGTCAAGCAGAGGTGCTGAGTGTAGGGACAGCACAGCACAACTGAATCCAGCCATTTTTAGATCATTAAAGAGATACCCAGGATAAGGAGAAAGTAGAAACCAGCACTTCATACAATAACTCACACTTCTGTACCAGTGACCTTGTGGGGAAAGACCTGCTACACAATGCTTTAGGAAAAAAAAAAAAAAGTGAAAGAAAGAAAAAAGATACAAAGGGCTAAGCTCTCTTGAAATCTAGCATATCTATTTTCTTGTTAGAATTATTTTATATAATTAAATTATAGGTCACCATGACTATGCCCACTCAAGCACATTTACCCCGTAAATCTCCTTTATGCCTCTATAAGCTCGCGGTACTTGAACCCATACTGCTATAAATCACTGCTGATGTCTGGAAGATGAGGTGCAGAGGTTCTCCGCTCCCGAACTTCCCCTGCTTTCCTACGGATCTTACCAGCACCTTCAACAGCCATCGAGACACCTCTAACCCACGAGCGGCAGCCTCCATCAATTGTGCCACGTCACGATGATTTTTGTCATTGACCCTGGCCGCGGGGAACCCGAGGAGCCCTCGGGGAGTGCAGGAGAAAGCCGTACCTGGACTCTGCAGGGAGACCACGGGCCCAGCAGCCAGCTGTAGCAGGGCTTCACCGGGCAGCTCCTGTGCTGGGTGAGCTGCTCCGGGCAGGGTCTGCCCTCGCCCGCTGCCCGCAGGACCACCGAGCGCCCACGCACCATCTGGCCTAGGCGAGGGGAGAAGACAGGACACAGTGAAGGAGACCCGGAGGAAGAAAGGCAGGCAGATTTTGCGATTTACCAGCATTTCTCGTTCATTTTCCACCACTAAAATCTGTTTAAAAAGCAATTAATTGGGAAGACTGTTTGGATAATATGGACGCAATTGCTAATTTTAAGTGATGCAGTTGCTGATATTTTCAAACACAGTTTTTAAACACAGTTTTGTATGTTTTCCAAATATATTACTTGTTTATACAACACATTTAAATACTTGACTAAATCCTGATTATTAAATATGACAAGAAAATAATTCCTATGGCAGCATCATTTCTAACATCACACATTCAATATGTTTCCAGAGATTTTTAACAAATGAAATTTTCTTTTTATGAGCAATTATGTGCATCTAATTTGAAAACTGCAAACACTCTGGTGGCTATTACCGTCCATAACCACTTCTGCCATTTCCATTAAAATCCTATTTATTATTGGTGAAAACTTCTTCAGCCACTGAATGGAAAAAGCAATTATGTTACTACTTTTGAAATAATAAAACTGAGTATATTCATTAAAGTTACAGCAATTCCATTTCCATCTCCTTTGCTGTCCATTTACATCCAGGAATGTTTTCACTCAAAATGTTTCAATTAGAATCCCAGCTCCAATTAAAAACAAAACTGGGGGAAAAAAAAAAGCCCTTATGCAACGGGATGCAGAAGATTGTGCCAGGGATAAAATTTCTGTCTTGACTTTCAATAGGCATGGATTTGAGAGGCAGGTAAAAAAAACAAAGGTCTGGGTAATAAGGACACATAGATGCCACAAGACAGAGGCAAGGGGTAATTGCTAGCTCACTGAAGAGGAAAGATGTGACATGTTGCAGTGGAGTCCTCCCACTTGGATCGCAGTCATTTAGCTGCAATCGTGAGTAGAGGGGAGTCTGGCAGGGAGCAAACACCCCTGCGAAGTGGGGAGGCTGTGATACCCAGCCGGATCATTCTCCCAGCTATTTATGCTCACACTTACTAATTAACGGTACTGCAGCTGGGTTTATGGTACATCTCTAATAACTGTCATCGTGACTGTCTACAGAGCAGGGTTTCCAAAACCATTTTAGCAAATAAAAATTAAAAGCAGACACACCTGAAAAAGCTACTGATGGATACTTTAGCAAGCTCTCTTACCTTTACAATGCTATTCCCTTGCTCTGACCTATTGAATTCCATTTTTAAACCCATTTAAACCAATTTTAAGACTTCCTCCTCTTCCAATTCTAATCCCCTGGACCTGGGGAGTTTGTAACAGAAGTGATGATAAAGGCTCTTATCTACACAACTGTGCATTCAGCCATCACGGAATCAGATACATTAGGAGGTGGGAAAAAGTCTTTCCAGCTGAGAGGAAAGGAAAGGTAAGAAATTCCTGCAGTTCACCAGGGGTCAGAGCAAGGGAAGAGAATCCCCCCAGCCTGCTGCTGGCAAACCCCATGGCAGCCCTCCCCTGCCCAACAAGCCAAAATTAGCTCTTTCTTCCTCTCTAGCAATGGACCAAATTTGCTGGATTCTTCTTAATTGTGAATGCTGCGGACTGGTAAGCAACAGAAAAGGCTCTTTGGGAAACCGTAGGGAGCCCGCGGCCGTGGGGTTTTCAGGATGCCCCAGCACAGGCACAAGTTCCTGAAACAGCAGCTATGGAAAAGATCTCCTAAGCTTAAAAGATCTGATTTCATTAGGAGAGATCTGAAAGCCTGAAGCATTCATCAAGCTATTTTAATTAAAGAAATAATTTCCTTTCGTACCCTCTGTTTAACATCTTTCTAGCAAAATGTACACAGGAAGATCATTGAATAGAAAACACGATTTTCCTTTTAAGAGGAATTAACAACCATTCTTTTTTTATTTACATTTTATTTTCCTACAGTCGGTTATCCAAACCATCTAAACTCACTAGATTCACAAAGGTCAGCTGCTGCTGGACTAATTTAGTCTATCACTTTCTTTCTAAACTATGAACAAATCATCAAAGACAAAAATTTCATTGAAATCTTTCTCTGCACAATCACTGCAGTGAGTTTCTTAAAGCTCTGATTTTTTTTTCTCACTCCACAAAAATCTAGGTGCTCAGTTACCACTCAAGTAGCAGAAAAACTCCTCGTTTTTACTTTTAAATATGTTATCTTTTGCTGCCTATGGAGAACAGAATCTCACTGCATCGGAAATTAACTTGCTTCTGATACAAACTCTGGAAGAGTTAAAGCAATCCTAGTTATTTCCTTAATTTCCCAATGAATTGGCAACACCACTATTCCTCTGCTCTGCAGTGTGATGTAAAAATTAAGACAGAAAGTGTGTTGAAAACTGAAAATAAGTATTTCTTCATATCTTCAAATTTGTAATTAGCTTTGAAAGGGAGTGGGGAGAGGCTAGTCTTGTTAATGCTGGTCACTTAAAATTCCATTTTGCATAAGTGGCTAAAATTTAGGAAACATAGGATCATACTTTCAAATCAGAAGAATCAGATTTTTTTCATGCAAAGAATTCTTGTCGTTCCTTGAATTTTATTCCCACAAAGTGATGCATCGAGGCTGAAACCAAGGTGATCAAAATTCCTGCTAGAGGTCACCCCAGTCAAAATTACTGACACATCGTTCTCTGCTTGATGAGCAGGAGCAGAGCACACAAAACACAGCCTTATCAGGCAACCGCAAGACTAGGGCAGGGATCAAGTCACTTAGATACAGCCCTGGAGGTCAGGTTAGGACAATTCACAAGCAAACACGACTGGTGATAAATAGGGCTTTTCATCTACTTCCCATGGCCAGTCCCTCCAGCAGGCACTGAGGCATCCACAGCTTGGGGTGAGGTTTTGGTGGCCCCTCTTCCAGCAATGTCTCCCAACATCAGCAGACTGAAGCATGCCGAGTTTGAGTAGCAAGCGAGAAAAAGTCATGAAAGTTTCTTCTTCAGGAGGCAAAACCAAAAACATTTTCCCAAATCGGTGAAGAATCAGTAAAAACATAACCACCAAATTTTTCAGATGTCTACACATGAATGTCCCCCTCATTTCTGTCCCATGGGTCAGTCTGGTGTCAGGGCACACGTCTCTGCAACCCGCTACTGTCTCTTCTGGGCTCTGACAACTGAACAGGGCACGGCAGCGTGTTCAACCCTGGGTAACTCAGGTAAATCCCATAATTTATCCGATGAAATCAGCTTTAGAAGTGGCAAAGCATGGGGCTGGGTGGGTTTATACTACTGAGCACGCCTGTTAGACCAGTTGGGAGAAATCATACGGGATTGGAAAACATTTACGTAGAAAAATTCAGCATCCTCATGTATTCATTTGCCTTAACAAAGGAAATACAACTTGCTGAGGATTATCCTTACCAAACACCTCTCCAGTAACTTTGATTCAGGCCGTAGGAGCATCATCCATTAACACAGTACTATACATCTTTTCACAGCAGTATAGCAACTGATAGGAGGAACCCTAATATATAACCCAATGTCAGCCTAAAGCCCTAGCCAGCATCCTGAACAGATGCTGCCCAGAAGTACATCTGCAGCAGGCAGATATCAGTTACACATCTCCGTAGGCTCAGCGCAGGCAGGAAAGAGAGATCTACTTTACTCATCATCATTTATAAAAATCAGTATATTCGCCTTTGGCTGCTGTGTACCAGAACCATATTAGCTGTCGGTGCCACATACACAGCAGCACCGCTTCATGTTTAAATGCATTGTTCCATAAACTAAAACCTGAGGAAGAGAAAGGTACCATCCATTAAAATATATCACAGCAAACCGTTACTGGAAGAGATGGACAGAATAAAAATGTTAGCAACAATGCCTGAGTTAAGAAACACACAGAAGCATAAAGCCAGCAACACTAGATTTTGATCTGAATTATATTTAAATTATGTTTCTCTCTGAAGCCATTTATGGTACTTCAGCAGGCCCTTCACATGCTCTTCAAGAAAAGCCAGAAAAGCAGGATATCATTGTGAGCACCGCCAGTAACGGTGCGTGTAACTGATTTGCTGTGAATTATTTCTGAGAACCATGCATCTAAGCCCTGCATTTTAGCTTTATCAAATAGTGGGCAATTACTTATTTGGCAAAGGAAAGCCGAATCAGTGTTTACTACAGCCAATTCCCACAGCTCGTTTGGTTTTCCCTCTCTAATTTGAGGCTTCATCCTATTCTCACAAATGCCTGTGAGAAGCTCATGATGATTTCAAAGGTATTGCAGTCTGTGAACCTTCAGGTAGGAAACCCTCACTGTATTCATCTGTGAAGTACCACCCGTAGATAAATACATAATTAATGTCTTCTCTGTTAATAGCATCATCAAGTAGCATTTATAACCAACTGGAATTCAGTGAAGAAGCTGAAATGACAGTATTTCTGCTGTTGGAACCACACAAAGGCCACTGCTGCAAGACTGGTGCCAAGGTTCCTCCATCATGGATGTTTGGTATCAGTGTAGCTCCACACTTGATGGCTGCTGCAGCAAAACTCAGATCAGGACTGGGGCTGCAGTAAAATAAACCATGTGCTCAGAATAACTTGGATGCAAAGTACTTTTGTTTCATTGACTCTCCTGCTTTGGGATGAGATTCAGACGACTCTTGGGTCCCTGCAAAGCTATTCATATGATACTAAGCAAAATTTGGCTTCCTTATAATGTTTAGGACTGTCCCAGCTGCTTAGCTGTCGTAGGTTCACAAAACAGTATTTCCAGCTTTTAAATCGCACGTGTTTGTGGCCTGAACTGTACGAGCCAGCTCTCTAGCTAGCAGTATAACAGAACGATGGTCTTTGAGGACCAGAAAATGACCCATAGACTGAGCTGAGTTTGGGCTTGTTTGTGTGATTCAAATAGCCTTAATGAGGTTTGGCATCTACAGCCAGGACACTCACTGGAAGGTCTGCTTCGGCAAGCCACGGAAGTTTCCAGTTTTCCTCTGCAGAAGCCTAGCTCTGATTTAGGACATGATGTAACTGCTCCTTGCATGCACTGGTGACCATAAGTTCTTCAACTAGTCTTTAGGATTTGCAAACTATGCAATGTAAGAGCTGAGGATGAAAAAACCTTCAGGTATTATACAGGGTGAGCTGGTCCTTCAGCATGCTAAAAGCCATAAAGAAGTTACAACCTGCTTTTGCACACGTAGCTCTGTTTATTTTAGTAAGTGTTTGAACACTCAAAAAATTAATTTAAGTCCATTCAGCAACATGAGCATTAATGCTCCAAAATGGATTTTGAGGAAAAAATAAAATTTGGAATTAATAGTATTCCTAGTGTGTTGTTAAAACACTGTCCATGAATTATTCATTTCTGTTAAGAAAGCACTACTTTACAAAGGGGCTAAAAGCTCAGCAAAGAAAGAACACCACTAATCCAAATATTAAGCTTTTTCTGTAACATACTTTGATCTCTGAAATCCATCTGAAGGAATCACTTTATGGAAGTTAAGAGCTTTTTTCTTTTTGACCTTAAGTGAATTTGATTCAAATATACATTACGGCTCTTGAATCTTAAAGACCATTAGCCGTATGTCTAATGCACATCAGAAGCCTGGGAAACAATGTCACAAGCTTATTTTGAATAAAACCTTCAACACATTACCTCATGTCAACACTCAGAGGTTTTTTTAAATCATATAAAGTTAAAAAGGGTTCTAATCCTTTCACTTTTTGTATGCTGGTGAGCATTCTGGTTACACAAAACCTCGCTGAAGTTACTGGAATTATACAAGTAGTAAGGGACATGTGGATAGAAGATGAAGACAGAGGCGTACACTAAATGATGAAAAATAGTCTTAGTGTTTTTATTCAACAGGATGTAATTCTGTTACTAAAAGTAACTTCACTAGAGGATTTGTATTTAGTTAATTATCCATTTCTTAAGAATCCTGTAACTCTCCTCAGCTCTTCACTAGCTTTACGCACTCCCCCTGTCTCTAGGGTTAATGTTACCTATGACTGAATCCTGAGAGTTTGAATTAATTATGAAATAATCCTCCAGGCATTTGTCCACCTGGTTTCCTAAACTGCAGTTTTCACTTTAGAGTACTCTGAAAACAATCTGCTTTGTTCAAAAAACCCAACACCTCAGGACCTTGAGAGTGTCCAAAACCACCTGTGAAGGGCTTGGTGCGGCTCAGGGCAATCCCTGTGCTCTGCACCCGTCCTGGGGTCCCCTGGAGCTGGGGTCCCCGTCTGTGCTGCATTGCTGAGGCGCGGTGGGGAAAGAGGGCAGATGGGCACTCACCGCCAGCACCACACGTGTGGGAGCACTGCGACCAGGCTGACCACGCCGAGAGCTGGCAGTCCACCGCACACCCCACCACGCACCGACTGCTTGTCTGCACGGGCTTCTCCAGGCGAAGCTGTGAGATGACAAGGAAACACAAGCGTCAGCCTCCCCAGGCCCCCCGGCCACCTCCTGCCGCGGCTGGCCACAAAGTCAGGAAAATGAAAATTGGCGATGACTCTGGTAGGACACCAGCATCGCCGCTTACGGGGAGTTCTCCCAAGGGTGCAATCGGTGAAAGCGGTTTCAGTGCTGAAGCATTTCACGTCTAAGAGTCCATCAGTGTTTGGGTCTTATTCTGAAGGGACAATCCCAAACTTCTCGTAGGGCACAATCTCCCTGGTCACCAGCTTTGCTGGAGCCACTGGGATGGTGCAGGGTTGGCAGCCATGCCCCACGCATTTGAGTTGAGGAGCGATCCCACCCACTAACACCCAGCCTGGGGATGCTGTTGTTCCCCAAAGCACCCAACTGCTGCACTCCCAGCACCGAACACAACTTCTCCACCATTTATGAATAACGTCTCGGTGTGGATCGGAAGGCAGCGGCTTTCTGGAAACAAAATGAACCCCTGGCCATTTCCCTGCCCCATGCACACGTGTGGGCCATCCTCACCCGCTGGCAGAGCTGCGTGCTGACGGTGGCCCCGTCACTGCGCTGGCAGCTCAGGAGGCGCCGCCGCTCTCCGCGCCCGCAGGTGGCATTGGCATCCAGCTGGCACCCGCTCCAGCCTGCAGACACAAAGCAGAGGATGTCGTGCTGCAGAGGTCACGGCCGTCAGGCTGTTTTCACATCTTTTTTACTCAACGTGAGGGTTACCTTCCCCTAGCACGGTGTTTCCTCGCATCAGGGCATCCCAAACCCAAGAACAACCCACACAAAAGGAAGCTGCTCTTAGAAGTGAGCAAGTCTCAGAGGAGAAACTGCTCGCTTTGCACTCAGATATCCTCTTAACGAAACCAGTACATCAGAGTGCACAGAAAACTGTTAAACACTGATAAAGTGTATCAGTTCAACCCAGTTGGTGCACTTACAAGGCTGCATTGTCTGAAGTAAAATTTCACTTTGATAAAGTAGCTGGGGAAGTTTCTGAAGGGTAACTCTGGTTTAACCTCTTTCTTGTCTCAAGGCAAAGCATTCCATTATTTAAAACTAAGCTCTAATACTTGTGAAATAAAAACTGTATTTCTAGTAAAAGAAAATTTGTACCTCACTACTTGTCTGAAATTATGATGGTCAGAATATAACTAAACTGAAACAAGCCTTAAAACATCATTTAAAATAAACAAAGAGCATAACACAAATAACTAGAATTTCCATACAGCACCAACAAATAGGAAGCCTATGAGAAGAAAATCTTATTACTTTGAGTCTTCCACCTCTGATAAACATGAGCACAGAAATGTTCTGCATTTCTGAAATGTGATGATAAAAAAGGCATCATCCTGCTGCCTGTGTGCTTCTAGGGCTTTTATTTCAAACAGGCTGAGTTTATATTCAGATATTTTATCCTGCTTTGTTCTCCCTTCCCACCAGCCCCCAGATTCCTCTTAGATCTCTTCTCTCTCTGACTTTCTCATTTATCCAAGCTGGTCAAAACAAAAGGAATTCACACACACACACACTTTTTTTTGTTTGTTTGCAACAGCTCTAACTGCTTCTAAGGTCCTAAATAACGCATTTTGCTCTGAATATCCTATGGCCACTCACATAACCCACATTTGCCTTCAAACCAGCCTTTTGTTGGTATTATTGGCTTCACTGGAGTCACATAGATCATACTCTTTCAACCAGAATTTTGTAATTAATTCTGCTGATAACCCACCAAAAAAAAAGAGATCCCATTTAACCTGTTTTATTTCCAGTGTATCCGCAATGACAAATTAAAAATTGTGCATTTGTCCACTAACCTGCACTCAAAAAAAAAAAAATAGGCATGTGATTAACTTTAGTGAAATCAGTGATGTCTACACATAACTCTTTTAATGTCAAGGCTTTAACCAACACCACAAGCAAAAATAACTAAAAACACAATGGCAAAAACCCTTTAAGGGGCTGAATCTTTTATGCAAATATATTTGGAAAAGCAGAACATCAATTTAATCTATGTTGTAAGTGGTGTCACTTCCTACTAAGAATATATTGTAAACTTATACCTACCTGTTAGATTGTACTGATACTGGAAGCAATTTTCGTTAAGAATACATGGCTTCATTTGTGAATCTTCAGGGCAGGGCTTTGTACTGACAGAAGACCTTAGCACTTGTCGAGTTCGGGTTTGCATAATATTCGGATCACAAACCTATACAGAAAAATGATGGACAGTACAAGAGACCCTAGTAAATCATACAGACACTGACTGCCTGGGGTAGTTACATGCACATCCACTGCAATACCGAGCTACGATACAAACACACCTCTGTTCCAAAATGCTTAAAAGCCTATGAAGGAAAAGAAATGTGGTTTAAAGGTAAGAATCCAATACTACTAAAAGTCATCTTTTGTCCACCCTGATTTGGCTATTTTAGGCATTCCTATACTATTTATTTGCAATAACTTTTTGTAAGGATCCTTGGGGACAATGTCATAAAGACTGTGCCATTTTGCTGTGCTCTACTTTTCACCTCTTTCCAAGACTTCTAGTAAAGTCCCCGAATAACAGGACAGGATTTCTGGCACAATTAATGTGTTTTTAAGTAATAACTGATGTTAGAGCAAAGCTTTCAGTTCTAGGAAGGACATTTGTAATTGCATATCAGTTATGACGCTGACAACAAGATGGGGTGACCTTTCAAAGTGTGTGATACAAATACTGATGTCCAACCGCCTATAAACCAGGATTTGCTTGTTCACTTTTCACGTGAATCCAAACCAACTAAGGCCAGTTTTCATCTGTGTTTGTACATCACAGGCACGAAAATGTCTTAGTTTGTTTTTAGCAGCCCGCCATCCTCACTCACTTAGCACTGTGGCAAGGGGCTGTTTTCCCTTCCACTTTGCTGCAGACTTTGCAATAGTGACCAAATGCTTTCAGCCTTGCAAGAAACATCTCCTTTACATAGAGCAAAGCATCTGCTCATGCCCACAAATCTGCTCCTGCAGCCTCCTCCTTACCCCTCCTCTGCAGCACAAGAGAGCTCTTTACTTTGGATGTCACATAGAGGTGTCACCTGGCTCTGCCCACACAGTTCTTAAGTTTTCCCTTATTTTACTTAATTTGGGGCTATAGCATAAGCACCAGCTGGGCCATGGGGAATGCAGTGCCACCATCAGTGCCCCAACCCTGGCTGCTGCATCCACATCTCATGCTAAAGGGAACTATTTCAGAAGGAAGGAGTCACGGCGCCCAAGATTAAATGCCTGTGATACCAGGCAAGGTTAAGGTGAAGAGCACTAAGGACTGCTGCTTTGTCTCATTAAATGAAATCACAAAAAAGTCTAAATGAGGTTATTCTGAAGCCAAGGTGGTTACAGGAATACGTAATAGCCATTTCGTCTGCAAGGCTGGGACAGAAAAACAGCCCCAAGGGCAGGGGCTCTGACCTGCTGAAACTTGGCAGAGTTTTCCCACAAACCAGTACAGCAGGAGTGGGTGCATGGAAGTGGTTGCAACCAACCTAATGGAAATAAATCCCTATTAAAGTTATTCACAGTCATTTACTGAACAAGATGACCTACCTAATTCCTAAAAATCTCTCATTAGGATTAAAGATTCCTCGGGAACAGCACACAAAACCAAAAAACAATGCATGTAGAACTACATTTTCATAAATGCTTGGTAATCTCAAACCTGATTTTTCTATAGAGCACTTTAATTACAAAAAATAACTAACAGTTTAAAACCACAGGCTTATTATCATGCAATGAGCTGCCTGCAAACACTGAACCCTGAATGGGTGAAAGTATGGATAATTCCTGTATCGTGAATATTAAAGAGGAATGTAATTGCACTGCAGCACAAATCTAGATCTCAGACTGCTGTAAACCGGATTAATTGTTCAGATGATAGCATAACTAAACAGAATAAATATCAGGACAATAAAAAAAAAGTCTGGTCCTGTCTTAAAATACAGTGTCAGGGCCTATTTTCCTTATGCTTACACTATGTGAAGGAAATTCCATTATGCTCTTATTGCTGACACACACCTTGTCAAACCACTTTAAATTGTAATCTTATTCAAATATCCATGGCCATCTAAAATACCCAATTGTTCTGAATTATCGGAAAATTAAACCTATGCTAAGTGTTTACCAATAGTTTACTGCCTTTTCTACAACTAATCTGATTGCTCGCCCTCACAACTCTAACACTAATAACTTAAATGATTTGCCAATAAAATAAAACAAATTTAAAAAATCAAAGAAGGTATCTCAGTAGCTACTCCCAATTAATGTTTCTCTGCATTATGTTACCAAAGGGGAAAAAAAAAAAAAATCAATGAATGCTGTAAAAGAAGTTAAGTCTGTGCCACTTCAGAAATACCTGCTTTTGCTCCCTTCAAAATAAGAACTTGCATGCAGAAAATATGCATCATTTGTAGATAAGTAACTTCTTTTAATAAAATAGTGGGGTTTTCACCCGTCTAGCACGCACCCCATTGTGCTCGATTACAGGGCACTGCCACAGCTCAGTGCTGCGCATGCTGTCATACAGCCACCCAGATTTCCTGGCTAGGATGTCTCAGATGGCCTCCTGGTGTGTAGCAAACCAGCCTAACAGGTCAAAATCTATCTGGTGTTTGCCAGGATCCAAACAAACAACCGCTTTACTGCAGCTCTGAAGCCAGCGTCCTCACTGCGCTGACGAGCCATGTTGTTCAGAAGCCAGAGCTGATGTGATAAGCTCCCCACTTTTACCAGTTTTGAATAATAAAGAACCTCTGTAGGAAAAGTGTTCGTTTAATCAAGCTGAGTACATGGGAAACATGCAAAAATTCAAAGTTGGCAAACTGTAACTAATATCCTGTAATATTATTTGTTGAATTTCTCTTTACGTCAATTGAGAAGTCAATTTAGTTTTATAATTGATTTTCTGGCCTTACTCTTTCAAGTTAACTGTGCAAAAAATTGAGCCAAATATATATGGGACTGAATAAGCGGCAGGAGGGAATGACTTGCAAAGAAAAAGATGAAGGTTCGGATTTTCAAAGGAGCAAGAGGATGCTGAGTATCCAGCTACCCTGGAATCTCAATGGGCTTGGGCGCACAACTCCTGCAGGACCCCTTCAAAATCCCAGGCTGGAAAAAATAAATATTTACGACGTGGCAAAGGCTGAGGAATGGCGTGGCAGACTCAAAGTCATTAGGGAATGTGAACAGTGAAAGTTAAAGGGGGATTGTTTCCAGTGGGGAGTTGTTGAGGATATTAACAGGCAATAACAAAGAGAAGTGAGCAAGCTGCAAAGCAGAAGGAAGATATTATGTTCACCTTTGTCCCCACTGCCATTACTACCCATGGTATGTATCTAGTCCTGAATTTGGATCTTAAAAAGTACTGAGAGAAAAAACAGTCATCATCAAAGGCAAATTACATTTTTAGGAGGTAGGACAGAAACAGCAGTCAGTAATATTATAGAAAAGGCAGCAAAAGAAAGAAATATTACTTGACTAACTAAAGTAAGAAATTATCGCTGAATTAATTAAGATTTGGGCAAGATTACAGAAGGGGTTGATTCTGAGTATTCTCACAAATTAAGAATATGTTAAAACCAACTTGACTGTTCAAATACTCTTCCGTACAAAACAGTGAAGGTGCCTTGGATCAAGACTGGATCTGCTCTGCCCCACTAGGAATCCAAGTTTCTTATTGCAAACATGTACGAATCTACAATCGGGGGGGGGGGAGTTAAATAAATAAAACCCACTGTGATTCAGTAATCCTTTACTGAGTATATTCATTTACAACTCCTCTCTTCCCACTGAGTGGATGCTATACTTTCAAAGACATTATTTCACTTCCTACTGTTCTATTAATAACTACTACTTTCCCTGATCATAGATTAAGCTCTTTTTAATTATTTTTACATAAAGTCAGCCATTACCTCCTGTAAGGTAATCACAACTGGTTGTGCTCAGCATTAGCCAACACTTCTACAGTGGAAGCACAAGGAATGAGAAAAAGGGGCAGCCAACAGCAGTGTTAAGAGAAAGGCAGGTACATAAAATGGAAGCGATCAGTAGCGGGAGTTTGACTTGTATTTTTGAGATCATCTCTTTATGGTCATGCTACTTTTTTTTTTATGCCTATGGTTATAAATCCCATAACTAGTTTCCATATTTGGAGAATTTGGTAGGTAACAAAGGGGTAGAATTGGGCGTAACAGCAAATTTCCTTACACAGAAATGGAAAGCTAAGGTGATAAACTTAGATTGCAATGATTTATTCAGATAGATTTAGGCAGCGTCAAAGTCAGGTGATGGTTGAACTGAGCGCAATGCAGAACCCTGTGCAGGTGCTGAAGCTCTCCACACACACAGAGCTCGCTGATCCATGTCAGGGTCCAGATCAAGCAACTCTCGCGCAAATCTCATGTAGAAGAAAGAGAAAAACAAGGTGGGGTGAAATTCAGCCTCTCGCTTGGGTCTCAGCTCCAGGGACATCTCCAGCGAACCGTAGCAAGAGCAACTCTGGAGACTCAGCACCTTCATCTGATCTTTCCAGGAAAAAGGCTCTGCTCTGCAGAGGGCTCATGCTACCAGGAAGGACAAGTAATTCTTGCTGCAGCCTGGGGACCATCAGAGCTCCGTGCCTGCTTAGCAAGTGGAAAACCTATGTACAATTTCTGCCTTTATTCTGGACAACAGAAACCCACTTCCAACGCCACCTAGACTAGAAATAGATTGAAGATTTATGGATCAAAGAAGGACCATGAACATGGGTGCTGACTGGCCATAAATACAAGGGAGGTAACAAGTCTTAAGAAGTGGAGGTAGTTGTGATGTACAGAGGCAGAGGTCTGAGGCCTGGAGAACTCTATGTACATTCAAGGTTAGGTGCCAACTCAGTTTGGCAGTTAAGTTTTACAGACTATGTTGTTTGTTGGATTTAGTCCAGATTCCTTCTTGATGACTGTAAGCAATGGGGTGTGCAGCTCCAGCATGTGCTTCTTTTGGAATCGATGATAGGAATGGAATTAATTTCTGGATGGAAATAACAATGGGGACCTAACTCAGGTTGCACATTAATAGTCTATAGCAGTAGGACGTCAGACACAGACACAGTAAGTTTCTTTACGTGTATAACTATACTGTCCCAGCCTACTTTATTGTATTAAATCTCACCATTTCCATTATCCTCTTCCATGAAGTGTGAAAAAGTTGAGCTAGAGCCAGGGATCTATAGGCCAGATTATATAAACCACAACAGAAACAAAATATTCCTAAGCAATGAGAGGTACGTAAAATGTTAAGGCAGGAATGAATCAGAGGTTTTCCCAAAGGACCATTTAGAAATTAGAAAAGCCATCATCTTGATTCTATGGAGCAATTCTTGGCACTATTAACTACTGCATTTTTTTAATACTTCTTTTAGCCAATCACATTTTTCCACCACGACCACTTGTCACTATTTTAAGCTAACATGAAAGGTGGGGGACACAAACATACACAAAGGATGTACCCAGCCTTTGCTCCAGAAAATAACAGAACAGACAAAGCACTAAAAGTTTGCTCTGGAAGAGAAGGATATTAAATAAAATAAAACTGCGAGATTATGAATGGCAAGTTCCAGAGTAAGAGCTGTTAACATATCACACATTAATATACACTATTAGACCTTTGTGATGGATTTTAAAAGCTGTCCATTGATCTAGGCTTTCATATGCATCATAATTGTACAGCACAAAGGTTGTAACCCATTAGAGAGTCCTTTAAGCTGTTTAATTTATCAAGCAGTTTGTATAATGCATACTGCACTATAAATAGCTAGCCACATTATATTTACCCGGCTATTCATAAGGAAACAAACAACCTCAAACTAAGGTAAATGCACTGGCAGCAACAGGACTTGACTATTTTTAACAGTGCAATGAACCGTTATATTGTTCATGCCTGTGTGGATGTTTTGTAATAATTTAACAAGCCATTTACAATAACATGAGCTGTCTTTTGAAATGAAAATGCATTTGCATAAATTTTCTTTTTGAGATGCATCTAGGTCCTGAAACTATCTGCTTCCATATATAACCATTACTTTAAAAAAAAAAATATTGGTAATAAAGATGAATAAAAATAAAACAACGAATCTAAAAAATACAGCAGTTACCAACTTTTTTGACAAAGCTATACAAAAAAAGCTATGTACAAAGAGTAGTGCATGTTCTTCCAAAAAGCTTTGGACCAGCATAACTCTCATGCTTGACCTGAATAAATTATGTCTTGGGCTAGAAATACAACTCTGTGCAAGGTTCATTCTTCAGTCCAGCCTCCATACCGCAAGTCCTCTGCCATACTTATGTATACAATTACTAGTCACGATGGAGACTTCGGTAATGCACACAGTGAGCCCCAGCGTCTACAAGAGTCCACAATTTCTCTTCCAGTTGGCATTTCCAAACCATTAACAACTCTGACTCCCCTCTACAATGAAAGTCACTGCAAAACCTGAGATTCAGCTGCATTGCCTGGTGCCACTTTTAATAAGATCAGTTGTTGCAATATTACACCCGCCGCCGCAGATTCAAAAGAATAATAAATCAATTGTCGCGAGTCCTGAATGTTGTACATTGCTATTGATCCATGAGGAAAGTGCTCGCTAAAACCGACAGCTGTTCTCACTCGCTAGACATGTAACCTCCTATAATTAACTAATTTCAGACCTCTTGGAATTAGCTGCTAGAAATGCCAACAGCTGAGGCAAACAAGGAGGCCACTCCGATCGGCTGCGGGGGCTGTGACAGCTATCCACACGACAGAGAGCTAACAAAATAAATTTGAGGTAATTATTTCAGGGACTTGTAGCACAACTTGCATATTAACTCTTTTTAAGGATGCTTTGACAAATTCAACTGAAGTCAATTAACTGCATTTCCAAGTCAGATGAATACAAAGTCAAGACACCGCAGGTAGTGCATGTTATTCGATCATTGAATATGTAACAGAGATGACAGGATTTTGGTTTCCAGATTGTTTAGCTGGGTCTTTGAGCAATCAAGTGATGATGTCTCACTGAACACGCTATTGTAGCTGGAACGAATATGAAATCTCTGAAGCAAAATGCAAGTCAATCTAATTTCCTCACGATTTTTTTTTCTCCCCTGACTAGCAAGCTTCAAATTGTTATTTTAAATGGCTTTAAAGCCTTCATATTTAAGTTACGTGGATGTTCCCTAGCGACAAAGAAGAAAACTTTATGAGCCAAAAAATAGTCTTCAATCAGAGGGAAAATCTGAATTTACTTCTCACAATAGAGAAGGTGAGAATAATAGGGAAGCTTTAAATCAGTAATTATGAGTTTCTTGAATTCAGTGAAGAGACAAAACCTCAAAAGTAACCTCAAAGTATTGCATTTCAGACAGCTGCACTTCTGGGTCTCGGCAAAGTGCCACTAGAGGAAATGTTAAAGTTTAGCTTTGTTGTAGCAGTGTTAAATAGCACTATAATCAAGATGCAAAAATTAAAGTTCAGTTGGAAAATACACATAAAAGAATTGTCAGAGCATCTGAAATTACAAAAGGCCACCCTAGAAACACAAATATTTAAGAGCAAAAGGGAAACACAGCCAAAAAAGGTAGAGCAAATATAATGTTTTAGCAGAAACTTTACTTAGCAGTAAGTATTGAAGAAAACACTTCCTATTGACAAAGCAGTCACCACCTTTATGACTCATTGATTTCAACATGATTCAAGATCATTTACCATCCTGAAAGTGGAAAATTCACATGCGAAGAGTATTGCTACAAGATAAAACCGAGTAATACCTTAGAAAGTATCCAGAGTACAATGACATATTGACAAAAGGTACACTGGATAATCTAAAAGGCCTTTTTACATTCAGCTGATAAGAGTTAGTTATTTTGCTATCAGGATGAATTTATTGTCAACACTATAATATACGAGCAGAACACCAAAGTGACTGGAAAAGAATTCTCACCTGACCAAAATCGCAGCTAAATATCTCAAATCAAAGAGCTACCCTGGCAAAGATGAGGCTGAAATTGTGATTGTTCATCTCTTACAAACTAGAACTTGTCAAGTTTCATAAATCCTCTTTACCTCCAGCAAGCCAAACATGACCAGAGATATAGGAAGATTTCCTGGAATGCTCTTTGGCAGCTGCCTCACAAGATTGCTATGACTAAAATAGTGCCAAATATTTTGATATGAAATGTAAATGTGCTTGAAAAAGAGCAGCCAGGATGTACAGTTTTGCTTTTTCATTGCAATAGGATCTGATCCTTCAAATTTTTTGGATTACTTGGGGAAGAGAGAGGAGCCACAGTCAGAAAACAGATTTTTGGTGAATATTCAAAAAGCATTTTATACATCCTCAGAAGACAGGCATTTACTTCCAGTTTGGCATGAATCAGAAACTATGCATGATTACACCAGCTATTGAGCAAAATTCCCTCAAACACAATTAAATAAACAGCCCTAATGAGCAAGAGGTTCTATGCATGCAAACTTACTAATGTGGTTTTTGGGGTCCATGGGAAGACACTCAATGCAAGGCTGGGGGCACAACAGCTCTGACCAAAAGACTTAACATGAGATTCAGCTCCAGATGCAGACTCCTGTATTTGGGTGTCTATACGCAGGGTCTCCACGCAAGGTCCAGACCCAAGTTCCCACTTGCAGCCAGTGGAGCTGTTCAACCGGCCACACGTTGCTCTCCCCTTACAGACAAAATGGGACCCTCTGTAGGCTCCATTGCCTTTGTAACTCCATTGACCATGTCCACCAACTTGCGGCCATTCTCAGTGACCACGTTTCCTAGTGGTGACTCAGGAGATGGAGGGCTGTATCAATTACTCAGGTGCTGGCAATGCCTCACTCCTGGCCACCACATTTCCCTCGATCCCTGCCCCATCACACCAATACCTCCACACACCACCGTCATGGTAGAGCCATTCTGCACTTACAGCAAGCCCAGTGCTTGCCTTGGAGATGTTAAGCATGTGCAGCCTGGGAGGGACTCTGCTGTGTGGTCCTCTCTCAAAACCAAACGCAAATAGCCAGAGTAGCTATAAAAGGGAGAGAGTACTGCTGTAAACTTGTCAAAGAGAGGGTTTTATCTGTCCATAAAACTTCAAGCTGTTTATTGCCTCATATCTGGACAGAACTATTTAAACACATGCTCCATCAGCACACAGTCATCTCAGTTTCACAACAAAGCATTGCAGAACAGCTTGTGAAAACATATTGTTCAGTTAATTGCATTGGCATACAGATGCCCTCGCATTTATGAATTAACATCTACCATGGCAAAAGGATGTACAAGGAGACACAGGGACTGTGGCACTCGGCCCCGTGATTGCCAAGAGCTGATGGAGTGCAGCCCACGAGCTCTGGGCATCCCTTTCCTCCTTCTGTGGGCTACAGAGGCTTCACCATTGCCAAAAAAGGAGCCTTCAAGAAAAAACTCAGGGTGTCTTAAGGATACTAGGCTGCTTAAAGCTTCCAGCAGTCCTTTGCGACCAACTGACTGCCACCAAGGCATCTGAAAAATACCCAATGGCCTTAAGGATCTCTGCACGCTAAAATGAAGAAAATATATCTCTGAAAAAAAAAGTCAATGGCAAAGAAGCAGCCCAGTCACAGTGGGACTTTGAAAGGTATCTGTTGCAAGAGTGTTATACTTCATCAAAACAATGCTGCTCAGGAGGAGGTGAATGCAGGAAATGAAACGCAAGATTTTATTTGACATGTTCTTACCAAGTATATTGATATGCTACACAAAATATTACGGAAGGAAATTACCTGTGTCAGCAGTAGTATAAATACCTGTCCAATAACCACTCAGACTTTTTATAATGGCCCTGTTAACACAGGGGCAATGAATATATGTTTGTCACTTAAATACATCAAGCAAGTCTATTAAAAAAAAAAAAACCCTGAGATTAAACCTGGCACCTATTTCAACACCAGAGAGAAACAATAGGTTTGACATTACATACTTTGAGGCCAGTGAGTATCCACAAGACAGAATTTGCAGCTTCTTTCCATCTTGCACACTTAGGAAAACACAGAGCACTTGGCAGAGGCTTGAATCCCTGCATAATTCACAAAGTTTTGAGTATTTCATGACATGACAAATTGTTCAGGCATCTTGCTGCCATGCCCTTCTGTTGCTGCTGTCTCAAATCTTCCCTGAAGGTTTTGAGGAGGAGGAGACGCTGGACAGAAATAGTGTCTGTTGGGAAGGGAGAGCTGTCATTCCCTCAGGCCTAAGACCTGTCCAGAGGAATGCCAACACCAAGGACTACCAGTAGGTTGTTATGGCAGTCGTGTATCACTCACAGAGCTCTCCCCTGCCAATATTTCCTAACGCAGACAGCCCTTACTGCAGACAGAATACCGATCCCTTCACCCACCGTGCTTGTGTGGGTCCTCTCCCATAGACCAAGTGGAAGGATGAGTGGAACCAACTGTCACAGTAATAACTATGTGTTTTACTAACTAACTTTCTATGGTGCAGTCTCTGTAGAAATATAACCACCTCCAGATTCAACCATGCTGGCAGAATCCTTTAAGCCTGACTTCCCTCAGAAAACAATTTACTTTGCTAGAAAATAACTATCTCATGAAACGATTGAAGGACAGAGAAGACTGATGCGCGAGGAACTTCGCCACAGAGACACAAGCAGGAGAGCCTACCTGTGGACACTTGCTCCACTGCCCCCAGTCAGACACTGCACACTCACTGGGACAGTACAAGCTACATTTCTGCATTGTATCGGGGATTTCAGCCTGATTACACAGTGCGCTGGGCACAGTCTCCCCTCCGTAGTCCTCAGCAGTGCTCACACACCTACACAGAAAACAGACATTTTCATTAGAGGATCATCAAGGTGCTACAGAAGCAATGGACATCAACAGGTCTGCTTGACCCCATATGTGACACTATACATAACACAATAGCTATATGCAGCACGACTGGTCAAAAGGTAGTATTACTCATGTTAACGCAAATCAAAACCAGCTACACACATGACTTGCTTTTGTAACTCACAAGTTTCAGTAACCACTTCAAATAAACATTTCAAATTTCATACAGAGAGATTTTAACTTTCATCAGCTGACAGATGAGCGAACAGAAAATGACAACCAGCAAGAACAAACCTTTGTGCTCCTGCTAGTAATATCCAAACATTTGGAAACAACTCAGCACTTCCCCGTGCCTGGGGAATGAATATTCACTAATAATGAATGCCACTTCGGTGCGTGCAGTGCCATTACTTGGGGAAAATGTTAGCAAATCAGAATATGGAGGCTTTGCACCTCAGGGGGCTTTATGTATATATGGCATTTAGGTTGAAGAATTTTAATTTAAACATCATGCCTTCTTCCTGAAAGACGCCTTGATGGTAACATAAGGCTGCATCTCCGAGATGCTTTCCCTGTAAACCATTGCACATAAACACGTTTCTTCTCATTTGAAATACACTGGACTCGGCAATGTACTCACTGTCAGATGGCCAGATATTGCAGCTTTATGCAAGTATGTATCAGCTCTTTTTAATCTGGAGTACCTGTGCTTTTGTCTTCACACACCTGACTTTCCTCGTTTGTATTCCTTCTCCACAGTGGAGGGAATTTTGTTCGCTGTTGATTTTGCACGGAGACCACGGTTCTACCACCCAAGAATACTGATTGCACTCACTGTAGCATGGGACTGCCTCATACACCTGCCAGAAGAAAGAATCAAAACTGTTCATTTGAACTATGCAGGTTAGCATCTCTGCAGAAATGCCTCGGTCAAACCCAAGGAAGAGTACACTGAAAAATATCCTGGTTTACACCCCTTATGCTAAGGGTGTTGTAGTAGCTTTAAGTTCTTCTATTCATTATTGACTTACCAAGGGATTTTTAAGTGTATAATAAACAGTAGTATGCATGCAGCATCTTAGGAAACAGGATAAATAACAGCTATTTCCTGCAGGCAGAAGAGGAACTCCATTACACTTTCATTCGCTCTGACTGCTCTTGCTACAATCTATCACACGTCATTCAGCGGGACTGTATGCGCTGCATCCTTTTCTGTTTCAGAAGGTACAAACTTAAATTCAGCACTCATTTACCTTTGCTTCTAACATATCTTTGTAAATCATTTACCATAAAAGAATGAAATTTCACGCATCCTACAAATTACATTTTTACACACAAAAACTGTATACGCTTTTTTCCCTGCCAGTGACTTATCTCTAACACATCTCTTAATCAAACACGACCATGTATTCACCTGAACTATGATATCTGTGTAGAGAGAAAAATACAGCCAAAAGCTTGATAAACATTTTTAAAAGGTGCTGGAGATTTAGGTTGTTAGAAGCAGCACAATGAGATATAGCACTTTAGCAGATTTTTAGGTTTAAACAAATGAATGCATCAACAGTTCTATTAGAGTAATGAATAAAAGTTATTTATTTTGAATCTGGTCTGTCTGCAGAAGCTGATTTGAGGATACAGTGCTCTCTGCTGCTTTGTATGAAACACAATGCGCTGGAAAAATACAGCGTACCTAAAATTTCTTCTTCCACACACCAAAATCTCCTTCGCCTTACTGCTGCGGAGCTGTTCAGTTCTCATCGTTAAAATAACTGTAAATCAATAGACTTCCTCCCAACTGACCCCTCCCCCCCAAAAGTTCAGCCACAGGTATAATAATTTATAGCTTCATTTTAAAGTAGCCGATTACGACTATGTATGTTGCGGCCACAGTAAGGAAACCTTATTTGCAACATTTTGGAGGTGGAGGGACGAGGAGATTGAGGTACCAACCTGAAACAAAACTGGTGCCCCATAAGAAAATGACCTTCATATCAAATGAAAAGAAGACAACTTGCTAAAATTATCAGAAACAGAAAACGTCAGAAATTAATTTTAACGGTGGGTCTGTCTATACATTGTGCATAGGTTTAGCAGAGAGGAGAGTAACAGAAGGAGAAAAGTGCAAAACACGTGAAGGAGAAAAGAAAGGAAAGAGGGAAACAGAAGTCGGGACTGCTGGGGGCAAGCACAGCATGAACTAGCAAAAGCATCATGTTTCACGCAGAGGAAGGGGAAAGGGAGGGGAACAAAGCGGGCAAAGGCACTAGTACGATTAGTACCATTTTCCCTATATATTATTAGGCACAAATCCTTTTCCACAGTCTGTGCACAAACAACACGAGAGAATGTGCAAAATTTATTAGGACTACAACATCAGGGATGAAATACACACAGCGACAACATTTGGTACAACAAGCAAGTGGGGTCACCCTGCAGCCTTGTGAGGGGGCACAGGAGGTGCCCAACATTCCCAGCTTCTGCTGGGCCTGCACGAAGGTCTTTGAAAGACCGCAGTGCACCTCAATACTCGATACGGGCTAAGGATTTCTGCACCCCGAGTAGGAGGTGTTTGACCTAACCATAGGACGTAGAGGTAGGTAAGCATTGTACAAAGGGCATACAGAGGCTAGGTTTCCTAGTCTGAGCAAGTAGCACCACAAGTGCCACTAACTAGCTGTGCAGCCGTGCTCATGAACGGGCATACACAAGAGCAAAGAGAGAAAGTACCCACTGAGCAGGACCCATGTTCAGCACCAGCAAGGGGGGAGCCTGCAGGCACGGGGGGACGTGGCAACACACCGAGCCCGGTGGAAGCCACTGTCCTGCCCCGGCCAGCCTGTCACGTTGAGAGAGTTACTGACTCCTGCAGCCATTTCCCTGGGCACGCCGGGAAGAATAACAATCCCTCTTTCGGCACTGCGAAGCCTTCACGTTCCCCAAAGACAGCCAGGAGATGGATGAAGAGACAGGGAGTATTTATTAGTTTCCCTGCTCCACGGTGGGGGGAGGAAAAACTACACTCTGCCTATGTTGTCTGACAAAACATACTGCTGGCTGCAGGAGACGATTAGCTGAAGAGGAAAATCTGTGCTTTAGGCTTGATCAGAGCTTCCCTCATCGCAGAGGGGAGGCAAACCCAAGAGTGAGCAAAGTGCCAACCTTTGCGAGAACTGTCTGCTGAAGGGCAGGGAACCTGCAGACCAGGAAGATGTCTCACTGGCCAGTGTTAATGGAGGTAAAACTTAATATTAAGTTTATTAAGAGCCAGGTGGGTGCCCGTTCCTGCTTTTTAGACTTTTGGAGAAAAAGACAAGGTTGTGACAGGCCAGGAGGTGACGGTGCGGGTGCTGCCTGCACCCCTCCACAAGCACGACGGGGCAGCTGGGGCAGGCGCAACACAAACAGCGGCTTTAGGGATTTAAGATTCTTTTCCTTGCTCTAATTAATAACCCTTCCTCGGGGTTAGAGGATATCGCTGTGAATCCTGCAGGTCACAATGGGAGCACTCACAGCCTTTCAGCGCTCACCCTGCTGCCTGCAGCAAGCAGCCTCTGCTCCTCACTTGGACAAGACCGAGCTTGGAAATCCCAGCTTGTTGTCTCAGTGACCTCTCATTGCTCTGCGTTAAAATCTGCTAAACCTCAGGCCTCTCCGAACCAGCAAAGCCCACCTGCGGACAGCAGTACAGGCCTAACACCGGGAGTTCATCACAACTGTGATTTGGTGGTCAAAACCTCCTGTGGCTTTTACCTGATGTGATTTCTGTGTAAGAAAACCTGCAGGGTTTGGGCAGGGATGGGATGCCATGTGAAATAAAATCTAACCAAGGCAGTGTGTGAGGACAAAATAGAGATCCCATATGCAGTGACACAAATACACCCGGTGTGAAGTGATACTTCAGATGCACTCTTTCAAGAGTAGGCAGGATCATAATAATAAAGCCACTAATAGAGCATTTGTACTCCGCTGTCTAATCATGTCAAGCTGGTCTGATTACGCGTGAAGCCCCATCAGCTCTCCTCCTCCGACAGCCATCTCGCTCTGTGCCGGAGGAGGGAGGGCACATGGCACCGGCCACCCGATCCCTGCGGTACCTCAATACTCAGGTGGTCTGCTGCCGACCCGTTCAGAACTTCCAGTTCAGTCAGGGTTCCCAGGTTACACTCGCCACCAAAAACCCAAAATACAATTGTTACAAATAACCCATTTCTCCTAAGTTATTTTGCTGACACCGCTGCGTTTCCCATCCGTGAACAACCTCTCTCCTCCACCCTGTGTCAGCCCTGAGCAATGCCATCTCCAGTAACACCTCCGAGGCATTGGGAAGGTGTAAATAACCACCACGTGCCACTGGCAGGGACAGATTTCTTCAGAGCAAGTCACAACATGTATCGGTAGACTCCGTTACACTTTCAAAATGGGAGTCTCAAAGAGATGCAAGATTTCCACTGGTGAAACTCTGTGTGTACGCATTTCAGAAGCTGTGAATATAATTTGTGACTCTATATTTGCATTTAAAAACCGCGGTGATGCGCCACGTCTTCCTTTCCGCCACAGGACAATGTTTTCCTCCCACTTCTCTCTCCTGACATGCCATCCTTTGTCTTCAATCACTTCCAATTCCTCTTTTTTTTGCATTTGGAAAAAACCCAACAAATCTTAAAGCCTTTCATTCCTATCTTCTGCTAACAGCTGTGGCACTTAAGGAGGTCAAACAGATGATGTTCTTGATTTTGCATTTTCAAAGCATGTTGGCTAAGCCTTGCTGTTCTTTGGGTCCCGTCAACCAGGGGAACCTGGGGTCATTGCTCAACTCCTGGGTCCATGGGAGCACCTTGTTCTAACTGTGAACAGAGGTTGGGATGGGATGTGGTGTCCTCACTCCTCACCCAACCCAGGAACCCAAAGTGCCTGAGCTTGATGGGGTTAGGATGTGCTCCCATGGATCCTGGGCTGCAACACAGAGTGCATCCAAGCTTCAAATTAGACACAAACTCAGAATCCTGGCCCACATCACATTTGCCAGCTGCTGCTTCTGCTGCAGATACAAAAGTATCTTGTCCAGCTAAGCCACTTCTCTTCCCAAGCACAAAGACAACACTTCCTTTGAAAATAATCTGCTTAAAGCTCACCATTCCCCAAACTTATGCAAACCCACTATGACAGTGCATTTATAAAAATCTTCAGACTGAGCCACTCAACACATGTGTGGAGCTGTACTACCACAATCCACCTCCAGAAGGACAGAAATCAAGTGAAGTTCATGCACTGGGCACAGGGGCCCATTATTCTGCACTGCTCATGGGGGAGAAAGATGCTGGAAGCTGCAGACACCTGACCTGCACAGAGCTGCAGAGCTCAGTGCCCAGGGGATCAGCCTGGCTCCACCACTTAGTGCCTCATCTTTAACCCTTTCAAGAAATATATACAATCAAAATCCTTTCAGCATTTTAGGAAATTAATTGTTTTCCTCAATTTTCATTCACGTTCACATGCTGGGTTGTAGGCTCAATGAACCAAGGGATGAAATGATGCCTGGCTGAAGCCAAAGGGAGTTTTGCCGCTGACTTTCATAGGACCACTGTATCACTCTTTGTAGCCGCAATTAACCTGGAGTACATTAACATCTGAACCCTAAAATCAAGTTGATGGGCACAGTTCTAAATAAATGAAAGGGGAGAAGGACAAAAGCTCCTTTTTAAGTGACTTAACTGCTACAAAACTTGACCTAATAAAAGAAGCCCGTTCCCGTTCACTCCAATGCAAATCCCAAGTCCTTGCTAAAGTATCTTGACGTCAACAGTTAATTCAACAAGATATACAAACATTAAACTACTTATTTTCTCTTTTAATAGCCAATACGTGCATTTTAATGAATAGTCCAAATATCTAACCACCAGAGCGCTTTGGTGTGATTTATAATGCTCTGTAACTTTTTTATTTAAATGTAGGTCAGGCATAATACTGACCTTGCAAAGGACATACAGAAACAAGTGCACTTGCTCAACTGATGTGATTCGTTAAAAGAAATTCATACCTGTACTTCAGGTAGCTTTTCTGATGACCACCTGCAGAGTAAACTAGAAAGGGGTTCAACGCTTCTGAAAATCATAGTGACTTCATATTTCAGTGAACATCAAGATTTATTGTCCCTCAAGGTAAATATTGAGTCTGGTTTTCCCTCAAGTCGATATTTTAGCTTTCAAGACAGTAAATCTTGGTGTTCACCTCAACTAAAGTCAATATCTGCTTATTATATTAGAACAACCAAACTGATCGTTGTAGCAGTTGCCTGAGACCCTGAGGACAACCTCTGTGTTGTTCATTTCTAATAAAAATGGGCTAAATTCTTTGCTAACATAAGTTCATTTCACATTGCTGCCCTTATACCAAGGTTACATTAAGACCTAATACATTGAAACAGCCAGAACCGAAGAAATAACAACCTGCTTTTAAACTATGGGGACCACCATGAATAACACTAAAGCTAGAAAAGATCTCCTATAGGAGAGAAGGCTGATTTTCTCTGGTTTACAAAGACACTTGCTGGTAAGATAATTCAAGTGCAGATATTAAAAACTCTCCTACTGAGACTGGCCAGCAATTTGCTCACTTTTAATACCTTTTGCATAGCCACTTATGTTCCCTGCATATCCAGGCTGCAAGAGGAGGCAGCAGTGGGATGTCACCATGGAAAAGTGGCCCTCTCCTCCTCTCACAGATTATGGCCACCACCTTCATGAAATCTGGACCACAGCCAGCACTTCTCTTGCAACCAGCCTGACACAAATGGATCTGGAGCACGGTGGGAAATACTGCTCCAAAGATGTCCATCCATTGCAATTACCCGCAAATTTGATTTCTACGTTGACTCCATCTAGTTCATCCAAATCTCTTCTTTTGGTTGTAAGGTGCCCATACATTAACCGAATAATTTTTATAATGCTCTAATAGTCCCTTCGCATGCCGTTTAATCCAAAAGAGATAATTTCTAATAATGAGTTTCTTTTATTTAATTCTTTAAAACTGAATTGAAAACGGAGTACTTACTTTGTTAATTATTTAGTGCATGTTTGATTTGACAGATCTAGGCATGCATTTAAAAGCTCTACCAAATTAACTGTATATCTGAAGGACAAGTACTTGCACATTAACAAACACTGCACCACAGAAATAACCTCATTAAAATTTCAACATTAAATAGTTGTCTTTAAAATAAAATTGATTTTATTTCATGCTAATTTATATATTGATCACAATCACCAGAAATATGCTAACCACTCACCAGTATTAAAACTGATTGAACAATTAATTTTCAAGCAATTTGGATTTTGTAAAGCAGCTGTTTCACTGATGAATACTTGTTTTTATGTATTTGTATGCTGCAAACAGCCACCAAAATTTAAAAAAATACCGCTCAAGAATGACTTAAAGCACAAAAGTTTGAATAGACCAGCAAGCGGTAAGACTTCTGAAATTATTTGAATTCCTGAATTTTTTAACGCCTGTAGCAGATACCTTCACAAATATTCGTGAAGCGAATTCAGCAATTTTAGTTTCCATTTACACTCAAATCAAAGGAGTTAGTGTTTTCTACCTCCTTTGTGGTATGGAAAAAAGAAAATCAATTAGAGTTTTGCTAAGGTTATGAAAAGTCTTCGCTGGCGTTGAACCAAGTTTATAGAAAATCTAGACCTGTCTAAAACTTTGTCGCTGTCAAAAGGATGGGATCAATTTTATTCTACGTACAAAATACGAATTAAATGCCAGGGCAATAATTACTACAGCACAGACAAAAAGACATTATCAATTCCCAGTCTCCGCCCCGCGGGCAGTATGGCAGCCCCTACAGAAACAGACCCTTCACCATTACTCTAAGGGCCTAGCCACGGTGACAGCCTTCAAAAAACATTGCCAAAAAATGACTTTCAGTGAGTAGGAAGAGTAAAAACAATTATCAGTCCTCTGAAGTTTCCTCAGCTCTTGATTATCTATTTATAGCCCAACCCTCAAAACCGCTCAACTTTAATCCTGATTTGCACATGAGAAAACTGAGGATGAAGAACTGAGTGATTTCTTAGAGGCTGGTGAGGGAGCCCTCAGGGAGTGGGGGACTGAATCTGGAAATGCCCTATTTCTTGCACTAACTGGATGATCTCAGCTTAAAATCAGATACTGAAAAGTTTAGATAAAGACATTTCAGGATGAAGGCATCAAAAAAAGCAGCACTGTAAAATTCTGTCTGTAAAATGAGGAAAAGGAAAAGAGGAGAAACTAGGAAAGCAGCAGAGTACTCTTGCTATAAAGACATCTGGATGCTCCACTTTCCCTCACCATGGCCTTTTGATGCTTTTACTGTATCTAGTCTTTTGTTGGACTTTACAAAATGCTCCTAGTAAATCCCCGATTTTCTTCTAATGGATGATTAAATATGCAAAGACAGACACCGCTGTATTTCAAATTCTTAAGTGCAGCGAGTGGAAAATGCCTTGTTTAAAAAGTTAATTGAAGTTAATTGAGCTCTGTCGAACCCCAGTCATTACAGCTCACACTTACAGAACTAACATGTTGCTCAGCAAGGTTTATTAATTCGTATTTACTAGTGGCAAGTGATTTTATTTTCTGTAAGATTGGTGCAGGCATTAAAAACACCAAGTTGTAATATGGTAAAGCGTGAGAACTCCTTCCTGGAGATTAAAAATAAGAAATTGGCATCATTCAACGTGAGAAAATAAGGGAGAACACGCAGCTCCCGGCCCCGAACCTGCCTCTCTGGTTTTACTGAAGGTTTTACTGTCACTACAGCCTTTGAGGAGCAGAACACAACACAGAGCATAACCTTGTAGATATTATGCAGCTATTGGGTATTTACTTCTACCTGAAATACTCAGGCAAGACAATTTTTTCTCAGATTTATACAAAAAGAAGGAAATGTTAAAGGGAATACGCAAATACAATCACAAATGACCAGTTCCTGTGGCTCTGCTTTTTATTTTATTTTATGTTTATTTTATTTATGTTTTTTAATTATGTTTATTATCAAGAAAATACTGAATCTAGATGAGATATTAACAAATGCCATTTTACTATGTTGTCAAATATGGGGGTCTAAAGCAAGGCAGAAACTCATTAGCGAGAGTTTCAGTGCATTTTTGCCAATTCTAGAAGCTGTAGGTGCTGTAGCTTCTGCTGTCTCCCTGTCACAAAGCTAGGTAAGCACAGCAAATTTAAGTAGATATAAATAAATCAATGTCCCTTGTTTTTGAAACAGCACACTTTGCTGCAGCTGAAGGATAGTTTTGGGGTAACAAACAAATGTGGCACCTCTCTGAATCTGTTATGCAGTAATAATGTTGGATCCAGTTTGAAAGAAAGGAAGGGAAAAAACCTGATTGATGAAGAACAACATCAAAGCCCCTTTTTACTAAATGAGAACAATAAGATACGATGAAGACAGATTGCAACACCAACCTGAGCCTTTGTAGATGTCCATGTTAGCAGGGCATGACAAGCAGAAAGGAAAGAAAATTATATATTCATTAGTTTAGCTACTGTATGATAATATTGCGAAGAAAAACAAAAGCAGAAAATCTGCTTAAAATAAATTTGCCACAATGTAAGGTTGCTTTCAATCCTTCGATTTCCCCAGCTTTCAAAAAAAAAAAACCCAAAAAAATCCCTCAAGCAGAAATTAGGCATTTATTTGTGAGTGAATGAAAAGCACGGTTATGCTGAAGAATAAAGCAGAGTTCATTCAGCTTCATCCAGCAATCCTTTGGATTTCCTGAGTGTGTCTCATGATTAAAGCCTTAGAATAATAAAAAAAAAAAAAAAAAAAATCTATGAAGCTCAACCTGAAATCTGGTGAGAAACCACAGAACTACGGAATATCGGTCACAACAGATATGAAAGACTTTCAGACATTTAAATCTTAATTGGGTGGCACTGTCTTTAGTGAAGCCTACAGATGACATGCAGAAGGCACGCCAGGCGGCACGCAGCCAGCTGGCCTTTATCTGGTGGGACCCAATCTCCATGCAAACCATCAATAGCTCAAAGTAGATTTAATTACGGAAAAATTAATTAAATGATAAAAATTCAACAACATGGGCATACAGCGCATGCACACACTACAGACAACGAGGGCTGTGCGGGGGTGGTTGACACCAAGATCTCCAGGGGCCCACTAGTGCAGGCGCTGCACTATTTCAGGCCGTAAGCCCGCAGGCAGCCTCACTGACAACACAAACATCACCTTCCCCTAACAGAGCCCGGGCAGCCTGGTGCTCTGTCCTAGGTTACAGTGTAAAATGTGACAAAAGAAAAAAAAAAAGTATTCTATTACCATCTTCAGGAGCTGTTGAGACCAGGTGGGGCGGTGCTCCCTGCCTCCCCCCTCTGGACCATCTTCTGTTAATGGCCCATCAAGGGACTCCCCAAACCATTGTGAGATGCTCCGCCCGGGGGGAAGGAGCCAAGCAGTCCATGCTAACTAAAAAACTGAGATCTCGAACACCCTAGCAGCCTTCTTCCACTGGATTCCCAGAGGAGTTTTTCCCCCCACTGGAGTTCCAGAGGACAAGAGCTACCTACCTACCACTGGACCTTCGGAGGAAGACCAGACTCTTTTACCTGATCGCTGCTTCAACAGAACTACACCCATCGTTTCAGGAGGACGGCAGCCAGCATCTGATCGGACTGCTACTGCCACCCTAACAGGGTGTCAGTTGTATTTCTGACTCTGTCAGTGTAAACCAGGGGGTTGTTTTGGTTTGTTTTGTTTTCCTGCCTTGTATTATATATATATATATTAGTAAAGAACTGTTATTCCTATTCCCCATATCTTTGCCTGAAGGCCCGTTAATTTCAAAATCATAATAATTTGGAGGGAAGGGGGTTGAATTTTCCATTTCAAGGGAGGCTCCTGCCTTCCTCCGCAGACACCTGTCTTTCAAACCAAGACATGCTCCCACTCCTCTCCTCTGACTGAAACGCCAAATGAAGCCCACACAGACGTGCACCAGGAGCCTCTCAGGCTTGGGGGACATGGGGCTCCCGGGAGAGCCTGCGACCGCTGCGGTCCTCTGCCCAGCCAGCCTGTGCTCCCAAACCAAATCATGGCGTTCCAGTAGGTCAAAAACCTGCCCCAGAGGGATACGAATGAGTGATTACCAGATCCAGAAGCCAAGTCATCTGTCACATGAAATGAAATAAATGCCAGTACTAAACACAAACAGTCCCACAGAAGCACTTTCTTTGCAGGCATCTGTACAATAGGCAATTTAAAGAAAAGACCATCAGAGCTTACTGCTAAGTTAAAAATTATGCCTCGGAGACAAAGTTTCAGCCCTAGTCTTTCTTTTAAGAGATTTTAAATCATTTCAAGGTCTAAAAACTTCAAATTGATATTCTATCAGTTTACTTTCATGAATGAATTAGCGTGGCAGAGCAGTCACACGTCTGTCCTTACATAGTATAATCTTGGACTGACAATTTTTCCACACGAGATTTAAAACTGGTTAGATGACGAGAACCATTTGATTGATAGCACTATAGACTATAGAAATAAAAGAGACTGGGAAGTGTCAGGCAGTTGAAAGTTATGTTTTCTGAAACACACTTCCCTGAGACTACACCAAAGGCTGGAAGCAGAGACCTGCAAACTATTCCCAGGGCTTCCCTCAGTCACAGCAAGAAACAATACAGCTTTAGGTTCCTGCAAAAGCAGAAATAGAAATGCAAACCAGCTCATAACCTGATGTTTTGTTTGGATAAGACTGTCACTCTCCCTCCAGTCCACTCAGCAGCAGGTCTGATTCCCCCTCAGCGGCATCCAGGCAGAAGCAGATGCTCATAGGGAAAACAGGACAGATGCTGATGGATAAGTGATAGATCCCATAGCTTCAGAGCTCAGAAAGATCACCCACAACCTGATTAGTAACTGTAGCTGGAAAATTTTTCTCAGAAGAGCAAGTCACTGCAGAAGCCAGGATATCTGACAGCCTGTTGCATCACATATTTGTGGTAGCTGTCTTACTGCCGAGACAGGCAGATGTTAGTACTGCGTTTAGACGCGGCATTAACTGCAGCAATTTTCTCTCTATAATTACAGGTAACGCAGACCTCCTAGCAATGCTGCTGGGAGGCCAGCCTCATGACAAGGCAGCTGAATTCAAAGATTTGAAGGCAGCTACAATCACACCGCCGCACACTTAGAAATCCTACAGTTGTTATGATCTGACAGTTTTTATTGGTATTTCTTACAGGTGGATCCAGACAGAAAAGATTTAGGCAGAGAAGAGCTGAGTTTTCTTTTCCAAATGCATACGTTCAAGAAAAATGATGTGCTGCACAGAGAAACCACGCTTCTACCTGCAACCGCTCCCCAGCAAGAACATCCATATTTAATAAACTAAAGGCTCCCTTGAGCCAAAAGTTAAATTCTACCCAACCTACTTCAAACACCAGAGTGCACGTATACTATCCCCTGAGCGAAAAGATAAGAGGGAAGTGCTTGTGAGCCTCTACCTTGCAGGGCAGCTGATGTCTCTGTAGTTCTGGGTATCTTTTTTCTGCATTTCCATTCCTTTCTTTCAGAGCAGGGAATATATATTTTCAGATTCCTACGTTTCTATCCTTGGGCCATATTTTGTCGTTAAATGCTTTACATGGACCTGTACAAATCCACATGAATCAATGGAAACTCTTCTACTTACTTCCACTGATGGGTCATGCTGTAGCAAACAAGGAACGTCTGAACATTTATAGGTACGTCACTGAAATTTAGGGAAAAAAAAAAAAAAAAAGTACTGATCATGGCAGATTTTTGCTGCAGTACCTATTTATTTAAAATGTAAATCAATAGTGCCGATATATATTACTAGTTAATGAGAAGCTATATAGAAAACAAATAGATGTTTCTGGAACAAATCTGACCAGAAATGACTGCATAACTCTACATATACACAAGTCCATGCTCCGCAAACATCAGCATCGAGCACATAATGTTTTCTTTGTACCTTGTTTTTAATGAGTTTATGAATGTCTGACTATTGGAACCCTACCAGAAAACAGAACTCCTTATTCGTTCGTGTACCAGTGGGTAACGTACCCCGTAATAACCACCACCAGTGCACCAAGTCCTGCTCTGCACCACTGCAGCATTCAGGAAGGGTATGTCAGGGCACGAGTGATTCAGCAGTTCTCACACCTCTGCCATTCCCCGGAGCACCACCTTCACGCATTCATGATTCTGGAAATAATGGAGTGAAAAAGGCTGTTTCCCAAAACAGTAAGTAAAAGGAGAAAGCAGAAAGTAAATGCATATGGAGACTACAACATACAGCTGTGCTTTGCAGTGTGTCATACCCACAAACCACTCTACCTGAAACCTTTTAGAGAATTAAATAATGCAACAGAGCAAATAGCATGTGGTATAAATTAGAGGACACAGTAATTTAAAGATCTTGCAAACAGTCTAAAAGGAAGTATTTACTCGGCCCACAGCAGATTAGAAAGAGAGGAAAATTAAAAGGCAGCGACAAGAAACTGAAGTTGAATGGCAGATCTGACAAGAAACTGAAGAGCCAAAGAAATAAAGAAAAGCACCGTCACCCATTACAGAAAACACAAAGAGAAAGCCCAACACTAAAAATAGTCAATTTACAATAGAGGGAACAGTATCAAATGAAAGATCATCAACGGGGTGAAGGGAAAGAAAGGCGAGACACACTTTTTATGGTGGGCACTGGCTCAGAAAGTTTGGCCAACAAGAAGGGCAAACTTGAAGGGACACTTGAAATAACTTCTGGGTCCATGGGGTTATTTAGGAATGATGGAGACAAGATTGCCCATCACCCTTCAGAAGATGCAATGTGAGAGAGCCAGAGGAGGAAAAGGGAAAAAACCCAGCGAACTGCACAGCAGCCAGATAAACTTTTATTCTTGGAAAAATATTTTCCTACAGACATTATCTATAAGCAGCAGAAAATAACAAGGAGATGAGTAGCAGGCAGCATAGGTTTGTCAAGAACAAACTGTGTGAAATCATTCTGATGTTCTTCGGTAACAGGCTAACAGATGCTGTAGATAGGGATGAAATAGGAAGGTATCATGTTGATTTTAGTAAGCCTTTCACGCTGCCTCTCAGGCTAAGGAAATATGGTCTGGATGAATCTAATACCTGGTGAGTACAATGCTGAAAACTCACACTCTGTATAGTTAATACTCTAAAACGGGCAAGAAATCTCACACACGGCTCTGCAGAGCTTTATGTTCTGTATCCAGTCATATTCCTTGTTTTCATTAATTTGGGACTGCTAGTTTGAAAATGATTCTTACCAACTTTGCAGAAGCTGCCAAGGTGAGAGGGACAGTGAGGCAATCAGAGGACAGGAAAAGAATTCAAAATGGGCTTTATGACTTGGAGAAATGGACTGAAAAAATAGGTTGAAAGAGAAGTACAGAACTACAGCACGAACAGAGGGTGAGAGACAACGAGCCCCTTAGTGGTACCTCTGCTCTAGATCCAGAAATTGTAGAGAACCATAAAGAGGATGCGATTCAATAATATCATAAAAAGACAAGACAAATGTAGCGCTTGTAAAACACTCAAGTACCACTTCAGCTATGGCACAGATTCAGCTCAGGAAGCACATCCAGACACATGCACCCAGCTTTTTGAGAAATTTGAAGGATTTGAACCACCGAGAGCCAACAGATGACAGTATGATTAATAAGACCAGAATCAAATTGCCAAGGTGAGCAGTGGCATTTCCACTGTCGCTTTACAGGTAAACATTTAAAACACCAGTATAATTAGTGACAATCTATACAATGGCAGGTCTGTCAACAAAGCATGGTATCGTTGTCAGATAAAATAGCAATACTGAGTCATAAAAAGAAATAACTCCACTGTATCATACCAGATGCAGAGTAGCAGAAAGACACCTGAGAGAGCTTTAAAGAGATCTTCCAGTGGCTTGAAACCATCTATCTGCTCACTGAGCTCTGTGCTGGCTAATTTACTGCTGCCCTGAATAAGTCACAGACTGCCAGACCGTATTTCGGAAACCAGGGACTGTCTTATACCTCACAAGATGGTGGAATCACCATTATATTAAATATTAACAGCACTGTTACAACACTGCCTACAGTCCCAGCTCCTCATTGTAAAAGTAACATTGATAATGACAGAGTGGTTAAAGGAAACCCAAAAAAATAATTCAAGGTCTGAAAAACTTGCCTACAAGTAACAAAATGAAGAAAACTACCTCTTTGGTTCAGGTGAGAGATGGGAAAAATGAGACCTAATCATTTTTGGAAATATACAGAAGAGATTTCTCTTAGAAGAGCTCTTTTTAAGCTAGGAGGTAAAGATACATGTTCCCAAGGCTGAGAGGTGTAGTTAGACAAATTCATATTCAAGTTATGAAAAAGAGACAGCTTTTTAACCATGAAGGAAATTAATTACTGGATCAGCTTATCCAGGGTAAATTCTCCTTCAGCTGAAGTGTGTGTGCCAAGGCAGGGTGCCTTTCTCCACAGGTAGGCAGGGATTTGATTGCAGTCAAGTAGCTCATACTATAGAAGAGGTCAAAACAGACCATCAGCATCATTATGGTCTATGTCCGGTCTTAGGATCTCTGAATAAGGAAAACATAGAATGGTTTGGGTTGGAAGGGACCTCAGTGACCATCTAGTTCCAACCCCCTGCCATGGCCTAGACCAGATTGCTCAAGGCTCCATCCAACCTGAACACTTCCAGCAATGGAGCATCCACAACTTCCTTAGGCAACCTGTTCCAGTGTCTCACCACCCTCAGCGTGAAGAACTTCTTCCTTCTATCTAGTCTAAACCTGCCCTCTCCCGGCTTCCAACCACTACCCCTCGTCCTGTCACTGCAGGCCCTTGTAAAAAGTCCCTCCCCAGCCTTCTTGTAGGCCCCCTTCAGGTACTGGAAGGCCGCTATTAAGGTATCCCCAGAGCCTTCTTTTTTCCAGGCTGAACAAGCCCAACTCTCTCAGCCTGTCCTCGTAGGAAAGGTGTTCCAACCCTCTGACCATCTGGGTAGCCCTCCTCTGGACTCGCTCTAACAGCTCCATGTTGTTCCTGGGGGCTCCAGAGCTGGACACTGTATTCCCGGTGGGGCCTCAGGAGGACAGAGTAGAGGGGCAGAATCACCTCCCTCGACCTGCTGGCCGCACATATTCTGATGCAGCCCAGGATACGGTTGGCTTTCTGGGCTGCAAGCGCACACTGTTGGCTCGTGTTCATCCTATCATCCACCAGCACGCCCAAGTCCTTCTGCCCAGGGCTGCTCTTGATCCACTCCTCTCCCAGCCTGTATCTGTGCTTGGGACTGTCTTGACTCAGGTGCAGGACCTTGCACTTGGCCTTGTTGAACTTCATGAGGTTGGCCTGTCCCACCTCTCCAGCCTGCCAAGGTCCCTCTGGATGGCTTCCCTTCCCTCCAGCATGTCAACCTCACCACACAAGAGGTACAAAAGACTTCTAAATCATGTGTTAATCATTAAGTGAGCATCACATTTATTAACTCATACTACATACTTAAAATACAAATTGTATGTTGAAGGGATGATTGCATGCATTTTGCATGCATTTTGAAAGGTTGTCCAAAAAAAAAGTGCTACGTTATAGATCAGAAGCACATTGGAGTTCAGCTAGTCCATGTGTCATCCTATAAAAATGTTGATCCCACAAAGATGACTACTTTATTTACTGCATCAGCTCTAGCTACTAAATTGTATCCAAGAGAGGAGCTGGAATTGAGCAGAGAGAATACACTTTTTAGCTAGGTCATGATGTTGCCAGTAGCATGCAGGATGAAGGAGGAAAACAAAAAAAGCAATCATTTAAATAAAGCAAATGGTCTCTTGGCTGCACCTGTTCATCAATAACTTCTGTCATTTCTCAACCGTAACTCTGGTGTGGGTAAAATAGATGGCGTATTTGGAAATGCAAATTGGACTCTCCTGCCTATGGATAGGGACTTCCAGGTCTTCGGTTTCCTTCTCAGCCAACTGCTCCTGCTGGTTTTTATTACTAACACCCCTCGCTTAGCAGTGCACCCCTATCCCTCCTGCAGATCAGCGTGTGGTACCTGGCACATGGACAAGTATATGCATGTATGCATGGACATTGCTCAGAATAAACATGAGTTGATTGACAGGAAAGTGAAAAGAAAGAAAACAGAGAGAACAACTGTAATTGCATGTGAGCAAAGAAGGGCAAATATTCACCGTACAGAAATGCATTTCAGTGAAAACAAACAAAGAGGAGAAACGTGGTAACAAGGAATACTGGCAGTGACACAGAAAGGGGTGAAAACAAGGAAAAAAACAGAGGAAAATACTAGAGGAAGAGGCTTACTGTGTTTTACGAATACTTGAAAAAGTACAATACAAAGCAAAATACAGCTGAGGCAGGACAGAGGCACACGGGGAGGCAATGCCAAAATTACTTCGCAATAGGGAATACATGGAGCCATGCTGGGCAATACTTCGGCTGTGTCTTTGTGCTTCGGTGAGTCCTATAGCAGCTTGTGATTATGGCAGACACGTGCAATAGATCAGAATACTTGGAAAAGAAGCGATATTTAAAAGGCTAATGCTTTTATATCTATCAACTGACAATTCAATATTGACATTGTTTGCTCTACATACGAACAATAGATAATGCTCCCACCATTATTTTCAGCTTATTTTCCACTTTAGTTTTTGGAAAACTTCGCTTTCAGTGAGTGATGCAGGTGTTAGAGTCAAGCTCCATGTGCTTTGTATCAAAGTCTCTCCCACAGTGCAGCTGCGCACCAGCATGTAGGGTCCAGCAACACATTTCTATGGTTTCTTTTTGGCCTGCTAAGCCAACAGACTGTACACACACAAATCCTCCTTGCCCATGAATGCTGAATTGGGATACAACCCACATTTCATTGTCTTTTCATTTAGACTGATAAATAACTTGGAGATGAACACTAGACAGCTAGGAAAGTAATTGCTCACTCAAAGTTGCATTTAAAAATACTTAAGCATTCAATTCCTCCCAGTGTTTATCATACAGACATCAGACAGTTTGTAAATAACATTCTTAATTGCCAAATGTTGACGGGGCTAGACAGTGAAGGACTGACATGCAGCACATTGTTTCAGATGGGCATAGAGAAATACACCCTGGGTAGAGATCACTGAAAAATCCAGTGCATTTGGTACAAATAATAGTTTGGGTTGTTTGTTTTGTTGTGGTTTGTTATTCGGGTTTTTTTTTCAGATGGTATAATGGAATAATCCAGCAGCCTTCTGTTACCTTCTATTATATCAACAAAAATTATCACATTCCCTCTTGTGCACCATGGAGATGAAAAAAAAAAACAATCAACTGAGTAACACTGGTATTTGTGCTTGTGTATATTTTGATATGGAAACATTTTTCTTAATAAAACCAAAAGACATTACAATTTGGAGGAAAATAGAAGCCTGAGGTAATGTGTTTCCCTTTTAAATACTGTGAACGATGCTTCTCAAGGACAATGCCTGACTTTCTAACTCAGGCAAATGCTAGACACCAGTGAAACCAAACCAAGTTATTGCTGTAATGGTCAGCAAAACTCAGGATATTCGAAATAAACAATCCAAACAATGGAATTTATGCCCCTCTGTTCCCGTCTGGCTTCATCGTGTGTTGGACAGAGGGCTCTGAAGCAGAACACACTCCTGTTAAACGTAAGGAACACAAGCGGGCGGCTGCAGTACGCTACCAGCCAGCCAGCCCTTCATGAACATCTCTGAGTTGAGGTTTCCCACACAAAAGGAAAGGGGATTTATCTTCCTCATTTATCCAGAGAGAATTATTATGGCTGCACCTGAACACCACAGAGCAAAAACAAAGCAACTAAGGAAAAGCCTTATTGCACACTGTGCAGGAGCTGCATGGTTTTACACAACGTGCAGAAGATATCATAGATGTCCCCACTGCTGGCACATGAGATTTCCACCCAAAATTGGGAAAGTATACTCAGAAACAGCGTCTCTCCAGTGCAGAAAGCCACCAGAGCTGCCCAGCACAGATGGGGTGCAAAAGTAGCAGCAACTCAAAGCCATTGGTACGTACAAGAGATCATGAGGAACAACAGTGTTCACATGGTCAACCTAAGAGAAAGGGGCCTCAATTCACCTACCTGCCTACTGGAAAAGATGTTTTGGTGCAAAAATTACAGTCTTCAAGGTTTTTGCATTCCCGGCATCAACAAGACACATCACCAGTGGGGAGGACGAGGGCAGAGAAAATAACTGACTCTGGGGCAGAGGAAATGCCAACAACTGACACTATTTTAATGGCTGTGCTTTTAAGACCTCCTGAGGATGAGGTCAGATGCCACAGTGGGTAAAATACTCCTTCCCTTGGGGAAGAATTACAGGAGCCTTAAAGAAAATTAGGTTAGGTATCGAAGGAGGACCCTGGTGGTCTCCGGCAGAGGTCTGTGTAATGGCAGTTCTGAAACACAGAGAACAAACCAGGATTCAGTAAGATAAGATTATCTTTGCTGGGTGCAGTAATACACGCAGTCAAACTTCTTTTAGCATATCTCCTTACAACAAATGACATTTTAAACAATTCTAACGATAAGAATAAGAATGCATGATTTTGTTGGGAATTAGCCCCCTCAGACTGAATGCTTACAGAAGCCTATCTTTCTTAGTTTTCCCAAAGCAATATGATACCAAGCATTCAGGCTTTTCTCTTTTGGATTGTTTTCTTTGTGAAATTCCATTTAAATGCGCAGCAGGAACAAACATACCTGGGGACATGTCACGGGCAGTTAGACTGTACTCAGTACAGCTCAGCAAGTGAATGCGGCGTAGCTTTAGCCATGTGGCGTGGCATGGCACCTAACCACTGCCGCCGAGAAGAAGAGGACTTCACCAATGCAACCCTACTTCATTTCTACAGACGACATCGCATTGTGCCACAAAGAAGCCACCTCTGGATGCCATGCTGCAAAATGCAGACACAGCAATAGCAGACAGGGGAGGGAGGTCACATTCTCCATCAGGCTGGCACGGCAGCAGAGAGGTGAGGGCTCGTCCGACACGGAAGAAATAACGGGGCCATTCCCACACATGCCTTACAGCATGCATGTGGTTGTCCTTCTCCATAGCTCCACTCCATCAGCAGAGTTACACACAGCAGTAATCTACACCTGGGCCCCTGGTAGCACCTAACAAACTTGAGAAATTCTTGAAGGAAGAATTAGTTTGCTCCCATTTCAATAGCTCTTTCCATCCGAAAAGGGCATTGTTGTATAGGTTGATTAGCAAGGAAGATTCTTCCTTATAGTCAGCCTCTATCTCCACTCTCTTAAATCCACTCCATTACCCTTGCTACACCCCTGGGCCCCACACTGTATAACTGCTGTCTTTCTTTGATATTTAGGCCCTTTATGTGTTCAGCAACTATTATGAACCCCTGCAGACACTGCTCAGCCCCAGATGCCTCTTCCTACCCGTAATTTGACTTTTCCCACTCCCCTAGCAGCTGGATGATATGGCTGGTGTTAAATACAGCACGAATGCCCATTCAGACACAGCCTGGGCAGCACAGAGGTAGAGCCCCGCCTCACACAAGCCCCTAAAGTCTCTAGTGTAAGCACACACAGGTTTACCCAGACTGATGGAAAACGGTAACATACCCCTCAAACATCACATTGCTTCCTCTCCCCTGGCTTCTTGGCCCATTTACTGTGCTCTTCCCGTGTATTAAAGGGGAAGGCGAGCTCTCTATCTATGTGCATTACACAATTCAGTTTCATATCAGCATACTTAACTTGTTTACGCTGAACTCTCTTGCCTTAGCAAAGAACCACTGAGCTGAGTCTTATGGGATTAAGTTCAGTATTTTCTCTTAATTGGGCCGCACTGGCTCCTAGGATGCTCCGTGTTGCTTTTATCTGCATTCTCCCACAAACTGGAATCATGTATCTCAATATTGCGTAACTGTTTTTACTCTTCTCTGAGATAAAGCTAAGAAGATTAGACTGGTCGGCTTCTCTCAGGTTCCTGCAGATTATCACCCACAATGTAACTGCCCCCATGTACGTGTCCCTTATCTCCCTCCAACACTTCCCAGTTATGAATGTATCTGATTATATGATAGAGACTGAAAAATAGCCAGCATCTCCCTCTGTGTTTTGCTCTTTGTAAAAAAGCCCCCATGTTCTCATTCTTTTTTTCACCTGTTCCTTCTTCAATACACCTTTTGGGACAATAATCTGAAAGCGTTCATTGCAATTGATGTTTGATATATACGGGCTGGTTTTCCAGAATCACTTGGTCTGCCAACCATTGAGATTCATCACAGCACTGGATTTCAGAAACTTGGAGGCAAGGAAACTTCCAAGGTTTCCTGGAAGTCAGAAGAAATCCAAGGACTAGCCTCTAGTGCCTGACCTAGCTCTCCTTAGGCTGCAGCACACATCTCTGTAGAGATTATGATTATTTAGTATGTACATTAAGAACAAGACGAGGCTAAAATGCAAGTGCCTCAAGGCACCTCAGAAACTTTAATCATACTTTCAGATGCGACCAAGAAGTGGGAATCTAAGTGTCAATGGCACTTCACCCTGCAGATACCTTCATGCCCAGAACACCATCACCCTACCTGGGCTCCCACATTCCTGTCTACATCAGTCAGCTGGTTGTTGGGTATTTTATTCGTGTTAAATCTTTATTCAAAACATACAGCCTTGGTATGTAGGGCATAGAAGTTCCTACAGGAGAAGCAGGTCAATGAGTTGGCCTTCAGTTCAGTGAGAGGTCATTTCGGAGAGCAGACACCGTAACGCGAGGCAGGGAAATTGTCGCTGTCTCAGGACAACGCAAGCCAATCATGGAGACTGCCAAGATCAGTCAGGGGAGATCCTGGCCTCTGGCACAGCAGCAGCAGAGCTGTCGGGTATCGATTCAATTCATCAGGCACAGACTGGGAGAGCTCAGCCATCAATTAGGCCCAGGATCCCTAGGGATTAAGGGACTTCCTGAATTATTTATTTGGTCCAATAGGTGATTTTTGGTCTCTAGATTATCTGATTCCACTCAGCTACCCCCATAATTTTTCTTTTTTTTTTTCATCTTTTGCCCCACTTTCCCAGGGAAACTTAATTTTTTCTGTTCTTTTTTTCGCTCAGCCACATGCTGAATCCCGGATGACTGTCCTTTCTTAGAGGAACATATAACAGGTGTCCATTTTCCCAAAAGCAACATCTAATAAATGCACAGCTTAGACTCACAAATACTAGAGATTAAACATTCTTGAATAATGTCGATATAACTTTCCAACTGGTTCAATACAGTATTAGTTTCAGTACGACAAAGTCTCATTTTCAAACAGTTATTTATAGGGCTTTCATCAGGTTACCTGGGATATTATTTCACTGTGCGTAGCTCTCTTCCCCTTAATATGCAGTCTAAACCACCTCTGAAATCAGAGCTGAAAAAACTCTTGGTTAATTTGATGTTTCAGGTGTCAGTGCAATTTCCAGAAAGTACAAGAATTACAGAGGTTGAAAGAATCACTCCAGCTTACACCTCAGTGTTCATTCATAATGAGTTTTAAGATATCATTTGAGGACAAAATTTTTTAGCCCCAGGTTTCAATAAATGTAGCTTTGAATTTAGGTGGCCAACGGATCTCCTGTTTGAACAGCTTAAGTGACCATCACCATGCTACAGGATGCTGCTCTCTCAGTGGCAACAATCTGCTCCCAGTCATGCTGCTGCAGGCGGTTTACAAAACCCCTTTCTTACTCTGCACTGCAGACAGCAGCATCCACACCTCCAGTGATGCATCCCCCCAGGAGGAGAAAGCTAACAACTGAAGGATGGTGGGTCTGTAAACCCTCTCTAAATAGTCATGTATGGCACATCATTAATATGCTTCAAGTGCTGTAACTTCAGAGGCAGAAGGGAGCTACTCCAAAACCAGTGTGGGGGCTAAAAAGCACTTTCATCTCAATTTTCACTGTGGGAACCTGGAGTTATGGAGGAGCAAGTAATTACCAACTCGTGTGAGACATCACTTGTTTTGTAACTGCTAACTTATCATCTTGAGTGGACTTCTGTCTGTGCAGCCCTCCAAGAGACACCTACCGTAAGCTCCGCTAATTGGTCAGGTGCAAGAACTGCTGTCAAAAATGTGCTCGGTAGGCATTTTCTTATAAAATCTATCAGAACGTCAGCTAGAAGTTTAGCCCTCAGAGATAAAAAAGAATGGTAAAGGCATTTTTGAGTTTGACAGGATTTTACTGTAAAAGTTAAGGGAAGTGATGATGGTTTGGGACAGAAATACAAGGGGACAACAGTTACATTGGGGTCAACCACCAGCGAGGCACCTGTCTGAAGTCTGGCACTGCACTAATGGAAGACACTGATTTCCCAGACATCACTCTGACATATTTTAACACAGAAGAAAATGGTCAAACTATATTTGGCTGCCTCTATGAGTATTTTTCTATTTCCTACAGACTTCCTATGAAAAATTAATTCAGGTATACTCAAACACTTACTACATTTGCAAAGGTTTTTAAGTTGCCAATAATAGAGAGCTGTGTTTGGCTGTGCAAATTTTTCTGCCATGTGTATTTCCCCACCAAAAATGAGAGGCTCAGTAATACGAAAAAGTACAAGAAAATGCAGTTGCTCTTATTAAAATTAAGACATTTGACCAGTAAAAACAGCACTATAGTTGTTCAAAGAACAAAGTTAAACAGCTCAAAAAAACTGGTTTTGGACACAAACATGGCCAAACTCTTCAATCTCATAATCCACACTTGAGGACACATCTTTACAGAAGAGCTCACTGCATTGCAAACAAGTAATAAATATACATTAAAAGGTTCATGCATGAATGCAAAAAATTGCATTACAGAGATCATGTCTGCAAGAGAAGGAGCATGCAAGTCAAATTTATTCCCAAAATCAGTTTAATGCTACGCTGCAGTCTCATTTACCTAAAAATAATGAAACACGAAGGGAAAAACCACCCAAAATTACTATTAAAATTAACAGAAAAAGAATATTTACCAGATGTTCAGGCTCTCCACCTACCCTTTATCCTTCTTGACATCTGACGCTTTCTTTAATTTTAAAAATGCATTAATAAGATCATGGATCATAACAATGAAACAGGTGGTATTAAAAAACCTCTAATTTAGGCTTCTAGATAAGGCATGTTATAGACATTCACCTCCTTCCAATGACTATGGAAGGATGTCAGCTTCCCAACAAGATTAATGGGAATATCTGCACAGTTACTTTTTGTTTTTTTCAATTTTCCTTTAACCTCCAACTTATCCTACCCTAGATGCTAAGCCATTCCCATTTCTTCTTCCCTTGTCATGCTCAGCGCTCCAGTCCCATACTTTAGCTACTCCTACACATGACTACTGTCAACAATGAGTTCACTGAGGTTAATTCTTCTATCGACACTGGAAGATGCACATCGAAAATCATATGGGAAGCAAAATACTCAGCTATCTCCCTTTTCTCCATCTCATTCTTACCTGAGCAACACATCAGGGAAAGTCAGGAGCTGTTGAACAGCCTCACTACAGATAATTACCTACTCATATAAACAATACTGCTGCCTGCCCTTTCTATCACTTCCTTGGAATCTTCCTACAGGAATAAGCAGCCAGCCCCATCCCACTGTTAAATTAGGTGCTTAGTTTTTGCTTAACTCTTCCTTAACTAGGTATCACATCTCTGGGTTCATCATGAAAATGTGGCAAATGCCATGCCAGGAAGCTGATGAGGGTCATCAACCATGCATATTTAGCTTTCTGGTAAATGAAGGAGGAAGGGGAGCAGAAAGAGGAGCTGATAGCTGAAGAACCACCCATATACTTGGGGAAAGGACCCATGTTACTCGTGGTACATCAATGCATGGACAAGATCAGCTAAACCATCAGTAAAAATGACACTGAAATAAAGAATAATCCACACTTTTGCAGAACTGGAAGAACGGCAAGATCACAAAGGCCTTTGCCAAGCAGGACACAGGCAGAGGCAAGGAGGGACATAGGGAAGAGAATGTAATGAAGAGAGCTTACCAAAACCAGGAGTCCTGTGAATTGTCAGACTAACGTCAGCAGGTATCACCTTAAAATGTTATTTGAGAGGAGGTAAGGTAATGCTTTAAGGAAATAGAGAGGTTTCGTCCACGCACGGAGGCAGTGCGGGACATCACTCAAGGTGCGTGGGGAAGAGGGGAGTGTGCGAGTGGCTGAGGCCGACGTGGGAGATCGCACAACCCCATAGCACAGCCAGAGCCACAACAGGTGTTCACATGGGAAGGAGGCAGAGACAAGGACAAGTTCAATGGGCTGATGGAGCCGAGGAGAGGCAGAGCTTGTGGGGCTGTGTGGGAGAGCTGTAATTCTTGCGAGAGGCGATTGTACATAAAAAATTCTCTTAGACAAACTGCCAAACTCCTCACAGCGTGTTCTGCGACTCCAAACGCAGCGATGCTTTTCTGCGCCTTACGGCGGTCCTGCACAGGCGCTGGGGGATTCTTCTTTTCAAGGGAAGGTTTGAGTTCACACTCCTTTAACCCTTAACACAGTTTACAAAACCACAATGGAATATTTTTTTCCCTGATAAGGAGAACAGAAAGCAACAGAATTACAAGCTGGGTGAGATAAAAACTTACTACTGCATGCAAGGCACTACCTCCGAGGCAGGAGAGGGGAAATATATGCAAACATTTCTTACTTCTGCCAAGGATCAGTCAAATTTGCAGAGCCAGAGCCTCCTCTCATTTTTTATTATTGGTTTGGTTTTTTTTTTAATTCTATTAGAAAATCACTCCCAGCTTCCAATAGTGTGAGGTATTGCAGAATCGGATCTAAAATATGTTAATATCATGAGAATAATGATTACAAATCTTGGAGGTACTTTGCATGCTGTACAGGTATATCTTGGATTACAGGCTTCCTGAATCTGAAATTTGTTTTCTGATTTTGATGCTTTTACTTGTGCTTTCTGGTACATATTCCACTATACTTTTTACTGCAACTATTGCAGTAAATCCTTTAACAATTTTTAGTCTTTCAGCTTCGATTTATTTATGGAAGACTTCTTTTTTAATTAAAGTTCTTAAAACTTGCTGCCAAGGACTTTGAAATTTAAGGATTTGATTTAAGCTACCAGGGAAAGGCATTCACGATCACATTGGGATCCTGGTTTCTTCTTTTCAACACCAAAGCACAATTATAGCTCTGTAATAGTTATGCTGAATATTAAAGGGAGCGATTATTATGGGGCATTTTAACTATCTGAACATTAAAAACCTAAAAGCACTAATCATAATTCCTTTGCCATATTAAAACATCACATGAGTAGAGCAAGAGCTGCACTAAAGCAATAGTCATTAATCAGTATTTAAAATAAGACTGTTGCCAAATTATCTCTTAGGCTTCATTTCCTTGAGCAGTATCATACCACAGAGAGAAGCCTGAAGTATAACCCGACACATTACTGTTCTTCAAGAGATTAGTCCACCACTGGCAATTGCTCACCTGCCTTAGCTGGCCCCTGCAACACTGCTAGAATCTTTCCTCCAGCTTACAGAGGCGCAAATGTCAAATTAAATACCCATCTGTGTTCTGAGCCAGCCCAAGGATGCTCAGTAATGTAGGCAAAATTGAATGAGGTATTTTGCCCTAACTCTACAGGCAGCAAAATTGAATTTGGTGGCAGCAGCAGAGCTGGATCCAAGAGAGGGCCCAGAGGACTGACAGAAGCCAGCAAGAGTTTTTGGAGGCAAGGGTGAAAGGAGGGGAAAAACTGTATTTTAGAGGCTATTTACTTCGGGCAGCTGGAAGAAGGGAGCATCTGCTCTTTCATGCACCAGGGAATGCCAATTTTGGGTCCTTGTGGAGCCTCTCCTGCCTGACCCTCATTCAACACCATCTCAGTCCCCCATGCTCAAGCAACTGGTCCCCACTCCCTCGGGCACAAGGGAACCTCCTGCGGACTGCCACCATCAGGAAATGCCCCCTCACCTATGTCTGCAGCTGTCCAGCAGCCTCGTTTTCACTTCTCTCCACACTCCCTACCAATGAATAACCTGGCAAGAAAACGCTTAACAAAAAAAATCAGTAATCTAACCATTCTAACACGAAAAGCTTCACTGAGACTTAGAGGGCGCAACGCTATAAGGGAGAGCATATGGTCATGACACGGGTCTGTGCCAGGTTGGGCCAAGCTTTCTGAAGTTATGAGCTAAGTGTCAGTAGCAAATTTTCCCACCTGCTGGTGATGATGAACTTCTTCCCTCCCTCCTCCTTCTCGCTGGAAATGTTCCCTGCAGAGGTACTTCCATCTGCAAAGGCAGAAGCCATGCATCCCTGCCTGCCAGAGCACACTCCAGTGTGGGAACATCAGCAGCAGACACAAGCTGCCATCCCAAATTGCTGTCCCAGGCTGGCCAGAAAGGCCAGAGCATGTGTACTACGTACCACCTAGATGTAGTGCTCCTGCCAGAGCACGTCACTGGTCATTTGTGTTCATATGGTGCTAAATCCTGAGGTTCAAACAAGGTCTCTAATCCAAAGATGTAACATACCATTTTATATATATATTGCACCGAGGAATAACTATATAGAGAACAGGAGTCAGCTGTCTCTTTGCTATGCCTTTCATAAGTTTACTCCCTCCACTTATCCTCCTTTTTATGGGGCACAGGAGAGCTATCCCTCAGCTCGCCTGCTTTTCTTTCTTCCTCTCTTGTCCACAGCTAATTTTATCTCCCCCATGGCTTCAACTTCCATTTTCAACTAGCACTTACACTGTCATATCTGAAGCGTTCCTCTCCAGCCAACACATTATTTTAGCCCATCTCACTCTCACTTTGGTCGTCCCCATTGTGCTCTGTCAATGACACCAGCAAGGAGCACTCATGTCTGAACTTCTGTTATACCCTTCTTTATGCCGCCCTCCCTGGAACACTTAACTGGAATTAATATGAAATATCATTCCTTTTTAGTACTTTCTCAAGATCCACTCGGGCTGTAAACCTCACCTCTCCCTCCTAAAACCAGCCAGACATGACATCTAGGTTGCATGACTCTCGGTAATACTGGCTGCTATTTATTGTACTTGTTCTTTCAAAAAATAACATTGCAAAAATAGCATCACCATCCCATTATGTCTACTGTTAACCTGCATGACCGAACAATCTCAGCACTACCACCCTCTTCATTGCTCTTTGATCCTTTCCCATTTTTTTGTGATTTATTTTCTTTTCACATTTGGTTCCATACTGATAGGCAACCACTTTTGGGGAAGAAATCTGCCTTATGTGTATATACAGCAACTACATCAGTGAAAGCATTACCATAAAACTGATAAGAAATAGCGCTAAGAGCTAGTTCTCCTACTTTAATCCATTTATCCTACTGTGTCTTCCAGTACTTAAAATGAAGATATGTCCATGGGACCCAGCAAAGAATCAAATTTACATACCACAATAAGACATGGAATAGTTACAACTGCAATTGCTCGAGGATAATTTAGCCTATTATCCCCTTCTGTGCTACATGGAAGTGTCTGGGCTATTGGTAAGAGTTGATGCCCAGAAAAAAAGTGGATTTTATGTGACAAACAGAAGAATGCTTCACTAATTTAGAAGAGTCACAAAGAATAAAAGGAATTGCAAATTAAAAAGAGAATGTAGTTTTTCAGAGGATTTGGATACTTGTGATATTTGTACTGGGACCAAAACAACGCCTGTTTCAATAAAGCTGTCATCATCACATATCATACAAACGTCCACTTTTCAGCCCAAAGCACCATACAAACAATGAGCCCAATCTGGCAGTCATTACTCAGTCTTAATGCTTATTAGTTTTTTTATCTAAACCAGTCTGATTTGATCAGATTTTCTCATCTGTTGTTTAGGTAAGGATCTGAATGCGTTTTAACCGGGTGTATCTGTTAGCCTTGCCAAGTAGTTTGATGTCTCTCCAATACTCAGTATAAGTAGCACTATAATACACAGGTTCTCTTTTATAAAAGATGCGCATATTCCTCTGAAATTGGCTTTTACTTGTTGCTCAAAGGAGAAATTAATCCTACGAAACACCTTTAAGGTGAGGAATAAAAGAAGTATAACTCAGGTAGCACATCTATAGTTTAGAAAGCACCTTCATAATCATGGTGTCTCCTATTTCAAACTTGTTCTCTGATCTGGAGCACCCACTTCAGGAATGTCACTGCTATCTAGCAGTGAAGCCCTGTCTGGGCATAGCTAAAATTTAGTGCATGAGTGTCCTTACTGAAACCCATCACCATACCAAATGACTGGGCTGTCTAACAAGACTGTGAGGTAGAAGAGCAGAGGTGAAACGAATATGCAGACAGCAGCACTGCTCCAGCTGCAGGTAATTTGCCATTTAAGTGTACTTGGGCCAGACAGAGAGGTGAGACAGAACAGAGACACTTCCACTGATTTTAACCACTTTGTACTCTGTGGCCACATATTCCCAAACGAGTACGTCAAGCCTGACCTTTCAATGTTCAGCAGCTTGGGGGCTAAGTGGGAAAAAAATGACAATGGTATTTTACAACTGGAAAAAGGAGGATTTTTTTTTTCCCCTAAATTTGCACTATTTATAAATGAAGACATTTTGAAAGTTTTGTGTGAGTCTTTGTCCTTATTATCTTTGAACTCACAGCTAGCATCCCCAAAGGTGAACATTTTCAGAGAACAAACAGGACAAACTAATGACTGAAAGTTCTTCTTAAACTGTTTTATGCTGTTATAAATCTCTATATATTTATATTTGCTTGCTATAAACTATTCAGTAAGAGCATCCAGGCACTAACTTGTGAAGTTCAGTTTTCCATAGTACCCCTAAGAAATTTTTTCTCTTAATTAATTTTCTCAATGACCTCCCAGCCAGCATAATGTTTATTTACTTTTCTTATTATTTTTCATATGAACAAGCATTCATGGACTTTATTTAATTACAAGGTGAAAAACGTCACTCATTAAACACCAATTGCTAACATCTCTGCATTTCCCATGATGATGCTTGCAGCTGAATCCTTAAACTTATGTTTAATTTAAGGCTAAAGAGTGGCAAGGTTGAACACTGAGTATAAGTGAATGCATGACCAAATCCTCGGCCAAAGTGCAATACCGAACAGCCAGAGGAGGAAGGCATTTTCGGGTTCTACAAAGCTGCCCATTCAGTGAAACCGAACTGAACTGCTCTGTTGGTTTCTGCATCTTTCAACGGGATTTAAGTAATCTCGGTATTCTACAGGTGTGTTTCCTTCCAACTGACCACTGGAAGATTTTACTGAATTTCTGAAATTTTTAAATTATTATGTTTAGGACAATCAAAATAAGTACATAGCGTACTTTCAACTTAGCTCATCCTTTGGGGTTTTTTTTCCAACATCTTTTCTGTGTATACCCACACACATCCTAATACACACACATATCTAAACTGAAAATTTATATTAAAATACTTCTTTAGTTGTTTTACTGAAAAATCTAAACTCTTCCCAGCAAATTACAATTCATACATCAGGAAATAAAGACAAACATTTGCATTACCTGCTGAAAAGCAGCAAAGCACAGCTCTGTAAGGCTTTGAATAAAGATGACACTTAGCTAGCTTAAGTTTCTTCTTACAGACATATAAATCAGGAGGGACTTACCTCAAGCCATGGAGATTCACCAGAGTGACAGCTAAACAAGACTCAGTGAATTAAGTTATTGAAGTAGTTTATCAAAACCAGGCTGAAATTATCTTGGCACCAGACAGTAACACTGTCATGGTTCCATTGTGACAATGCTGGCGGACAATACACCCACACTTCCAGAGTTGGATTTTAATATAAAGGCAGTGTTACTAGAGAGATTTTTTTTAACAAGACTTCTCATTTATTGGAGAACAAATGCTGCTAATAATAATGTTCCCAAAAGCAGTCACTGACATGTTAATTCAGCCATTGAAACAAGAAGGTGATGCTATTCTAGATAGCAAGGAATAAAAGAGCTGGTTATAAAAATAAATTTGGAGGATGTGATTATATGCCAATTCTAAATGAAAGTATTCACCAACATTTGCAGAACCCTTAGAAAAGGCAGGCTGGCATTTTCAGTCATGGCTCTTGGCTTCAGAAGGGCAACTTCTGCACAGTGAGTGCACCAGCTGGGAAGTCACCGATCACGAGGCTGAAAGATCTGCCTGGGGAAGGAGACTGGAGTTTTTCAGTCAGAGATGCCCACATTTACAGGGATCCATATCCCAAATAAGAAGAAAAAATGTGGAGGCTGCGTGCCTGGTCCTCACTTGTCAAGGAGACTAATAGAACAAGTCCTGTGGGGATAATGGAGTTCACATGGTGATGAAGAAAGCATCAAAGAGAAGCCCCACCTTGGAGGTCGGGAATGGCCGAGGAGGAGAACAGAGGAGGCAGTGAGCGGCAGCTACCAAAGCCCAGCCAAGGGAGCTGCTTCAGAAGGTATTAAAACAAGCAACAAAAGATTTGTTGGCTAAATTAAAAGATAACCTGCAAAGAAGCAGAGCTACTACACAGTGAGGCTTGAGTACAGATTAAAGACAGTAGGTAACTCCCAATTACATGAATATATGCTTCAGTTGTCATTGAAGTCAATGATGATAACCACACAGAAACTATCATGGTTGAGATTAACACGTATCTCAAGAAACAAAATGTCCAAGTAATTTCCATCCAGACTAGTGAAAGAACTGGCAGATGAAATTTCACGTGGCATAGCAAGTTTAAATAAATCAAGCAAGACATGAACAATATCATGGGATCAGAAATAATAAATGTCATATTTATATTTAAAGAGAAAAAAAGCAACTAAAAGCCTTTTCTTTTAAGCTCAGCAGTAGTAAAGCTTTAGAACAATTTTTAAGGAAAGAATAATCAAAGCCAGTGAGGCTAAGTGAATTTGGGGGAAAATACCACATGGGTTTAATACGAATAAGGCACACTAATCTGACATCTTTCTTAGAGAAGAAAACTCATTTTGCAGAGAAAGGAAATGAAATCGATCTCAGCTGTCCGATTTTGGTAAAGCTTTAACGTCATGTCACCTGGGAAGTTATTAGTTAAATTGAAGAAGATGGGGGATTAGTACAAAAATTTTAAATTGGCCTCCAACTGCTAGAGGTAGGACAGTAACAGACACATTAAATGGGGAATGTCAGGCTGCAGGGAAGTTACTAGCATCACTGCTGAGGGACTGGTCTTAGAGCCAGTCTTGGTTAATATTTCACCGATTACACTGGCACACAAATAGGTACAGTCTTGTTAAAATTTTACTGAAGACAAGAAGCTAAATGACATCTTTATAGAGAGAGAAGCGGGATGGTGTGGAGTAAGAACTGCATGGCACCTGGACTGGAGTACCAGAGAGAGGTTGCAGTTCTGTAGTACAGAGCATGGATCATGTATTTATAGACACACACACACAAAAAAATCAGCCTTGGGAAACTACAGGCAGGTATCACAAGATGGAACACTATGTGATGTAGCTGTGAAATAAAACAGAAGAAAATGCAATTCAGGAGGGTATTATGTCAGAATTTCCCTACAAGATAGGATGCAATTATTGGTGTTCTACAATGCCCTGCTTAGATCCTCTCTGGTATAGTGCGTACAAATCCAGACATTTAGTTTCCCAAATTCAAATGGAAACAAATGCAGAAGAGAAACATCAGGCTGATTGTGACAACGAAACTCCTGTCTTGCAAGGAGAGGCTAAAAGGGTTTGATATGTCTGGAAACAAAAAACTGTGAGGGATGGCTCTCTTATCATTAGAGAATAGAGAAGTTTTCTCCATATAAAGTCTGCAGGGCAAGACAACACCGGAGAGCAAAGCTTTTAGTACTAATGGAAACTTCAGCAAAGACAAGACAGAAAACACCCATCCATCCAGTCTGGGAACAACAAGGTTTTTAAACAGGAGAGGATGGGCCAGCCTTTTCACCAGAGTAATGCAGATCATCTGCCTAATGCCAAGGCAGAATTTAATAATGTTTTCAGCTGGCCAATAGAGTTGGCTGCAATTTCTGTGACTATAACAGAGAATTAAGTCCTGTGTCCTGTGAAAATTCCATGAGTGTTTCACCCTGCTGCACCACCCCTCTCCCAAAGGTGATCACATGTTAATTTTCCTGCAAACCATCAATTAGACGAGAGAACCACAAAGACAACGAATGAAAACCTCGAATTATAAGCAAATTAAATTCAAGACCACTAAAGGTGATCTTTGACTAGAAGCAGGTAATGAACTGGGTTTTGTCTTCAGCAGTTCTTAACTGGGTTTAGGTAGTTCTGGGATATCAAAGAAAAGATAAATTGTCTTAAGCAATGACTCATGTAAGATAAACTCTTGGTTTTTACAGCTTGTAACAAAACATAATTAAAGATATCCCGAAAAACAACAAACTTGTTCTTAGTAACTGCCTCTGGATGAAAAATGCTTCTTTTTTTCCAGTCACGGCTGCGTGCAACACTGAGTGCCAACAGCTTCAGTTTAGGAACCAAGCGAGGCTGGTGTGGGAAGCCAGGTGGAAGCATCACAGAAGTGGCCCATTTTGATTGCCATACAAGCCATTAGGAGTTTTAATCAATTGAATGTAATGGAAATAAGAAAAAGCCTATTATTTAAGGGAAAAATTTACCTCCTAGAATACGGAAAGAGGTTACTTTTCATGATTTAGTTACCCTTATACACATTAAACATAACACTAAAAGACAGCAACGGTTTCCCACGGCAAAACTGAAAAGCAGAAGTCTTCCCTAAGAAAAGCCCAACTATTTAAACACTGCAAGTTACACGACATAATTAAAATGAATTAAAAACAAATGGATTTTTCCACAAAACTTAATGGAGGGACAGTACTGTAACTGAAGCAACAATTTAAACTAAAGAAACATAAAGCATGGACCTCTGATAATACTTTTAGTTTAAATAGAATTATGTTATCTCAGGTTATTCTGGCCTCACCTGGTTCTGCTGTAATTCATTCCTGGGAAACATACTCCCTTCCCTTAGATGCTTGCAATACAATCCAGAGAGCATTTTACATTCATGTGACTTTGAGACATGCTCCAAACTTTTGTATTTTTCCCATTTGCAACACACAAACCTTTTTTAAGAAACAAATGTCCCTTATTTCACCATTTAAAAGATGCTCCAATAGTGTTGCAAATGCTATTGGACACATTTCAGGGAAGCATGTGGAGACTGATTGTTCCTTTCAATATTAACTCCATTGATAAACATCAGTTCGAGCCAAAAAATTATCTTTTCATTTTTAGAGTCAAACTTCATCTGTTACCCAGTCTGCAAATTAGATCGCAATCCAGTAAAAATATGCAAACTTCTGGTAAATGAAGTGATTGACTATTCTATAGGGATGCTACTTTGTAAGGCTTTACACATGACTTAGATCAAAGGTCTCACCTTCACTACACAGACAGAAAAAAGGGAAATATTGTGTAAATTAATACTGCTCTCTAAAAAAGCAGTGCCAGTTCTGAGTGTCTTAAAAGTTAATTGGAATTTGCCTTTATTTAATCATGAGATTTAGGCCAGAGACATTTGGTTAGAATAACACAGTTGTTAGAAAACCACTAGCTGGAAGACAGGACATAAACCCGGTGTTTGCATCTGCTATCACACAATATGCCACAGATTTATGGGCACGTTCCAGAAGTGACGAGCTGCCATAAACCCCACGAGGCCGGGCAGCGCAGCCACCCGGCAGCGCAGAGCAGCTGGAGGGCACGTCCTAGTGCTCATAAAGTACCGACCACCAGCTCAGGCACAGACGATTTGCTATGAGTTACGGGGGGAAAGAAGAAAGAAGCCATGTAGAGCCTGGATCTGTACCCAAACTCCTCACAAAGGAGTATCAAGCACAGCCTTTTGATATGGGGTGCTGCGAGAAGAATTACTGTCCAATGCTGTTCTGCACAGCTGGACATGAAGTAACCCACTTAACACCATTAGTAACTGAAAGAAGAGAGTCATACCCTCGGTTTTAAACATAGCACCATCACAAAGCTCAACCTATCAGGCACTGATTGTTCTTTTGACTTCATTACAAACAAATTTTCAGTCCGGTGTATAGAAATCAGGTGTATAGAACCAGCATTGCAAGCACTCTGCACAGTCTAACAGCTGGTGGGACTTGTTAGAAAGGATTAACTTCAAAAAAAAAAAAAAAGCTGTAGCATACAGAGAAAAGAAACCTGTATAAAATTAACAGTTTACTCTAAAACAAGTAAACATTTTAGTGCTATCTGAAGGACTTAAGAAATCTCCTGTGTTGCGTTCCCTTGCTAAGCTCTCAGGTACTGTGGTATGCTGCATTATTAGGACAGGGTGAAAACAAGGAAATGAAGTTAAAAAAATACTTATTCTTCCTCTAGCTGGGATTAATTTTTGAGGTTAGCACGTAGATATGACCCAAATATAACTTGTACTTAGAATTTCCTATGTGATAAGTAACTATGCTAAAAATGCTGCTGTTTGCATGCACCTCCTGAGAGGATACTTATTATGCAAAAATGAAGACATGAGAATGCTGATGAAAATCTGTGAGTCATTTATCAAACACTGACCTGAAATGAATATTAAGAAAAACCTCTTTTATATGCAAATGTTTAATCTGATTGAGTTTAATCATCACTTTTCTTTCTCAGGACTGATGAGTTGTGTACGTACTGTGCACTGTAAGATACAATCTTCAATACCTCATTCTCAAAAAAAAGCCAGTTGTTTTGTCAATGGTTGCTCTGGGAACACAAGGAACAGAGAATTAATCTTTTCTTATTATTTTATTCACCTGTGGGACTATCCATAAAGCCTATTTTGGCTGCCCACCTGCTGATCACTCGAGTAATATCTGCTTTACACAGACCGAGCACTTCCATTCTCTCAACAAGACAAACTCAAAGTATAATTGATTTCTCTGATGGATTTTCTAATGAATATCTATTGCTACTCTAGTTGCTAAAGTACTCACTGGTGTTTGTGTTCCAACAAATATAAATCTGTTTATTTATTATCCACCTTTACAACCAGCTACTAGCTGGGGAAAAAGCAACATGAAAAAAAACCCCATCAATGCCCATGCATTTAGAAATGTTAGGCTCCAAACCAACAGCCTGGTGGGAGCATCATCTCGCAGCCCTCTCTGTGACTAGCCAGAGGAGTGAAATCCTCCGTAGCAAGCATTAATAAGATCTGAGCCTTATTCAAAAGCAACGTGATTACCTTCTGTAAATCAGACTCTTAACTAAACTACGTGCTGAACCAAAACAGAATTTAAGGCGCTGCTTTGCTGTACTGTAGTTTTACCAAAAATATGCCTTATGTTAACAAAAATTAATATCCCTGGGCCTGACATAGGATACAGATTTACATCAAAACTTGGAGTTAAAATTTGGATTTAAAGCTAGGATTTAACTTCTCAGAGAGGGCATCATGTACAAGACGGATAAAAATTTGGCACGCATGTTTTGATTCAGGTCCAGATCCCTGGTTACAAAGGAGTAATTCCTTAATAACTGGATTAATGGCAGCAAAGACAGTACCACTCAGCTGTCAGAAGAATGATTTACATATACAAATATATGTTCCAGATGGCCACTTGAGAGTACACTGAATTTAAATTAAAGCAACAGATTGGGTTTATTTTAAGAAATTTTGAGAATTTGCACAATCATAAAGGGCCATATGTTGGACTTAGTGGCCACTAAGCATTGCCACCAAACCCCAAACCAACTGAGCCGCCTCAGGAAAGTCGGGCCACTGCAGCTGCATTACCTGAAAGCACGGACCGAGGAGCACAGGTCTTCTCATGTGCTGAAGACTGAATGAAAAACCTGAACTCCATGTTTTAAATAGACCACTGTATAACAGCATTGACAACTGTATATTAATTATTTTCACCAGTTAAATATGTATATAATAAGACATTATAAAAGTAGCATATGTCTAGGTCTTCATTACTTTTCAAAGTCTTGCTTAGAAGAGCCTGCTAAACCTTATTATTTTTCAACATTACTCTTTTTACTCAGACTCTTCAGAACAAGAATGAAAATATCTTTATGCCTGGTAGTTAATTAGGAAGTTCATGAACTTCATAATGTCACTCAATAAAGAAAAAATTCTCATCTTTATTTAGTAAAGTAATAATTTAAAACTCAAAAGTAATAATTTAAAACTAACTTACAAGAGCAAAAAGGACATCTAAACTTAACAGATGTTGGAATAAACTGTCGAATGTAGACTGACCAGCAAAGCAGATATTATTTGGTTTAGCATTTCTAATTGCCAGAGTTCATACTAATTAGTAATAATTGTCCAATCCTGAAACTTCTGCAGAATACCCTGGATAAAATCTTTCTGACTACGGGAAAGACATCTACAGTTTTATCTAATGTGACATACGACATTTTCTACATGATTTTATAGCAAACCATTTTCATCAAGTAAATGAATTTCACAAATTTTATTAATGATTCTAAAGTGTTATTTTGAAGAAAAGGGTTTAAAAATCCAGGAACAAACTTTTGCTTGAGAAACAATTAAGACTGTTCAGTGACAGCACTGCAATTACCTATGAAGTTACTCAGGAGATCCAAAACTTAACAATAAGGTTAAGAGAAGTTCAGCACTTCTCAGTGGTGGCACCTCGCATCGAGCAGAGGTGGGCTACTGGAACGACCCCACTGATTTCAAAGACACGCCCGGCAGGTGGGACCCAGAGAAAGCTCTTCCCATCCATCCCATCAGAAGACACAAGAAACACAAATGAAATCACAGGAAAGCTGAACTAACCAAAGCTGAACTAACCAACAGAGGGCAGCTGATTCACAGGTATACATAAATTGTTTCCCTGCCGAAACCCACAGAAACCCCTTGCCATCAATGAAATCCAAACTGACATCAAATCTTTTTACCTGAAATCTATAACACCAGGATTGGACAAGGCTTTGCTAGTTGAACTAGCACATATTTTCAAATAGTAGAGACAATACTTGAGAAAGAAGGAGACAAACCCATCGAAATACAAATCAGATCAGTGCTCTGAAACATGCAACTCAAAACTGTTCAGTTAAAATTTTTCAAATTTTGCAGAAATTCCCAAGCTATCCATCTTTGCTATCACTATAAAAATTGAAGTTCGCACACTGTATTTATTCTTCAACAGTAACTCATATGGAGAAAAACCTGATTTTTATAATGCATGCTGGTTATAACCTTAATTAAGGAAAAAACACAACAGTAAGTACCAACTAATAAAAATAATCACCCAACGACCAAACCAAACCAAAACATAAAAACTGGTTGTTCTATTGTTTTGACAACAGCATGTCATTCATTACTAGAGTCAAATTAACTCTCCATTAAAATGTAAATAACCATTTTAAGCCTGCTTTTTAAATTATTAAAGTGTAGGTAACACCTGTTTATTGTGAAAGCACAAATGAGTCTCATCACTTTTAAATTAATCTGTAACTCTAACTCACACATAGACTATATTTGCCATCAAACCATAATCAATGCTGGGTAAACTTTATTAAGTCCATTAATATTTAATTATCTTTGGTGCTGAGTTTGAACTCTGCAGTCCATCTGGACCACCTGAGACACCGTCGTGTGCCACATCTGTCAGTGAATAGGAGGGCTCACAAAATGCTCCCTTCATAAAATGATGCAAGTTTCCTGGTTAAGCTACAATATGGGGAACAGCTGACTCAAAAATAATATAAATTATAGACAGATTAAAAGCCCTCATAACTTTTAATTAAGCAATAAATCATAACAGACTACAGGAGTGCTGATTTATGCACTCCTCAAGAGAAGCAGTAAATAAAATTAGACAGGACACAATATACATCTTATCGGAGAAGGAGAACCTATCCTTTGGCATTTCATTCATACACAAAAATCCACTCGTCTTTAGTTTTTCTACTGGTGGCTATAGCCTGCAACACACTTTTCTATAACACAAAGACATGTCATAATCTAGCTGAATGATTAGCTGAATATATGCAAACTCGTATTTGCAACTCTTTTCTTAGTGTCCCTGCTAAAACAGGGACTTCAGGAGGCAGCGAGAGTCCCAGACAGCTGTACAGTGGAAACAGCTTGAATTTCTCCTTTTTTTTTTTCCCCAAAATGACCTGTGTGTGACTAGAACAAACTTCAACTTTTGGAAAGCAGCTGTTGCAAACAACAGACCTCCCTGACACTGGGTTTGTATTTGACAACTGCTCAGAAAGCTGTAATTGGGCCTTGAAATCCGAAATCTCAAAGTGGTTTATATTCCAGCTAGCAATCTGGTAATGCTGATCCTGGTGCTGTCACCTAAAAAAGATGCAAAATTCATGTATTCAACTTGCAGTTCAAATGCACACATTTAGCTGATGGCAAGCCCAGCACAATCCTTCCATTCAAGTGAGGAGAGATCAAGATGAACACAGAAGGTCATTTGCACTTTTATTCCGCTGTCTTGGAGGAGGAAACCAATTAAACAACATAAAAAGAAAATAAAATCCGTTCCTGAATCTATCAATCAGCTACAGCGCATAAAACAAAGCAAACCGAGCAAATGATACGGGTATAATTTCTGGGAAATGGCCACAAGAAACATCTGCACCAGAAAAAAATATTAATAGTTGTTAAGTATTAATCAATGGTAACTGCTGCAGATGGAACACCACAGCAATATTAAATACTTAAAAAGGCAAGACCAGGGTTATTTTAAGGACCATATTGCAAAAGGTGCCTGAGCATTCCTGGGCTTCTCAGTAGCTCTGACAGATGAATTCACACAGCATACACCTTCAGGTCTATTCTCCCTGTTTGAGCAGCAACTTCATTTCCAATTATTCTCTCTTATTCATAAAGGAGAGTCAGTAAGTATGAGTTTTCTGCTCCGAATGCTCAAGATATGTTCACAGCATGCAGGTGAGTCAGACCATCTTTAACTAACTCTATTCCTCTAAGAATAAAGCAACTAACTGAATTGGGTCAGCTTTAAACTGAGGACAAACAGAATCTGCTATATATTTATGAAAAAAATTCAGTCCTTCTTAAAAGACACTGCTGTCCACTGGAAAAAACAAGAAGTGAACAAGTCTTAATTAATAACCAAGCTAGAGCTGCACACCTAGCAGAGAGAATGCTGAAGACCTCCATATAAAGAACTGCATGAGACATATCCAGACTTAGATATTTGGCTGACCAAAGGATATGTGAGATACTCTGCCCTGCAGAGAAGAAACTAATTTCTTTACTGCAGTCTTCCCAGCATTAGAGCTGAGGGCAGACTGCTGTGACAACCTTTCTTAAAGCTTCTTCCTAGAATAGCCTCACATCGGCTTCTGACAGTAGTAGGTGCTAAATCAGGCCAATGCCAGTACCTAATTTACCAACTCAACCCAACCCAACCCAACCCTCGTTCAGGCTGGATGCTCTGCACCGTGATTCATATTGCCCACACAAGCTCCCTAGATTGGACAGAGCTAGGCTGCCTTCTGCTTGATGCACTCCAGTTCAACATCTCGCCAATATCTTGTTGCAGTCGCACTTCAAAAAGTTTTGAAATCATGTGGCAGGTTCTACAGACCTATAAATTATTGCAATTAATTTCATTACTTGACTTAGAATCCATTTTAAAAGAAATTTCCACATTCATGTCTTCCATTACAGCAACCATAGTTTTGTAACCAGCAAGATAATATTTTGGAAACTTCCTTTGTCAACAAAGAAATTATAAAAGACAGTGAAGAGAAGGAAAATGTGTCAAAACTTTCATTTAACTTTCCAAAAGCAAGAAAAGGGATACTTCTGTGGAATTCACTCTTTCTGAAGTCACATGTGATAAAATGCATGATGCCAAATAGCTCGTTTTCACATCTTCTACCATATGAAAAGGTGAAGACGTACCAAAATTTTTTATTCTGAATACTCTTGGGTTTGTTCCAATTAGAACAGAAGCTAGGTCCTTATTTTAACTGTTATGCAGCATTTCCCCTTCCTTAACGATTGTGAACCCAAAACAGAGAATAAATTACACCACAAAACTCTGCAGAAAAGAAATAGCAAACTTTCTAAAAGGAGGAAGGAGGGGGAGAAAAACCTCAAGATTAAATCTGCTGCCAAGGAATAACTAAGGCATCAATCCTTTGTGTTCTCCTGCTCCTAAGACAAAGACAAGCAAGAGTAAGTTCAGTCTCCGTGTTGGACGCTGTCACGCTGATTTATGACACACAGCATAGGCTGGTCCTCCAACATGACATATTGTCCACAAGAGATTCAGCACAAACCAAACTTCGTTTCTTAAAAAATATTGCCCAAACCCATTTAACTTCAGTTCCTTAGGTGAAATGCTAATACTTTCTCCACTGGGCTACCCGACCTTCTACAGACGATTTTCCATTTAATTCCATCTCCTCTGCAGAGAAATAAACAGGACAAAGCACTTCTGGTGTAACTCCTGCCTTTCACTATATTTTGCAGTATGATATCATATTAAACAATATTTTTTTTCAACAACAAACGTAGGAACTGTATTTGACTCAGAAATAATCATAGGTAAATTTTCAGTTCCAGAGATGCAAACATATCACTTTATCTTAAAGCAAAAAGTCCTGCTTTGATACCTATTTCATGAAGAACCCTGTAAGGGCTGTAGGAGGCAGAAAAATGTGGTTTAATCAATTAGCACAAGGCTGCTAATTTTTGAGTTCAGAGTAATTCTAAGGAGACTGGCATTGTAAGATACTTAATTTCACAAAGTGCTAATGTACTCTCACAATTACAGAAAAGAGCATTACACCATACATTGAGATGCATTATTATTATATAGAAGTTTAAAGGAGCTATATTTAAAAAAAAAAGCCAACTGAAAAATACTTTTGAGGAAGTTGTTAAGCTGCTCATGTTTTGCAAGGTTAAAGCTTTTCATGAGCGGCAATTGTGAAAATATGTTTATACGACTCTTTATTCAACAGAAAACCTGCAGGAGAAATGAAAATCAAGTGTGGATAGCTATTGAAGCTGAATACAAAATTAATATATGCTGGGAATTAGAGTAGACGCTACAGGGTTATTATCCTGAGGGATGGCATGGGAAATAGCTGTATTTTCCTTAGGAAGCAAAGCAGCACCCACCCACATGGTGGACTCTCCAAACACTCACTCTGGGAAGATGAGATAGTGCTCAGGCTTGCTACTTTTGCTCATTTAATGAACTAAAGTACCATTTAGTATCAAAACTTCCATTCACAGCAAGAAAACTGTAAGGAAACCAGAAGGTTCTCCCTATTTTTTGACACTGAAAATTCTCCCACATTAGTGTAGCAGACAAAAAAACTTGTCATTTTTATGACACTGTAAAGCCACACTAGAATCAGAGGACAAATGTTTTCCATGCTGTAATTCCTTCCTTTAAGGCTGGGTGGGGGGAAATCAGACCTTCTGCAGGTAAAACCAAGATTAAGGATAGGATTTGTGTTTTCAGACGTTAAGTTGCCCACAAAGGAAATGAGTGTTGACAGACAGAGCCAGAGGAAAATACAGGTCAGCTGTGTCCTTGCATGCCACAGCAAGGGATCTTGCACAGCCAATGCTACTGATACAGCAGCACAGGACTGAGCTCAGAAATAAACTCCTGGCAGCTGAAATCCATGAGAGGAAGAGATTTTGAGTTCATCGACTTTTCTAACAATTAGAAATCTACGTTAGAAAAAAAGTGATTTAAGCAGGAGCTATTTATACCTAATACATTATTAATGATATTTTTGAAGACCAATTTCTGATACTGAAAGGGAAGAGTTATACATGCAACTTGCAATCCAAGGACTGGAAGCGAGCTAATTCAATGACAGCAATAAAAGATGCTGGATTCTAATGCAGGAGCCTAACAGTTTTGGAAATGCTTCATACACATGCACATATACATACATATGTATGTATGAAAGATACATTTATGCAAAGGAAGAGCACAACCAAGCATTACAACGAAACAAAGCATGAAAATAATATCTTTTATAGTCAGACACATTCAAAATTAAGATAATAAATACTATTTATTAATTCACAGTCAGATAGGGGACAAAGATAACTGAGAAAGGTTGCAAATAGTTTGTGTTAGCAAGCAAGGACAGCAATATAACTTGACGGAAGGAAAACAGGAGAAATACAGTAATGTCATATGTTGCTCATTCAGAAACTTTACTGTACACAAAATTATTGCTCTGAGAGCAGTTACCTACTTAAATAAAAATCGACTTTGTTTCATTACAGTGCCCTGTGATAAGCCATGCTATGTTGCTCTTCCTTAGACTTCCTCTGACACAGTCTAAGGGCATTTTTGGATCACGCAAACTTAGCTTGCCAAACGCGAGCCAAAAATTGCCAGAGAAAGGGCTACTGAACGTGAGCAAGTCAAACTTTAGCCTGCATACTACCGTGTTGGTTTTCTTTGTGGCTTTTATAACAAATTAAAGTGTGAAAAGCCCTGCAAACATCTAAACAAAAGGCCTTCCTGAACAGACCTTTCCTAACATTACAGCTTATAAAAGGGGAAAGACCACACACACCCCCTCACCACCTCTAGCCCAAGCTTGGCTTTGCCTCGCAAGAGATAGAGACTGCTGCAGTTAACATCCGTCTCCAAGCTCATCCAATCTTGTACATTCTGAAGGTGAGGTTTTAAAGCCTATAATTTTGTAAGATTTTCACTTTCGAAAAGAAATATGACACATTTTTGGCTGATGAAAAAAATTTGTTTTCTCTGAAGTGCAAGGAGGACTAAACCAGTCATTTTCTATGAAAAGGTTACCAGAAATTCATATGTCTTCACACCTGCTTCTGAGAGATCTGATCTGTAGGTGCACCAGTGCCCTCCTCCTCCCTTGCGTTAAACTTCTGTATGCAATTTCAGGAAAAGTACTTGCAATTGTAATGTGCAAGGTGTCTATTTCTCATATTCTAAAGTGAACACTGGAAAATGTCATTAAGAATAAAATACTCATTTTAAAGAAAGCAGTAGATTTATATTTCAAATACATTACTTTTTTTTTTTCCTGCTATGCCTGCCTTTACAAATGCTCCCAAACCTTTAAAAATGTTTACTTAAATATATACAGTATATATAAAGGGAATAAACTACTTGCTATGGTATTTGTCCTTTAGCAGGACCAGTGAAGGGAGAGAGAGGGAGGAAGGAGAAGGAGGGAAAATCTTGACAAGAATATGTATTAGAGCAATGAATAAAAAGATAATCCCTGGAATTCATGAGTCTTTAAAATAAGATGCATTTTCTTGTAGTAATCCTAAAAACCTATAACAAAATATTCAAGCAATAAACCCCTATAACTCATATTTAACCTTTCATCATGTAGAACTACGTATTAAATAGCTTAGCAACTGCATGCTGTGTAAGTGCATTCAAATAAGAGCAGAAATAGAAAAATGGAAATGCTACACTTCTTTTAACATGCATTGCACAGCCAAGAACATCTGCCAGCTGACCCCATAATCCAATCGGCTGTTCAGAAGCAATCATATCCTTAGATAAGAGCTGCACAGCTTCTACATGCAATACCCATTTTCTTTAAGAGACGGAGCAAAATGTAGTTAGCCAACTCTTCAACAATATTCAAACACTTAGAGGTATAAGACGAAAGTAATTCAACATACTACATAGATCTGCATTAAAATACTGTCATCTCTTCCCACAAATATTGTAATTCATCTTTTAAATTCACAGGGCAACAACACAGAGGAAGTTTAAGGCTGAAGTGACTACATCAAACCGAGTGATTGTATCAGAATACCAAGTGCACGCAGCCCACACAAACTGTTTGTCACTTCTATTAGAAAATTACAAAACCTGGAATGAAAATCTGGAAGGGCTCAACCTAGTCCATCAACTATAATGAGAAGAAGAAATATATAACAGCCAAATTAATTCCCTTAACTCTGAGTTTACTTCTCACATCTACTGCAAAAGGAGTGAACTGCTTGAGAGGCTCTACGGGCTGGGGGGGATGAAGACATCCGATGGAGTAGCTTCAAGATATTCCAGAAAAGCCAAAACCTCCAGGGAATTAAGAGCATAAAACCCATGGAATATCATGCAGTAATAGGACATGTCATTATCTCTATATAAAATTAAGCTTCTGCTAAAAAGTTCTTTCATAAATACACAAGCAAGCTGCACTACATTGACTGAACTGACTCTAGGAGGACAGTCTTTTACAAAACGGTTTATGTGACTCAAATAATTACTTATATTCATCAAATAAATTGTTTCGATCGTGCAAATTGCCCCTGTCTCCAAAGTAGTTGCTTGCTAAAGTATCTGTACTGGCAGGGCCCCAGACATGGTGGGAAACGGTAAGAGAGAATTGCTGGAATACTGTTTCAAGTAACTCTCTCTGTAGTCAAATTTATGTCAAATAACTGAAAAGCATCAAAAAAAAAAGACATAGTGGGGTCTGCCAAGAAGTCTAGAAAACACCCTTCACAAGAAGAGGGTGAAAAGATTATTTGGCTTAACGAGAAGAAGACACAAACTGACTGAAGGCTCTAATTGTAAGACACTGGAAAATTGAGGGTTCTCCAAAGTATTTGATTAAGCAATAACAAGCTCAGAAATAATAATTAAAAACAACTCTAAAAATACTGGAGAAAACAATAAGGAAATAATAAGGGAAATCTACTGGCACCTGGAGGATTTTGTCATTTGTTCTATGTTATCTAACATCTTTGTCAACTACATAAAACACAATATAACATAGAAGCAGTGAAAGATGGAGCAAATCTCAGCACCAAGGTGATTTAGCTTTCTCATGTCTGATACCAAACAAAAGCAAGTGTTTTACCGCAGGTATTTAACCCAGAGTATATAAAAATAATTAGGATGTCACATATTTATATATAAAGAGTCTATGGAGCTTTGCTCTAGGATTGAAACACTGCCCAGACCAGAGGAAACAGAAGACAATCTGCCTTGCAGTGGATTAATGACATGTGTCCAGCTTCGCTAAACAGCAGTGCAATCAGCTAATTTAGTTTACCATCTGGGTGGGCAACTTGTGCATGCCGCAATGTGCCTAAGGACCCCAGTGGTTCTCAATCTGTGCTGGAAGTCAAAGTCCAGCGGGTACAGAGCAAAACTCCTTCTGAGCTCCACAAAGGACTGAGAAGTGTTTGGGGAGGCAATGAACAGAATCACGCACACAGTATGTGTATATGTGTGCGCATCCTGAGTGTACATACATATACACACACTTTCCTTATTAGCACAATTTCTTCTTACCCTAAAAGCTTCCAAACACGTAGGGTCTTACCCAACCCTATGAAATTAATTGGAAGAGGGTAATCCATTGGTGTGCTAAAACAGCTAGAAATAGCTTGTGCTCTATTTAAAAGTGCCTCTATTTAAAAAAACCCCACAACCCTAAACCAAACAAAAAAACCACACAAACAAACAAAACCCCCACCATATCTAAAAAAACCCAGACTTTAACACAATTCTAAGGTGCCACTACTAGAGCCTGCAACAGAAAGCCCTCTAATGAATTCCACGGGTTTTAGATAAAGACATGTTGCCAGTAAAGAGGTAAAAAGCACCAGCCAGGTTTATAATACCAGCCATGGCCCTTTGCAAGCACTGTGCACCGATAAACCGTACAAAGACATAATTTCCAAGTTTAAACAATTTCTTTCCTTTAATATCTTCTGAAAGGCTTTTGAAATTAGCAAATCTAACATGTGTGGGAATAGGCAACACTTTATAGCAATAAGTTTACTTTTAATGGAAGTACTCTGCTGTGTCTATGGGTAACAAACTCCAGTATCTTTTCATTACAACAGAGCTCATTGTTACCATACGACTTATTGTGGGATTTCATTTTGCCTCTTTGGTGATCTGTCTGATCTATTAAGAAAAGCACTGAGGTATGGACAACATACCCTTTATTGCAGTTTTATATTTTCATAGTCTCTGCTGCTTCTGTTAGGCTATTGCCTATGAATTTCAAATAGTAATAAAGAAAAAAAAAAAAGTATTTAACAAGTTTCTCAAAGGAAAAAAAAAAAGTGAAGAAAATCAGGCAAGTTCAGAATCACGTGTTAGAAGTGGAGCTGCATCCTGGGACGTGACTGCTGCAGCAACAGCACTGGATCCACCAGCTTTAGCACCTAAAAGCCACTACACAAATAAATCTTTGTGCGAATACTACTAACATCCCCCTACACATACTATGCAACATAATTTGATATATATATATATATATGTATATTCATAACATTCCCTTCAGCATGACTGTTTCTGTCCTATCAATTAATTTTATCTGAAATAAAGGACAGGCAAAACTAAATAGCACTCCATCAGTGTTAATTAGCATGGAGAATTCATCAGCAAACGTAGGAAATCACTACTAGTTTTGCAGAAAATGCATACAGCATTAAGTAGCATTTAAGTAGATGCTGATCTTTTTTTAAGAGTAGCAATTTAGAGATTATTTTTCCTCTGACGGGATACTTCAATATTGAATACACAGAAATGAATGTTTAAGGGAACTTGCGTTGTGTTGAAGGGAAATGTTGCTAAAAACAGCAATATATATTTAACAAATGTTTCTGCAGCAACCATAGTCTCAGAGAGAACTAAAAAGTTTTAAAATATCCGTAACATCTGAGCTCTGTGATGCTTATACACTGTTCAGGTGGGATTATTTGTCCAGGGCTTCCTGTGCTCTGGGAAATAAAAATTACTTCATATAAGAAATACGGTGTTTCAGGTCAAATTCTGCTGTTAAATTGAGCATCTCCCCCTCAATCCTCAAGAAGTTCAAGGATTGCCTACAAAATCTGACACAAAGTGTGGTCCCAGAAGTAACTCCTATTTTTAATTTCTTCACCAGCACAGCACCTTTTGATCACAATTAAAGATACAGTAAGCACAGAGAGATTTCTGTTGGCTGTTCAGCGCCGCTCACCTGATTCTTGAGATCCAGCTTTGGGCAGGGACGACCTCCATTGTAAGGTTTCTCCTTAAGCCACTTGTATCGGACTTTCACCCCTGGTCCACAAGAAGAGCTGCAAGGGGACCAACTGGACCAATCGCTTAATTTGCAATCAAACGGGCAAGGGACCGTGCAAGATTCTTCAATGTAACCTAAACCAAAAATTTAAGAAAGGTTTTAATCACTGCAACTAATGAACTCTGATCCTCTGATGTGTCACTGCAATCTGTGTAATCAATTCAAAATGAGAACTTCTTAAAGAGAAGACATTTGACAGACCGACAATGCCTTCCCAACGCGAGACCATGAGCTTATTTGTAAAGAACAGCAGTGACTAAAACTAAATTCTACACGGTTTAGTTCAGTGAAGGCCGCAATAAAAATGTGAACTGATGTAAATAGCACACACTGGCAAAAGTATCTGTTGTGAAGCTGGTGGTCACCGACAGGTGGTGACTATCTTCTCTATGAGATTGTGGCCATAATAAATTCTGGAAAACTAAGTGCACAGCCCAGTTTTCTACTCTAGTATTAAGCTAGCCATCTCCAGAGCTGGCACAGGCAGGGAGTCAGAGGCTCTCTTCCCAGCAGGCAGAACCAGAGGGCGGTGGAGGCATCAGTGTTGTGCTCTTAGCAGGTCCCACAAGATGCATGAGGGACCTGCCCGCAGCCTGCCAGCTGGAGCAGTGTGGGATTCATTCTTGGGAGAAGCAGGTGAAACCCGCTTCCCATTTCTTTCTTGTAGTTCTTTTTATACATCTTTCCAACTGTTTTGCCTATTCTGGGTTTCATAAATTGCATTTTAAAGCTTTGCTTTCACTTTAAGTTGGCTGGACATAAAAGTCCTCCCAAGATCATCACCTCTTAAAAATCAAAATACCAGACATCTGCTGGACCAACACCTTGCTGAATTAAAACCCAACAGGGTTTCTCAAGGAAAAAACAAAGTTCCTCCACACAGGCAGAGCCCCACAGCTGGTTTAGGAGCTGGCATACGGGAAGAGAGATTTTGCAGAGCCCTGAACTGGCCATGGAGCTCCTGGTGTGCAGAAAGGAAGTGAAGGGTGGCCAAATCCTCAGGGTCTCTGAGGAATCACTGGCACGAGTCTCAGGTTGGCAGTGTGGAACAGCTCCTGCACCTTCCTGCTTACCATGCTGCATTAGTTCTGCTCAAGTTTCTATTATCTGCTTGTCATGTCTGTATGTACTATTTTAATTTAAACAAAATATATTTCATGTTAGACCATGAAAGTCAGTGGCTGCTAAGATCAGCCTTTATTACAGGCGGCTTCCACCCTCTGACAGCTCTGGCAATGATGGCCACAGAAATAACTGAATTTCATCCCTACCGTTTTTTCTGATGTTTCTCATTTTTATGCCCTTTCTGTTCAGTTTTCATCGCACTAACACTCCCTCTATATTCCTTACCTACAGAATACCAAATTAGTTCATTCAATTACTCTTTTATGAAGGGTTTCCCCACTCCATCAAGGTGACAGCCATTGCAGCAGGGAGGAAAAAAAAAAAAAAGAAAAATAACAAAACCCATAAAAACCTAACGCAGGAGCAGCTGCCCTCCAAAATCCCCAGACAAGAGCCCCAAACAACTGGGAAACACCGAGTCTGAGGCACGGAGATTATTCGGGCCTGGAGTCGGATTTATGGGCGCTGCCATGCCTGGGCCTGCTGCTGACTCCAAACCAGGACTGCGTTACATCCTGAGCACCGACCCACAGCAGCAATATGCTGCCTCCCTCACGGTCTCCATGCTGAAACTACCAAGAAAGGTTTCAGACTTATTTAGGCATCCCCCACCGGAAAATATCCTCATTCTAGAAGTACAAGAAATACTGATGTTGTTTTTGCTAACAGTGCCTTAAAAAATGCTAGAAACAACAGTAGTTCCTTCCTTCAGTTCAATGATGCTCTATTTCTTCTCTCTTCTTCCTTTGCGATGGTACTGTGCCCTCTTCCTTTATAGCGGTCACCCCGTAGCTCGACAGCTGCAATCATCTCCCCAGTAACTCACGTTGTAACTCTTCCCTAAAGCTGCAGTCCTCTCCCCGTACGGTGAGCTCTGGTTTTCTTTGCTACCCCTTATCTCCCTGTGTTGTGCTGCCTTTTCATTTGCAGCATCAAAGCCACTGCAATTTGGTAACTTAATTATTTCTGACCCAGTCCATTACACTGGTGTTCGCATGTTTGAGATACTTCAACTTTGCACGCTTTGTATTCTCATCTAGGTGAGATTACACCCATGCACACACATATACAAATACTTCCGAAATAGACTCGCTTTTTTTTTTTTTTTCCCCAAATGCAACTCCCAAATATCCCACCAATATTCTATTCCACCTGCTTAGGTTGCCACTCAAAGCAATTTATAATACATTATGATAAGTAAAAGAAATTTTCTCATGATAGATTTATGAGAAGCATTTCTTAGGCAGTTCTCCAAAGAGTTCTGTTCCACCACTGTATGAAATATCATTTCTCCTTGGGCTGTGTGACAGCCTAGGTAATTAACTCTCAACTGAAACAAAGAAAGTGCCTTGTTTCAAAGTAGGATTAGACAGAGGGGTTATCAACTTATCAGTGAAGGCAAAATGGGCTAAGGCTTCTGGCAGTTCAAGACCTACCTCCATAATAAAAAGAAATATAATACAAAAAAAGAAATATAAAACAGAGGAAGTAAAAGTTATAATAAACAAAACTAAAGAAACGTATTGTATTTCATCCTCAGGAAGTGCTGTGGGGATCCCTCAGCGAACCACAGAATTTGTAAAGGCGTTCTGTTGCTAAGAGGCCACCTCGTTACTTTTTGAGCTTCTTCACCCATATTTCTAAATTATGTTAAGTACAAACAAATAATGGCCAGCTAATACAGCATTAAATTACAATACTGCCAAGAGGAAGACAATTCTCCATATTGAACAATGCTGCAGAATCAAAATGGGAACATAACTTTCTTTCAAGCTCTTCTCACAGGCTGCCATTACTTCTATCAATCACCTGAGGTTAATCCTATACCGAGATATTCATGGCTCAAAGATTTCATTCCACAAAAATCTTCCTCCAAAAATCTTTATGTGATGTATCCTCTCTGCTCAGATACAGAATGCCTTTATGGCTATCTTTTAATGAACAACTAGTATATAGCATTGTACTCAGCTCATCCATTGCCTAAGAGAACTGGATATTTGTTTTTCTCTGTAGGAGCCAAGCAATGGCTTGACATTGTCAGAGGGCTGAAAAGACTTTCAGTTTCAATAAGCCTAGTCTTGGCATTTGTAGAAAACTTGTAGCATTGACACGGTGCATAATATAAAACCAAAAAAAAAAAAAAAAGTAAGAAGGGAGATATGCTATTAAAACAACTTGTTAATGAAGAATTCTACATTCAGGCCATTATTCAGAGAAATACTTCTTACCATAACAGAATATGAATAAAAGAAACAACATAAACACATTTCTGAGTTACTGTCACTCAGCTTGGGGAGACTAACTCAAGGTTGAGTTTATGCAGCTGGTTTTGACAGTGTCATCCTTAAACATCTCCCTCATCCATCATGTTCCCCACTTTTCTTTCCTCTGCAGAACCTGGTACCAAAAATTCGTTGAGTTTCCAAGACCTTCTATGGAAAAAGATGTCCTCTTCTTCCCAAACCTGCTCAGCCTGCTTTCCATGTGTTCTTATATTATTTCTTGAAGCTTCCACTAACCTCTTTTTTTGTTTTTCTTCCTCAAAATCTTAAATATTGTTAAAATAGAGGTCATTTAATTTAGAAACAACAGACAAGAGCCTCTGTCCTACCAGAACCAACAGCAGGCTCCCGAATGCCACAGAGCTGAAGCTGCACACACAGAAGTCGCAGCAGGTAGCAACAGAAACACCAGTGCATGGGATAATCAAGTAGGCACTTCGAAACATACCACTGGGAATAGTCCTAAATTGGTAGGAAAAATTGAGCTGGACGATCAAATAAGCCTTTCCTATGTTTAAGTGCTATTGTTTTACTACTGAGACACTGCCAACGTAATGGGATGAAAGAATGCATTTACCTAGGCTGCACAGCTCATTTTACTATTATTTATTCATTAAGAACAATGTGCTTGTTGCTCTACAAGCCACAAATGGAGTCCCTCCCCTAAAGTGTCTACAATGAACAAAGCACCCACAGATTACACAGGATGTACTGGGAAGGCTCAAACACATGACATAGCAACCATTACTCGTCTCATTTCTTCTGTGCAGCCCAAGAGACAAAGCAATAGCAGGCAGATGAATAAAGTGAGGATGATGGTCTGGCGGGTGTCAGAGGTTAAGGCTCAAACACGTGGTGTAAAGAGTGTTATTGTCTCATTTTTGCTGCGCAACTCAAAAGAGCCGAGGCAACAAGAGGCAGCTGGATGATGGGCTGGTGGGCGCCAGCAGTGCAGATGCACAGAGAGGCCGTGGACTGGACTGCAGCGCGGGGCGGGGGAGTTTTGCAGTAGCACAAAGTCTTTCCCACCTACACAAGACACTGTACATATCACACCAGGCACAGCCAGAAAGGGGCTGCAGTGTCCTTCCATGTTCCCATCTATATTCGCAAATGGATCGTGGGGGGAGAAGCAGGCAATTAGTAGGTCTACAAGCTAATGTAAGACATTGGCATCCACCTGACTGTTGCACTTCCAAATGATGAATTTGCTGCGGGTGTAAGGTCTGCACACAGCATTAAACAACAGTGCCAACAGGATTCCAAGAGGCTGACTTAAAAGTGATTCAAAAATAAACAACACTTCCCCAGCAGCTTTGGAAACAGATGCACTTCTAATTGAATTGGCTTTAAACTCATTTGTATCCTCTCTAACATATTTCATCATTTCAATTAACAAACTTCTAGTGGTTCTACCCTTGTTAGTAAACCTTGAGGTGCTTCACAAAACTCAAGGTCATTACTATGAGAGGGACAATTTTGTGCATCACAGCCACTGCCACTGCTAATAACACCAGTCATTTCCCTTGGAGTATACAGGATAAAAAAGATCACCCTTTAGCAAACAAGGAGGCAGCAGAGTGGACAGCGGCACAGAAGAAATGTTTCTAATTACACAGACCAAAGCCAGAGAAAAAAAATTGATTCATTTTGCAATTAATATTTACATTCATTTGGTTACTGACTGTGAAATATGTAGAATAACACTAGTAAATCCATGTGGTGCTAAAAGTCTAATAGCTAAAGGCTTTATAAGGGAGACCTGATGGACCATGGCATTCAGTGGGCCAGATTCTGCTCAGCTGAAGCTTTGGGATCTCCTACAAAGCAAATGTCATGTTTTAACTCGGGTTAAAAATCAGTATCGAGTACAGACTGCAGTTAAGAGACTAACTCCACCAGCTGATGATAGCTCTATGGTTGAGGCTTTCCCAATGTGCCACAGACAAGGCAGCCACCAGCCGTGGGCTACACGGCATGACCGAAAGGTCCAGAAGCTTGTCAGCTGTAAGGGGAGCACCTTGTCCTAAACAATCCAGGTCCAAATATTTAAATCCTGCTTCCAGGGAGAACATTATTAACTGAAGGAAACTAAGCAGAACAAGTCTGTGAGTCTTAAAGTTGCTAACAACTTTAGTTGCATCTGAAAAGGACGTAATTGCCATGGAACAAATGTTTAATCTTTTTTTTTTTTTCCTAATACACAAGGATTTGAGAGATTTTATGCACTATTAGTTTGCTAGCTGGAAAATTTAAGAGATAATCTAATGAATACACTCAGTAAATGCACAACCAAAAATCCCAGCAAAAATAACTTTCACATCAAATATTTTGCAAAGCTCAAATAATGGACCCTTAGCTAATTTATTCGCACTTGCTCTTCTCAACAAAGAGGCACATGTTCTCGTTATCTCATAGCAGACTGATTATAGATTTTAAATAGACCAGAGAGGACTTGTAAAAAAACACTGCTAAGTTTAACTCAACATTATTGTTATTGAAATTCATCCAAAGGTTGGTTTTATTGCTCAATTTCACAGTCTCTATAAATCCTGATGAGGCAGTTGGGTTGATGCTGACTTTGCATTATGATTCCTAATTTCTTTTGATTTTGTATTACAATTTTCTTCCTTAAAGAATTTGCAAGCTTACACTTTGAGTTACATACAAACCATAACAGTTAATATATTTAATCTTTTAACTAAATAAGGAAATCTCCATTAATTAGCACATTCCTTGTAACAGATTGCAGAACAAGCTGAGAACTCTTCCGGAGAAGACAGACTCATCTGCTGCCTTCTGAGTGCTAATAAATAGGGCAAATAAATAGGACTTCACAGTGTACATTCATCTCGCAGGGAACTTTCGATGTAGACAGGCAGAAATCCACTGCACAAATCTGTCTGGGCTCCAAAACCAGCTGTGGAAATGATTCTCTCTCCTCCTGGGGATGCATCCCTGCAGTGAAGGGCTGGGCTGGCTGCTTGGGAGCCCTGACGTCTTAAGGAAGTCCTTACTCAAATAAAAAAATCATCCACTAGGATCAAAACAAGTTAGGGTAGTAGCTCAGCTGCGTTTTTTTATATACTTTGCTCATCATCCTGCCACTGGGAAAATCACCTGCTTTGTCTAAACAAAACTGAGTAGCTTTTTATTTTCTTTATCAGTGTCGTCAGCCTCTGTATATCAGGAAAGAAATTCATCCTACCGTACTTTATTGTGAATTATTTAGCATACATGTTCTTCAGGCTACTGAATTCATAGCAAAAGCAGATTTTTAAAACAAACCTGAGGTGTGTTTATTTATTATTATTATTATTATTATTATTATTATTATGAGATTTATATAATAAACCAAGGCTTTTTTTAAAGGCTGAATACACTTCCGCAGCACATCACGAAGACAAAATTAAATTGTCCACAGACAAATTCCCCTTTCTCCTACATCTGACTTCTCTCAGAGGCCCAATTGCACAGTAGCTCTGAAAATAGATGGGCATTGCAGAGTGCTCTAAAAATCAATACAGACTTGGGCAATTTGGACCAGGCAGGAAGCACCTTCCAGAGTCAAGGGTTCATCACTGGGAGAAAGCTGACGCCAAATGTCACCAAAAAAATCTGCCCCTGTCAGTAAATCATATATGGCCTGAAGGTCAATGGTTTCAGGCTCTGCTGGAACACACTAAGAAACTCGATTTCAGAGTTTGGGGCCCTCTACGGAGAGCATCCTTCTGCCAGTTTCTAAAGACACGATGTTAGGCACTGTCAACACAATATGCCACCTCATTTCAGCTGCCAAGCTGCAACCCCAAGACACAGACAAGCCTCATTTAAACAACTTCCCTCAGACACCAATGCAACTGTTTCCATTTTAGAGAATGGGAAACGTTGATGCATTTCCTCATATCCTGATAATTAGCAAGTATTGTGCATTATAATATTGCTCTTATTTCAGACAAAATAAACCACCAGATGACTCAGCAGAAGAAAGGAATACAAAGCAATTAGATCCATATGCAATTAATATTACCAAGAAGGCACATAACATGAAAAAAACCTTTTTTTTTCTTTAAATGTACGTTCCTGGTACTTTAATTTACAAACTCAAGAGGTATTACCAAGTGTAAGGGCCTCTGTTCGAGAGCAGGTCACACAGGCACTGAAAAGGCACGGAGAAGCTTCCGAGCCCGCAGCGACCTCTGCAGCCTCCCTCCCTGCTGTCACGGGCGGCGAGTGACACAGTGACCTCACAGATCAATACATTTAAATCAATACACTGCCTCAAACTCCTTCTCTTATCATCGACGCTAAATGAGAAACCTAACTACAACGCTTTAATTATACTGGCGCTCTTTTAAAGATGCCACTAACCATTACCAGCATTAAGAAGATCTGTGAGCACTTTTCTGAACGCCAGGTAGCTGCTGCAAGGTCCAGCCTGCTCGGAGTTTCACTCCTGCTATTAGAGGTCACCTTGCTACAGAAGCAGTGATACAAACAAAGCTGTACAACAAAAAACATCTGATGGAAACAGGATTTTAAGTAAGGGAACAGTCCTGGTTTGCCACAGCTTAGGCACGGGGAGAGTAGCACAACTCATTCAGATGATGGAAAACCTTGAGATGGAAATAGGACATTTTTGTGATGTTAGCAGGCCCCAGCACAGCGTACTGATGCACTGAATTCCTGATTGACTTTTGTTTCGATTTTGCAGCGTGACTTTGAGCACTCTGGTTGTGTAGTTCAATCTCCTCTGCTGGAGGACTTCAATGAATTCAGACAGAAGCAGAAAACAATGCAATTTCGTTAAATAATACAATTTTTAATGGTCACTCCTCCATGTTACCAAATACAAATGGAATACAAGATTTTCACAGAGGGAATCTCTGTCTGTAGTAAGGGATTTGCAAACCAGGCTCTCAGTAATTTAATTTACACCATCCTCATTTGCAAACCTTGGAGGACAGAGAGATTTCAAAGTATATCTCAGATCCAGGAACAGACTAAGGTAGGAAAAAATCCTTAGTTACTCATCAATATCATTATGATAATCCTTAGAGCAGACCGAGCTGAAGTTTAATTTTATCCATGTTTCCTAATTCAGGCTCATGTCTTCAAATCATCTAAATTCAGCTCTTGCTATGTTGGTCTCCTAAACTCTTTGATCAAGCAGACTACATCGGGCACTTTAAAAGATATCCACTACGCGCTCATCTCCCCCTGTCATGCTAACTTTATTGCTGTATGCAGTGCTCCAGCAAAATCATTGTTACTCAGGCAGTCAATTAATTTTATTCAGACACTGGCATATGTGCAAACACTAGAATTCTTATTTCTGTAGGACTCTTGTTCCATACAAGCAGAAACACATGATGTTGCTTCTGAAGATCTTCAGAATGTCAGATGTGAAACCCTTTAACTCTCACTGAAATCCTACAATGTCCAGCTGCCAGAGGGCTCCCCACCAGCAGCAAAGATATGAAACTCTGAGTTTCCACTCAAAAATGATTTGTCATCCATTTACTTGCCTGAAAATCCTGCTCATCAGAGCTGTATAAAAGGCAATCAGGTTAAAACACATTGGAAAAAAACCCACGTAAGACATGAGAGGACTACCACGAGTACATGTCACTTCCAGTACAGCTACACACCTCAAAGGGATCATGAAGTTCTCCATGAGCAGGAAAAGTGTAGAGGTCTTAACACTAGCGTACATAATTCATGAAAAGGTTTAGGCTAAAACGGTATTTCTTCATACTTCCAGTATAACATATTAAATGGAATGACGCATAGGGAGAGAAAATGTTAATTCTAAATCTACCTTTGTACAGTAGCACTTTATTAGATCCTTGCTTCCTAACAGGCTGTATTTGTGACAAATGCATTATTAAGGCCGAACAGACGGGCCACATTTCAAAGAGATACTCTTACTGTAGCCTACTGCAGAAATCAGGGCAGTAGATCGCCCAGTGCATTAATTTGCTATCAAAGCTCTCCTAAACTTCCAATAGACTGTTTCTACACTGAGTTACTATTTCTACATTAAAAACGTTCCCAGCTCCCATGGAAGAGCTTTAATCAACCTGTCAAAAAAGAAGACAAAAACTGACTGAGTCTAGTAACAGAAATAAAATGCACGGACATGAGCAAGGGTGGGCAGAGGTGGTCTGGCAAGTGGAGGCTGTCGGTGATCATCAAACACAAGATAGCCTGCTTGAGGTTAGTAAAAAATCATTCCTTCATGTAGTCTGCTACTGCCGCCTCTTCAAAAGGGGCATTTTATGGAATGCAGCAATAAGCGTAAAAGAAATCTGGGCAAAAAGACATGCTAGAAAGGTTTATATTTAGAGCCAAGGAGTAACAACAGACATCACTATGACTAAATGCAGCACCTACAGAGAATGCTGCTCAAATAGCTAATCCTCTAAATATTTCCTCATAAGACACATGCTTGCTTTCTGTAAGAAGATAAAGATCTAGAAGAATGTGCATTTCTATGTGCTAACGCCTCAGGGGAAGTCTTACCTCGCTTTAAATAAGCTGCTTTGATGGCCAGTTTGACCCATTCAGAAATAACTTTTTTGATGGCTGTTTACCTTTGATTCTGTTGCCAGAAAAACACAGAGAACAGCAATGTCTGAACAGTTGTCTTGTGATCCAATTTCATTTCATAAGTCTTTTAACATCCAGGAAGGAAGAACTGTGGCCAAATTTTCTTACGCTGAATAGATTTTGGAAAAAAAAGGAAAGGGAAAGATAGGGAATAAATCAATGTTCTTCAAGCACTGCTATGACAGCCATATGTAAAAATCCTATAGTCAAACAAGAAATGGAGGGCAGGCCCTTTAGGAGCTCTGTTTCTGTGCTTACAGCTCCCCTGGCAGCCGCAGCTGTAATTAAGAGTGTCACTGCACACCCAAGGAGTTGTGTAGAAATGTCAGAGAGAGGTCCAGAGGAGAACCCAGCCAGGATTTCGGGGCTAAATTTAGAAGCTATTTAGCTTTGAGATAGCAGAAAACCAAAGGTGACAGTGGCTTTGAAGAGTCCTGAAGTGGGGACATGAGGGTAGGACAGCCCCGTCTGCAGCTGGCAACACTTGTCAGCTCCCAGTGATCCAAACCCAGCCTTAATTCCCATGCCAGGGGATGGGATAGGCAGAAAATAAGTTGAATTTTTAGCTGAAATGTTTTCCTCAAGCAGTCCTTGAAAAGCTTTGTCCTAGTAAGTCATATAGTCTTTTTTTTTTTTCTGTAATAAAAAGGCCCCAGAGAGAGATACTGCAGAGGCATAGGGGAAACCACAGAAAGAAACACAGTATTGTCATTTTTAATTAAACCCAAATGCCAAAAGAAGGGTAGGGTAGTCCGAGCATGGAGTCTACATGTTATCATTAACCAACAGTGCCAAGACCACCTACTACTCCCACACTTTTACGGAGGAGGCAGCACCCTGAGGTTGTCACACATGGGTCTGGAGCTGGGAAGACTACGGCCTAGGCAGGGTTGCCCATTTTCCTTGTAAAAGAAATGAGGCTGTCAAGAACGAGGCCTCGAGAAATGAGGCCTCATCCATAAGCTGTTTGTAGGATGCTGCTTATGGAAGTACAGAAACCACTTAAAATTAAAACTAGTTGGATTCTGGAATTAATGGTTTGTGCTAAAAAAAGAAATTTCAGTATACAATTTCATTTAGACTAAGAATGAAATTAAATACTTAGGAATGTTTTCAAAAACACAGGTGAAACTTCTGTTCAGAAAAGTTTCCATTTCTGAAGATTTTCAAAACAAAATCAGGGATTTCTGCAACAATTTCATTCTTCAAATTAAAATTTACCAGATGTGGAAAAACATATACCACAGTAATTGCCAGAATACACACACTTTCAAAAATAAACAGGCATTTATTCAATGTAGCCTTTCCAACTTTTTTTTTTTTCCCCCCAAGTTGTTACCTTGTAGGTAAGGTAAGTTCGCTATCAATCCAGGATAGACTTGGCTCAGTTTCTTTAACCGATTAAGCTCTGCTTATAATTTTTTTGAGCTACACAAATATAATTTTGCAGAACAATTATTAAAATCTAGTGATTAAAAGCTACCTGAAAATAGCTCATTTTCTCCTAAAATGACAGTGCAGGGATTCACATGCCGCAGGGTTTCAGAGCAGGTCCTTGTGTTAACTCACAGGTAGGTCATGCAATGTCTGTCAAGCTGATGGCCAGGATTTTCATGTAAGGGAGTGCAAACCCCAGAGGAACACCCCCAGTAGAAATACAGCACTGCTTTGGACTGACCTTTCAGAAAAATCAAACTTCATGAGACTTGATACTACCTGGTTTTCAGCAGTAGGAGCTAAAATTCCATGACCTTTGCATAATGTCCTAAATTGCTCAACGTTGGGGATATGGCTGATCAGGGCAGAAGCAGCACTGTCACTGATGGCACACGCTGCCCTCAGAGCAGGGAACAGCCCTCCAGCAACCACAAAAACTATGAGTTTTCACACCACCAAAATAATTTTAACTCCTCCTCGTGCGTCTGTTTGCTAAACCAGCCCGTTCAGATTAAAGCTGACATTTTCAAGAAGCGACCTTGCTAGCAGCAGTGTTACATCGACCTGACTGGGAGGAACCAAGTGACACCCCTGCATCAGCAGGTGCCGAGGAACCTCTGAGCAACCCCAGTCCTCTTTGATTTGTCCACCCACCACTAAACCACGTACAACACAACACTACACTATTCAGAATAAGGAGGTGTATGAGCATCCCTGCCGTGCCCTTCATAAATTTGGAGATAATTAAAGCTTTTTAAGGTGACTGTAGGTCGAAGCTAACCGTTGTTTGATTTAAAGCCAGGATCTATTTGTCTGTTGTGTCTTTCTTCCAGGTTCCTGTTATTGCGAGCACAGCAGAATCTGAATAGTATAGGTACTCTTCATAAATTCCTGCTTTCCATAAATTGCTTTCCATAAATTGCCCATCGGATCAAAAGCAGAACCTCTGTGCAAGAGCACAGAAATCTCCAGTCTTTGATTTGGAACAGATGAGGCACCCTATGTTCCTCCAAGATTAAAAAAAAAAAAAACAAAAAAAACAAAAAAACCCAAAAACCCCACAAACTGTTGGCACAGGACACAGAAAAGAGAGGCAAAGGAACTACATGAAATAATTCAAAATAAAGGAGGTGGAAATGCAAAAATAGTACAAAGAACTCAAATGACAGGTTGAGAAGCGGATGAACAGCAATTAAGAGGATAATTTTTTGTCCAAAGAGGATACTCCCAACACCAGCCAGAGAATGGAAACCCTCTGGACTAGTGGTGAGCTGAACGCAATATAAGCCAGTCTTCTGATGGGAAGACAAATTGAGGCAAATTATCAATTACATTTTTGTAATGTAGTTAGAGACAGATACCTCTATCCAGAATTTCGTAAGTGCATTTCCAAATTAAAGGAAGGAAAAGAACGGTGAACAAAATCCAGAAAAAAAAATAGAATTAGCTCAATTTGGAAACTACAGGTCACTTATTTCTTAAGCTTAATGAATAGGCAATCAAGGAAAATGATGAAACCAATAAATAAAGCAGTAGACTAACCACAAAAGCCAGTCATTATAAAGCAAGCTACACTGTGTTTTTTCTGGACATCAGAGAAAAGGTTTGGTATAGAGAGGAACAAAATTCAGAAAAGCCTGGGATTTGTATTTTTAAGCTTGTCATATCTAATGATCATGAGCTAACCCAAGATTAAACTGCAGTGAGGATAGGCAACTTAGTCAAGGTGTGACCTGTGTACCCACTACAGTTGACCCAGCGTATTCACACAAGCTGTGCTGGGTCAGGGCATAGGTCCCTCCAGCCCAGGTCTCGGGTCCTGACAGAAGAAACCGTAGACACCAGGCAAGCTAGTATAAGGCACAGCTGGAATGCTTTTGTCTTCACTGGTTTTGGACCTTGGGACAAGGTATGTGGTAATTATACCAATAGGGAGAAAGTCCATTTGCTGTTGAGAAGGTATGCTTAAAGGGTTAATACATTTGCAGATAACAGGCTTAGGAGAGTTGGAGTCTAGACTGCTGACATACATAGATGAATAGATTTTAATGGGGTTTTGGTTTGCTTCCCCCCCTCCCAAGTTGCAAATGCAGAACTGCTCACAAAACTCAGTGTAAGATCAGGGCCTCAGACCGTGAAGCCCTCCGAGCAGTGATTAATTTCTACATTAGACTCAAATTCACAGTACATTCATTTGATAACTATGATACACTCACATAATAAGTCACATTGACATGAGTGAACTAAACCCTACTGAAGTGGTAAATTCAAAGCCAGGTTTCAGCCAGGGAAAGTGAAAATCATTGCTGTGAGAAGGCAAGAGCCCAGAGTTTGCTCTCTAAAAAAGCTTCAAACTGACCTATTCTATTCTATTCTATACCAGTTTTATTATCCTATACCTTCTATTCATTGCATTATTAAGTCTGGGACAAACTTAAATCTACTTCTAAGGCAAAGTTTGCATCCTTACATCTGTCTTTCTACATTTTATAAAAGTTCTTCAAAAGGCCCCAGCAAAGAATTGAGGTCTAAGTCTTACAACTTCTCACTTCTGTCTGTCCTGGTTCAAGGGAAAGGAAGGAAAAGCACTGTCCTGCAAAGGGAAAAGAGCAGGAAACAAAGAAAGAAATAAGAGGAACACACTTACCCGCACATAAAGCAAGAACAATGCCTAGGTATCACAGTGATTGACATTCAATATACAAGGCAATGGCTTAATTAGTCATAAATATGGGCAGCTAGCAAATGTTAAAAGGTCATCTGATACTAATTGTGAACAAGACAAACTGAGCTGCTTAAAAAAAACCTGTCATGAATAATTTCTCAGGGCTTAGCAATTCTGCATGCTTCTGTAATTTGCTCTTCTCTATTATGGTTGAATAACATTCTGCTAATTATTAATTGGATAATGATTTGTTTCTATCACTAATTTAATAATGTCTTCAGAAATGCATTTTGAAAGCTCCCAGCTCTAGACACCATAAATATCAGGTTTATTGTGCTGGGTTGACCCTGGCTGGATGTCAGGTGCCCACCAAAGCCGCTCTGTCACTCCCCTCCTCAGCTGGACGGGGAGAGAAAATATAACAAAAGCCTCATGGGCTGAGATAAGGACAGGGAGATCACTCAGCAATTACCGTCCCAGGCAAAACAGATTTGACTTGGGAAAATTAGTTTATTACCTATCAAATCAGAGTAGGATAATGAGAAATAAACCCAAATCTTAAAAACATCTTCCCCTCACACCTGCCTTCATCCTGGGCTTAACTTAACCAAGTTCTCCACCTCCTCCCCCAGAGCGGTGCAGGGGGATGGGGAATGGGGGTTGTGGTCAGTTCATCACATGTTATTTTTGCTGCTCCTTCCTCTTCAGGGGGAAGACTCTTCACACTCTTCCCCTGCTCCAGCATAGGGTCCCTCCCACGGGAGACAGCCCTCCACGAACCTCTCCAACGTGAGTCCTTCCCACGGGCTGCTTTTCTTCATAAACTGCTCCAGCGAGGGTCCCTCCCACGGGGTGCAGACCTTCAGGAACAGACTGCTCCAGCATGGGCTCCTCTCTCCACGGGGCTACAGGTCCAGCCAGGAGCAAATGTGGGCTTGCCACGGGGTCACATCCTCCTTCAGGCACCCACCTTCTCTGGCATGTGGTCCTCCATGGGGTGTAGGCAGGTATCTGCTCCAGTGTTAACCTCCATGGGCTGCAGGGGGACAGCCTGCCTCACCATTGTCTTCACCACGGGCTGCGGGGGAATTTCTGCTCCGGTGCCTGGAGCAACTCCTCCCCCTCCTTCTTCACTGACCTTGGTGTCTGCAGAGTTGTTTCTCTCACATATTCTCACTCCTCTCTCTGGCTGCAGCTCCACAGGATTTTCCCTCCTTCTTAAATACGTTATCACAGAGGTGCTACCACCGTTGCTGATGGGCTTGGCCTTGGCCAGTGGCAGGTCTGAGCTGGCTGGCATTGGCTCTACCTGACACGGTGGAAGCTCCTAGCAGCTTTTGACAGAAGCCACCACTGGAGCTCCCTCTGCTACCAAAACCCTGCCACGCAAACCCAATACACTTATCTTCACTTAACTGCTCTGGTTGGAAGGCAGGTCCCGAATGATGTAAGCAGAGCCCATGGAGCTTTCTGCCCACTTTTGGGCACTCTACACCCAAAGTCACTGAAATATACATGTCCTCTGGAGACTGAAGCAACACTGGTTTCCAACTCGCCTTGCAGGGAGCAGAAGGTGTTCCAACACTGGGTAGAAATTAGGAGCTTATACATCCTGGGTATTAAACAGGGGTCTAGCAGGAGATCAACAGTTCACCCTTAGGGGAACTCTTACGGGACATCCAGAAGGTGGAAACATCTCACCCTTCCTTTACATCCCACTTCTAAACCTGAAGGTCTTCAGAGCACTCTGTAAATGGCAGGAGGAAGGGCATACGATAGGGCCCTGCCATACAGTACTGATCACCGGCCTGTGGTGTGGGTCCTGTGCCAGGGCCGTGTTGCAATCATTTCTGCTCAGAGAAAAAGCTGAAGGCTGAAGACAAGAAAGCCAACAATAATCCCCTTGGGCTACCACTCCCTACTACCTCCCTAAGAGAAGCTGGACCATTAAAAACGCCACATAAATATCACTGACAGAAAACAGGCTTCAAGGTTATTCAGAAAAGACCCACGCACAGGCAACCTCCTCTTTTTAATAGTGATAAAACCCCTGAGTTTTTCAGAAGAGCAAGTCACAGCACAGGCAAACCCACCTTTCAAAACCCAACAGCTCCCTTTTTGCAAAAGAAAAGGTAATGTTGTGGGGGAAAGGTATAGCATTCCTCCTTCATGGGCCACAGAGGCATAATCAATTGGTACAACAGCACATTGTAGAAACACAAACCACGGAAAGCTGCTTTATGAATCTGTGCAGCCAGCTGGAACAGCCATCAACAGCTGCGAAAGGAATTCACTCTAGGACTGAATCACTTCATTAGGGTGGGGGTTTTTTCCTTTTATTACATGTAGCTCAGGCTGCTCATCCTCATCCTGAAGACCCTCCACAGAGCAGCCCCACTTCTTTCTCTGCTCCTTTATATACTCGGGAACATCAATGGTTCCCACTGTACTATTTAATTTCCTCCCGAGACATCATTTTTCCCTCTCCCATCATATCGCTCACCAGCAGTCTTCCAACCGACTACACCACATTGTCCTAAGCTTTTTGACTGTGAGTCAGACAGCATTTGTAGTTTGGGGGCAGCATGGGCACAGAATTTGCCCCCAAGATAAGAGCTTTTGTCTGTAATTTGATTTAGCGTAATGATTGCAATGAACTGCAAATCTTGGAAACTGGGAGAAAATATCCAGATGGAATGACATTTCCTGCTTGCTTTACTTCTAATTCTGCCCTCTTTCTCTTTGAAATATAAGTGTACAGAATCACAGCCCAGAGCCCCAGCAAGCAGTGACATTGGAACATACGCTGTGTATCAATTTGAGCTTGAGACCGGCACAAAATTGCAAGGAGGAGACCACTGGCTGCTGAAATCACATGTACTTAGCATGAGCGACAGCAGGTGACATCACAGGGGTTTTGTAATTAAGTATGATTATCTCAAGAAAATTCCTGGTTCCCCCCCTGAAAACAATCATACAAGCCACCAAATTTAGTGGAAAGAAATAAAAATTTCTAAACAAGTAAAGGATGAAGTAGGAGATATCTTCAAACAAAATATGACTGAAATATACCTTCTCCCAAGCTTATACTTTTATGCGATTTTCAGACAAACAAAAGAAATCCACCTGGTATCCTGACAGCATAGCCAACTTCAGCCCTCTTCTATTTCACTTCCATTGGAGAAATACAAGCAGACCCTTACATTCAGCAGTATGAGTGATAAGGAGATATTCGAAGAACAGTGTTCAACACTCACAGCAACCTTGGGAAAGCTATTCCAGCAAGTAAACAGCTGCACCTCTGACAGGCTCCAAAATGAACCGCTGAGCGGGTAACTCTGCTCAGCATTGGGGCTATTTACACGTGTTGTGCACTTTTTCAAACCTCCTTACCCGAACTGCTACAGCGAGATGGTTCCACCAGTCTGCCAGTCTTATCGTAACAGGCAATAGCTCGCAGTTGTACACCCTCGCCACACTCCTTGGCTCCTCCATGGGACCGCGTTCCCAACTGCGGCTCAGATGTACCTCCTCCAATAATGCAGTCGGACCAATTTCCATGGGGCTGGGAGGTAAACACCTCACAGGGGCACAGCTCTGTTTCAACTTGAGGATAAACTTCTGTATTCTGGCATTTGTCTCGCTTTCTGCTTCGCCCTGTTCCAACCACAGAAATCTGTTCGTTAGCTTAACATCTGCTACTTTTGATAACAACACGTCATATTATTTATACTTGCATGAATTCAACACATTAGAATCAAGACAATCTGAATGTTAATATCCAGGAACATTTCTGAAGCATCTATTAGCTGCTGCCAGTGCTCTGGAGTGCAAGGACAACATATTTATCTCCAGGGGCAACCACAGAACTTGGAAATACTGTTTTGATGGGTAGGGCAAGGAGCAAAATGCAAAGTCTTAACTCTACTAGCGGTCTGCCCAGAAAACGCTTTGTAATTTTATATAATATCATCTTTCTCTAATTATATGATGAAAATAAATTGATTGTTTTGTCTCTATGTGCTCACAATCAATGGTTGCCAGGACAACTTCCAGAGGACTCTACAGTAGCCACCACTTCTTTGAGGCTACTTTACAAATTAGTTAAAGATGCACTCTGCACACAAACTGTACTTTGAAGAAAACAGAAAAGATAATCCTTGGTAAATTATTAGGGCTGGAAAGCATTTCAATGGTTATACTTGTTTTTTTGTTTTCTTTTGCTCTATTCCTTCATCGGGTTTTAAAAGAAGCCTCTTTCAGTAGCTTCAGGAAGCAGCAGCATTCAAATAAACCTGTGGCACAGCTCTCTGCAACTGCACTCTCCATGCCCTTTTCCTGGAGGACTTCTAGGCATAAGAAGAGGTCCCCAGTACAAGGAGAGATAATGTAAAGAAGAGAATTCATGCTCCCAGCATCCCTACAGCTGCTCCAGGGAACAAAGGTCTGTATACAGCCTCTGAAGATAAAATCAAGGCTTTTCCTGGCATGGGCTAACCAATGTGATGCGGAGCAATGTTTATGCTGTCTGAGCTCAGGAATGTCTTTGCACTGGGCATCTGCGCAGAAGGGGAAAATTCATCTTCACTAACAAACTGTACCCCATCCTCAAAATGTCCCTAGAGGATCTTGGACGCACTAAAAATACTTCTGCAAAAAGTTTTTAAAGCTTTGATCCCAAAAGAAATGTTTTCTCATCGGTATTGCACACAAATAAGATACTAAAAACAACAACCACAAAAAAAGTTATATAACCCAACAACCCTCTTCCCGGTCTGGAACCAAGAGTCATTTCACCACACGTCAGTAGGAGCACAAGCTGGCTGTCATCAATACCTGCTTGCATACAAACACGCACTTCCAAAGAGAAGGGCACCAATTGCAGACCCTTAATATCACTGTCCTTCAAGCCCCAGCTCTTTCAAAACTGTATTTCCAGAGTTCTGGGGAATGTAAAGTTTGCCAGCACAAAGGAATAATAAGCACAAAGAAATCAAATGTTGCCAATATTTTAATATTTTTATATTTTATATATATATATATTTTTATATATATCTATTTTAATATATATAAGTTTATAAGCAAATTCAGGTAAGGTATAAGAGGTACAACTCCACATACTTAAAGGAAAGACTTTTAAAAGGCTTTAAATAGACTTGGAGCTCTCTAGCGGCCTTTCCAGCATTTTATGTTTGACGAGCTGACAGAAACCACAAACTCACTGTACACGTACAGCTGTATGTTCTGCATTGCATTAGTAAACATGGGAATTTGGGACTTGCCCATGTTTTGCCATTATTACATGAAACCCATCAGACACAGGTAAGGATGCTAATAATCTCACACTTATACAACGCTTTTTTTCCAACTTGCCCTGCCATCTGTTTTGTAGGAATCTTCCCTCTAATTAAGTTGCTATGAAAGCCCTATTTTGAGGGCAAAAGTGACATTCATCCCATACTCTTCACAAAGAAATAGTCACAAAGATGGTGATATTTTTATCATCTTTATAGACTGCTGTAAAAATTGGTATTTAAAATACCACCTAGAACATTTTCAAGGGCATAAATCCTTCAATTAAATAGTATTTTCTTTTTTAAATTAAATTTCTCACACTAATAAATATTATATACATTAGATATTATCAGGTAGTACATACTGTACACAAAAATGATATGAAACAATAAAAATACACCTTCTACAGAAAATGCATTGTATCCATAGTACAGTGAACTGACTGTATTAATTATCTGAAGACTTGCCTAAAAACTGTGTTTTCATTATAACAACTTTGAAGTTTGATATGTTCTGTAATAAGTCTTTCACTTCTTAAGCAATGACTAATTTTATATGTAGAGTCTATGATTACTTACAAAGTAAAATGAATAATACTATTAAAAACTGAGTGGGAGGCAAGCAAATACTTAGCAAACAATTAGCAGATTCCCACTAAATGACATTGTTAATGAACTCCTATAATGAAGCTGAAGCATTCACTTGAGCATAGACACACAGTGTTGAACAAGGAGGCACAATTCATGCACACTTACAGAATGGTAAAACACAAATGGAGTCTTAACAGCATGAAGGACTTCCCAAACCGCACTTCCCTTACATCTTTGGACTGAGTTCACACGGTTGAGATTTTTTTCAAGACTTTTGGCCAGCTCCCGATTTTTATGTAGTTTTACGCAAAAGACAGGTCAAACACTAATCTCATCGACTTCCCCTTTTGTACTGCGGTGAAACCAAAACTGATGTCTGATTTGGTCCTTCCTCACTGTTCCCTATGGTATTGTGCTGTCCCCACCCCAGAACCACCTGGGACACTGGCAGCACGTTCAACACTTGCTTTTCAGGACGCCTTTGCCGGGAGCAGGCTGAGACCATGAGCTTCCTGGCAGGAGGAAGGGAACCCTGCAAG